>NC_136856.1:22824220-23440945 GCF_951799975.1 Gobius niger | reverse complement strand
TATCCCACCGGCACCCAGCGGTGTCATTGTGGCAGCGTGACAACAGAGGATAATTAGCCGAACTATATGGGTGCACACGTTTCACGGATGAAAATAAAAACTTTTCGAATCCGGACACTAAAATATAAAAAAACGACTTCAGTGTTATTGTAAGTGTTTACTCTCTCACGTCCGAGAAAGACGGACTATCGATTTTCCTTTTGAGAAAAATAATACCAAAGAAGAAAGGAACATAAATAAAAAGAGAATGGCGTGTTAGAGAGAAGAGGGGGGAGGAGGCGAGGAAGAGGAGAAATTGGCAGACTTGAAAAGAGGGCTTTTAATGGGAACCCGCACAGAAAATTGCAAAAAAACATTTTTTTACACAACACAAAATGAACGTGCGCACCTAAAATCTGTCAAGACAGCCATCGATTTTCCACGTATTGAGCAAAAGGCAGTCGAAGCCCTGGCCTCCTGCAGATGACCAGGCATAGCACACACCAGGCGTCTCCCTGTTTACACATCCATCAATCATGCTCTGAACAGTTGCATGTGCACATTCTGACACGCGAGTGTAACAGCTACACGCAGAGGAAAAGAGACGCAGAAACAAAGAATTAGCACATGACTTGAATTTAACACCAAAATAAATATTCCAAGCACATAATAAAATACCACTAAAATAACATTAGGTAGTATATCTGACATTTTAACAAGATAAAAAGTAACTTGTATGAAAAAGGAAGGATCAAAAATAAGAATAATGACTTTGCGTGCAGCCGCATTTACATTAGGAAACACAATAAGTTCAAGTGATTAGACACATAAACGTGGGACATTACAGTGTGGCGTGGGTCTTCGAAAAGCACAGCAACTCATTTGATCGGGATCCAGTTTGACAGAAAATGAACTTTTAATGAAGAGCGGCATGGTGGGAGAAATTAGCCGTTACCCTACAGAGATGGCATCAAATGTTTATAAACGACAATGGTGTTGGCATTGAGTGCAGAGGACTGCACTGATCCCCCCCCCAACTCGAAGCAGAGAGACAGGACGGAGGACGAAAAACAAGGAAGGTGGGGGGGGACGGGGGCGATGGCTGTTATGATGTGCGCTCGTGGGAGAGGCAGACAGTGAACGACAGGCCCTGAAAGAGTTTAAAAGGCATGCCGTCTGTTGGCTGGCAGGATGGACGGAGGGCAGCGGGGGCGGGGAGGGTAGGTAGGGGTGGGGGAGCTTTGGACGTTTTGCGACGGCGGAGCGTGACAGATGCGGCAGAACAAACCGCTGGTGACTCACGGCCCTTCCTCTCCCTTCGTTCGCGGCGCTGATCAGATGCGCCGGGACAGCCCACCATATGGGATGGCACAACTTATTCATCCAATCAACACGGCGACGTTTACAGGAGCAGGGTAATGGGGGCGGGGGGCTGCGGGGTCTGTCTGTCTGTCTGTGAGCTGGCCTGCCGCTGTTTAAGAGCATGAAGCAGACATGACGCCTGAAGGCTCCCAAAGCATGACAGTGACTGGGACAGGAAGTGAGCAGGCTACAGCAAGCAATAGGAACAATGTGATCAGTCTCTGAAAGGGGGGGGGGGGGGGGGATTGTGTTGTGCAATAGTTATTATAACCAGTGACAAAGCATAGGGAAACATATAATTCCAAAAGGTCCACATTTGTGAAATAGATCATTGCACAATGGTGTTACTGCTTAGAGGGCATAGGCGAAATAACATTCTTTTGAGTACCCGACGACAGAGTATAGCTCAAAATTTTGCAAAAAGGTCAAATTTAAAAAATTCAGACACTGCCGGACCTGAAAAACACAGACACTAATGGGAAGTCTAAAACATAGGTATATTCCAAATGAAAAAGAAAAAGAAACTGCAAGAGATGAATGCTGACAGGGCACACAAGAAATCGTATTTTCATTTTCAAGTTCTAGTATAAAGCAGTATCCTGTTCACCTTAACAAATCCTTTCCGTAGTCCCTCTGGGGGTAATACAAGTGTTAATGGGATGATTGGGGTGTCTTTCATCTCCCTCTGGTGTCTCTGGCCAGAAAACCACAATTGCAACTTCACTGCCTGCGAGTAGGGTCCCCCAACACACACTAATGGAATTACGAAGAAGACTAACTGGCAAAGCTAACTGTGGGCTAGCGCCACTTAAACAGTATTTACAGCCAAGATTGAGTGAAAATAATTATCTCCATTGTGTAATTGGATGTACAATATTCGTCTCTCCTTTTTTCTTTTCTGTCAGCGTAGTATTTACTGTCACGTCCAATTAATGAGTAAAAAAACGCAACATGCTACGTACGACACCTGCATTGGCCTCAAGGGGAATGAGTTACTTAGTACTGCTTTGAGTTAGCATCTTTGGCCTACTCACAGCAATGCTGGAAAAAAAACTAGATCATAATCAAACAACTGATTTTACTCTTGACCCACATTGTTTTCTCTAAAATTTGCGTTATTTTTTCTATTATCTTACAAACACACACAACCCTTATGACAGAAGGGAAAAATGGTGAGAGGGATAATAGTCTCAAGCAATATTAGCAGGTAGCTGCTTGCAAACTAAAGGAATATAATGTTCTCCCCAGTGACAATCTTGTAAACACAACAATAATATCCTACTTACTTGTCCTAGAAAGCAAACCATGAAAAAACTAAACAGGGAATTCTCACATTCTAATATTAGCCAGGGTTGTTTTGTTTGTCCTCTTATAGAAAAAAATAACTTAAGCTCTCACTGTCTTCCAGATAGCACACTAAAAGGCAAAGACATTAAGACAAATTAATAAATAAAGGCTTTCTGGAGTATTTTATTGCGATAATCACTTCTGTCTCTTTCTAGGCACGCGTTAAATGCAGATTATAGCTAAGCTCTGAGAGGTGAAGGGCCTGGCGAATCGGGCCCCTGACGTACTGAGAGCAGGAATAGAAGCACACATAATCTTAGCAAAGCCAGATATTTTTGTGGAGCTAAGAATGTTTTTTTCCCCCCAAGCCCGGGTTTGGCAAGAGGCGTTCTAAACCCTTTTTATAAGGTACCTAAACTACAGCGCGCTCCAGTGAAGGCAGAACCAATTTGCTTAACTTGAAAAACATGCAGAGGCCTGGGCTGATAAAACTGTTTGTCCTGGGCTGTGGCGGCTGAAGATATTGTTATCCACTTTGTTGTCGTGCCACCTCGCCATGGCAGGCGGTGTTTGCGGGGACAGATAGCGATCATTGGAGGGTAATTTAGGGATTATGGCGGAGGTGCAGTGTAATCACAAGCTTTTACGCTGCGGCAAAAAGCCCTTTTGGAATATAGAAAAGTGAGTAAGGGGGTGTGAGAAGTGACAGTTGTTTGCTGTCATAAACATAGAGCTTATCATAATGTGCCGATTCTATAGACAACAGGTAAATCTATATTCAAAACATCTTAAGTGCCATTGTGCATGCATGTAGAAGATGCGTAATCATAACGACAAACCTTAAGCAATCCAGAGCAATTCTCTTGACATGCTAACCACAGTTAAACACAGGGGAATTGGGACAGGATGGTGAAATATATGGGTTCTGTCAAGAGTCAGAGGCTAGCATTAGCAAAACTAAAGGAACACATTTACAAGTCCCAGGAGGTTGGTTACAATGTTATCACACTGTCAGTGAGTCTTATTCACTGCCAATCGTGCCGCCTTTGTGTTCCCTCTGCCACAGGCTGTCCTCTATTCTTAGATCCAAATGATCCACTTTTCAGTTTTTGTCCCTGCATTACAGGTAATTTATTGGCAGTTGAGTTTGACAGATAGAGCAGTGTTCTTGAATGGGGATAAATGTGTGTGGCTTCCACAATGTCACACTTATTGTGGTGCTCATGAATAAAAGATGATGGGCTGTTCAAATTAAACTGTTATTTACTTACTGTGTTGTTTAGCGGCACTGGGCAGAATGGCTGATATTATACTGTTCATTTTAGGCAGTTCATTTTCTGCTCCCTGGTTTACCCCCGAACTCCACAAACTCAAGAAAGAACGCAGACAACTGGAACGCCGATATAAGAAAACTGGACTCACTGTACACCTACAAGCCTACAAGGACCACACTCATCATTACAGATCAGCACTCACATCTGCCCGCACAGCTTTTTATTCTGGTATCATTCACTCTGGATCCTCCAACCCCCGGACTCTGTTTGCCACAGTCAATAAACTACTCAAACCCATTGACAATATCACCCACTCATTCACCACGGACAAATGCAATAACTTCATCGACTACTTCCAATCCAAAATTGACAACATTCACCAAGAACTCACCATGAACATCTCACCCAGTACAGACCCTCAACCTGACTCATTCCTTCCATCTCACTCCACTCTCTCCTCCCTATCAGTCATCACAGAATCTGACCTCATTAACCACTTCAATAAAATCCACCTCACAACTTGCCCACTGGACCCCATCCCATCTGCACTGGTCAAGCTCTGCCTTCCCTGCCTCAGCCCACTCATCATGGACATCATCAACTCCTCTCTCACCTCTGGAACAGTCCCCTCCTCCTTCAAAGTTGCCGCCATCACACCAATACTTAAAAAACCTGGCCTGGATCCTGACAACCCCAACAACTTCCGCCCCATCTCCAACCTTCCCTTTCTGTCTAAAATCCTGGAACGTTCGGTCGCCTCCCAACTAAAACATCACCTCCTCTCCAATCAGCTCTACGAAACCTTTCAGTCTGGATTCCGCACTCATCACTCAACAGAAACTGCACTACTCAAAGTATCAAACGACCTCCTCCTCGCCTCCGACTCTGGTTCCCTCTCCATTCTCCTCCTACTTGACCTCTCCGCCGCCTTCGACACCATCCACCACTCCATCCTTCTCCAACGCCTACAACACCTCGGCATCACTGGCTCAGCTCTCTCCTGGTTCACCTCCTACCTCACCAACAGATCTCAATTCATATCCATCAACAACTGCACGTCTCACTCCATATCTGTCAACCACGGAGTCCCTCAGGGCTCGGTGCTTGGTCCCCTTCTGTTTATCCTGTACATGCTTCCCCTTGGACTTATCATTCATAATCATGGACTACAATTCCACAGTTACGCAGACGACACACAACTCTACCTCAGCACCAGATCCATCACTCCTGCCACAGTATCCACCGTCACAAACTGCCTCTCTGCAATAAAATCCTGGATGAGCACCAACTTCCTCAAACTCAACTGCAATAAATCTGAAATCATCGTCATTGGTCCCAAATCACTCCTCCCCTCCTCCCAAGACTTCAATCTCTCCATCGATGGCCACACAGTAACCACCTCTCCCCAGATCCGAAATCTTGGTTTCATTTTCGACCCCACACTCACATTCAAGCCCCACATCCGACAGATCACCAAAACTGCCTTTTTCCACCTCCGTAACATTGCTCGCCTCCGCCCCACCCTCTCCACATCTGCTGCTGAAACACTGATCCATGCATTTATTACATCCAGACTCGACTACTGCAATAGCCTCCTGTACGGTCTCCCCTCCTCTGATTTACAAAAACTGCAATATGTTCAAAACTCTGCCGCCCGCCTCCTCACCCACACCCGCTACAGAGACCACATCACCCCCGTCCTCCAACAGCTTCACTGGCTCCCCGTACAACAGCGCATCCACTACAAAGTTCTGCTCATCACCTACAAAGCCCTCAACAACCTGGCCCCCCCATACCTCACAGACCTCCTACAACGCCACCGCCCATCCCGTCGCCTCCGCTCTGCCGACTTAAACCTCCTCAAACCCATCACCAAATCAAAGCACCGAACCCTGGGGGACCGAGCCTTCGCCATCGCCGCCCCCACCCTCTGGAACTCACTCCCCATCCACATCAGAAACTCAGACTCACTGGCCACCTACAAAAAACTGCTCAAAACCCACCTGTTTCAGCTCAACCAACAATAGCTCTGCCATCTTTGTTTGTCTGTCTCACTTGTAAAGCGTCTTTGTGTTTCCTGAAAAGCGCTATATAAGACCTATGTATTATTATTATTATTATTATTATAGGCAGTTATGGATAAAGTCAAATCATTTACAAGCAGATCCATATACACATGATGCATTCGCTGTGTCTTGTCCAATGGCAGTGTTTTGAACCATGCCCTTTCACCAAGAAATTTACTCATGAGTATTGTGCATAATGTTTGCTGGTGTTTAGAATTTAGGAAGGGAAAACATCATATTATTATTATTATTATTACTACTATTATTATTATTATTATTAATAATATTAATATTAATATTAATATTAATATTAATATTAATATTAATATTAATGATAATGATAATGATAATGATAATGATAATGATAATGATAATAATAATAATACATCAAACTTGTATAGCACTTTTTTGGACACTCAAAGATATTCTTCCTTTTGTCAGAGTAGCGTGTACATGACTTGGATTTGACAAATATTTCAAGTCAGATGCCACTCCAGACCCATCCTTCTCCATTCCAGCATGGGCTAGGCTAAACAATCAAAGTAATGGATAGAATACATTTATTGGAGCAAACGTATGGTCAACTTAACAGGCCTATGCCTATGATGCAGCTCCTGCATTGTGGGCCTATGCAGGAGCTAAGGGTTAAATACGGATCAGCTTCTGCATAGGCCCACTGCCCCAGGGCACCACACATTGTGCGTCCTGTCCTATCTGGACCACAGATATTTGATGAGCTTTGACAGTGGCAAAAGATTGTCCACATACAAAATAAATAAAGAAAGATAGAAAGAAAGAAAAAATGGTCACATTGTGACTCCAGATAATAGATGTTGCCATTCTAAGCCAATAATAGTGTCTATAATGAAATCAGTAGAGCAGAAAAGAGGCGCTCTTTCATTTCCTTATGCAGCCCGTGCGGTTTGTACATCCCATTATTCACCAGGTCCGTACTGCTGATAACTGTGCTATTTGCATCTGAATCAAGAATGCCTTATAACCCCCCAACCCGCAGCCCCCTTAGAACACCGCCCCCATGCTAATGAAGTGACCTAAAAAGAGAAGGTACTCTATTTAGATGTTTGTGACCTAGTCTGAGGTTTGTTTGACTGGCTGAACACAGGAGGCATGGGCATCCAACCACAGGTGCATCACCATATATAGGCAAAACTTGGTTTACAACCGTCGAGTGCGGAGTAAATGAATAAGGACTTCAGTGATCAATCAAATGCATTTTCCTCAAACATGGAGGTGTAGGCAAAGTTTTACTTGCCATCATGTCATTTCCTGAAATTACGCAACACAACAAAATTTTACATGTTAATTGTATGTTTTACTTACGATAATCATGAGTTTTATGTAAAACATAATAAATAAATAAATTTCAAATGTGGATTTGACTCTCACTAAACATATTAGTTCTAATTGGACTGTTCATAAATCACAAACCATGTTTTTGCTTCGTGTTTTGTACTGATTCCAAACACAGCATAATGTAAGTTGTGTTGCTAAACTGTAGAAACACTGGTGCAGGTCCAAAATGTAAAGGCAGTAATAAAGTTTTTTCTGCTGCTGTTTACTGCAGCAGTATATTGCTATGTCTTGGACTGTTACAATGGACAATTTACTTTCCTTTTTACTGGGGCTGATTGCACACATCCTCAATGTATCTTATGTGCAGACAAAGGAAATCAAAGCAGATATGCTTCATCATCCTGCACCCGACATACTGTTCCACGTGGCAATAGAGGTGCCCAAAATGTGCCGTTTTGGTATTGTTTGGCACAAATTACAATTTACAACTTTCATCAAGCAACCCTTTTGAAAAATAATTGTGCTGTGTTCCAACACAAAACACATGCTTGAAACAAGCTTTAAATAACAGCTAACAAACAGGTTCTTGTAAAAGCTCTGTCCTTACAATATCTCATGGTGCCCTTTCGTCTGACGTGGCCTACTTCTGTGAACAAAAAGGCAGGACAGGAGTGCGTCATACAAAATGGTGAATAATCCTAGCCTTGATTTTGTACAGAAACCACTCTCTGTGCGGTTCAAAGGCACAAGTTTAAAATCTCTGCTGCCAGTCAGGAACAAGCCGCGTGATATTTGTGATCAATCATGGCCACAGAAAGAAAAGATTGCCCTGCCTCAAAAAATAATAAAAAAGATGCTATCCATAAAGTGGCGATGTGTTGAGGGATGAACTCCTGTGAGGACTGTCTAGCTGTGCCAGACTAGGCCATTCACATCCCCCGGTGGACTGACTGAGAAAGACTCCAATATGGAGTTAGTCCTTAGCCACACAGCGGGGCACTGAGACGAGAGATATGGGGGATGTGTTAAGTGAATTAAAAAAGAATGGCTCTGGGAGTGACAGAATGCGGCACAAGTCAGAGAAGACTTATATATTTTTTTAAAACAAAGAAAAAAAACAAAAACATACTATTCTATAATGGATTTTAGCACACTTGCAAATGCCAGAGGGCAAGTGAGCAGAGGGAGGGGGAGTGGTGGTCCTTTGTGTACTTGGAGTTTAGGTCCTGGCCATTAAATAAGCTTGCACTGCAGAGGTGAGCTGCACAATGACAATGATGTATGGGAGGAACACAAGCCATTGCTGTTATGAATTGGTTGGCTCTGGTGCGGACAATAGTCTCCCTTGCACACAAACATACGCACACATAAATGGGGGGGAACTGAAAAAGGGCCACAGCGACAGACAACACACAATCAAAAGCCAAGAGCAGCTCCTCCAGACAAATTGGGTTTTCCTCCAGAACATATCCAAACAGATTAAAAGAGTGCATAGAAAGTGGAGAAATGTGTAACTTCTTTCAGGACTGGACACAATATTGAGTGCTGCTCCGACACTGTGTTACAGCCTTCTCTCTAGTGACCTTTCCTCATCACCAAATGCCACCAGGAATCACTTTATATCTTTCTCTTGCACTCTCCCTGTCCCTATTTCACTATGTAGCGTCTTTCAACTTTGCATAAGTAACATAAACATTAGTCAGTGCAGGTACAGTCAGATGTCTATTTTCTTCAGCGTGCAATTAGCACAGACATCAAAGATCTTAGCATTATTTTAGTGTTTGAGTGCCTTTGTTCATTAGTGCATAATGCACAATGTAACCGGAGTCTTTTATGTCGCACTCCAATCAGAGCAATATGCAAATTCCAATATAAGCACACACTGTTCCTCACTGCAGCTGCAAAGGAACAATGACAGAACACTAGAGAGCTGGACGGGTGGCAGGGGAGTAGCCATGCCAGTATCACAACTGTGCCATGCAGATGTGCACATGCCTGTACACTGGAGATGTCAGGATGACTGTTTAGTCACTGAGATACTGTCACTGCAGGAGATGTGTGAAGAACACATGTGAATTATAGATGTGGGGGTTAATTATGGATGGAGGGGGCAGCAGTGAAGCCTCAGACAGTTGCCTGAGACACATGGTTGGATACATAACTCTGGACCCAGCGCAGACTTCTTGGCAAGTCACACAGACTCTTTGATTAGCTCCATGGCCCTGATAGTGCCTTGCCTTTGTTGCATGCGAACATATTGAACCTCTTCAAAGACCGGCTTAAGATGAATATGCTTAACTCAAGTTGACATGGAAAACTGTGCTCTTGTCGACAATAAAGAGGCAAAATGATTATATGAAAAGCAATTAAATTATTAATAATGCGGCAGATCCTTGTAGGATGGATGTGGGTGGTTGCACTCATTATCCGACATGAAAGAATCAACGACAACAGAGAGGCACACATTCGAGTCGACTTCTGTTCAAACTTTCTTTGGGGGAAAATATAGCTATTGTCCTACCTTTGATTTTATAATTTGGCAGATGACACAGATATTTGACAAGTTTGAAGCAATTGTTTAATGGCATAAACCATTCAAAAAAGTGGACCAGGTTCTTTGGAGATGCACCTGGAGGTGTCATGGGTCGTAAGGGCCTGTCAAGCACAAACAAAAGCAAAGGGAAAGGTCAAAGGTCGCAGAGTGATAGTGTGCCCCTGGAGTGCGCAAACAGGGCTGGTGGCATGACTAAGGGTATGGTGCAGAAAGCAGGGTGGAACTAACAAGGGGCGTGCCACGGGCTGCATGGGAAAAAGGCAGCCCTATTGAGAGAGAATGATGTTGCAGACACCCATGGAGCCTTGTTGCAGAGGGCATTTGACCCCCAGAGGTGCGCTGGAGTTGTGGGAGGATTAGTCAAATGGTTCTTCCACTGCTTTTGTGTGGCAGTCATGACGCTATGCACTATGCAGCTTGCGGTCATAATTGAACTTTGAGTGAAAGTGCAGACTCCCTACCAGCTTGAGGCACCATCCCTACACTTCCCACCACTACTTCAAAATAGAAACATGAAAATATCTGCATCACGCTATGTCACTTAGTCACAGAGTAACTTGAAGTGTACTCCAAGATGTACTTGACAGCAAAAAGCAATTTTGCTGAAATAGGTTGGGAAGACTTTGAAGATGGGAGCAATAGCGCTTGTGGATCAAATTCAATATGTGCCTTGCAGTTGTATCAGCTGTATCTTTAACTCAGTGTGTGTGCTGCAGTGGAAGACATCAAACCTGCACTTTCCATTGTTTATACAAATTAGAATACAATTTCATAAATATATGTTATCACAATATAAAAAATACTTTTTGATTATTTAATTAGTTGCAATGAAACTTGCACAAAGGTGCTGAACTTGGACTTCCACTTTAAAAAAAAAATACATGAGAATAAAAAAGTAGCCTTTGACATTGGTAGTCTGATGGTATGACCCGTATAGCAGCCCAGGGGCCTAACTAATGTCCGTTGGAGTTCTCAGAGAAGGCCTTAGGACATCCTCATGCTCTATTCAGACACTCCTGCTGAAACATTCAAAGCCTTCCTTCCAAAGGGCCAAACTTTTGTTCCTCCACAAAGGGCCCGACCAGAGGTTCTCCCATAGAGGCGCATAGACCCAAGCCCCGTTCCAAATCAGATTATTTCCACTCAAATCCCCCTTTCTCCACCTGCCAGTTAACTATGTCACTGCCATTGTGCCGCTCATGAAAAAGCTCTCCATTTTGGCATAAAAGAGGCTGAATGTATATTATTGCTGTTACTTTCATTTATTCAAGAAGGAAGGCAGAGAGCCCCCCCTTTATCCACTTTCACTATTTCTTATCTTTTTTTTTCCCTTTGAAGCAAAATCTGGGCCACATGCCCCCGAGGAACGCAAAGTGCTTTAATTCATTCGCACCTTTTCTCTCTGGTTGCCATCTCTAAGGCCTCTCTTTATGCCCACGAGTGATTTGTTCAGGCCGGACCATCAAAGCAATTATGGCAGCGGCCTGCTTCCTTTTTAAAAGGAGAGATGACTGACAACTGCAGGGTTGGTGCATGGGTGGGAGGGAAGTGGCTCCAATTTATTTGATGTGAAAACGTTTCTCTTTCATTAGCATGCACTCAAATAATAAGACACAAAAAAGCAGGATACGATGTAACTTGTTACATTGATATCTTCAAGTAATAAGTCAAAAAAAGTGAACCGAAACTTAAAGGTGCATTATGCAACTTTTCATGTGAAAAAAAAAAAATATTTGTGCGAATTTGAACTTGTAGTGACCCAACGACTGCATGAGTGGTCAGTATGGGGTGTTTTTACTTTCCATCACAGTGGTCTCGAGGACGGTCAAGAAAACCAACGAAACAAGTGATCCTGGAGCATTGTAGAAACCACTGTGAATTAAAGGCACCATGCAAACCACTCATCCGGCCGCTGGGTCACTCCAAGGTCAAATGTGCATAAAAAGTTGCATATTGCCCTTTTAACACATTTCTACATACTGCTGTTTGCACAAAGTACACAGATGAGTCTGCAGTTTAAAAAGCTTCCGAGCTTCTCTTCTAAAACTCTTCATTATCATATGAGTTTCTATCAGAGAAAATGTGCATATATATCTAAAATTTGCATAGTAAATGTGTATAACAAAAGCAAATTTTCATACGTTTCCATCAAAGAGTTTTTGCGAATGATGGCGGTGGTTACTTGGTTACAGCCGTCACCTGATTGGTGATTGCAGCACTTACCCAGCAGATAGCATATTGCGCGTTTTTAATTTCACTTGAAGTGCAAGCTTTTTTTATATTGTTTTTGGCCACATGAATTTACCTTGTTAATTGTTGTAATTATGAAATTTGTAATGCCATGAATAACAAAAGTTAATTTATTTGACACACGCTAAAGCTAAGCAAAAGTATCTTAACTAACTAGCTGCTACTGCTCTGAAGTCTTGCAGCGGTCTTCTTGACCGGGCGGCACGGTAGCGCAGCGGTTAGTGCTCTCGCTTCACAGCTAGAAGGTCCGGGTTCGATTCCCACCTGGACGGGCCTTTCTGTGTGGAGTTTGCATGTTCTCCCCGTGTCTGCGTAGGTTTCCTCCGGGTACTCCGGTTTCCCCTATCGCTAAAAACATGCACAATAGGCCAGGATGAATGATGTGTGTGGTGGTGTCAGAGGGTCCGTTGGCGCAGACGTGTGTGGTCGTGAAAGCGCTTCTGACAGTCTCCCCCAGGGGAAACTGAAGCTACAAACGTAGTTTACCACCACCGAGAATGGAGTGAATGTACAATTGTCTCATGTAAAGCGCTTTGTGACTATATGTCTGTGAAAGGCGCTATATAAATAAAGATCTTCTTCTTCTTCTAAAATAACATTTAGCATAATAGCATTAACGCTTATTTGCACAGTTCAAAACCACTTCAAGCGAACAGACAAACTTTTTATGTGAATAAAGGGTTTGCGAAATGTGGCGTTTCCATCACTCATTATTAATGCGAAACTTCAAAATGTGCATTAAAATCCAGCTGTGGAAATGCAGTTGCAGTGACGAATGCTCTTCTTTGTCACACTGGCGAGTTCCTTATGCAGCCACAACTGCCCAGGTCACAATGCGCTGTGTAGCACCAGCATTTTGAAGGCAACTAATCAACTGTTAAAAGCTAAAGCAACTTCCATACTGCAAATACTACCCAGGTGTTATGTTTGCATGTTAGTTAAAGTTACTCAAACATGACTGAGGTGAATACAAATTACAAGGGTAAATATTTTGAGTTCCCTTTCCACCTCTAGCTAACAGCAAATATTTGGATTTATAGCCTGTTATGTCACACCTATTGTGTTTCTTCTTACCTTTCTTACTTTCCGGAGGCTGTAGAGATCAAGCTATTCAGTGTAGGTGATCCCGGCCGGAGAATGCCAGCTATGTAACTGGATCCTGAAGGCCAGGGCAGGCAGTGATGTGTAGCAATTAATGTAATGGACATAAAAGACAGCACAATTCTTGGGACTAATGAGAATGTCTTATATTACAGCGCAAATGCACGGGGTCGCCAAGGCTCCTATCATTACAGGCCTATAGGAAGATGGCTCACCACAAAGAGGGATCCTCCATAACTGGATAATGTGGGCTGAGAGAGCAGTGTGTGGCGCCACTGAGCCCGAGGTCCATCCAGGAGCAATCATTCTGCCCTGAGTGACGCCCGATCAGCGGGATAAATGGAGAGAAATACGAAGCATTTAAAGAAAAAGGGGCATTAGGACTAGAGACAGGGGGCACCGGAGGAGTACGGAAAATTAAGTTTGACAGGAATTAGTCCGGTAATAAAGGAGTAAATAGGTAGCAGTGACGTGAAGGGGGAAACAGGAAGCAGGAAATGGATAAACTTAGAAGGGCAATAGATTTGAAGCTACGCAACTCAAAACCCCTTAGTCATGCTTCTAAAGATAGGAAAGATATGTTTACAGTATACATAAATGTACACTCATAAGAGGGGTAAAGTAATATAGACAAGCAGAAAATAAAATAAATAAAAAAGAACCAATTCTAGTCCAGATCCATGTTTTACAAACAAACGTAAAACATCTTTCTTAAAGCAGAACTTAAATCCTTTACGTAGTCCCTCTGGGGGTAATACAGTGTTAATGGGATGATTGGGGGGGTCTTTCATCTCCCCCTGGTGTCTTCGGCCAGAAAACCATAATTGCAACTTCACTGCCACCGGGTAGGAATCACCAATACACTCTAATGGAATCACGAAGAAGAAGCTAACAGGCTAACGGGCAAAGCTAACTGCAGGCTAGCGCCACTTACACAGTATTTACAGCCTAATCTGAGTGAAAAAAATTATATCCATTATGTAATTGGATGTACAATATCCCTCTCTCCCTTTGTTTTTTCTATGAGCGTAGTATTTACTCTCACGGAAAAATTAATGAGCAAAAAAACCCCGCAACATGCTACAACACCTGCAGTGGTGATTATGGCCTTTAGGGGCATGAGTTACTTAGTACTGCTTTAAAGTTGAGCACAATACAAATATGGCCTCACAAAGAATTTGTAATAGTTACACATCGCTGATTTACTGTTGACACGCCAGCTGAAACAGCGATTTTGATTTGTTTTCTCAACCAAACCCTTTCTTAAGTATGTCTATGCAACATCCGTCAATTACAACAAATGATAAGCTAATTGCTAAAGCCCTAAGAATAGTATTACAATCCCGTCATGCTCAATTGTCACTTGACATACTATTTTCACTCTATTTCCAGAAGTATTTAAGCTGATGGCGTTCAAGAGGAGATGACAAAGTGTAGTGTACAGATGGCCATTGAAGCAACATGACACAGTGGCTAATCAGTCTACAGTCGCTTCACTTTCACAAGCTGTCATCTTTACCATCAAGCCATCACTGCTCCTCCCTCCCTGACTGATTCCCCTCTTCAATTATTCATCCTTTATAAGCAAGGACTACGTATTCAGTTCACATGCAGCCCATCCAGTGAAATAATGAAAGGCCCGCTTCTTCTGCCATATTGAGCATCATAAAATTTTTACAACTGGCAAAAGAAAAATCAATTTCGTAGACAGACTGTTGCCACCACTGTAAACATATTAATGCTGGTATCGAGAGAGCGCAGAGAAATCCCAATCACACGCAAGGCCTTAAAATTGCAGCCGATAAATTATTTTACAGGCAGGCTCTATCACTAATCATAATGCATGATAGTGCGGGGTGGACTGTTGTGGAATGCTATATTTAGCCAATACCGATATGCATGGTCAGGTGCACTGCCTGGATTTGGGTTAAGTCCAAGTTAATAAGTTCTGTGATGAATAACTGGAGCCATATCAATTGTTAATATAACTTGGGGAATAGATACAGCCCTCACATATGTACATAATGTGAAGATTTATAATAAAGCAAGAAAATGAGCAAGTTATAAATTGGTTATTTGGATATGCAACACATCTGTTTGGTCAAAAGTGTAAATGTGTCCATAGCATCTAGTGCGAAATTTGTGAATTGCAGTTTCATTAAACGCGTTTTCCTATAGTAGGATATGGCAACCCATTAGCGATGAAGTCATGAAGTACCAGCAATTTCATTTTTACATCTTAGGGGTCAAAAATGGATCAGCATCAGAATCACTTGTGCTTTATTTTCTGCTCATGTAGAATTCTCTCATTTCTGTATCAGATTTGGGGCCCTAACACTGTGATAGAAGCAATTTCTATTTGTGAATCAGGTGCAACATGACCAGAAATATGCAATTTTCTGGCAAGACTCACCATTTAGCATCTGTGTCTTGATAAATGACTCGTCTAGTGTTTTAACTATGTCTAATTCTAGGCATTTAAGATCGTTTGTGCCATTTACTAGCACTGGCATTCTCTTCTAATTGAGTATTTCTGACAAGCGCCATGCAAAACATTTTAGCTTTGGCGACAGTATATCTGCGCTAGTGCAAATATTGTTCCTTCTACAGCGTTTGAAACTGACTGGGAGAAGGGTGTGACATATTGTATCCTTATTTTGACAGCGGTGGCCTTAAAAAGCCTGGCGCGTGTGACTGATACGGTGACGCGGTACTTGCAGCGAGATGAGGATTCAGCAACAACGGGCTAAGTTACACACAGACAACGGTCAAAGGGATCACGCTGCATCCTTGACCACGCCGCAAATCTTCAGGCGCATCACAGCTTCAGACCGCCGTAATCTGCCCCGGAGCAACGGTGACCTCAGCCGTGGCAAAAGTGGACGCTGGAGACGAAGGGGCGGAAAAAAGAGAAACTAATAATGGCATAGCGGTAATGCAGTGTGCAGCTCCCCTTTACTCAGCTGACAGTGCCTTCAGGGTGAAGATGTTACCAACTCAGCAACCTCCACTGACTTTGCACTAATGTGTGACCCTTATATATTTGTGCTGTTTCTCAGAGTCTCACACTTTCTCTCCTCACCTTGTATGTATTTAATGTATAAGTAAAGATGTAAAGTCATGTAAAGTATATAAAATAATGGCACTATGAATTGTGTTATGCTTTATTCAGACTTTTTTAGCCATTTTAGCCTTGATATTTGTGTATAACTTAAAATAAGCATCATTCTTTTTAACTTTTAATCTAGTTATAGGCAATGAAAACGCATGCAAATCCATGTGAATTTAGCCGACAAAATATATATATATTGTATAAATCTATCTTACATTTGCCAACTGTACATTATCTCATTCAAACATATTAAATCATATTGCACTGCATCATGAACCTGCTTCCACATGAGCAGACCACCAGACTGGTTCCTTGGGAAATAAAGTGAAACGTTGTTATATGACACTTATATGTTTTTTTTGTTTTTATTTTGTTTTTATTTATACACAAAAAAAGTCACCATTAAACAAAAGGTCACACACTTAAATATTTCGTTGGACTGCCTTAAGCTTTCAATACAGCAGTCATTCGCTGTGGCATTGTTTCCATAAGCCTCTGCAATGTCAAAAGATCCAGAGTATATTCAGTTGTATTGCTTTCTCAACATGATCTTGTATTGATGATGGGAGAGTGTGACCATTCCGCATAGGCTTCTCCAGTTATGTACCGGTGGTGACATTTTTGTGTGGTCAGGTGTATTAAGCTTGAGAATATCGTTGCTTACATATGGAATGTTAAAAGCCCTATGTGCGTCCGTACCATGGCAAACTGCCTATTTTTAAAACTTGCCGCATTAGTCATTTCTTAAGGGAGTTACAGGATAATTTATGGAATTCATTTCTATCAGGACTTTGTGTTTTTCCTCTTGTTTATTCCTCCTCCTCCTCCTGCCTCCACCACAGCACACGATTTGGGGTTCATTTGAATACAGTAAAGCCGTGGATGCAGTGGGGTAGACTCTCCGTCTCCGTGTGCCGCCAATCAGGACGTGCTGATGGAGCAGCTCGCATCAGTGTGGGCAGGTGCTAAAAGTGTGAAGTGTCACGGCTGATTTCATTATTCCACAGCTCACAAAAGGGGGGAGTAAACGCCGTCAACATTTGCATTTGCACTTTTTGCATTTTTCCCCCAAAGGTTTTTATTTCAATTATTTATGGCTTTTATGTTTACAATAACTTTTTGCCTCACACACATAATGGTAGACAATGGGATAATACAGGAGCTAGTAGAGATAGTATTTAGGGTAATACATAACAATGAACTTCTTTTAAACTTTGATAAATTCAAGAAATTTACTTGTTAAGATTCTTGTACTTTATTGCGGAGCAGTTTCTACGATTCTTATGGTAATTAATACCACTATGTATTTGTGAAGGACTGACACAAATAGTTTCATTACACAAATTTCATGAATAGTGTCTCATTTATGCCCAACGAAACTAAGGAGAACTGCAAAATTAATCGAGAATCAAAATTGAAATTTCAGTAGCTGCAATTAACGAAAGGCTGCATTTGGGAAATCGTCTTCTGCAAACAACAAAACATCCTGTCTCCATGGTGTTGCTAAATCGAACTTCCCACATCCTTTGTGTATCGGAAAGCTTTTAAAAACAAGCCCTGAAGCCTGAATTTAACGACTCGACTGATGTTCTCTGAAGTCTAAACATGATGAAGTAATCACAATGATCAAGTTACCTCAAAGTGTTAATAAGACTTATTCTTCAAAATCTTAACAGGGTAGTGCGACAAAAACATGAGTCTGAACAAAAGCAACGGGCCACAATGTGATAAAAAAGACATTACATTTCAGTTATTGTTGAATGGGGTCAGGAGGCCCACTGTTTGCCTGCTCCCTAACCAGACAACACAAGCCATTTTTGTTCCCTTAACCCAACTTAGTGCTCATCAATTTTACATCAGCTTCTAAATGACCATTTATATTTAATCTAACATTGACCCCAGACTCACCCTAGAGACTCCGGGATGATTCAATTCAAACTGTGAATAAAGCAACACCACTACAGAAAAAAGGAAAAGCCAAATGAAATTATTAACCAATTCATCTTGGAGTTTCCAGAAATCAGGTTTGGAAGGGCACAGCAGCTATCCTTCACTGTACTTGACAGAGCTCCATGTGTAGCAGTGGGACAATAGTGGTCAAAGACACTAGCGTGACCTTTGCTTGTGGGTAATTACGCATCGGCGCTCCCTTAGTGGCTTACAACAGCAAATGTGTCATGGCAAGAATAAACAACAATTACACTTACACTCATTATGGCCTAATTGCATCATTCTGTGAAACAGTTGCGAACGCGGGGACGTCTTATTAAAAGGCAGCCTGAATATGTAGCGAAATTGGAAAACCGCATCCCACTTTAAGATCGATTTTGGGAGGGTGGTGAGGGGGGTGGAGAAAGAAAAAAAAAAAATAGCGGCTTTTGTGAACGTTGAGCATTGAACGGAGCGTGCATTTAAAACTCCCGTGGGTGTTCCGGTGGTCAAATATAACAGAGATATGCTGCGTGCACTTAATGTGGCGGTGAGTGGCAAGGGAGTAATCCGACCCTCCCTGAGGCGCTAACCAAATCGAAGTCAAAAGAAGAAATAAAGAGAGAGACGGAGATAAAAGCAATGGAAAAAAAATGGAAAAAGAAAAGAAAAATATGGGCTAAACCGTTGGGGATTAGCGCTAAGTAACTAAACGGGCCGTATCGCTTTTCCATCATGAGGACTCCAGGAATCTAAATAAAGGTGAACTCGCTGCTATCTCTGCTTTATACTATGTGTGAGCAAAGGGAAGGCTCGCATCATCTCCTGAAGGATCATCAATAAGTAAAGTCGACATAAATAAACAGATAAATAAATAAAAGTGAAGAGCCGAGCAAACGGGCATCAGTCAGCGTTAGTGATGGAAGCATGTCAGGCACAATCATGCTCGACTGGTGAAGGGGGGGGCTGGGCGAGAGAGGGGGATATTCTGCTGATTGCACACCCACAATGCCAGTGTGTGTTTGTGCAAAGGAGAAGGGAATGCGGCAAAAGGAGTGCTGCTGTGTTTACTTTTGGCCACTGCTGTCCGGACACGTGTACATTTATTTATTTAGAGCATAAGAGAAAGTGAACACAATTTTCTGAAGGGACACTAACCATCCCCAATCCTTTAAACCGTGTTGAAGCAATGATACACATATGAATATGAAGATGGCTAATGTTTAACAACAATGAATAGGTTGTGTAAACTCCCATTTTGTTATTTTCAAATCTAGTGGACAATATTTTATGGAGACGGAAACTATGTTTAGGAGATCTCCTGCTTGAAACCATTTCAATTTGAGCTATAGGGCCACATCTGGTGGCGGCGCACGGGGCGGCGCAGGCTCTTGGCGAATTATTTTCCGAGTGGCGGCGCTATATGTGCCATTCGCCTCCTCACAAGAGGAGGTGACTGCACTGATGGAAACACGGCTGACATTCACTTCCTCGTTTACATTACCGCTGTCTTGCGTTCTTTCTTAAGCCTTAGGCTCTCACAGGTCAAACTAAAAACTTTATTTACCCCATCGTGAGCTAAACGATGTTCACGTCTCTCGAGAGAAAAAGAGCTACAGCGTCCGCTGTGGCGCGGATCGGCCCAAGCTTGGTGTGAACGCGAAGCAAAACAAAAGCACATGTTCACCCCACACAACCAATTTCCTGGACGTGGAGTCGATCTGGTTGGAGGAAAATGTGTGTCTCCACCCACTTAACTGCGCTAAGTCTGGAGTGGCAAGATCACAAAGTGCGCTCCTACTAAGCGCAAAATGTCACGCTATCGTCTCCGTTTTGATGCACAAGATCGGGCCCCTTGTGTCCTTAAAAGCTGAAGATATAAAAAACAAACTTTGTAATAATCAAAGATTAAGAAGAGCGTATCATTTCCAATCAAGTAAGTAGTTTAATTGTCACATCACAAGAAACAGTCCATGCAATAATCACTTCTGGGCTTGATTGCACCAATTCTCCAATACATTACCTCAGTAAACTATGCCAAGAGCTTCACGTACATTGTTTTTATTGTGAATGTTTGTAACAACTGTGCTTTGGGCGCTCTGAATAAATATTAAAGTACTGCGTATTGTTTACCCCGTCAGTTTACATGAGGTAAAGACCTTGATGAGAAGGTGCGCCTGCTCCAGCACCAGCCTGCGTACATCTGCTGGAAAGAACACTGTGTTTGTTTGTTCTCCATGTTAATTAATAGGTCTTCACTCTGACAAAATCTAAAGTTGTCTAATCCAGCCTCTGAAATAATTAACACTCTTCTGACTGGCAATCCGTGAATAATGAAACTACAATTCACTTTGAGCTTTGCATAGAGGGTGCGTTGATATTAATAGAACCATTTTTCGTAGACGAGTTGGGGTTTACACTTACGGTAACACCACTTAGTGAAATAAGAAAAGAATGACAACTGCAAACACTTAGACCTGACGTATCACTTACATTGTAATTCCTCTTACACCCCAGTTACGGGCATTGGCTTATATGCACCAGATGAAACATTAGGCACTACCTGACACATTTTCTCTTCAGACATATTTACGGAAATTGCCATTATCCTTCATTGCTCCTTTTAGTACATCGTGCTATTATAGAGGCCAGGACGTCTAATGGGAACTCAAATATTAATTTCAGCCCATTGTGTCTGACAAATTGAAGATAGATGGTGACATTTTGATTCTAAACATCTGTCTGCTGGTTATATGTTATACTTTAATAGCAGCCATGAGGTACTAAGGAGGTAAAGAACAGCGGAGAATGGCAGTCGGCGCGGAGGCATTTGAGCCTGGCACCACTTCTTATTGTCAGTGGAACGCATAACCACACAGGATGGCATCTTATTTCACTGCGCATTATTTGTTCCCTGGCTTATCATCAGTTGGCCCCGCTGTATGCCTAATGAGCTATAAATAAGGTCTAATTCAACCACCGCGAGTTGCCCATCCTTCAACACTAAGCATGATGGCCTGGGCCAGATTCCATTGGAATTATATGAGGGCAATTTTTCAGCTGGTGGGATGGGCTGCGGCGGCACTGTTTGGTTTTCTCCGGCATTCCTTTGGCTTAAAGCTTGGCAAGTTTATAGGTCTATTAGGAATTCATCAAACAATGAATGATATCAATCTTATGTGCACTGGGTAAAAATAAGATAAAACCTTCCATTACGGGGCCTCCACAGCATATTTGCCCGCTGAAATTGATCCACTATTGACAATTTACACTAAGGGTGACCTTTCCTAACTGCCCACATACTTGAAAGCCAATATAGTTAGGAGTGAAAAAAACACAGCCCACTGCAAAAAGCTCCTCTAGGATATTATTGAATGTGATTACTTATCAGCCAGTCAGACGAGGCAGATGATCGCTGCAAGTCTTCTTAGTGGGAGGTAATATGGCAATTTATTCTGGCCTCTGTGTCTCAAATGTGTAGAGTTTAATCGGGTGTAATGAGTTGAGATGTCGGAATATTGACGGACATCGATTTTGACTTTGCCAAAGAAAAATGAAACTAAATGTAGGCTGGATTCTTATCCAACTTTGGCAGTACAGGTGAATATATACTGTCTTCACTCTGTTTATGCATTGGACAAGAGTAGACATTAGGTCCAACATTATACTTCTTTGACTCGTTTTTTTTAGCTTGTAGCCATCATATCAGGCTGTTTCTTCATGTTGCTCTATTTCCTTTGAAGAGACAAACGGCTTGGCCACACCTGCAGATGTCATGGGTGGTGTTGAGTCTTGTTCACGGACGATATATATACCGACGCAATATACCGTGCATGACGGCTTCGGCCAATAAAAATCCCCCAAAATTGGCATCGGCCTTAGAAAAACCCATATTGGTCGACCTCTAGTTCTGATCATTTCATAGTTCAATTTAACTTACAAATAAGTTCTCGTAAGGCCTGAATGACCTTGTTGCTAATTTACCCAAAATATGAAAAGCATAATTGACCAAATAGGGTTTTAAAGGGATGCATTAAAATTGGGACAGTAAGACAAGGCCCAATGTCCACTCATAGTCTGCCTTTTGTTAAAAAAGAAGATATATCTGTTTAAAATGGCTGCTCGTCACACTTCACTTACTTTACATCCTCTCCTGGCAGAGTCATACAATGAATCAGTTATGCGCCGAGGGTACTCAAATGGTACATAAAATCTCCATCTATATTTCCATGATGGCTTCTCGAGCACTGATATAAAAAATGAGAGAGGCTGTAGGTCAGTGGGGGGAACAATAGCCCGGTATCTGCCCCAGGATATCAACTCTTAAACAGAGTGGCCGCCCATGGATCATTCCTTCCCACCGGCCTTTCCCTTTCGGCCAGTGATAAATATCCTTATCTAAAAGGAGCAGGTGATAGATTTCAAGCAGCAAGTCTCAACAGAGCTTCGCCCTCATCTACTCCATTGATATCTCTCATCTACTAAACCGTCCTAGGTGTAGCGCGAGGAGTCAACACCCCCTTTACTCCCCGTGCCCCAAATCATGCTAGCTTCACTTCCTGTGGCCCCTATGAACAACATCTGTCACCGGCCTCTAGCGCACTCCAGACGGGGCAGAGGTAGGGGGGTTCAGACACCCTTCAGCGAGTGCCCCATCTGATAAAGGACATGCGCTCTCCTGTGTAAGGGAACAACTGCGACACGAGATAAACCTGTGGCTACGAGATGGAGGAATCGGTAATTATAGAGACAATTATGATCACTATCAACCTTTGTGTAGGCTTAATGAAACATTTCACGGAAGGAGGGTTATGCTAAACCTTTGTGTGATTGAATGCTTTGGGGCTATTTCATATTAGCATAGACAAAATCATTATCCTGTAATAACAATGTTTTCTGTTTGATTTTTATTTTGAGGGTATCCACATCTAAATCAGACGATGCAGCTCCTTTTCAAGGCCTCAAATGTAATTGAACATAAGCTGAAACACCACACAGAACAATCTTATCAATTACATATTGCATGAATAAACCGATTAAAAAATAAATACTTATGGCCCAAACTTTGATGAGGATATACATACTGTGCATTGTATGGCCAAACAAAGCCTGCAAAACAAAATGCGCTTGAATAGTGGGACACTTTTATGGCATATTTTTGATTTCTGACCCGTGGTGAACTGCGCAGAAGTGGACTCAGTCGAGTGACACAGCAAAACAAATCTGACGTGAGTGGTGGCTTTCCTCAAGCAACAAAAGTAACTTATAACTGAGCTTTCAGAACTCACAATACATCACATGGCTGCACACTTCTTGACTATTATGCGGTGTGGCAGCAACAACTCGCTATATATATCTGGATATATTGTGTCCCAGGGTTGATAAAATATGCTGTTGCTAAGTCAATTTGACATTCGATTGTGGTTTGTGAGAGGCTTGTTTATGAAGAATCCACTAAACAGCAGGTTCAGAATGCTTTCCACATCTTTTCATTTCTATTTTATTATGTTTATAGCAAAATCATGTATTTTGGAAAGACATGGGTTTTGAAAAGATGTGAAAAGAATAGAAATGACACTGATGATTCAGACTATCATAGTGCTGTTTCTGAGCATCATTGGACACATTGTATATTTTTGGTACGTATCTGACTACAGCATATGAATAATAGTACAAATAATGCCACAGCACTTGTTCCATACTGCTCAAGGTACTGTATAATGGGGTTCTTTATCTTTACCATGAACTTCATCAGCCTCCCATTTGTCTAATGCGAGATCAGCTCCTTGAAGTTTTCATGAGCAAAAATAGGTATTTTAATCTTCATTAAATATGCAGTGGTCTCACTCCCTGGCCAAGCCATTTGAATTAACTGCAGACTTTGGGGGATTAGACAGCTGGGCGGAAATTCCTCAAACCTTACGTGCATTATATCACCGCATCTCTTCTTTTTAATACCAGAAAGATGATTCCCCCTAGTTCAATGTCAAATAAGTCCTTAAGAGACTTACAGTGGAGAGAGAGGGAGAAGGGAACTTTTGATGGAGCGAGCGGTGAAGGTCGGAAACAGAAAACAGGGCAGCGGAGGGAGCTCGGTTTTGGATTGTACTGGTGTTGAAAAGGGCTGTAAATAAATACGACTGGCTTTGAAATCTGATTGATGTGTCTTTTGGGATGCCCCCCAGTCCGAAAGACCTACTGAGTCTGTGGCTTTCATCCCTGACCGAAAATCGATCAGGCAGGATGTACGAGGGGCTGGTGCTCTCCATGCACCAATCTCTGCCAGGTGCCCAGGTAACTGTCTCATCGAAAGCACAAGAAAAGACAAGACTGAAATGGGATTGTTAGTCTTTTTGAACTTCGAGAGTAAAATATTTGGCTTGTGACTGTGCAAGGAGAAGGATTTCTGATCAACCTGCATACTAGCACAACAATCCTAAAAAAGTTTAGATGTTCCAAGAGCCACTTTTGAGGTTATGGGGCATTGCCCATATTATTCAGCGTAGTTCAGAGCGGGTATTTAAAACATCTTGATCACTATCTTACAATGTGTTAGTTATATTGCTAACACGTCCTCCCTCGCCCCCCATCAAAACAAACCTCCGGTCTCTCCTGCTCCGTGCATGTAGCATGCTGTCGGACATTGGTGCTATTATCAGAACAGGCAGCAGGAAGTTGTTTTGTAGAAATCTAACTCCGGTGGATGGTATTGCCTGTCGATACTACGTGAAGCAGAGATAATGCAACCTTGTTTTTTTTAATAGCTTTTAGCCATTATCTTGTTTTAAAGGCTGTTGAACAATTTAATTTATTCTGTTATTATTGCAGTTATGAGTAAACAGCACTCCAACAAAAGTTATGAAAAATTATAGCTTTGCTTCTGTCTGCTGATTTGTGATTACTGATTAGTAACTTTGAAAGAAAATCCAACCCAAAACATACACATAAACTACCTAGGTGCACTTAAGCCTGACAAGTTCCCCAAGCGGCCAAAAAAGATGGGTCAAATGTACATTTTCGTATGGGCAACAATAAAACATAAACTATTCTTCTTCTCATTTTGTCCCACGTACCCCCTACCCCTTGGTTTTCAAGTTTTGTAAGACACAGGTACATTGTTTGTCCAATAGCGTTATAGTTGAGCAGTAATACAATTCGAAGAAGGCAATACTATCACATGTTGCAAGGATACTTATTGAGATGCTACTGCAGTATAATAAATCTTGACCATTTTGACCTCCATCAATCCGTCCACTCTCCTTGTCTTGAATTAGAACTGGCTCCTGTAATTGCATAACATCCGTGTAGGGCCTTCTGGGTTAGCTTTTCCATCACTGGCAAAGTGGAAACAAGGAAATAGCAAATGCTTGTGGAATTGGGTGTAATTGTGACTAGCGGCGCCTCCATTGTGCCCATTTTTTGACACTGCCTGGTTTTGCGCCGAATATGACAAAATAGTGGGATGCTGATTTTCAGACGTATAAGGTAAAATTCTGCGGAAAGCTCTCTGTTCGTTTGAGCATGGTGAAAGGTTCATCAAGCTTTAAAGCGTGAGATTACAACTGTCATGACAAGCAGGAGAGAATTGACACGTCACATAAACAACTACAAAAAGTAAAAAAAGTACTAACAAGCATGCGACTTTTCCCAAGGCAAACACTCACACACACAAAAGCAAATATGTGCATAAAAACCCCACTAAACAACACAAAAAACTACAAAGGATGTTTTAAGTAAGAAGTTTTGTCACTAAAATGTCTGGGGAACCTAATTGTTCAACAACCACTACGACAAGGCGGCGTTTATAGTTTGCATTAAGATTTCTGTTTGTCTCCATTCAAGCATCGCAACAAAATTTCCCTTATGCTCAACTATAGCAGCTGAACTCATTTCCACATTCCATTTAGGAAAAATCCATGGAGTCGGCATGTCAAAAGGATTTTCCCCTCTCTCCACCTCAGAGTAGAAAATCTATGCACCTAGTATGAATTCGCAAAACACCAAGCTCCATATCAATAAACAGGCAACCACTGGGGCATTACACATTCTGGGGGGGGGTGACTGAGAAGCACGCAGCTTATTGTATATAACCACTGCTTACCTTGTGTGACGGGGATATAGGTTTACAGAAGTCCACTCTAGTCGATGTAAAGTGCATTGGGAAGTGATAGTGTTGGTGGTCTCCAGGTGCATTATACAGTACAGTGCACAAGTGGCAATGGATTCAAGGTTGCAGCGTTCATAGAAGCATGACGCTACACTCAATCCATCTATTCAGATAAGTGAAGCTTGTTCCCTTTACCTATACAGTCCATGATCATCGTAAATATTGGTACTAATTTATACAATTTTTTTTTAATATTATGGGCAACTTTCAATATATATATTGGGTAGAGAAAGATGCCATTTCCACTCTTGTACAATATTCTCAAATGGACTAATAGTGGGGCTTGTTACTGCACACTGTATGTATCAGGTTTACAAATATATACAGGCTTAACAACAAAACTACACTCAACCCTCTCATGGCTGATTTTGGATCCTGATTCAACCAGTAGAAAACGTATTAGTTCCTATTACAATCCTCTTATTGATTACCGAAAAAACACAAATTGCCTTTGGTGGATAAGCTTCAGTCTTGAGAGTATACAGACTATACATTTGTGTTAAAAAAAAATATTGTTTGAAATTAGAAAACTTTTCCACAAAAACTTATCTGAAAATGTCTCACCTTTCATTTGCACTTCTCCGAGACAATACAGCAATAAAAAATACCAACATTTAATATCCCACAACACAAACTGTCAGGCACTTCAAGCCATGCAACCGAGACACTGATGCAACGCTCAAAGAAGCAATCTGTTGAGAGTCGCAGACAATTGATTTTTGACCGCGTTTGGCCCTGCATAGCAAGACTCCAAAGATATGCAAGAACTATAGCGTGCTGTTTGACATCTTTTTGACATTTAGTAGACAGAGGGGAAAACAAAGGTAATAGACAGACAGTATGAATGGTTAGAGACAAAGTAAGAAATAAAAAACAGGTCCAGAACTCAGCAAAAACAGCAGGTTATATCATGCTGAGAGCTAAAGCTTTGAGAAAGAGCAAGACAATTAAATGATAACTGTAGCTGCTCTACAAGACAGGATTTATGAGTCATCATAAATGGTTCTGATATATTAGCGCATAATAATATCATTATAATTTCCATAGCCCATGCTTGGCAGTATAACATTTTAGTGGTTTTTAATGTAAGATTTACTACATGCCTTTTGGAGATGAGTATTATACGAAAACACTACTCTTTTTTATGTTGGCCATCTACAACTGTGATTTGTGAAGTTTAGAACCACATTTATTAAGCGATATATAATGTCATATGTCTAATAATGTTTCACATCCCTATTAATAACGACAGCAGAGAGCAGACCTTCTTAATGGTTCATGCAATTGTCGTACAGTACATGGGCCTGGCTCTGTAGATCTTCTCCAGGGCT
Organism: Gobius niger; assembly: GCF_951799975.1. Classification (NCBI taxonomy): domain Eukaryota; kingdom Metazoa; phylum Chordata; class Actinopteri; order Gobiiformes; family Gobiidae; genus Gobius; species Gobius niger. The sequence continues at coordinate 23,413,219 of NC_136856.1, read as the reverse complement.
GACACTGTACCCAAAAATAATAACTCCTAATAAGAAAATAATATATTTATTTCTATGGATGCCTTTTGGAAGGAAGTTGTACTCTGAGGTGATGTTGGATGCTAAGATTCACTAATATTTAAACTCTATGCTATAATTCCTTAAAATGTTGGTATTCAAGCAGGTAAATCTTACAAATGAACCAATTCTTCACAGTAAAAAAAAAAACATAGTGTAGAGCAGCTCAGTTTGAAGCGACAAGACATGTGCTACTACAGAGTGCAGAGGGCGACAGGGTGTTACTTCTTGTGTCTAAATATAAAGGTGTTAAATGCACACACCTAGAGTCCTGTTACCATAGTTAGCACCTGGCCACCGAGAGCTGGGACTGGAAGGACTTTGATCCCCTGGAACAGTGGAGGGTAATGAGGAACCCAAGAAGGAAGAAGGATGAAGAAAACAAAAGTGAGACTTTTCAGATAAATGGCAGGAATTAACCCACTCCCAAAGATTTACCCAAAAATCAAGAAGCAAGAAGATGAGAAAGATATTTCTATAGAGCGGGGATTGTGCCATCAAAGCCTCTGAGAATTCTGGCATTAGTTGCATATTTCATAATAATAAACCAAAGCGCTAAAATTCTGCATTGATTGTTCACATATTTGAACTGATTTTTGGCATTCAATTCCCATCTCTATAGACAGCTATTTCATAATCACTATCAGTGAATAGTACTGAAATAAGAAAAGTGAAATGAAAAAATGCTGATAATGAACGTTCTAGTGTTTCCAGCATTCTGAAGGAATATAAAAATCTCTGTCTGGTGTCATTGTCGCTGTCTTTTTTGAATGTGATTGCTTTTGGTGTAAACTTGCACATAATGTAATTGTTTTGTGATTCAATTACAACATTTCCATGTAAAAAAGATTCCACTACACAATGATTGCTCTAAACCAGCCTGATTTTAAATGTGTGTACACTTCCATTGTTGACTTGTATTAGCAAAAAAAAAACAATACCCCTAATGAACTGCCTTGTGCGGTTTCCATGCCACCTGTGTGAATATGCAGAGACTTGACAACCAGAAAAACATTTACACGAGTGTCCTTATGGCCTTACCGTTGCGCGGTGTTCGTTTTCTCCGGTCTCTGAAAGCGGCTCCAGACTGCAGTGCTTCCATTAGGCTGTCCATCACGCCGGTCTCATCTCCCTCTGTAGGAGAAAATAAAGACATGAACATTAACCCAATTAGCTCGAGTGGCAAATAACGCATGCTCTCAACATCTACAGGACATCACCAGGCCTCCGAGTGCCTTATGTCATCTGAGTGTAATGCCCTCTCTGTAAAGATTAAATAATGATCTTGCATTATGCCAACAAAGGGAGCGCCTGACCATTGAAGAGGCATGAACAAGCCTTTCATAGCCAGGGCCGAGATGGAGGCCTGTCACTCACACGTACGCCGTTTTCTTCAGCGAGCAGAGAAAACACACATTGAAGCGTTGGCAACTAGTGCCGGCAGAGGAGTCTTGGGATAAAAGCATCCACTGATGGTCATTGACAGATATTCTTTCTGTGGCTAACGCAGGGGAGCTAAGTGCTCTTTACAAAGATTTAGTGTGGAGCCGCTCAATATGGAGGCGCTCTATCATTGTTCAGTCAATGACACCGGCGCTGGCCTTCGAAAAACATTCCTCCAGCCTCCTGTTTACCTGTCGCGCACATCTTTGGATCCACGAAAGCACAAGCATAGCTGAGCAGACAGGTTAGCTTGACACTTTCAAAAGGAGGCCAACGTGTGACACTGTAGCGGTGCACGTCGAGAGCCAAAAATGAAAAGGAATTCAAAAATGAGCTTAGGTTCGCTATCTAGGTCATCCGTCTTCATGCCCCGATGCTAATGAGTCAGAGGGGCACCCGTTCTATCATCCAGGACCAGAACAGACATTATTTTAAACTAGGATCATTATAGTGACTTATTGTGGAGCTGCAGACTTGGCCATCAATTCTTTTGCATACATGAATGAACTAGCTCTCTGCCTCCCCGGTGTTTATCGCGGCGGTCCGGGCTTGTTGTCTCAGAGTTGCCGGAGTTCACGGCCACAGCTGAAGGAGCGCATTCGAAATGAAGTGGAGACAACTGCCTCCGCTCCAGACAGTGGCGGAAAACAATCTTTGACAATAAGCTCCACATTATGAATTCTAAAGTTACCAGAATGCATGTCACCTCTTTTGCAAACTCAAGACTGCGCAAATCTCAGGAGAGGCTACTTCCTGGTTCAGCTGGCCCATTCGCCAGCCCACCCCCCCACACACACACCATCACCACCATTCCTCTCTTCCTCCACTTGTCGCTTTCAATTTGACACAGAATACCCAGAAGTGTGTTTTTTAACATCTAAAGAAATTCAGTTTGCCAGGCGACTTAAGTGAAGTACACAACCTGCTATCATTCAAGACAGACAGCCGTGCGGTAAGAATAGAAACGTGTCTTATGCAAATTAAAAAACATATTTCTTCACTTGTACTCAGACTAATTTTGTGCTCCATCTCGTTTCTTCCGCTTTCTTCCTCAAGTCTTTCCCCCAAGGGCTACTCTGAAATCAAAGTATCTATTCCGGCTGTGTGCTGTTCTTAAAAGCAATCCCGATTAAATCAAGCTTAATTAGACCGGCTTTATCAGAACAAAACCACAAGCCAAGGCAAGTAGTGCTTATCTCAAATTGCAGCACTACACCTAAGATAGCAAACTCATTGGCCTGCTTGGGGGAGGGGGGGGGGGAGGTTTCTGGACAAGAGGCAACAAGGCAAACTTCCAGATTGTCGGCGTGGTTGTAATTTAGGCTGTGGCAAGGACGTGGCATAAGGAAGTAAGTGTTAAGTGGCAGGTAAACATTTATCTGCAGCCACCTTGGCACCAGAAACTTTTTGACAGCCCCTACTTCACTGCCTTCTTCGTGGATACCTAGACATCACAAGGGGCACCTGACACTTTGATCAATTTGTCCTACTTCTCGCTTAACTGTAGCACAATTCATCATGTCTAATGACCAGAACTTGGGAGCCCTTGAAGACTGGGGTTTAGGGGAAAGGCGGTAGCACAAAAAAAGAAAAGAAAATGCACTAAAACTGGCAACACGTTCCCCAGTTACCAACAAGAGTTCAATTAACTGTGTCCTATTGGACCCCAGTTTAAAGTTAGCCTTGGCTTGAGGGCTCACATGCGCCATATTCACAATGATAAGAATATTATTTGAGTACACTTATGAGGTAATCATTTGAGCAGACTAAATATAATTGTAGCACTGAACATTTTCTGCATCATTCCTTCGATTCACTCACTGTCTTATTTTGAGCGGTTAAACCTAGGGCAAATATTCAAGCTCTTCTCATTAGCTGTGCTGCTAGATTGCATGCTGGGGAATTACAGAAAAGCTAACCTTTTATGCCCAAAGATCTTTCTCAAGAGGAAAGATCCCCTCTGCTCGCAGGAAATTGCTTTCTTAAATGGGTTAAGATGGGCTAAGACCCGAGACATTGACAAACCCTTCCGGTGATGAAACACCTTGGTGGGCACCTCAACAGACAGCCCCGGGCGCTTTAATGATCTTATTAAAGCTTGTGAAAGTGTGGAACACGGCGGTGGCTTTTGCACTCTTTGCTACTTTCGTAAAAAGCTAAAACCATTCAGAGTTGAAATGCACTTCTGCGTAACTCAACCTCCCAGTGCGAACTTCTGTACCTATTCACTATCTTTTCACTTTGATCCCCTCCAACTTCCAATCCCCAGTCCATCCACCTGCACTTAATATTAGCTGTCTGCCAGACCGAATGTAAGCCATAGGGACTGGCTATATATTTACCATCACTGCTATCACATTTTCTAATTAGGCGGATAACAGGCGCGATGTACTCTCAGTAGGACTGGCATGAAACTTCACACTTCAGATTAGCTTTTTCAGAGAAAAGTACAGTACTGTGCCACAAACCAAATCCCTGGGAACCCAAAACTAAAGTCAGGTGTTAACAGTCACAAGAAGGAAATAGGAGGAGAAATAAGCACAGATATGAGGGTTAGAGTTACTAATGCACAAGGAAGATTCATGTTTGAAAATGGGGATTTTCAAACGGGAGAGGGGAAGACAGATCATAGCGAAGCAGCCAGGAAGAAAAACGAGACAGGTTTTCTTTTTTTGGTGCATAGTGGAGTGGCTTATTGAGAGGGCCCAGCCGAGCGAGGCGAGACGCAAGGTTGCGAAACATCTTCTTGGCCGGATACTTGACAATCTGAGTCCCGTGACATTTAATTACTTGTACAACATACACGGTGCGGTACGGGCCCACGCATACAAGTAGGCGGCTATACAAGAGGAAAGCTCGCGGTCAGGATACATGCAGAAAAGAATGATTTCTGCCCGCAGTCAACAAATACTAATTAAAAGGGCAAGTACTATGTACAGTAGGGAGAATTTACTAGGGTGTTCTTAGTTTAGTACAATCAAATGACCAAATGCTATACTTCGGGGGGGGGGGGGGGGGGGGGGCATCGTTTTTGCCTCGCAGCAGGAAGGTTCTGGGTTTGATTTTCAGGCTGGGTCCTATGGCTTCTTTGAAAACATGGATGCCCTTTCTACATAATACAGAGAAAGGTACACAAAACATTGAGGGGTAACGTGTTATTGTTTCTGTATATTTACTTTAATTGATATCTTTCAGCTGTACCATTGATAATAAAACAACAAAGCTTGAGCCTTGGGTTTCCCCATGCGACACCAAAGACATGGCATTTCTATAATTATGGACAGTGTCAACAGGCCCAGTTCATAAATTCAATTTGCGATCCGTCATCTCCTGCATGTTGGGCCCCAGAGTAGAAGAACAAGAAAATAAAAGCGCTGAGTGGATCGATTGAGAACTCAATTTCTGATGGCTAACTTGCAGCTTCCGTGATTCATTGGGGAAAGGAGATACAAACAAGAGTCACAGAATTCTAAAAAGCTTGTGTCTGCTTCCGTACGTGTGTGTCTCAATGGCACAGAAAGGTGCAGGACAGAAAAGTAATAGCAGCAATCGGCAAACAACAAGAAAGGGTGTCTTCATTTGGATACTGTTGAGTCGCTCTTCCCTTCTTAAATCATATAAATGTTATAACTCCTCATAGCACTGCTGTCACTTTTACTACTGCCACAACTACCATTAGCTCAGGGTCAAATCTAGATTTCTTTGGTTTTGACCAGTAGTCATGGCTCCTTTTGAACTGGTGCACATTGTTATAGGAGGTACTTATTACTGTAAGTTAAAAATATTACGTTATGGTATTCTTTTTATTTATTCAGGGCAATCATACAATATCACATTGACCACAAAGGAAAAGGGCGTCGTACCAGGTAAAAGCAAAGATGATACTTTCCACCTGTAGTCCCTCGACAGAGTGATGTAAAAGTCTTTACTTGGAATTTGTTTTAATGCCTATGTGGCATGGTAATATATACAAATCATTTAATTTTTCACTTTAATTGAAATTTAATGTAATGGATAACCTCTTTATGTTGAGCAGAAACATCTCACCACTGGTATGTGGCCCTCCCCTTTATGTATTTTCCAAGAGGCAGCACTCAATGACAAATCTTTCAAAAATAGACACATCTGTACTACTTTCAAGCATTAGTATTTAAGTTATTGCAACCTTTCAAACAGCTGGCTTTAGTGTTTTTATTAGCGCTGCTATGGAGTTGGGAATGTAATGTAATAAAGTTGACGTTAACTTGGAAGTCTGCCATGTTAGCAAACATTAGCTGCCATTTCATTACAGGTATATATATATATATATATATATATATATATATTTTACATTTCAAATGGCTTATTATTATGGAACAAGAATACCAGAAATCTTTTTGTTTTGACAACCCAATCCTGTTCTTTACTAAATCCCAGCTATTGGAGTTCTTGTATCACAACTGATCTCGCATTCCATTTTCACTTTTACTATTGCTGCTATTGCTACTTGAACAGCTAATCTTGCAACTATAAATCTACTTAAGTGGATTCACAATTTTGTCTCATAGTTAATCACTAGAATACTCACTTACGTAAGTATTTCTGTCCTGTAATGAATGAGCCGCTCGGCATGGGAAAGGACACGCAGTACCGCAGAGCTGTCTACTGCCCTCCTAGGCCACTATCCTTCTGGTGGTCAATCCCAGACTCTCATTTACACCGTAATGAGATGTAATGAGCGCTCACAAGTCTTGCGCTTGATGAATTGAAACCTTTGAGAGTGGAACGCAGGGGCCGCTTAACCTCCACAAAAAAGAAGTGGAGAGAGAGAAGGGAGAAGTCGGTGGCGTAACGGAACAAGTCGACCGATATGAGAGTTATTGTTGCTACAGCCTGGGATTGTTTTTGAACACATTTAAGCCCATCTGTTCCTCTACACAAAGTCACCTGCGCAATTAACCTGAACCATTAGGCGTGAAACAAAGGCCTTGGCGGAGGGGAGGGTTGCAGCTTTCTGGCCAGGTGGAAATGCAAGTACTCGTTTCATCTCCCACACCTGCTCGCTCTCTCTGCTTTCGTCTACATTTTACACAAAAACACACAAACACCTGCATTGCTCAGCAGACTCTCCACAGCAGCCTGGCTTTGAGCTGTGAGATGAGGCTTTACTCTAGAAGGGTGGAGGGACCTCGGCAGACAGGGAGCATTACTGCCACAGAGTGCACACACTATACAAGAGCCCCAAGGACACCACCTGCTTTGTTTATCCACTACCTCAACCTGACCGTGTACTGACCCAAGATTTTTTTATTTTTTTTTTAAAGAAAGTTTGCTTTTACAATATGTAATAAAGAAACAAATCCACCTGCTTAGGACCAAGAAGACCGAAAACTAGAGAAAAGCACTACACCATTGTGAATGTGACCTGCTATTACATGGACGAGTAACATTACCTCAACAACTGATGGCTTTTTTATGTGTGCAACATTTAGATTTTGTTTTATTATAGTCTCTAAACACGGTTGCATCTAAAGCTAGCTTACCAATTAGAAGCTTGCTACTTTGGTCTGAGTCAACTTTATGAGGCTGTAAAAGACGGTTAATTTTTGTACTTCCCTGAAAATATTTCTAAGTCAATTATGTTATGAGTGTAAGTAAGTGGTACTATACTGCAGGTACAGGTCAATGTAGTAGTTTTAGTGGTGCAAAAAGTGCAGCGGTAAAAATGCATTAGCAGTTAGATTTTGCAGAATTACTTTAAATATTGCTGCATTTGTTTCATCTATTTGAAATTGGATCTAACTCTAGTTTTAAGCTCTTCCAGTTCTTGCTACTACTACAGCTGCTATATTACCACTGTTAAACCTGACCATAGATTGACCTCTGAAGGTTTTCTTTACAATGTGCCCCGTGACTAAGAAAGGGAATGTTGTCTAATAAAAAAGACAAATCCACCTGCTTAGGTTGTTTTACTGTCCAATAGCGATGAGTAAATCCACTCATGCTCTGTTAAACTCAATTACAGATGCTGCTGCAGTACAAATGGCCACGTCGCAAATGCTGCTTCCTCTTGGTATGGGCCCCCTTTATGGCACCGGGGTCAGAAGGGGAGTACAAGCACCATGGAGACGGAACAGCGTGTCTTAAAGATAGAGGAGGTGGGCGCAAGGTCAGGCGGCGAAATGTTTGACATGCACGATGCGGAGAGGAGTTTTAAAGTTAGACTCCGGTGGTCACTGCAGGTCCTGCCAGGCAAGAGAAGAGAAATGTCCTCCTGAATGTGAGAGGAGCAGCGGAAACGTGGAGAGAAGTTGGATGTCGACAAGGGAGAGATGAAAGTGGATTAGCCGCGGTGGCGATTTGCATTCTGTGGTGGAATGAAAGCCCCTGCGATGCCCCGAATAGCTGGATGCATGAATAAGTAAATAAACAAAAACAAAAATAAACCCTCCATCTGGATGGATGCTGCCAGGCCCCAAGAGGGGAACAGTAGGGATGGGAGGTTGGAAAGGAAGGAGAGATGCTCACTCTGTCACCACACACTCCGCTATCATTTACTCGGCTTGCCTGCGGCTCCGCCATACTTACCATATTGCCATCACCATCTATCTACCGCTTGTGGCTAGTTTGCCCAGTAACATCACTGATGCACCAGGGAGGGCTTCACCCCGGCACTGACAGATGTTAAGTTGACACACTTTCTCTCCGCCACATGGGGTCAACATGTCAGGGAGCCAGCAGGGCCATGGGAGCTAGTGCTAACAGTGGTAGAAAGCTAGTGCCCCGTTTCTATTAGTTTGAGTGTGGCTAAATATAGATGCACGATGGAGGGTCCATGCACTTTTACTCAGACCTCACAACAGCTCTAGGTGTCAGAAAGTAGGATTTGGTTTCACTCATTTGGTTTAAGCTGAATTCTAGCGTAGATAACCAAATAAATAAAGTAGTTGTATTAACTATAGAATGGTAAGAATGGTAGTTCAGATCTCTCCCTCACACAGCTCCAAAGTAATACCACTACAACATGGTCCCAAATGGACAAAACTGGACGAAATTCTAGTTACAAAAAGAAGTCATTAATTACAAAATTAAAATTAAAACTGAATACTCTTAAGTTGAATGTCCTTCCAAATGAGTGAAATTAGTTCACCAAAGAAACTGAACAAAATCTTTAAAAGAAGTGCCATTTTGTTTTTGTGACGAAATTGTTGACTAAAACCAAGGCTCTTCTCAAGTGTACCGCAGCAATTCAGGAGGCGTAATAAATAAGAAATCCTTTTCCAAATCCTATTCAGAGCCTTAGTCAAAAAGCTTTTCAGAATGTTTTACATTTTTGCTGAATAAAAGAGCCCACTACAAAGTAACCTTGGTTACTTCAGGATGATTCCTTACACTCACGAAGCAATAAGAATCTTACAAAAATGTGATTTATTCATTTAAATATTAATCTGAAAAGAGCAAATGGTAACTTATATTATATATAGTAGATGGACGATCTGGATAGATGGTATGTCAAAATAACCTCACAAGGCTAAGTTTATTTCTTTTTCTTTTCTTGACAAAGTTAATGATAAAACGGGCTTTCTTGGTACAAAGAGCCACAGCGAATACCAGTGAAAAACAAACATTTAAAGGAAGTAAAAGTCAAAACTGTCAAAGTGAGCTGATATTTTTTAAACTGTGTCAGTCTTGGCTTGGAGACAGAAATAGCCCTGAACCGCTGGTGCTATGCCAACATTGATAGTTGGGATCACTGCTGGATACAACGCAGCATGTGGTCTCCAAACTGTACCGACTTTAAGCATATGCGACTTTTCATGCCAGGTTCACTTAGATAAACCAGGTTACTCAGATGAAAGGGACGTCAGAGAAGAACGCGCAAGGATAAACATAGCCACATCCATCTATAGAACTGAAAGCCACTCGGAGTGAGAGGAGAGAGAGAAGTTGCAGATTCTGGGTGGTGATAACATCTGAACCAATCCCCACAAGGGCTGTTGGGAATCAGTGAGAGGCGGCGCCAACCGGGGAACTCTAAATGGATTTGACAATGGGGTTTGATGGTCTTTGTAGTGAGGGTAATTAGGTCTGATTGACTGTAAAGAGACTAGTGGAGGTCCGAATCTTGGAGGGAAAGGGGAAAATGATGAGAAGCACGAACCACCCACAAATTAATGAGATTCAACTGTGCCCCAGTCTGAATCGAACGGGAAAGGGGAAGAAAATAGCCATCCGAGGTGGAGGTAAAGTGGCTCAAAGACAAACAGGAAAGGCGCATATCTGATGCATGTCTCACCTACTTACCTTAATTGAGATAAAGATAAGGGATAAAAATGATTAAAAGCTCCGAGGTGCAATCTAATTAGTGTTCTTTGTCTAGATCGGGATAAGAAAGAAGGGGACACAGATTAAAAAAATATGCTTGATAATAGCAGAGAAGCAGACAGAAATATTAGAGACATTATTCCCCAGAGTGGGTTTTAATTTTGAATCGCTATTTACCACAGTGCATTATTTACCCAAGGAACTCCAGGGCCGCCCCGAACATTTATTATTGAGTGTGCAATGAAAATGTCATAACACGGATTGCTTGAAGTGCAAAAATATATTTAATATTTGCCCTTAACATAATTGAAACACTTAAAAATAAACTGGATCACACACATTTGTTGCAGGATTGGACCACCAAATGTGCACCAAATCTCAACAAGAAATATTTTGTTTTAGTAAATTTGTTAAAGTAATAGATGACTGTATGTTCATTAAACTTTTATTTTTCCACAATGAACCAAGAAATGTCCAATCTAACTCTACTCTCGGTATTTGTGGTGGCCATCCTATTTCTTATCACGCTCGTTTGGATTAAGACAGTCAGAGCTTTCCTCAATTGCCTTGAAGGGCATTTTCGATTTCCAAAGAATATACAACATAATAATCTGTTATATACTAAAAATGGCCTCATGATGGCAGATAATCCTGCGTCCTTGTTACGGTGGTTCAAGGTAATGATTGAAATCACCAATCCATACGGAGGAGTTTGAGGGCAGGTAGTGTTCCTTGGGCATTACAAATGCAAGGACAAGGATGGGGAAATAATTGTGTAGGTAGGACATGTGTAGCGCTAAACAGATCTCCATCAATTATACAGTAGTAAAGCCATCATCAGCGACAAGCAACAACAAATAAAAAAGAACAACATTTCAATCTTGGTGTAAAAAACATGTTGGTATTAAGAGCGTACAAGAGTAAGCTTTACTCAATCTTTTCACTGTAAATCAAAACCTCCCACACAACATGAATCTAACATTTTAATTTTGCTTGTCCATAATAATGTTGAGAATCATAACTTTTACACTAGTTTCTTTCATAGTTATAATGGCACAAAAACGACAAATATATGAAAGTGACGTTAATGCATCGATAAGGGGCAACAGGCCACAGTATTCTTTGTAGTGGTTTTAAGTGTAAGACGCGTCAGATGTGATATGACTATTCTTTAAGCAGTTTCTCTATACAATAAGATCAAAGAACAAGGTACACCTGAGTAGAAATGTGTCAAACTGAAAAGACGATCCATACAAATCCATTCTGCATATGGCACACATGTCAGTAGTGAAGCCCAACATCATCTCCATTACTCATCTACGCTCAGGAATAGCACTATGAAACTGATTGTCTGACCTTCACATCTCTACAAGCTATCTCTCCCGATAATACTGTTTGCCGTTTCTGCTGCGCTTGTGAGTCACTGTGCAATCTGGCCCAGCCAACCTGTCCGGCCCACCTCTTGCCTGTCAGCCCTCGCTCATACGATGATCTCCAGGCTGCAGGTACGGAGCTGTCAGTGTCACACAAGACCATCAATCCACATCTGCGCCGGTGACAAGCGCTCCACCAGTCAGTCAGCGGGCGACAGAGGGAGAGCAGCGCGTCACTTTAGTTAAGCATGCCGCACAGATAAATACAGCCGTGTAGAGTGATGGTAAACAAGCAAATAGGATGGGTGCCATTGAAGAAAAATATAATGGTGCTTTAAATTCAAAATAATTGTAGAAATTTGTTAGACTGACAGCAAAAGTAACACATTGTTACAACGCAATGCCGACCTGTGCTAATGGATAGACAATTTACAATTTATAAAAATATAACATTCTGTTGCTTTAGCAAATGCCACCAATTAGCCAGAAATGTAGCGCTTATAAATAACTATGTCACAGTAATGAGAAAACATACCACTAACAGAAAGGTACTCCTATTATATTTAGAGAGATTGAAATAATAGGAAAACTGCATAGTACTAATCTCACAGCAGTGTTTTAATGTTTTTTAATGGCTACAATAATATTCATACAACACCTTTTACTGCTGTGCTAATACGCAGCATGCTACTTTTATACAGATCAAAACAAGCATCATTGTGTGAATTATTGTAATTTTATTCAAGGCCATAAACAAAGGACCCACATTTTAACCCTCCAATGTATGCCCCCTTTGTGATTTTTATCAATGCAAATGCTGCATTACTGAATCATGTCAACAGTGCATCTACAGGTAACATCTACTATACCTATACTATATCCTATATATATACTTACCTATTGTATATTAACAAAAATACATATTTTATATTACTATTTTACACTATCTTTATACATTGTACCTCACAAAATTTAGTACAATGTAATCTGCTTTGTAAAAAACTGTAATAGCTTGTACCTATGTAGTACATACACAATGGAATAATGTGTAGTCGTACTTTGGAGGTGCGTAATGTAATAAGGGTTAGGGATTAAGGTTAATGTCTTATGTCTTATGTACCTTCAAAATACAAATACATGTATGATACATTATTCTATTGTGTACGTAACCCATTGGTACAAGTTATTAGACATTGTTACAACACATTGTTGCATTACATTGCACTAAATTTGACAAGTACAATGCATCAAGGGTAGTGTAAAATAAAGTGTTGCCCTAATCGGTTATTGAAGATAAAATGGAATTAGTTTTTAGCCATGGGATCTTCACAAATAACATTTCTTATAAATTGGTAAATTATTGACTGTGGTTTGGAAATAAACCCATGCATATAAGCCTGTTGCAGCGCCCTTGCAGAAATATGAACATAGTTCTGAAACGGATTGGCACAAATGAATATGTAACACAACTTGATAATTCGCATTATACCAATCATTATTATAATAATTCATTTATGAGGGCTTCCTTTGACCTTGCATAGTCAGCATCATCGACAACACTACCAATGAAGAAAATTCGGTTTACAGTTATACATAAACTGAACATCTTTCACCAAATATGAGGCTCAGCTATGACTTTTATGATTCTGGCTAGTAACAGTTGTATTAACTTGACGGTTATGACAATACAACACTCTCCAAGACGTACTTTATAACTATTGTTCAAATACCCTCCTAAAAATACTTAAAACACCTCATCTGTTCCTTTATGACATATATTATTCACATGTTCATTTGCATAGAGAAGACTTCCCTTTCTGACCTAGAACACTGATTCACCCTCACAGCACAGAACAGACAAACAGGATGCATAAATAGAAGCTGCTGGCCTATCACTGTCAACATGCCAACTTCCTTTCAGCAGATAATCATAAAGACATGGAGACTTCATCCTAGAGCCGGCAGTCTTCAAAGGGAATAGTGGCCCGATGTCTATCACTGGAGCACAGATTAGGCCTAGGAAACCATAGAGGGACAGCAGCCTCTTGAGTTGTTTTGAAAGACTAAAATGCAGAAGACATTATTGTGGTTTCAGTAGTACACCACCCTTCCTTTACTCATTATCTGGGCAGAAAACAGGAGAATAGAGTTGGCAGTGTTTGCATTGTCACCGAGGGGATGACCTTTAATGTATCGAGCACAGTTTGAGGGTAATTAGTTCATTGTGCCGGGGAAGAATATAATGACCAGTACATAATGTCACAGAGGTCGATGTAAAAAGCTACTTTTGTACATGTGCGTGTTGCTTAACACATGAGAAAGCTCAGTGGTTCTCAAAGTGTGGTACACAGTCAATAACTCCCAAAGACACACAGATCCATGACAGAATAAAGAGATGAATGTAATGCATGAGTATTACACTCAGTGCTTGTATGCTACGTGTAGCCCAGCAGCGAGTTCAGCAGTTGTGTGCATTACTTTTGAGTGGATGAGAGCACTAAACTCATTAAACACTGAAATATAAAAAACAAGTTTAAAGAGAACTTTACCATAACAGCACCATCTGTTAAGCCACTGCATACGCTTCAGGTATATAGAGAGGGCTGCTGTGGAGGCTTAACAAAATATTGCCAATTTAGATAAAATTGTTCTGGTTCTTTGCATTCAAGTGTGGGAAATATAAGGTTAGACTTCAATCCAAAAAAATCTATATCTAGATTAGTTTAACCTCCTAACCTCGGTTCAGGTGGGGGACCTGAACCGAGCACATTTTCTCCATTTTGGCTTTACCCAAATCTAAATGTTTCTTGAAAAAACTAGTGACATAATAGTAACATAATAGCGACAAAAATTAGACAAAAAAGAAAAACAGTAACATGATGAAAAAGCGATGAAAAAGTGACAAAAATTTGTTAAAAAAGCCACAAAAACGCCACAAAAGAGTAACAGAAAAGTGGCGACAAAGTGACACAAAAAGCAAAAAAAGTAAATGAGTTTTGTAGATCTTAGCTTTCAAATGAGACTAGCCTATAGGCTGTAAGCTTTCAGATTTGGGTAAAGCTGAACTGGAGAAAATGCATTTGGTTAAGGCAGGGGTTAAGAGGTTAAATGTCTCAAATTGAGCATAATATTTTAAATTTGACTTGTTTTGACAAGTTAAGATTTAGCTTATTCCCCTTGTTCAAATGTATTGAAACGTGTTTCTGACTCGTTTCAATATATTTTGGCTTTATTTCAGGTTAATTTGCCAGTGGGGTGAGAAAATTGCACTCCCATTGGTAGTTGTACTTTCTTATTTCAAGCAAGGTTACCTTAGAACCAGTCTGACATGTCATCGACAACACTACCAATGAAGAAAATTCGGTTTACAGTTATACATAAACTGAACATCTTTCACCAAATATGAGGCTCAGCTATGACTTTTATGATTCTGGCTAGTAACAGTTGTATTAACTTGACGGTTATGACAATACAACACTCTCCAAGACGTACTTTATAACTATTGTTCAAATACCCTCCTAAAAATACTTAAAACACCTCATCTGTTCCTTTATGACATATATTATTCACATGTTCATTTGCATAGAGAAGACTTCCCTTTCTGACCTAGAACACTGATTCACCCTCACAGCACAGAACAGACAAACAGGATGCATAAATAGAAGCTGCTGGCCTATCACTGTCAACATGCCAACTTCCTTTCAGCAGATAATCATAAAGACATGGAGACTTCATCCTAGAGCCGGCAGTCTTCAAAGGGAATAGTGGCCCGATGTCTATCACTGGAGCACAGATTAGGCCTAGGAAACCATAGAGGGACAGCAGCCTCTTGAGTTGTTTTGAAAGACTAAAATGCAGAAGACATTATTGTGGTTTCAGTAGTACACCACCCTTCCTTTACTCATTATCTGGGCAGAAAACAGGAGAATAGAGTTGGCAGTGTTTGCATTGTCACCGAGGGGATGACCTTTAATGTATCGAGCACAGTTTGAGGGTAATTAGTTCATTGTGCCGGGGAAGAATATAATGACCAGTACATAATGTCACAGAGGTCGATGTAAAAAGCTACTTTTGTACATGTGCGTGTTGCTTAACACATGAGAAAGCTCAGTGGTTCTCAAAGTGTGGTACACAGTCAATAACTCCCAAAGACACACAGATCCATGACAGAATAAAGAGATGAATGTAATGCATGAGTATTACACTCAGTGCTTGTATGCTACGTGTAGCCCAGCAGCGAGTTCAGCAGTTGTGTGCATTACTTTTGAGTGGATGAGAGCACTAAACTCATTAAACACTGAAATATAAAAAACAAGTTTAAAGAGAACTTTACCATAACAGCACCATCTGTTAAGCCACTGCATACGCTTCAGGTATATAGAGAGGGCTGCTGTGGAGGCTTAACAAAATATTGCCAATTTAGATAAAATTGTTCTGGTTCTTTGCATTCAAGTGTGGGAAATATAAGGTTAGACTTCAATCCAAAAAAATCTATATCTAGATTAGTTTAACCTCCTAACCTCGGTTCAGGTGGGGGACCTGAACCGAGCACATTTTCTCCATTTTGGCTTTACCCAAATCTAAATGTTTCTTGAAAAAACTAGTGACATAATAGTAACATAATAGCGACAAAAATTAGACAAAAAAGAAAAACAGTAACATGATGAAAAAGCGATGAAAAAGTGACAAAAATTTGTTAAAAAAGCCACAAAAACGCCACAAAAGAGTAACAGAAAAGTGGCGACAAAGTGACACAAAAAGCAAAAAAAGTAAATGAGTTTTGTAGATCTTAGCTTTCAAATGAGACTAGCCTATAGGCTGTAAGCTTTCAGATTTGGGTAAAGCTGAACTGGAGAAAATGCATTTGGTTAAGGCAGGGGTTAAGAGGTTAAATGTCTCAAATTGAGCATAATATTTTAAATTTGACTTGTTTTGACAAGTTAAGATTTAGCTTATTCCCCTTGTTCAAATGTATTGAAACGTGTTTCTGACTCGTTTCAATATATTTTGGCTTTATTTCAGGTTAATTTGCCAGTGGGGTGAGAAAATTGCACTCCCATTGGTAGTTGTACTTTCTTATTTCAAGCAAGGTTACCTTAGAACCAGTCTGACATGTCATCAAACAAGCAAAATATTGTAGGTCCGGGCAGGAAAAAAGTCTAAATGAGTGAAAACCCGCTCACAACAAGATTAATACTCTCAATTCAAGCAATTTAAAGCCATGCTTGATATATATCAGCAATTATTTTTCCATTTGAAGTGTGTTATGAAAATTTGTCCTGATTAAGATTAAAAAATAAACCAACTGAGGACACTTTTTCAATCAAAGTAACCCGATTATTATTGTGCCATTTTGATTTAATTTGAGTGTTGACTTTGATAAAACCAATGTTAGCGTCTCATTATTTGAACACTAGTCACACTGCTGCCCTACATTAGACACTGTTTACTTATACATGGACTACATTCTGAAAGATATTTAGCATATGTTTTAATTTAAAGCCATGCTATGTACAGTCATATAGGTAAAATGTACACAGACAGACTGAGTTCAAATGCTGACCATGGTAAATCTAGTTGGCAAAGTGGTCCTTCACTTTTCTCCTTTCCACCTGGCTCAAAGTCGTGACAGAATCAATGCAGCCTGTTTGTTTATTTCTCGGTGCCCTGTGCCAGCCCACATGGTGCCAGGCGTAGCGTGATCTCTTCGCAGCTCTGTCCGGAGCTTTAGTGGAGTTGACTGGGGAGCCGACATTAGGCCCAGACAAGGGCAGTGACCTTCGGGAGCAGCCCTCACTAATGCCTTCCAGACACACAGGCCACATGCACTGCCGCACTCAGCTCCTGCCGCTGTTCTATAATAGAAATAATCGTAAAAATGTTCCTGCATCTTCTGAAATATAAAGCTAAATGATAGCTTGGGGCATATCCTCCTGCTTACAATATGTATTAGAAATTCTAATTTTAATTAATTTATTAATTTTTATTAAGTCTGGACAAGTTTTCTGGTTTCTCCTATAAATTCCAAACATGCAAAATAGGTTTATCCTCCAGCCAAGTAATGCTGCACACCATCCTAACAACTCATAATTCACATACACTCCCATCCCTCCGCTGCACTCCTATGATCCAGGAGGGAGACCTGGATGGCACCCCAAAAAAATAACCTACAATAATACAAATATAACAAGGCCAATCCGTAGCAACTAACACTTATTAATAGTCTTTTTTTATGTTGTCAATTATTTTGATAATTATTAACTAACCGCATCTGTAGAAAGCTAGATTTCTTTCAGTCTTTGCAAGGAAACAAACATCACCTCCGACAATATCTCTTATCTTTATGGACAAAGTGGGCTTTGAAGCTTTATCCTGATGCTAACATCATAGTTTTTCTGTTGTTGGTTATTTTTCTAATATCTTGATGTTGTGCCTTTGTTGAGGAAAGTAAAGGAATGTAAATGTTATCCAATAACTTATTGTGTGCTACAAAAAAAAAAAAAACATTTCCTGTTGTGATTTGTGCAGAAATATTACTTTGAGTTTGCTCAACGGTGTTAAACAGTTAGTCCCAGCAATTTGGCAAATGTGAAACATCTGGTCAGCTCAACCCGATATGGAAAACCCACTTAGAGCAGATTGAAACGAATGGGGTGACCGTGTAATGATTTCATAAGCAATTTCCGAGGTTAGAAATCGCAATACTTCGTTCAGCTCAGCATCTGTCTAATCTATCAATCAGCCCTGTTGAAGAAGTGCAAAATGTCAGCGCGCTTGCGGAGACTTCAGGTTCCATCAAGTGGAAATTGGGAGAGATTATTATTTTTAGCTTATCTGTTTCCTAGAAAGCATTTGTCTGGCACACTTCCACCCGCTCGGGTGCCATCCTGGTAAACGCTAAATGAATTAAACTCTCATTAAATATGCATTTCATTGTTAATCATTGGCAAAAGGGAAGAGGATTAGGGCATAATTTGTGGAATGACTCAAAATCTACCCCAGCAATCAAAAAATAGCCCTTTGAAATGGCATCAAACAATAGTATGATTAAACAAAGACTTATAATGAGTAAATCTATAAATAAATCTATATGCTGCCTGTATACTTAAATATAACAAAGCCCATATGCTTTCACCATCTGCTTGTGCTAATAGGATTGTTAATCTAAAAACACACCGGATTTAGGTCAATATATTAATGTTTGACCATGATTATTTATAAGCTACTATTCACTGCTGATGGTCATATTATATATACGTATATATTAAAAAAAAAACTCTTCCTCACCCTCCGCGAGCTTGAGGGTTCTGCGTAGTAGAACTGCACTTTTCTGGACCGAGATGTCTGATGTATTTCCTGGGAGTCCTCCAGTTTATATATATATATATATATATATATATATATATATATATATATATATATATATATATATATATATATATATATATATATATATATATATACTGTATATATATTTATATATATATATATATATATATATATATTGGTTGATGTACCTCGAAGAGGTGACAAGGAAAGCGGCAACGGCCAAATACCTCCAACGAGTAAGGCAGGTCCTAAGAAGCCAGCTCAATGGCAAGAACAAGTCCCTGGCAATAAACAGCTACGCCCTACCAGTAATCAGATACACTGCAGGAATAATAAGCTGGCCAAAGGATGAGATACAGACCACAGATGTTAAGACGTGAAAGCTCCTAACCATGCACGGAGGGTTCCACCCCAAATCCAGCACTCTGAGACTGTATGCTAGCCGTAAGGAAGGAGGCCGAGGACTAGTGAGTGTGAGAGCCACTATCCAGGATGAAACATCCAAGATCCATAAGTACATCAAGGACAAGGCTCCGACAGATGACGTGCTCAGTGAATGTCTCAGACAATGGGGGACAGATGATGAGGTGCTGGAGGTCCCGTCATGGGAGGACAAGCCCCTACACGGCATGTACCACCGAAACATAACTGAAGTGGCGGATATCAGGAAATCCTACCAATGGCTAGACAGAGCCGGACTAAAGGACAGCACAGAGGCTCATCATGGCTGCACAGGAGCAGGCCTTGAGCACCAGAGAAATAGAGGCCCAGATCTACCACACCAGACAAGACCCCAGGTGTAGACTGTGCAAAGAGGCCAATGAGACAATCCAGCACATAACTGCAGGGTGTAAGATGCTGGCAGGGAAAGCTTACATGGAGCGCCATAACCAAGTGGCTGGTATAGTGTACAGGGACATCTGTGCAGAGTATGGGCTGGAAACCCCAAGGTCAAAGTGGGAAACACCTCCAACGGTGGTCGAGAATGACCGAGCCAAGATCCTGTGGGACTTCCAGATACAGACAGACAAAATGGTAATGGCGAACCAACCGGACATTGTGGTGGTGGACAAAGAGCAGAGGAAAGCCCTTGTGATCGACATAGCAATACCAAGCGACTTCAACATCAGGAAAAAGGAACACGAGAAACTAGAGGAAATACATCAGACATCTCGGTCCAGAAAACTGCAGTTCTAGGAACTGCAAAGATACTGCACAGAACCCTCAAGCTCCCAGGCCTCTGGTCGAGGACCCGAGCTTGGAGGAAAAAGATATATATATATATATATATATATATATATATATATATATATATATATATATATATATATATACACTGTTTCAGGTATATATGTTTTAACGCATTTACTGCTGCTTGGGTTGTCAGACAAAAAGAAGTAAAAAACAACTCTCATTCAGACTCAGATATGTGACTCAACAAGTTTTGAGAAACCGTGTTCGAGTGAATGTGACCAATGAGGAGCCTCTTAGACTTGCCTCTCTGTGTAGGTGCGGGATGTGGAACTATGTGCGGCGGCCATGTACTGGTCACTGTCATGTTTGTGTGTGTGTTTGTATTGTGCGAAATCGCAGAGCTATTATAAACAAGTCAGTTTCTGGTCTTTGTGGCTAAAATCGTATAAAACGACAATGATTATGCACCTTAATTAGTTAAGATATAAAATAAACTATAAAAATTATAAACACAATTACTTTTTTTTCAAAAAATGACAGAAAGGGATTAGCCCACCACGCCCCTTGATACCAATTGTTCCTGTATACACACACACAGCAGTGAGTAAAGGCAATGAAATATTGATGTGAAAAGGTCCCTCCAATAACTAACTCCTCACACGCATTTGAAGCACATATAGAATTTTAAAGGAGAAAAAGAGCCGTGTCTCTCAAGCCAAGGCTATCAACTGGAGAGAAATGGAGGCAGAAAAATAAAAATGTGCACCAGGAAAGTGAATATCCGCTCTGTGTGTTTCCAGACAAAAAGCTCTGTTAAAGAAAAGCTGGCGTAACCTCTGACCTTCTGTTGGCTCAAGTTCAGCTTCCCATTCACAGGATCCATTTAAGGACCTTCAGATTTGATTATGCTCTCTCTTATTGCCTTTCACATAGAGACAAGTTGGTAAACAAAGGAGCCTATTCAAGGTTTGATAAAATGTGTAGTCGGTGCAGGTACAGACCTTGGCAGGAAAAAAAAAAAACGCAGAATGGGTTCAGCGCATCTTGAATTTTAAAGTGCTTTTCATAACTGCCAAGGTCATTGTGATGGGGACAGTCCAGTGTACAGGCTGTTGCAGCAGAGGACAATACCCACTATCTCCAAGGCTGCAGGCAATGCTGCCCATGTCATCCTCATGTTTTATTCATATTAGTCATATTATGGCATTCAGAAAGTGAGATCAAAATCTGCTCTGGCAGAAATATTTCATATTATACCTACTACTCCAGCCTTCTCCATCTGGTTAGCTAGAATGAGAAAGCGGCTAGACAGACTCTTTCAGCTCAGCCATGTTGGATTATTAAAAGTGAAGCTTTCAAAGAGGTCAGTGCTCTGAGGGAAAATGTAGCATGCATCAATTATCCCGGAGAGTTTGTGGCGCACTGAGGACTGTCTTGTCACATTTCCCCGATGTGGCTGAGCTCCACACAGGCCTGGGCTGCCACTGACATTTAGAAGCTGGTGGATTGTGAAAACTCCAGCCTGATTGTCAAAAAATAGACAAAAGGCCGCACTGACTGCTGGCTCCTTCAGGCCTGAAATTCCTTCTCAATGTCATTGGCATAACTAGACTCAAGCGACTCCCTCTGTCACTTCAATTTTTCATATCTGAACAACAGCTTGCACCAATCAATACACACTTTACTGGCTCTGCTGGACAATGCAGTAATTCAAATTATTAACCACAACAAATATAGCACATTGCCTGCAAGCATTCTCAGACCGTGACTGTGATGATTATCTGTCATTTACCTTGTGCATGGGCAACTAAGGGGCCACAGAGGAGCAACGTAATGGGGCTTCTGTGACCCCCATGCAGTATAACAATGGGGAACTCAAATGGTCATCGTCTGTACTTGAAGTAACTGTGCAAATAATGATTAAAATGGCTTGTTTATATATTTCTTTAACCATATTATCTACTTCTAAAACTACTCCTGCTTATTTTGTAAAATACTAAAAGCGACCACCAGTTCACTTGGCCAAACCTTGTTTCGATTAAATTAGCCGTGGCCCATATTTTCTCATCTCAATAACTCTATATTATGAATTAGCTTTTGTTATGCTCATTCTGTCTATTGAAAAGTATGTTGTTGCAATTCTATATAAGACTCCCATATCATTGGACAAAGAGAAGCTAAAAACAGCATAATCTGGCTATTGTTTGTCATCAGCTCTGGGAGTATATGGAAGATTCCCCTCACAGTTGAGAAGGCGGCTCCCCCCTCTTCTATGCATTATACCCGCCCTTCCTGGTTCAGATCCTTGGGAAGTAGCACTGAGCTGGTACCAACCCCCCCCCCCCCCCCCCCCCTTTCTTATCTGGGTCCCATTTGTACGGCTCGTCTCTGGGGCGGCAGTGGCATACCTTTGTTCATGTCAATCAGCTGCTTCTTCTTCTGCTGCCGCTCCTGCTTCTCGCGCTCGGCTTTCTCCTTCGCCAGCTTGGCTCTCTTGATCTTCTCCTCCATCTCCCTCTTCTTGTGGTTCTCCTTCATGGCATCCTGATGAGGCACACACACAAAGACATTTAAATCAGCCTCCAAATCCTGCCACCATCAGACTTTTAGCAACTGTACACTGTTCAAATTTAGCTTGTGATGAGATTGTGATAGTTGGAGATAAGCTGGTGGAATAAACAATGGTGGGTTGTGCAAGGGAATTTTTGAAGTCGTTTCAACCGTTTGCTGCTGTTTTACATATTTTCAATAACAGAGAGCTGATTCGGTGTTAATAATAGATTAATAAAGCATACATTATGCATACATCATAAACCAGGATTATTGTGAAACATATGCAGACTGCCTGATAACAAGTTCCCTCACGAGAATTTTGTCACAGGGTTTGAACGAGTCTACAATCCTATAACAAGTCGAGAGAGGAGAGGGGTGTGGCAATTCAAGCATCCTTGCAGTTCTGAATCCTTTGATCTGTTTTTTTTGTGTATCATTAATTATAGTAAGTATAAGTTAGGTAGTATATGTTTTTTTTCCAACTTTAGTTTAAAACGATGGTAAAATATATGATTACATTAACAAAATGTTCAGATGAAAAGCTTGGTCTGTCAAGCCACACAAACCTTTTGGATAAAAACCCTCACAGAGCATGTCATTACACCTAATTGTAATAGAGCATTAACAAATCAATATATCTGCGACATCGCGTGGTGGTTAGGGACAGTGCCCCTGGATTGGCAGACCGGGGTGGTGGTCCCTCTCTTTAAAAAGGGGGACTGGAGGGTGTGCTCCAATAACAGAGGGATCACACTCCTCAGCCTCCCCGGTAAGGTCTATTCCAGGGTGCTGGAGAGGAGGATCCGGACGATGGTCGAACCTTACATCGTCGTACAGAGCAGAGACTCATAAAGGAAATGATTGTATGAGTATTGTATATTTAACATTTGTATTTGACTCTGTATTTTTGTACTATGTAGTGACTTAGCGTGGGTTTACATTACTCTGATTCTTATTTAATTGTTTACTTGGGAGTGGTGTTGCTATAAGCCTACTAGGCTTCTACCTCGCCCATGCACATTTTTATGTTCTTTTTTTTTCTTTTTAACTAGTTATGCTAAAGTGCTAAATAAATAAATACATAAATGAATGAATGAATGAATGAATGAATGAATGAATGAATGAATGAATGAATGAATGAATGAATGAATGAATGAATGAATGAATGAATGAATGAATGAATAAATAAATAAATAAATAAATAAAATAAATAATAGAACCTTGGATCCAGGAGGAACAATGCAGTTTTTGTCCTAGTCGTGGCACACTGGACCAGCTCTATACCCTGCGTCGGGTGCTCGAGGGTTCATGGGAGTTCACCCAACCAGTCCATATGTGTTTTGTGGATCTAGAGAAAGCGTTCGACCGTGTCCCTCGTGGTGCCCTGTGGGGGGTGCCCCGGGAGTATGGGGTCCGGGGCCCTCTGCTAAGGGCTGTCCGTTCCCTGTATGACCGCAGCAGGAGCTTGGTTCGCATTGCCGGCAGTAAGTCAGACCTGTTCCCGGTGCGTGTTGGTCTCCACCAGGGCTGCCCTTTGTCACCGGTTCTGTTCATTACCTTTACGGACAGAATTACTAGGTGCAGCCAGGGGGTGTTCGTTTTGGGAGCCTCAGGATCTCATCTCTGCTGTTTGCAGATGATGTTGTTCTGTTGGCTTCATCAAATCAGGACCTTCAGCACGCTCTGGAGGTCCTCATTTGTTGAAGCCATCATGTCAGTATGCTAAAGCATACTGGGGCTTTAGCCGCAATAGAGGACTCTTTTTTGCATAGTTTAAATATATTCCTCCACTGCACACTGCAACCCATTTAGACTCAATCTGGAGTCACTTGCATATGCACTTCTCCCCCATTGTGATACGTGATAAAGATCACTTTTTGTACTTTAGTGTACATTGGCTAAGGGGATGAGGCTTTTGCGAAAGGTTAATTCCATGAAATAGCAGCCTTTTGTTGCCCAAAAGTTAAAGTTAGTAGTTTATTGTCAAATGTGAGCAAAATTGTGTTGAGCAAAGGAGACCACTTGAAGTGAGTACTGTGTTTACTTGGAATCAGTTGCAACAAAACTGGTTTGTTTTTGTTCCTGCATAATATATTTTAAGACAACAACAATTTGGGAGTCCAGAAGCAAAGATTTGATTCTGAAATGCCAAACATTTGTGTGTGACCGTAGGGTCCTGTTTGTTGGTAATCAAAGCATGTGTGACGGCCGTTAGTGAATTGCTCAAAAAACAAATACAGAGCACCGCCAACAGGCTTGACATGCAAACTGCAGTTGTCTACAGATGGTAAATGACACTAATGCGGTGCTACCACATGGAAAGATAGGGTGGTATGTTTCCTTTGTGCCTGCATTGAAAGCATCATATTTTCACCTGCGCAGAAATATCTGTCACAATTAGACTGGGGCGCCATTTTGTTCCATCTGTCAGAGTCTTTTAATCATTTCACACAACAGGGTCACTGATGCACATAATATTTGTTTGCAGGGAGTGAAATTGTTAGCAGCACTTTATGTCTCTTACAGACAAGTTGGGAAAAAGAATGAGAGAGTTGCATGGCATGCTAATTTATGTGGTGTTTGTAAATCTTGGAACATTTTCAGCTTGTGGACTAGTCGTGGAAGGGGGTTGAGGGTGGTAGAAAAGGTTAGAGATCTTGGACAATAAGGTGGTGGGGGGGGGGCAGTCTCGAAGGAGGAAGGCAGGACGTTATCAGCCTCCTCTTCCTCAGCTGAAATGTCAGGAAGGAGTCGGGAGAAAGCGAGATAATGGACGCGCTGGTTTGTTCACGCGCCAACTGAGACTTCGATGCAACCGGGTGACCTTTGGAGACAACAAAATGTCTGTCCCCTTTTGCCATTGACAGGGACCCAACATTCAGGGGCTCTGTGTGTCATTGTCTGTCCAAAAGCCACACAAAGCGGTTTTGCATCAATGCGTAGGTTGGTCCAATTCAAAAGCTTTATAAAATGTAAGACATGGTGACATGTATCGGTATCGTGCCGATGCTGGATTTTAAAGGCACCAATTTCGCCAATGGGCAAAAGTACAGGAAAATAACTCTAACCCTACACCTAACCCTAATTTGGCAGAAATGGTTCAACTCTCACCAAACCAAGAGAAACGAGCTAACTTAACAGGTTACTTTTAAACCACTGATGGCGACTGCAGCTTAAATACTGGCTTTGGAGGCTCTGCAAGATCTAAGAACTCTAATGATCACAGAAGAAAGAAACACACCCTATGGCATCAAACTGGTATCAGTATTGTTACCTTGAGCTGAGTATTGGTATTGATCGGAATGGAAAGAATGGTTTTGGAACAACACTTGTGTCAGAGTGAATCAAATCTTTTCATGATCAGCACTTTATGACGTATCTATCGCGTAAACTGGTGACACTTTATTTTACACTACCCTCGATACATTGTACCTGACATATTTAGTACACTGTAATGTTCTATGTAACAATGTGTAATAACATGTACCTATGTGTTACATACACAATGGAATAATATGTATTTGTAGTTTGGAGATACATAATGTAATAAGACGTAACCCTGTGGGTCTTCTGTCTTATTACTTTACGTGCCTCCAAAGTACAACAAACATTATTCCATTGTCTATGTACTGTTAAGTTATTACACATTGTTACAGAGCAGATAACATAGTACTACATTTAGTTTGGCACAATGTATCAAGTTAGTTTAAAAGAAAGTGTAGCACAAATATTTGATTGATAGATTGATTGTTTGATATTGACTAACAATAAATCGCACTGAGGCAATACTGGAACTAGATGTAACACAAGGTTAATAAACATTGCAAATATCTACCCAGATACTGGTAATTACACAAATACAGTCCAATAGTTACTATTATTATAATTTTTTTAAGAGTTTGTGATTTCGGGTGGCTAAGGCAAATCCAGCCATTAAAAAGGCTTGCTCCCTCACAATGGGGCAATTTTTACGAAAAGGCTGGTATAAATATTAATATCATCTTCAAATTAATGCATAAATATTAATGCATTAACTTCCATATTGATTCATAAATAATTCTCAAGAGAAAGTGAGAGCTGTTAAGTACAATGGGGGATATTATTCAAACAATAGTTTCTTTGTCTATTTGATAATAAACGTGCCACGATGCTACACTTTCCTTTTTTCTTTTTCTTATTATTTCAGATTTCTTATGTCAGGTATAGTTTTCAGTCCATATCCTCCTTCTCACTCGTCATGGCTGTCTCGGCGCAGATATAATAAGTGGTGACAGTATAGGTCTCCAGTACAATGCCCCAGTGGTGGTGACGTGCGTGTCGTGTTGGCAGCTAAGACACGAGGATTATGGGGGATTGTGCAGAAGAACAAGGAAAGAGCAGCTCATCACACCAGTCAATAGCAGAGCTTTGCCTCATGTCCAAGGACATACGGCCCCATCACCACTGTCTCCATGCTGCTTGACAAGGGCAATGTGCAACAAAGGGAGACATAGATGGGTCAAAACAGGTGAGATGAGGTAGAAAAAGCTAATGGTCAGAATCACCTGGCTGGAGGATTAACCTATTGTACATGCTCATTTAGGTGGAATTCACAGAAATCCAAATGGACAAGCGACAGGGGAGTAGAGAGAAGTTTGTGTTTTGGAATTTTATTTCATGAATAATATTTGACAGGAATAGTGGAGCAAGGCTTTGTTTCAGTTAGCTCATAATGAATAGGGCAATGCTTCAATAGGTCTGTGTAACATGAGCTGCCCTCTGATATGCATCTGCGCACCCACAGTTAATTTAGATCGAATAATGCAGAACGTCTCAACACTGTAAAATAATTATGCAGATTACAAAAAAAAACCTGCCGGCAAAACTTATTTTAAACAAACAAGTGATTCTGACTGTAAACATGATTATGCAACATAATTACCAGGCCCTAATCAAACGGCTCCACTA
This sequence comes from Gobius niger, assembly GCF_951799975.1. Lineage (NCBI taxonomy): Eukaryota > Metazoa > Chordata > Actinopteri > Gobiiformes > Gobiidae > Gobius > Gobius niger. Next base: position 23,386,019 of record NC_136856.1, on the reverse strand, counting down.
ATTAGCACAGGAACAAATATTCTGATTTGTCCTCCACGGCACGCTTTGGCGAGCCGTTTCCCCCTGATGGCAGAAAAGATTGTATTTGGAATTTTTTTTTTTTTTTTTCAGCACAGAGGCACAAATTGCAAGGACATTGATTAATCTCACAAGAATTATCGAATTACATTTTCAGTGATATGAAACTGAACTTGATTTTATTAAAATATTCAGATGCACAACGGTTTTAGCAAAAAAAAATGTGTCCAATTAAGTCCTCAAAATCAAAGCATAATATTTTCATCCACAGTCAGATCACACTGCAAATTTCTACGACAGAGTAATTATTGAAATGAAAATCACACCTTTGATCCTATAAGGAATCCTATAAGCAGAAGGAAGCGTGACTAGTGTAGTCACACTATGGGCTGAGTGTACAAGTGGAGCAATTGTGAATTGTATTGCACAGACTATAGTATGTAGTACTGCTTTTGTGATATTTTGGCACCTTGGGAAATAGTGTATTTATTTTATAATTTATGGCATTAATAGTGCGCTGTAAGTACCATAAGAAAATCAGTTGTATTTCAATAGTATACCTACTTAAGATGTACAATATCTGGCTCTACGAATACGGTCAACTTTTCACATACAAGTACAATCTCATGAAATATTTAATCTTCAAGCACCACTAAGAATAAGGATTAAAACAGGGTCTAAAATAGTTCTAAAATGGACTAAATTATGTCTAAAATGGGAAACCATTGCTTGAACAAATAAATAAAAAAAATCTCTATCTCTAAAACAAAAAACAAAAAACAAAAAACAAAAAACAAAAAACAAAAAACAAAAAACAAAAAACAAAAAACAAAAAACAAAAAGACAAAACAAAACTAAAGTATTTACAAACTAATATGGACCTTTAGTCCCATGAAATGTATATAGGGCACGCTTTATCACATCAATATTTAAGTTTTAAGTGTTAAGTCACTGTTTGTATAGGCTTTCAGTTGACCAAGATTTTTCCATGGATTAGATATTGTTGATTGGACTGGGTTGGTTGAGACAATGGGGTTATTTATTTTATTTGCTTATGTGCAAAACGAGTAGAATGTGCAAAAGTGGATAATTTACAAACTGTCTTACTCATGCAGCATTCTCACATTTACATATTGTATTTGGAACCCCAATTTTGTACATGCAATTTCAAATAGTAATTAGGGCCAACACGCTCACAAAAAGCTATATTCTAATTTCCAGCTTGCACTCACTATTTCCTATCATCCCTCACCCTCACAAATCCAACTGCCCATGCAAGAGTGACTCTCACATAGTAGGACATAGTAGGACCTAGTGTGGAAGGAGGACGGGCTGCTCTATCATGCCCTACAGGCCTACAGGCCTACCACATCGTGAATGGAGCCTTGGACCAATCCAACCAACAAGGGCGAGGGCTGCGCTTTTCTCCTCCTTGTCTTTTCTCTCAATAATTCATGAAATGTGTTTGCTGTTCTCCCTTGACCCCGTGCAGCACAATACATCTCCCTCAGCATGGATCGTCTCCTATGCATACAAGTTGGAAAGTCATTTTCATTTTTTTTCCTCCTAACTATTGCCAAATGCTCAATCTCACAGTGAGAATGTCACTGCTATAGCTCATTTGAATTTTACAAACGCCACAGCGCCTGTGCTTTAAGCGGCAAATGTGTTTATTAGCCATCTGCTGAACTGTTTGCCGGGCTGTAGGAATGGGGAGGGCCTGCGCAGAGATGTTATAGGTTACAGATTGCACGACTTCTGTTCTGTGGAGGAGATGTGTCCACATATTGATAGGTGACCTCTAAAATCTGCTGAAATCATATTAATGAGAGTATTGCAGTAAGAAAGCGACAATGGGGGGGGGTTATTAAACAGTCACTCAATTAACACAGTGCCTTATTCCAGTCCATTTGCTGTGCTTTGATAACTCATTAATGGAGAAATCCTGACACTCCCATGCTGCCCGCCTGGTCAGGATTACACTCGCCGACCCCCAGATTGCATTTCACCCGTGAGCTGCAATATGGGAGCTGCATTACATTCACAAAATGTTAGTCCCTCAGTCTGGACAGCATGCACAGGATTCAAATAGGGCTTTATAACTTGTCGTAAAATATAGAGAAATTGCTGGGTGGACAGTGCTAAACAGACTTAATGCATTCTCTTGTCTGGTACATTCACTTGTGTCAGTGAATATATTCAGAGGCCTCACTGTGTTCAGAGGCATAAGACCTGAGCTTTTCAGTCAAAGCAATGTATGTTAACTGCATATTTTGTGATTGTATTTAAATACAAGCACAGATAGTTTAAGAGGTTGTGAATAGAAAATGTGAAGTCACACCGTGTGCCTGTTTTAATTAATGAATAACAAGACGCTGATGTGCCTTATTAGATTGTTGGAGACATATCGCTTTTGTTGATGTGACACTGTCAACGAAAATACTTTAAAAAGTTTTGGGGAGTCTGGAAAACAACAGAGAAGGAGAGGCAGTCATTGATTGCAGGTGCACTGCAAGCAGATGGTATTAGCCTTTCTGTCAGCAGCGCCGAAGAGCCCAAACTATAAATAATAGCGGGAGAATGTGGTGATTAAAGGATTGTTTTCAACCGAATGCATTACGGTAAAAACCAAGGCCCATTTCAACAACTTCATACCATTCTCTACCCCCTCTGTATATGTAGAAGCAAAGTTTAAATCACTAATAAAATATTCATCCGCAGCTATTGCTTGAGAGAATAATTTATTTTGTTGGGTGGGTGCTTCTTTAGGAGATATGCAACATTGGAATCCTTGAGGGAGCGCTGTGTTGTGGGCTGCTGTACTTTGATCAGCAGGAGGAGAGGTTGGGCGCGGACGGGGATCAGAGCGGGGCCAGCAGGGGGATTCAGACAAGGGGACCTTGCCATTCACGTTAATGGTTTGTGAAGCCTGAGAGCGTGCCTTCTGGACACTGTGTCATCATTCTGACATGGGCCAGATTTGGGGCGGTGCTAGCAGTAGCAGATAGAGACAGAGAGGCTGGAGATGATAGAGGAGCAGAGGGGTGAATAAATGCTTTACACACATGTCCTGAAGAAAAATGACATGGTACTGTGCCCCAAGTCCTTGACACCATCAGAAATAGGAAATTGAGTTGGTACGTGCATTGGTATGTTGATCAGAAAAAGGTTGCATCTTATCAGAAACATGTCTTTGAAAATTATTTCTACAGTTACTGTATGTTTATGCTAGAGAGTTTGTAAAAGATGCCCACTGTTGAACTGAAGTGTCTGCAGTATAAAAGATGATTTTAATGTTTATTTATTTATTTATTTGAGCATACATTTTGCCCAAAAGGAGTAGGCTGAAGCAAAAGCTTATGAGCGCCTACCCCCAACTCAAAATGATGTCGTAGACAAAGTAAGAAAAATACATTGTCATTTAGGCCAAGTTTTCCCTAAAGCCAATTCTTTTATCACACGCAAAGGTCATGTTCTGATAAAAGTTTAATATTGTGGTATCTGATTAGAGTTATTTTTTCTGACAAAAACAAGATCTTCACTGAGACTCTCTCTCTCTTGTCTGGGAGAAAAATATTATCTTCAACATGACCTCTTACAAACTGTATTGTCACAATGTGTAGGAGGCAGTTGATGCGTCGGCTTGTACTGTAAATCTATTGTAAACAGACAAGGCAGGGAAATAAAACAAGAAACTCACCATGAAGAGCATGCGGAAGTTAGCCAGTTCTCCGAAGAAGTCTTCCACACTGACGGTATGAGGGTCGAAAGCGAAGAAGTTGCCGATGCTTTCATAGAGCTTCTGCATGTTCTTGTGCATGGTGGACAGCTTCTCGTACTGCTCCCGCGAATGCTTGCAGAACCCGTGGGGTCAAAGAAGTTAAGGAAAACTCCCAATAAACAGTTGAACACACACAGAACGTAAAAAAAAGCATATTGTTACAATGTTAGCTGTGTTTAGAGGAGATGTGCAGAAAGCCTGGCACCAAGATGGATGTTCCAGCCTCTTAATTTTAACCACCTGGCATGCTTGTAGACCAATGGAGATAAAACTTTTTTTTCTCCATAAAATAATAATAAAATAGTCTAAGAATCAAGATCTGACATCCAGCTCAATTTTCTGTTAATCTGGTGGTGTACAGAATGTTCATGTTATTCACAGTTTTGCAATGTTTGATGGCTAACTAACGCCAGGGCTGCCAACTTTTCACCAAACTCTGGAGTGAGACTTTGGTCGGTCCGAGCTGGGGGGCCTTTTTCATGGTGATAGTGTCTCGTAATCGTATTAAATTCTAACCCCCCCCCCCCCCCCCAAAAAAAAAAGTCTACGTTTAACATGACTGAGCACATCAGGAGCTGCATAATGGATCAGAGGGGGTTTGGCACCACAACACATGACCATCAGAACCTATTGAAAGCGTGGGAGGGCACTCTGAAGGGGGGGTTTGAGGGTCCTCCCCCAAGAATTTTTTTAGAATTCAGATATGATTTCCTGCAATCTGGTGCATTTTAGATCATAAATAATAATTGTAGCTGGTCTATTTACTGGTGTTAAAGAATTATATTTCTTGGCCCCTTTCAAACTGGGGCCTCTCAGCAAATGCCCAGAGGCCCCCTTCATCGTTACAGCCCTGCCGAAAGGTACAATGACACAATGTCTCTGTTTCTCTGCATCAGTCGTTCCAATTATTACCAACAAAAGGCAAGTAGCACAAGCTTTGGAAAATAGGAACATTTGATCTCTGTATTTTGCAGTATGTTAGAGCATTTTTGATGATTAAACTTTGAATGATTATTCAATGTAATAACTACTTTTTCTCTGCCTCTCTCTCCCTCGCGCAAGAGGGAAAAAAAAAACTTAAGTAAAAGAGGTCTAGCTTCAACGCGAACTCCGCTGTAACCGTTGTTTAATATTTCATTAGGACTTTTATTTCTCAAACTCGTTGCCTTATGCTGCTGACTTTGAGCTCCTCGTGGGGCAGCAGCAGCGGCGGAGGTGACCGGGGCGGAGGAGGCACTGGCGCGGTGATGTCGCTTTGGAGGCGGCCAAGAGAGGAGTGAGCTGAGCGAACAGGTGGAGGATGTGAGTGTCGGGGCTCCTGTAGCCGCCTCGTCACATACCCATGCGCCTTTTTCTCTCCCATGGCCCGGGAGAGCTGGCGCGGGGAGCGTTCGGGCGCGCTCTCTCACTGTTTCCCCGGAGCCACGCTCAAAATGAGCCGTTCACCTCCGCGAACCCGTTTCTTATCACATCACTAGAGCCGCCGACAGACACACAAACGCACGCCAGAGGAGCCGTGGAGGCACACAGACAAAATAAAGCGCCTGCAGCCGCTCACTGCAAAAAGTCAGGGATGATTTTTAGTTGAGCGTGTGATATGAGGAGTGTGGCATGAGAGCGTGTGAAGGCACTCAAATGCGTGTGTCTCACGGTGAAAGCGTGAGAGTTGGCAGCCCTGACTAACGCAATAGTTGATGGCTAACTAACGCAATGGTTGATGGCTAACTAACGTAAAGGTTGATGGCTATCTAACGCAATGTTTGATGGCTAACTAACACATTGGTTGATGGCTAACTAATGCAATTGTTGATGGCTAACTAACACATTGGTTAATGGCTAACTAACATAAAGGTTGATGGCTATCTAACGCAATGTTTGATGGCTAACTAACACATTGGTTGATGGCTAACTAATGCAATTGTTGATGGCTAACTAACACATTGGTTAATGGCTAACTAACACAATGTTTGATGGCTAACTAACACATTGGTTGATGACTAACTAATGCAATTGTTGATGGCTAACTAATGCAATTGTTGATGGCTAACAAACGCAATGTTTGATGGCTAACCAATGCTATGGCTGATGGCTAACTTGTGCAATGTTTGATAGCTAACTAACGCAACGTTTGATGGCTAACTAATGGAATAATGTACCAGTCCTCAGAATTCACACCCTCTGCTTACAAACACGGGAAGGGCATATATATACCTATAGAGAGAGAGAGAGAGAAAATAAGCATGTCTTTATGGCACTCAACAAGGCCAATGGTGTCAAGGTCAGTAAAACAGACCCCTGGAAAAAGAAGAGGCGCAAACAATTGAATGTGTTAATACAACAAGCTCTCCATCTCACTCCGGAGTCAACAGCATGGTGAGCTAATGGCCACAGCCCCGGAGTAATGGCAAGGTGTTTTGTAGTCAGCGGTGTGACACAGATGCTTGCTGGAAAAAGCTGATTGCAGTCATTGTTCTATTGTTTCTCCCAACAACAGTGGGGTCAGGTTGTTGTGAACCTGGTCGGCTCGCATGGCGCCGTGTAATTTACTGAACAGGCGGAACACTTTTCTCCCGGTGAATGGCTATTGACAGTCGGCATCAGTTAACCATTATCGCAGCAGACACTGACCTCATGGAGACTGGCTATGGGCACCGCAAGACTCACAAAACAACCAACAAGGTGGTCTAGAGCAAACAAGCACATTTTACAAGCACAATAAGAGGTTGATAAGTGGGATTTTTGTGTCCTACTATCTCCAAATTGTAGGTTGTGTCAGCGCAAATGTGACCTTATGTTGACCTTGATTTCCTTTTTGAAATCTCTTCCTGCCGTTGAGTCAGCAAGTATTTGATGTGCTGTGCCATTGGAATGGAGACAACAAAAGTCTTCAAGCGCCTAAACTGACGGGCAAACAATACTACGCTAATGCTCGCGTTCACCTTTCTTCAAAAACAATATTGCTTTCGTTCCCGATATATAAACAAGTCAAACAGTTCACACAAAGCCTTTAATTGTCACTGTAAAATCAATTCAAGCAGAAAAGCACTGACCCACTGTGTTCCAAAAATGTACCTGCTAAATATTCCGGCAGTGTGCCAGAAATTTACATTTGAATGCTGTACCAAATATTAACGCTATTGTCTGAACGATTGTTTTTATGAGTCACACACTTCTGCAAAGTGAAAATAAAATATGTAAAAACACTAATTATCAGCCAAAACATTTGACAGTTTCAGAGAATAACTTTTCTTTTCGCACTTTCCCCCCCCCCACATTTTATTCAGGGATCATTCACAGATTTCCAGCCCATCATTCAAAAGGCGCCCAATTATTTACAAGGAAAGCAAACACAGTGAGCTGAAATTAGTGAAGACGTTACTTTTCTAGTGTTCTGCAGTTGGGTGGAAAGAAGCGTCCTTGAAAATGTTTTGTATCATATATTGTAATTGAATTGTTACTTGACTAAGAGAAATATCCGCTACATTTATGTTTGTTAAGGCGAAACAAACAGGAATAAAGGTGCTGTACTTTTGTTTTTCCCCAGATGACAAATCAGTGGTCTATCTGAGCTTATACAAGGGGATTCATGTGTCGCAAAGAAAATGAAAGCAGGAGAAGCCTGTGTTAGCTCCTAGCAAGAGAGAGCTTATCAAAAAACTGCAATGATGGCACAGCCTGGGTGTGCAGCCCAAACACACACACACACAGATCCCACAGATTGATGTTTCCTTCTACATCAGCTACTGTCTTTATGTCTTCTTTTGTCCACCTCCACGTCGCCATGGAAGCAAAAAGTGGTCTTTGCCCTGTGCATGTAAAGCTACTTACCAAGAGTGACCGAACTATTCCTGTGTTATTGAAATTCTTCCAAAATCTACTCCATCTTGTATAGAACCTCAATCTTAAAATTAGTAGCAGCACAATATGAGTGGATCACATGTCCGTGCAGTGCCATGGTATTGCCTGCTTCAGTGTAATCAAGCTGTCACATTAAGTTAAAGGGTGTGAATGTGTCATATTGGCAGTTGGTGGGTGCTGCGGTTATTTTAGCTCTAACTCTGTGCCTTCCCCTCCTGAAGCCATGGCGCGCACATCCACATGTAAGCCCATGTGTAGCAGTGGCTGTGTCCCGCTGGGGGGACCGGACCGAGGCTGCCTGAGCTTTTGCTCCATGCATTTCCACATCAAAGACATGTCATATTGATGGAGGCTGACGCACACTATCCTGCAGCAACACCAGCGCAACGTGGAGGCTTCATCAAACACGCACGCGGATGGAAGTCACTACAGAGACAAGCCACAAAGAAAGTACGCAACACACCAAGCCTCCTCCGTTTTATTTCTTATAGTTGTATGGTAAACTTTTTTTATTCTTTCAGCCTGTCCAACATTCTCATGCTTTTAAAAAAAAATTCCCTTTCTTTGCGCTCCCCTGACACAGACTCCATTAAGGCCTCTCTCTTCATCCAGCTGTACTCGGGGTGAACTTTGGGCAGACGTCACCAGCTCCCGATGGATCCTAAACTAAAGCGCCATGCTGCCCTCAGTTACTCCAACTGTTTGTCAAGTCAGCGCTCGTGCTCGCTCTGGCTCCTCTGGGAAACACACTTCCTGTTAGCTCAACTGGCTAGCATCAAGGCTCTGGGCTCCAAGGGCTTACATCTTCTCACAAGGAGAGAAAATAAAAGTGAATAACTTAAATATAATTAAAAAACAGTCAAATTATGATTTCATAACTGAACCCTTGTGGCTCAAGCCCCATCTCAAGATCTGAAGAAAGGTCACTAGGTTTTTCACTACAGTCACAAACCCCTCCTGGCAGATTGTCCAGGCACCACCGATTGATTGATGAGGACACACGGCTACCATGACAACGGTAAAACCAAAAGTCCCGAAAATATGAAGTGTGTTAGTATCAAATAAGGAGAAAAAAGCTCAGGCCAGAATGTCTTTTTAACAGGAAAAAAGCAAAACATGTGGCATTATAGTTGGAAGATAACATGGCAGTATGCAAAATCGATGTTGGATTTGACACTGTACTCTGCACAAAGACATCATAGATTAGACCTGACAACAACAAAAAAGAAAGATTTGATATCATAAAAATGTAATGCAAGCTTTTTTTTTTATATTGTCTTCCTCCAATCTTGTTGCCAAGAGGCTCTTTTATTTGTCTGTCCTTGTGGGGAAAAAAGCATCTCAAATGTGTTTTTTGTCCTGTCACCACGTCCTTGTCCCTGCTTTTAATCAGTCACTTTTTATCTGTTTCAGCTATGCCAGTGAGGCGACGCTGAAAATCAGTAAGCTGCGATTAGGGCTGTTCATTTTTAACACCACAACGTAACATCAAATTCCGACTCAGACTTACCCCTAGATGGGGATAAAAAGAAAGAAAAAAAAAATCCAATTAGAAATCCCCTTCCCAAAAGCAGTTTTCACAATGACCATCTAAGAGGATGGCAATAAGTGACTTTGCTTTGTTTACCTATGCGCATCAGAGAGTTATTAAAGTGGAGCATAAAACTCAACAGTGGGGGCCAAAAAGCCTCCTTAATAAATCTCCTGTAACCTACTTCCATTAATGTTTATTTAATGCTTTTCCTATGAGCTGCCTGGCCCGTACCATCTATGGCCTCACACTAAGCCTGCTTTCCTCCCCAAAGCCCAGATCCAGCCGCCTTTATCCCCCACACCTACTGCCAACAGCCCCAGTGGGCCAAATTACACCGCAGCTGCCCACCGCCCGGACACGACTGGACCAGACAGGGGATGAAGGAATGGAAGTGCAAAAGCAGGGCAAAAAGCAAGGGCTAGATACAGAATTTGTGATGTTCAAAGACATTTTATAAGGATTTGATCAATGTAAACTGTTTTTGCTGTTAGGGCTATAATAGATAAACAAATAGGGAATGCAACATATGTTACCAGTTTGTTCTGTTCTTGTATTTACTGTTTCTTTTTTCGGAAATCCATTAACCCAAGTCTAAAGGAATTTTGGTAACTATATCATCAATCATCGATTAAAAAATAGGATGAAGGCATTTGATAATAAACCAAACTACTATTTATCTTTTGAATGGTCAAACATCCTCCACATGGAATCCATAGTGGAGGAATAATGACTACAGTGTAACACTTTGGAAACTGCTAGCATAAATAAAGTAAAAACATTTTGATAAAGGCATCCCCGATTCTGTAGTTTAGGCTTTTAGGTTTTACAATGGCAGGTAGTGGTGATCTTGAGCGCTTGGGTGTCCCGTGGGTGCTGGCAGGGCTGTGGTGGGAGCGACATTGGCGCTGTCAGAGGGAATTAGCAGCGAAGCCAGAACTAGCATTAGGGGATAGGGATGTGACCCAGTGCTGGGGTGCAGACAGAGGAGGTGCATGTGAGGATACCAGCTATAGGATATAGGAGACACTCGGAAGGATACGAGGGCAGCCAGCGGGCACAGAGGCATTTCATGGATGTGTTCTAAAGCCCGGGATATGCTTCGTCTGCACTTCCACTGTTTGTGGTTAAGCTTCACGGCAAAAAGAAAAACAGGCGTAAAGTGTTCAATGGATCAATGTAAACACTGACTCTTTACCCTCACTCACAATAATGAACTAATAAAGACATCAGGAAAATCAATAAATCCTCATAAGCATTTTTTTCTCCTTCTGAATAAATAAAGACATTAGATAATAAACTTGAACACAATTTTGGCAACGCAAAAAAACTAAAAAGGTTCTTCCATTCATGTTGAAGCAGAAACCAAAGACTAGCAGAGCTCCTCTGATTAGGACACATCTTTTCATCTGCACTGATTGAAATTATAATTACTTAGGAAGAACCAGATAAAAAAATAATAATCATGGAGTAAAAAAATACACTGTCCATTGAAGAATTCTAGTCATGCTCATCTTGCAGAAAGATGATAATTAAATCTACACCAAACTGAATGCTTTGGTGAAACAATATGTGCAGAATGACTGGATCACAGCCAACGTAATCAGAGTACCTTGGATGTGACATTGAGGGGATGACAGTTAGTATGTATGTATGTATGTATGTCTGCAACACACAGCGGTAGCAGCAGAGGTGATTATCTGATGACATGTCCCGCCCCTGTCCAAATGTGATATGTCTATGCTTCCTGATCCTTTATCACGTCTCTAGAATTACTACGTTTTTAACACTGAGGTTTGATGAGACTGGGCACTGCCTACATCCATATTTCATACAATTCCTTGAGGAGAAAACATATCATTTATTGCCTCATCACACAGTTATGCAGAAAAAGGGGGCTAATGGCTAATCTGGCTTTAACACTTCCTTTAAAGGAGCCTACAAAGGGATGTCAGGGCAAAAAGGGTGTTTTTGGACAGTATCATACACTTGTGAACAGGACAGAGACTAACCCAGCCAATGATAAGACATGTCAATTAAACATGCATTGACTTTAGCAATATATAGTCCTACATATTGGTGTGTGACCTGTTTCATTAAGTCTTGGCCATACATACACAAGTATGCATTCCTGGAAGACACTTCGAGCAGTTATAAGAAGACCACCTGAACCACTGTCCTCCTTGCACTCTCTATTGATACAACACTTTAGTACAGTTTGACCCAAGTAATGGTTCGATACGTTCAGTATTTCATCACAGTTCATCAGTTCTGTTGTTTTTTGTTGCTTGATCACAAGTCGATTTGACTTTTGAATGCCTAAAGGAGAAGGGCTACACTAGCTACAGAAATTGGTCTTGTATGGTGTTTTATAAGATAGCCAAAGATCAATAACATCAGAAAAATATCCCTGCTCCCATCTCTCATAAATACTCTACAAGTAGACTCTTAAGTGTACCTATGCATGCAGCTCTGAAATCCCTTTACCTTCTACATGAGACAGCTTGTGTATGCACTGGCTTCTCAAAGAGGTATAACACCTCTTTGACATGGAGGTCGCGACCTTTTCTCACCACACTGCCCTCGGCCCGTCTCCTGCCGCTTTCTCTCTTGAAATTAAAAGCCGGATTTGATGTCAATTTTACTGTCAATTTATTCCGCCCGTCTGTCCCTGAAATATTTATAGGCGCGAAGAGGAAGGTTGCGTCTGTTTAAGCATTCAAAGCTCTTCACTACAGCGCCCAGCTGGTGTTGGAACAACTCAATGAGGGGAAGACTAGCGGGCGTAATGACTACATCTGATAAAGGCAGAGAGATGATCTAAATAAGATATGAGCGGATTAGGTCCCAGGGAATGACCTGCTGAATCATGGATAGGCTATTAAAAAGGTAGAGAGCACCACAAATATGGGAAGACATATTTGGTACATATGCTAATAGAGCAAAGGTGAGTGAGCACATCAAAAATATTGTGTTATTTGGTGACAAGCGCGCACAACACATGCAATATCTTATCAGTCATGGCCCTTTTTGTCAGATGATCTCATGCCGCTCGATGCCCTTGATGCACCACTATCATTTTCACAAGTGGATATATGGAAATGCAAATCCGCGGTGTTTACAAGGTTCATACTTGTCAAATTGCGAAAGGTCAAGTCTCATGCTTCTGCGTGCGCTGATCTAATCGGTAAACATCAATCGCTCGACAACGGCTTCCAACAAGGCCCTCGACAACATGAGTGTGTGAGGACAGAGCGTGCCATTCAACAGCAGCTGCCAGATTATGGTGAATGTATGTGAAGGTTTTTTTTTTAACTATTATTTCAAATTTACATACTAATTAACTCATCAAACATGATAATCTGCAGACCGCATATAATGCACCATGAACCGGGCTATTATCAGTTGCTCTATACAATTATGGGTCATGTTATCAGGAATATTCAAGTGAGCAGAGATTGTTGATTTATTCTATGTCTTAAGTAATTATCTCTGACTCCATCCAAACAAAAGTACCCTGACATTGAGAAATATATCTTTGACCAAAAGAGACATATTGGACAGAGTTTGCCCACTTTTAAGTGAACATAGCTTTACTCATTTTATTCAATTGTATTGAAATATCATCTTGGCTTCGAACACTTCTGTGTGAATTCCATCTAAGTCAAATAGTTACACGAGTGTTTATAAAGCATACGTTACTCCCGGTCATTTCCGTTGCTTAAAAATCGCTCTCGAGGTGAAAAAGTTTGGATACTCCTGACTTGAAAAAGGCGCAGAAGGCTGATTTTTGAGCAAGGTGAGTAAGGAACTCAGCTGATGATCTTAAGATGGGTTCAGCTCCTCCTGACATTTTGCTCCAACAAAATTGATGGATGGAACACTTCAACCTCTTAAAAAAGTAGCACTTCATAAATCAAATCAATTCTCAAATCTGGGTACTGTGTTATTCAGCCATAAAGCAACTGTTTTAGAACTTGAGAACAACATTCAATGAATAATACAAATACATTAGCAATCCCTAGTGCTCCACAATAAGTGCCTTGTCATGAATGCAGCATGCACCTTCTTTACCCTGAGCATAAACACAGCTAATTGCAACACTTTTCATTCAGTAGCGCACTATGTAATTGCTCGCTCCTATTAAGAAGTCACCTTATTAAAAAAAAAAAAAAAGAGGGCAAAAATTAATAGCACTGTGCATAATTTACATAACGCCATGTTCTGACCTGCTAAACCCCATTCCCCCTACATCGTTTACTGCAGTGCAGAAGATAATACTCCAAAGCAGACCTATTCATAAGTAAGTTTTCCAAATGAATATATTCAAGTTAAAACAAATCTAAGGGGGTCATTTAACAAGCGTTTGCTCATGTGCAAAAGTAAATCAATCATTCAGTGATTGATTTTCAGTCATTCAGTCATTTGTGCATTATTTCCTCACGCAGTTTTCTCTCATTGACATATCATATTTGGGTTCAAATGCAGTCATGCATTCAGTTTTAAATGGTAAATTAAGAGCTCAGCAATAGCTATGCAATTTTGTGCTTGCACTTGCTATGTAGCACTCGTCTTGATAACGAACCCCTAAGTATTTAAAGGGAGGTATGCTGCTTTTTGCTGGTATTGGTAATAAACCAATACCTGCACTCTTGGTCACAATCTTACACTTTGTTGTTAAATATACTGATCGATATCAATCTAAAACGGCATTCAAAGTTTCCCTTGGCCTTTCTTTCTACATCCCAACATGTGCTCTGTCCCTAAGCCCCTCCTCCCAATGCTACCCAGCAAAACAGACCTCTGTCGCATGTTGTATGGACTCTTATCAGAGTGGGCTGTTTTTGCCTGCAATGGATATACATATATCATTCTGTGTGCAAATACACAAATCCACCAGTACTTGTAATCGCCGATGAAGTACTGCTACCAATAAGTATATTTTCCTCAAAGAAAACAAATCATTTTCACAGATTCCATAGGACAGTAAAAATCAAGTATCAACCTACTTTGTACTGGTAAAAAGGTTTGCCAGTGTATGACCTCACTTACAAAATGTGTACGAGGCACATTCAAGTCCCGCCATTGCCTCCACAACTGACAATCACAGCCCACATGCCTGCCATCTTTACATTTGAAGATTTCAAAACATGTATTGTATCTGTTGCTTGAATCTTCTTCACACAATAATCCTCATTCAGTGCGGTTGGAGTGGAGTTGCAATCACACTGCTCGCAAATGGTCATCTTATGGGGCTACCTTTGACGTTACACACACTCTTTTAATGTCAAATTGTATGTCACATCTAAATGCACAATATGGAACAGGCAGGAAAAGAAGTCCAACAAAAGAAGTGCATTCAGATCAATTCTTTGTGAAGCAGTCAGAAATAAATAAACTTAGTTACGCTATAAGTGACATTATTCAGTGGCTGGAGTGCCCCTGTTGAGTGTATAGGTCCATTTGGATGTCAAACTTGTTGTAACTTCCTCTGAGAAGAGCTTTTGAACATTATTGTTGATTAAATTAAACAGCTTAATTCAGTACAATGAATCAGAGTGGGGGAAAAAAGCTTTAGAATGGCCCAACTGGGGACAGCAGTCGAGAATTTGCATCAGCTACACACTATTTATGCATCGCATCAGCTACAAACCAGGATTGTAACTATGTTGAGTGTTGTCTTTGAACAACATGTATTTTCCTCCCCCTACATGTTCCAACAATGTCCTAATGTGTAGAATGAGCCGAGACCTGTTCACCACAACTGCCTCTAAAATCCTGCACTGAACTCAAAAAGGTGTTAATTCGGGTCCAAAGTGCCGTCATGCACGAGCTTAATATAGAAGGTGCAGTTACACGTAAGACCTGAGGTGGCAGTAGTGAGTATAAAATGGCTAACTTGCATCTAGCCCCTTTAATGTTCTACTACTACTACAAAAAAAAAAAGGGATTTCATTTTTAGTAGAAATCTATATTTACATTTTTTTTTCTCATTTTCAAAACAAATGATGTGGTTTAAATGTGGATCAAAAACAGCATCCTTTCTATATTCCTTGGCTCAGCATGGCTGAACTTTCCCCCTGTGCTTTAGTTACACACAGTTACACACAATGCAACCCAACATCTCATTGTCCAAGAAGTCAGCAACAAAGTTCAGCATTTGCCTTTTTGAAACCAAGCTTTGGGTAAACAGAAGACTAATAGATAAAGGAATAGGGAGAAGATGGGGAGCTATAGCGGGGGGTAGGGGAACACTATTGATCAGATGCCTTGAGTATAAGACCAGTGGCCCAGCAGCGTGACAAGAGTACAGCTCCATTCAATAGCCTTATCATTACCACAGCACAAACCCATTCACAGGGTCAGCCCATTTGGCCCTCGCCTCAGTGTGCGTATTGTGTGAGAGTGTGGGGCAGAGCGCTGGTGGTGTGCGCATAGAGAAGCAAAGTGTTGAGAGGGGGACTGAAATCTCGATTCCTTAAGCCAATGAATCCCATTAAAAGACCACTTACAGCACATTTCTTTGTTCAGAACTCCAGCCACTTAATGAAGTGTCCGAAGAGTGGAGGAAGTTAAAAGAAGATGCTATCCAGCTCTCCACTGAGGAGCACAGGTGAAGCTTTTGCCACAGCATAATTGATAGCACCTAAATGGATGATGTTAGACAAATAATATGCAATACCAACTTAAACTGAACTACTAACCTTCTTGTCACTGGACTACACCAACTGAGCTGCCGTTGCCATTATTACACATTTAGTAATAAAACCTCTCAAGATGCAGTGATGACAAAGAATACGTTCATGCTCGAGAATACTATTTCAGCCAGGTGCCAATACAACTCTAAGGGAGAGAAACAGTTTTTGAAAGAAATTTCCCAAAAACTAATTTCCCATGTTTTCCCTGATCCCTGAATATTGTTTCCACTTTTGGATGGTTTTACAAGGAAATAATTAGACCATAGTTCATATGAGCTGGAAGAGAGGACTTTGAACTTTGTGACAGTTTTTGTTTCAAGTGATTTGGCCCAGGAATTAAAGAGAAATTAGCAACAAACTAAGACTAGCATGTATTTTGAGCGTCAACATGATTACAGCCATGGGATTTTCAGTTGCCCTCCACCTCAATTTTAAACTATAGGCCCTTTACTTTGATGGTGTCATAATCTCAGATGGTGGGCATATACTGTAACTCTATGGGAGACAAACAGTTTTTGAAAGAAATCTCCAAAAAGAAAATTAAGAACTGACTGCTAGGATGTTGAACTTTGTGAGCGTTTTTGTTTCGTGTGGATTGTCCTAGTAATAGCAGACAAAACAATTCTGCATTTACCGATTCAAATGAATTCAAATGATCAACCCTGAATGATTTGTCCCAAAACGTTTTAAATGTAAAAAGGACAGTATTCCCCTTTTATTCGATTACCGTCAGGCTTGACTGGTATAAGTAGCTGTCAGAGATGGGGAGGCTGGAGAGTGAAGAACAATGCAGCCGTTTCCATGGGCAACGCTGAACCACTATTTTTAGCAAATTAATTTAAGGCTCTAAATAATTAACTGATAATTATCTGGCAATCAAGAGTAAGATAAAGTGATCCGACCAAGGCTTCCTTTTGTCATGTGGCACAGTGGGGGACACTGAGAAGCTTTTACGTGTGACGTGCAAGTCAAAAATGAGCAGGGTGTCAGGCTGCAGCAAGTAGGGGAGAGAAATAATTGACAGGGAAAATACAGTAAGATGTATTCGCTGCAAGGCAAGTGGATTTGCAAATGATTAGCGCTAATGAGTGACAGCACTGGCACCTCCAATGTGTTTGTTTGAGGAGAGAGGGGTAATGAAGCAGCCGTTTTCCACGACATTGTCACATGTTTATGTGCAGTCACACTTGCACAGATGAAGACATGCTAATTAGTTGCTGTATGTAACGCAAACTGTCAGATGTATAGTTCTGCAAAACAATACATTCACTGGTTACGTAAGTGTTCTTGGTTAAGACCCAAGAGATTTTGAGGACGGATCGCCACCAAGGCAAAAGGAATGCTTGATACTTGTCAGATGTATACATGATTACAAAATCATTGCAAGTGCTAGTACTATTAAAAATACCTCCCCAAGGTTCCTCTTTTCTCCCGCTGGGGTTTTGAGTTTTTCCTTGCCGTGCTGGAGAGTCTAAGGACAGGGGACACCCGTGTTGCTCGTCGCCGCCGGCTGCCTACGCTTATTGGACATTATGTTTGCATTATGGTGCAGCCCTGTGAGGCAACTTCTGTTGTGATATTGGGCTATACAAAACCACTGATTGCTTGATTGATTGATTGAATAATAGATGGAAGTGTATCCTTACATGACATACAACCACTACTGAACCCCTTTCACTTCCTACTATTTTGCTATGTTGAGAAAATGTTAAAATAATTACTTCAGTTGCTTTCTAGGTCTGAGATATTATATATTTAAAGTAAATGTTGATAGGGTGTTGATTGAGACACAAGTGTATTTTTTTTTTTTGGGGGGGGGGGTTAATTTATTTTAAAAGTGTATATAACGAAATTCAGGATGTGTTTGAAAAGTGCAGCAGCACATGAGATTTGTTTTCATGTACAGTATATACTTTATTAATTCTGTAGCAGCAGGATATGAAGAAGATATATACTGTAGAGTAGAGAACATTTCTACACCGGTAACTATTAATTCAACAGCAATACACTATGAGTTCACTCAAATACGTGCAAATGCATTGAGGGAAATAGCACAGTTTATGAAGGTTTACAAAATCAATCTCTAAAATAATCTAAGAAATGAATGACATACAGAAAAGTGACCACTTTGATTTTTGCCTGTAAAAACTAAAAAAAAAACATTACAACTTGGTTCTGAATGTACTTCAAGTTATAATGTTGATGCTAAACTGCTCTTCACCTCACAGACTAAGTTTACTGGCTGTTAACAAGCGTTTGTTGGAGAGAACTGTCCTTTTCAAGCCGCAAAATTAGTGTCAAATGTTTGCATACAGTGTCCTCTCTTGGATCAGAAGCTTCTGGAGAGGGCACAATTAGCTCTCCTGTGTGATGTGCTTTGGGGAGAGCAAGATCTGACAGGCCTACCTCTCCTTCCCATCGCGCAACCTTTTATAAAATCAATGCAGCCACTAAACACAATTCTCCCCTGTGGAGCTCCGGCCCTGTTACTGCCTCCTTCCTTTTTGCAGTGCTGCGCAGGAAAAACCCAGACAAACAGATAAATTAGCACCTCCCCGCTTGCTCTCCTCTCTCATCCTGTGTCCGAACACACTGTGAAGTGACAACGCACCTGTCAAAGATATTACGACAAAAAAGGTCTTCTCATTTTTTTTACAGCCAATTATGTTCTCTCGTCTCTGAAAGAAAACCAAGCTTGTTATTGTTTTGATTGGCCGTTGATATATGTGATACAACTAAAAGGGTTTTCAAGGTAGCTACAGAGAATACCATCTTAACAGAAATACGAAAAACGTTTGCTAACATTACCTCGACACATAAATTGCTCACTGTAGAAAAAACAAGATGACTATTGTCATAACAAAAGGCATAGAGAAGTTGGAGGGAAGCGTCAGCAAGAGCTAACAGACATTAGGCTTATTGCATCTTGAGCTACCGCAGTGCCTCACAGGTGACGCTTTTATAGACTTGTTGTCTGGTTATATGCTGTGGGCTCCTGCATGGAGCTGACAGAAGCCGTGGTGTTGACTAATGCGTTTTCAGCCAAGTGACACAGTTAGGATCAATGGGCCTCCTCTCTACCAAGTTTTGAAGAAGTATCTAGCAGCGTTTTCTTTATCTGAAAAATGCACATGAATAATTTCCAAACCACACAGTTAGGGTGACAGAAAAGTGAGAGATAACAGAGAGAGTTTTTTAAGCTTTTCCCCTTTTTCATTGGTGTCAGAAAGCTTAGACCAGAGGTCAATAAACGGCGGACCTCGGTCCGGATCCAGACCCATGTGCCAAACCGTCCAGACCCGAACCTTGGATCTAAACTTTGGACCCGACCGGGTGCTCTCCCTCTCTGACTGCAGAGCAATTAACTACAGCCCAGATGAACAGAAAGAGAATGTCCTACCCCTGAGCTCCTGGACACTTTTTACATTTTTAAAAACGGCCACAGAATGACTGAAATATGGTTTTCTAAAAAACTAAGGACACCTCAATTAAATATGCATGCACGATCGTAATGCACAAATAGCGCCACTGCTTCATGATCGGCAGCAAGCCGGTCTGAACCCAGACTAAACCTGGACTAAACCAGGACTAAACCAGAACTAAACCAGGACTAAGCCAGGACTAAGCAGGACTGGAGAATGAGGCCTAATTTAAGTGAGTGCATTTAGTAACAACTCCCGCCAATAAACACAAGCATGAAACTTGCATGCAGCCGGCGGCACTTTCACTGTACTCGTCTGACAGTCTGTTGGTCTAATTTGCATCAAATTACAGGCCCACAGAGGTAAACTCTCCTTAATGGCTAGAATCAGCCTCTGCAGGTGGCTTGGGAGAGAAGACGTGCCGGGGACACAAAACCGCTCTGCCCTTTGAAATACTGACTGCTTATTGGCCGACTGCTGCTCGGATGACATACATTTAGTGCGCTGAGATTTCATTTGCCGCCACTCCATCTCCCTGTTTGACATTAACAGCACCATTCCTGCACGATTAACCTAGATATTTTCTTCATTAGCACAAAGACTGTTTTCTGTCATAGGAAGCCTCAGAGAGATAAGTGTTCATATGAGGGCACTAAATGTATGAGAGAGATGCTACTTTTTTTTTTTTTTTGCTCCATTGGGGGCCACACAGGAACGGCTGAGTTGCGGTTTGATGGTGGTATCGAGCAGGAGAACAATCTATATCAGTCATTAAAATGCAAATGTGTTTACCAAGTCTAGCTTTGATGCGGCGCCAATAACAAGCAGTGGGGGTACAATAATGAATCAAAGTTGCGTTGCCACCTATCGAACGCACACCGACGCCATGTAATGAAACAAGAGCTGAAATAAGAGCTGCCGCGACAGTCAATACAAAACCCTGCCATTATCTGACAACATGAAAGCGAGAGTTACACGGCACAGGATGACTCTGGCATAAATCCAAAGCGGCAATTCAGAGGATATTTACAATTTGTGTCCGAAATGAGAACCATTGCAGGTGAGGTGCTCGGTGAATAAACATGGCTGACACCAGAGCAGCTGTTTGAGTATGTTAATTTAAGGCAGCTGGCTGGAGTTCCCGAAAACCATTTCACCGTTGAGCTCAGGTAACTTGAATGTTAAAAACAGGGTTTTAATGTATTTGCAATTCATAATTATCTGCCATGGCCTATTCAGGATTTGCTTCCAGAGTCTCTTTGAGTTGAGCTTCAAGCTGACCAAGGTTCATCATTCTGTGGATGGGACCAGCATTGCCAACCTTATATAGCATTTCAATACAATCTTTATGAATGAATGTTAATAATACACAGTAACCAAATGGCTCTAGCACATCAACTATGCCACCCAAGAACCACCAGTCACCATTGTTTTCAACTGCTAATATTCTTGTCACCAATAAGAACATTGAATTGAATTGAACATTTTATTTCAAGCCATAATTCACAATTCATCAGCTCTATATAGTTCACAGAAGTTCTTGTCATCACTCTTCAGCTTTTGTTAGTAAATTGTAGGGCTGGGATAAAATACCGAATCGGATTTGGATCGCAATACTTTGTGCTACAATACCAAGTATCGCTACTTTATAAAATATCGCAATACTTGTGTTTGGAGGCATCTTTTTTATCATAAACTCTTGTTTTCTGTTTTCCAGCAACATCACTTTGTTGCATTCTGAGTTCATGCATTTTTCAATCTTAAAAGGGACTAGATGTAAGTTGGTCATTTTATACTAACTACTGCCTCTTCAGGTCTTACACGTAACTGCAGCGTCTATATTAAGCTCGTGCATGACGGCACTTCAGACCCAAATTAACACCTTTTTGAGTGACAGTGCAGGATTTTAGAGGCAGTTGTGGTGAACAGGTCTGAGCTCATTCTACACATTAGGAAATTGCTGGAATATGTATGGGGAGGAAAACTTAGACATTTGATTTCTAAACTTTGGACACATGACTGTTTTCTTTTTACACATTTTTAGATAAACATAACTTATCATAATTACTTATTGAATCGAGATATGCATCGGATCGTGACAAAAGAGGATCGTCCTAGCCCTAATAAATTGTTATTTAGAACAAATACGAACATAAATTTGAGTTTGACAATTAAAATGTTTGCATACAAGATGTAAGTGTGTACAGTATTAAGGTCAGTTTTACCAATGCTGAGTAAAACACAGCATGGCTTCTGCTCCAAGTGTTTAATTTAGAGCTTTTAGACTAAGCAAAAACGCAAGTAATTTAGACTTGGACATAAGAATGTCACTTTTAAATTACACATTAATTACAAGATAGCCTTAAAGAAACTTGGAAGAGAATTGGTTTTGGCAGCATGTTATTTTTGGCGAGCGCTGCCTTTTAACACATCGTCAACAAGTGGCACAGAAACTCACACTGGTACAGCGCAAGTATCGACGCTCACATCTGTAGAAGAAATAAACAGCAAAATAAAAATAGTGCCTGTCTCTGGAGTGAACGGTGAGCGCCACTTTGCAGAGCACATTCGTACGTACAATCTCTCCCTCCCCTGAATCCTGAAAAGACTTAGAGGCCTCTCTTTGAAAACGCTTAGTCAATGTGAACGATGAAGGCAGGGCGAGGATGAGATAGAGCAGGACAAGGGGGTGAGAGAGATGGCTGAGGGAGCAAGTGAGAAATCAAAAGCGAGGGCTCTTGCAAATTGTATCATCCTGTTGAAAGCGGCAGAAAGATCGAGATGAGTATTAAAACTAATCTCTGATCCGCACCTTGAAAAGAAGCCTGACTTTCTTTCTGGCACCGACAAGCTCCTTCCTGTGATGTGCAAGGACGACAAAGGCAGTTGAAGAACAGATTACACACAGTATTTACTGTTCTCCTCTTTGACACTGCACCTTGGCAAAGTGCAAATCTCCTTGGGTAATCTACATGGTGAATGGACTGAAGGTATGAATAGTAGAAATACTAAGGCTTAATGTATATTACGAAATGCAAATTAAAACAGCCTAAAATAGGGATTACTACCCACTATTGTGCTCGCATCGAAGTAGAACATTTGATACCGCACAGTTTCAGATGGAATCTAATAAGCTTAAAGGTAAGTATAGGGCTTAGTATTCATTTGTGGATAGAGAGGCCCATTCCGTACATAGTTCACTCGTAATATGATAAGGAGATATTGTTCAGGGGATTAGGTTATCTCCCCGGAGATCTATTAGTGCATACGTCCTACTGACTGTCTTATAAATTATTACCTCACAGATCCGCCTGCACAGTGACCACTAGATGCACCAAAGCAAGTCAATATTGCTGCAGGAAGAACTCAGTGCATGAGGAGATCTGGAAATCCCCTCACTAAACGTTGGTTAGATCCCCAACATCAGTGGAAGGTAGGAAACAGATCATGTGTCGGTTGTAAATTGTGTCGTAATGGCTAATTAAATAACAAGGAACTAACAAATTCTTCAAGAGGAGTGGAGCGTCAGTCGAGCTGGCTCCAGTAGAGTGCTTCAGGGCTATTAGCACGACAGCCCAAATGGACGAATGGAAATAGAAAAGCCATAATAGGCCTAATCCCGCGCAGCACGCCAAAAGCCTGATGCTATCATTAACATGTTGCTATGTAGCTAAATTTAGACAAAGAATGTGATTAAAAACATTAAAGCTAGGCAGGCTGCTATAAGTGCCACAGGATTTACTTTACTATCTATAAAGAACAAATACAATCTATTTGGTCTTTAGCAAATACTATTTATTTGGTACTCCTTTCTTCCTACTATTTGTGATAGAGGTGGTTTGCAGATGAACAGCATCAGCCCAATGTGGTTTCACCAGTCTGAGCTCACAAGAAATTGAATTGACAGATGTTTTGTTTTGTAATCTGTGTAAAATACTGCAGGAAAGAAGAAGGATTGTACTGTACTGTACCTGTACTGATGGCTTTCTAGTGATGTAAAATTAGCACCTTTTCTGTATGGCATTCATAACAGAAGAAAACACATGACTGAATCCAATACATGCATATGTTGACTGATTTGGCAAAACAGAAAGGAGCCTGGTCTCTGCACACTGCTGCCAGGTGCCACATCACATAACAGCTACAACTGAAGTATTTAGCTGAAGAAAAAAAGAGACAACAAACTGGACAGTGTTTCTGCGCAGAGCCTAAGGGTTGGATGGGTGAAATCCAATCCACTTTTTTCATTGTACCTGTTAGAAATCTATTAAGGGCCAATAAGGACGCTGAAAGGAGAAGGTTTGAGATATTTCGGGTCAGCCTTGGAGGTTAATTGTCGAGCCGTCTGTCTGGTCAGCGAGGGGATCACCGTGTGAAACCAATCCTGAAGGCAGAGGATGAACGGCTCTAGTGCGAATGGCGTAGAGGAGATTAGAGCGCTTGATGGGAGAGAGGTAGAGGGGGAGAGACAGAAAAAAAGAGGAGCGAGGTGGGAAACATGAACCTATAGACCTCAAATCAAGGCTTTCGCCGAGCTCCTGATGCTAAGTGCGTTTGGACATACACTTAACGTGCTTTAAAGCAGTTATGTGTAGCAAACATGCTCATTGAAAAAGGCTCGGGTGCTTAAGTACAGGGTGTGGTTTTCACCTTCGTGTCAAGCACAAGTGGAGCATAAATGCGAACAGCGGCAGACATAACTACCCACCAGTCTTTCGCCAATGAGAGTGGAAAATATTCAGCGGTCAAAGGTGCAAGACAACACCGCCCACATTCCATCAATCTCTAGACTCAAGGTAATTAGAGGGTGTTCGGGGAGAGAGCACGTGAGACGGGCTTAATCACAAATCTCAAATAGGATCTACTACGCGACATCAATTCCTACCACGCAATCATAGGGGGAATCCAAACAAAGGCGCCGAAAAGGGCAGTGGGGTTGGATGTGGAGATTGTTTACCGCATTGTGATGAAGGTCAAATTAAATCACAGGATGCGGGCGACGGTGGGGTGATGATAAATATTTGGCTGTCGGTTCAGATGTACGGTCAAAAAGACAAGGCCCTCCTGCGGGCGCTGCTCCACATGTCTCGGGGTGTCTCTGTGCCAGTCCCATTTCGCAACTTGTTCGACACACACAAACACACACACACATAGAGGTTTTTTTTGTGGTACATGGATACGCGGGGGCAGTTTTCTCTCACGTAGCCAGTGTCCCTCATCACCTTGCTCAGAGATGAATGAGCTCGCCACTGTCCTCAATCATTTTAATCATTCCAAAAGAAACCCTGGTGCTATACCTCAGAGCAATCACATGGTCACACACATGTATCATCCGTGCCAAAGAAACAAACCGGGAAAATATCTACAAATCTTTCTGGTCAATGATTAGAAAGGTGAAATCCATATATTTTTTGCTAAATATTTGAGAAATCGTGATCATTGTGGTGAAACAGTCTTTAATCATCAGATGTAAAGCACAATTCCCTGACGCACACAAAGCTATGAATCACTGAAAGCAAACTTTACAGAAGCCTCATCTATAGAAAGTGTAGGAGCAGACAAATAGAGCGCATGCAAATAGAAGGATGTATCAGAAAGAGCATCGTGACCTTGTGCACAGAGGTTCTTCCAGATACGACCAATGGATCAAACCAGCTCGAGGCGTGCTCACCCCTGCTGTACTATCCATCACAAACATGCCCCAAGAGCTCTCTCAGCCCACAGAGCAGATAAATATTGCAGTCACTCATTCAAATCGCTCCGGTTATTCTTTATTGTGCTACATCGCGTCTCGGCTCATCTCAAGGAACAATGAGAAGAGGCCCCCCCAAAAAAATCTGACGTTTTTCAATCACCGTGATGGCTGCCATTATGTGCTCCGCCGTGCATGGGATTGTGCTAATGTATAAAACATGTACATACATTCAGTGTGTCAGCGCACTGATAAAGGCAGTGTGCAGCCACAAGTCTCCATGCACCAACATGTGTTAGCGCTCTCCCTTCTCTACTCCCTCTGGATACGTGCTTCACACCTGCAGCAGCACTGTGATGTTCAGCATGCCACTGTCGGACACAAACCTGCGGAAACTCTCACTGCCCCCACATGTGTGAAAACATCTCCAAAGTGTGCGAGAGATTAAAATAGAAACAGGAAGCACAGAGAGTAAACTTACTTCTGCCTATTTTACAAGGCAAGACGTGTCGATTGTGAACAAAACCACATTAACCATGCATTGAAAGGGTATTCAACCACTGCCACAGAGAGTTAGAAATGAACCGTTAGACAAGAGAGCAGTAAAGGAGTGCAGGTCCTTTTAGGTTTCTGTGTTCTCCTGAGCAGATAGAAGGCTTTGAGCATCAAGGCAAAAAAGCCCAGGGATCAGCCATAAGTCTTCATCACAGGAAGTCAATTCAAGGTCAGCTTCTGGTTCAGGTAGCAGATGTGTCTCGCACATCCCCGCTGTCGTGAATGGCAAGCTTGGACGGCGTGCTAACAGAACACAAAAGGAGGGGCAGTGGAAGACAAGCAAGCAGCAACACAGCGGACCGGAGCTAAATCTCTGTCAAATCGATATCACAATTTGAAGGATTGCAATTGGTGGGTGTATCTTATTAATTTATTTATTTAGGTTTAAGTCTCGAGTGGGTTTGAATATGCATAAATCAGCTTTAGACCTCTACAACCATTTTGTGATATGATACAATTAGACACTAAACACATCCATGCAAGTTCACAAAGCACAGAGCGTCAACATAAGCGTCAACACTTGTGGAGGTCACCCTATCCATCCAAGCTGCTAATTGAAGGTTAATTGTCAATAAAAAAGCGCGTGCAAGCATGACTGTTGTTTTGACTGGCCATATATTAGCTTTGAATGTTACTGCCATAAAGGTTTCTGTGAATAGCGCGGCCGTCGTGACATGCTAGACGGATTGCTGCTCTAATGCGTTGGAATTGAGGTAATGAGGATATCAGCATACAACACGCGCTAATGTCGGAGCACGCGCATATATCAGGAAGTCTTAGCAGCAGCTGTGGACACATGGGCAGTGTCGAGTGCAAGCAGGATCGGAGAAGGGTTTGACAAATAGTCTAAAATACATATTGAACAACTCTATTGAAGGCTTCCTTGGGTAAAATTGGTATAGCTGACGACAATATTATGATCTCTACTCTGACAGAAGTTGCATGGATATTGGTATAGGTTTTATTAATGGTGATAATCAAGTCCAACATTTGATCTTAGAGTTCTAAGGCAAAAACATGATTAGAAAATTTCACAACTGACCTATATATACACACATGAGAGTTCCGTTTTACAAATCACTTGAGATTTACTGTATACGATCTACATCAGAGTAGCCATTGCATTCACTTGCTTCCAGTGACCACCAAAGAGAAGAACACCATCAAGTAATGCATTATGGTGATTAAGCAATGATGTTTCCTTATTGATCTTTCTCAATGGTTTACAGTCAATTTCTTAACCCCACTGAACATCTTTTCCAATATCTGACCACAATTAAGAGCTAGTCGCGCTCTAATTGGGCTATTACAATGATCATAATTTGATTATTAGCCTTCAAAAAAAATCAACTGCATATGTTAAGTAGAAAAGCGCAAGAACCACTTTGATAGTTATTGCCTGAAGCCAGCAAGTGACTGGAAACAGTCCACTGATTGTCTGTATTGATGAAAGGGTCAATAATTGCCTGGGCATATTTATTGACCAGTTGGCAGATGCACAATATTATGTGCTCCAGTTACACTTTGACTTAGTTAATGAACAAGGAACATTCCTCAGCATGACATACAACATGTAATGAAATGAACAGCTGTTACAGTAATATCTCATCCACATCTGTTTTTACTGTGTTCAATGAAGACCTCAAAAATAGACACAGCTGGAGGTTATTATCATATTTTAATGAAATTATATATTCAAAAACAGTAACAAAATTAGTAATAAAAAAGATGGTGGGGGCCTGTCTGAGGAGAAGCAATGGAGTAACAAGCCTCTCATAACATGTCATCAGCAAAGAATACCCCCCCCCCCCATAAGCTGAAATTCAACAGGGTGTTTTGACAATTCCGTCCCGGCCTTGACTGGCAGAAAATGCCATCCAATCCACATTTGCGAAGCGACAAGGAAAAACAAAGGCTGTCAGAATGAGTTGGAGAGATGTCTGCTGAGAGCCACATGTGGTGAGAAACGCAGGGAGAGAGAGCCTGTCCCAGAGACACGCGTCACAGCAGGACCCTCTGACAGCACACTGCCTCTGCACCATTCCCCTCTGAGTGATTGATGAGCCTCATTTTGCCAATTAATGGAGAATCCCCTGTTGACTAGCATCAGATCGCTGTTTGTAACTGTTAGTGTTTCTGACTGTCACAGGCTCATTGTAATTAGAGATCTCGTTCACCTCCAACTCTCACATATCTCAGGCTCACTGCTCACTGACATGCACTGGAAATGGCCCCACGTGTTACTTTACAGTCCTTTAAAGCAACAGTGTGTTTCTGACATTTCCTGTTGGCCAAGTCCATGTGTTTTTACATTTTGTCAATTTGTTAATTCAAACTGACAAAATGAATTAACAAATTCATTTTGTCAATTTGACAACTGCCTTGACACTGTCTTGTCTGAACAGCTACTCTGAAGACATTTTTTATGACGATTGACTAAACCAAGATTGGAGTTGGAAAATTAAAGAGAACACAAATTGTTAATCATTGCCAACCTGGGCGAAACAAGAGTCCCTTGGTTTGAAAAGCTCTTAAATGATTATGAAAAGCCCTTTACCAATTGATCATGACCTTTCAAAACCATTTTGTCCCAGTAATTATTGTATCTGGAAAAATCTTTTTCTTCGCATAAGTTTTGATTTTTTTTAAAATTTCAATCAGCCCTTTGTGGTGTGTTTAGAGCAAGTGAAAATGGAATTTAGAGATTTTGACACTCTTGCTGTAGATTCTTTGATTTCTTTCACAAAAAATAAGACATTTTAGAAGACATTTTACGTGGAATGATGGCAGAAATTGCAATTATTTTCTGTGACAAAATCTAGATAATGGATAATGGAAAAATGTACAGTCTTATTTTGCATTAGTTACATTGATTTTTTTTTTTTCACTGGAGATTGGTGATATCTTGTTTAGATTTAGAGTAAGTTAGTTATTAGTAAATTAAAAAAAAAATCAAAATAATGTATTCTTCTGCTTAGTGAAAGGTCGGTATATAATCAAGGTTTCTCCTGCAGCAAAACACCTTTCATGCAAATCGCAAACCCACATCCTAAAGTAAGGTTGTGTCTATGAATGAGCGCACTCTGATTCTTAGCATAAATCGTATTTCACAATCAATTAGCAAACTCGGGGCAATTAGCCCACTTTATTTGCATAATGAAGCGTCTAATTGCTGCATTGCGTACATGTGCAGTCGATAAGTTGGGCTAATCGTTGGCGGGGTTACATACATGAGCGGGCGGCGGGAGAGATGGCCTGCGGTCATGCAGACACAATGATCTTTGGGTCCTGTCAACAGAGAGGACGGATAGCCACCAGTGGGCCGGCGCAGGAATCAATAGGAGGCAGTAGCAAGCAGCAGAAGAAGCGCACTATGATCCCTGGATAGCATCAGCAAAAGAGAGATAACATTAGTGTAGAAGAAGACTAAGTGGAAGGGGCATTAGTTTGATTTACATTTTAGAGAGCTTTTCACTGGGCGCACACAGCAACTTTAGATAATGATACTCAGGACTTTTTATCAAGCAGCCTTTCGGGGAGCACTTATTTTCAACACATGGTACAACAAATGGTGCCACTAGAAATATACTGGTTCGCACATGAATAAAGTCCGGCCACTCTATGAGAGGCTCCGGCGCACTATCTCTCTGATTTAAGAACGCTTCAAACGACTAATTTTAAAGCCACCCGCTGCCATAAATACTGCAGAAAAAAATTGCTTTAGAGAAATTGCTTGGATTCATATCACTATATCACAACATGAATGCTGTTCTATCCAAGCCTCCCCACTCCAACCTGTGTTATTAATGTCCAGATAAGAGATACACAAGTAAACCCTTAGCGTCTTGCATTTACCAGACAAATAACTCTAGTCACGTTTCCTATCCACTCACGTTTGATTGAATAATTTGCCAACAATGAGCCTGCCATTCAACTGCAGTCTCAGGGATTTCATTAAAACATCAAATGAAAGTGAAATCATGAGCCATGACGACGGAGAGTGGGGATGGCTAAGCAGAGAAGCGTAGCTGGTGTCTACTGCAGGATTAGAGCGCAGGCAACAAGTGCTGGAGGGGGGCTTTGCATCGAGCCCAGGAGCCCATGACAAATGAGGGCGACTGGGCCCCTGTCTATTACCCTGCACTAAGCCCGGGCCTTTTGGGGAAGTAATGAGGTGCGGATTGGAGCCGCTGCCATCGGGTCCTTAGCCCCGACTTTCTCCAGAGCAGAAATAATCGCACAGACGCAAGCCAAGAAATGCACGCTAATGCACAAGAACTCAACAACTCCTGGAGACCAGCAGATAAAAGCTATGAAGGAAGCCGCTAATTTTTAACAGAGTGTTTTAAAATCAATACAGCAACATAGCTGTTTGTGTAACAATAGATACAAATGTTTTCTTAGTTTATTGCAGATGGAAAGTATTAATGCCATATTGAGGCATAAAGGAAAACATTTGAATTTGTGTTAACAAAGTGCCAAGTGAATGCATTGGAGCCTTATCATTCAGTTAATTCAAATACAAGCAAAAAAGAAAAAGGTTGTTTTAATTATGTAGCCAAACAGCAGATACAAATCAGTCATATTGTCACATTATCAGTTTTAATTCTAACAAGTGTAAATAATGAAGGCAAATGTTTGTTTGTTGTTAAGGCGTTGAGGCTTATATGGAAAAATACTTTGAAAAGTAAAAAGAAAATGTCACAGCGCTGACCAGAATTCCACCAAAGACCCCAAAGGATGTGACTGCGAAGCAGGGCAGTGGGATATGACAAGTGCTCAGTGAAGAGCACAGGGGTGCATGTTGAGCGTGTGGTGAAAGCCCCACTGTACCCCACCCCACTCCTACTGCCCCCGGGAGCTGCAGTCGCGTTGGCCTGTCAGCGGGCTTACTCTACTGGCTAATGGAGCTGCCACATCAGCCCCAGTGTCAGAGCCTAACAAGATACTGATTGGGGAAACTTCTGGGGAATTCACTCCAATGACCAGAGGGCACTAAATCGGCCTTTTGTCTGGCAGTGAATATGACAGACAGCAGATGAGGAGCAGGGATGCGCGCACCCTCGTTTACACAAAGTGGTGCGTGTTGTGTGAAAGCTATCAAGGTTTTTTTCTGCTTTTAGAGCCTCATCAGATATGGCTGTCAGGTGTCCTGTGGTTCAGACTAGCTCTTAGGTTGACACAGCTGTCACAGCTAACAGCAGTATGTTCTGAATCCGCTCAAGACAAGCATACCATATATTGATACATGAATTTTAGAGACCTCTACATCAACACTTTTTGCCCCCAAAAACCTGATACGATATACAATCAGATACTTGTAATGCACAGGTAATCCATCAGGGGTTTATTGTACATGCCCCATAGTGTCCTATCCAATCTAATCTTAAGGTGTACTACTGAATCTTCAACAGGAACATTCAATGGACTGAAGAAATGCAAAACGTATATTGTATACGTATATTGAGATTGAGATTGTTCTGATTGGAATTTTGATGAATACAACCTGCTGTGTTATGATATGACTATGCAAAATAAGGAGGCTTTAAGTGAGATGTTTATTTACACTATTTTGCTCCACTATGGGCTTGTCATTGCTACGCGAGAGAACCATTTTACGACTACTATTGCAAAAATTACATTTTGTTAGTTTAAAATTAGTTGAGAATATAAGTACAAAGAATATTCAAGACGTTTGTGTAGGTTAAAAATGATGTGTTATATATGGATTTGATAAGGATGTTTTATTTGCGTCAGACAATAATGAGAGTAGGAGAACCCCAGGATAACTGCAATAACCTTTCGTTCTGTTCTTCCTGGAAACATATCTATAACACTTGCACCATTTTTAAATTAAGCAAATGTTTATTCAGAAACAGAATCATTATGTTGTGTTAATTAAAATCTTAATATCTACTGCATTTCGCACAAAGCAACATAAAAGACGGCTATTTGTTCTAATGATTGCATTTTCAGGTGAGCGATGCAGGAATAGGAATCCAGGAATAGCACTGGCGGTTTGAAGCACCTCCACTTATTTACTGTGGATTTCAGTGAATTTTGGATAATTAAAAGACGCCGTGGTTTATCTGCGGTTGAGTTAATTGGCCACACAGTTTACAATGAATTTCATTAGAAGAGGGAAGACTGGGGGTGGGGGTGGGAGGTTTGGGGAGCAGTGATTAGGGGAGAGAGTGTCTGTGTCTACGTGGGAAAGTGCGGTGGGGGGTGTTTGCCGCTTTTAAAAGGGAGCAGCTCAAAGTGCCATCAGCATGTTTTAACCTAGTTTTTTAAAGGCAAACACTGGGATAAACATGGTGATTATGTAAATAGTCTGCAAGAATCCTCACCTAATATGCAGTAGGCTCAGAAATGTTCAGACCTCTTGACACTAAAATCGCATAAATGCATTTTCTAGTGGTGAAAAGTCTATGCGGGTTACCGTACAATTCTACACTGCAAATAGAAATATAAAAAGTTAAATAATGAATATGACAAAACATTTTTTTTAAAGTACTTAGACCCGACATGACAACTGCCCATTTCTTTCAATCATAGTTGTGCTGTTTTTTTTGAGCCTCATGAAAAAATGTGGTCAGTTGTAAATTCCCTTAATTTACCTTAATACAGAAAAGTACATATTTAAAGTGTGTACATATTTATAAACAAATATAAATTTATGACAAAAATATGAAATACATATTCAGTGTCAGACTTCACAACGGTAACATAGGGATAAACAAAGTATGAATGCTTCCTGAACCCACTGTTTTAATGCAAGACTCCCAAAAACACATGCAAGTCTGGGCACTTTGGTAAATCAAGTCTGACGAACCACCATTTATTTGACCTTAAGTGCCGCGTGTCGATAAGAGCAAGCGCACAGCACCTGTACACAGACTAGCCTGAGGCCAACGCACTCCCCAAACTGTTGCCATTTGACAAGGGCCATTCATAAACACATTGTAGTGAACTCTTGTTTCGAAGTGCGAAATAAATCAAAGTTGAAGCGTGTGGAAACAACAAAAAAGGTGTGACTCGTATAAACGCATCTGTCGATTTCCAAAGCATGAAGGTTGAATTAGGGGTCGGCCCTGAGGTGACTCACGGTGAGCTGAGAAGCTGGAGTAAAAGGTTTTTCAATAAGTAAGAACTTGTATTCATTCAAGCTCTACAATAGATGCTAGAACTTGTTTACAAAAGGCTATGTGCCATGCCTTTTATAAAAAATATGAACTACAGCAATATGAAGCTCTGTTTCAAATAGGAGTCAGTGGTTAGTGCTGATGATAGACAGCAACAATTTACATAGGTATTAAGTACAAGCTTGAGGCATCATTTTTGTGCACAAATGAGCCATGTACTCCCTTTTTTTAGCCTCTTTTTTTAGCCACTGAGATCAGACCCAGACGTACATGTAGGGAAATTATAATTGACCGGAGTTTACGGATGGCTAAGGCCAGGCAACCTTTTTTGTGGCCCTGAACTAAAACGGCAATTGTAGCTGCTTGTTTGTTTATAAACAAGCAGCTACAATTGGATGGGCGTTTTAGTTGGTGCACAGTCTTTTTTAATGCTGTCATAACCTGAAAATGAATGGTTTTGAAAGCAATTAAGATTGAGCAATCTTTGGAAGCATTGAAATGAATGAAAAAACCTTGGTGTTATTATTATTAAAATCATCTTTTTGGGTATAACAGATGGAAACCTTCTATTAACCCGTCCTTTTTGGTCTGTATTTACTGGTCAGCCCTGAACTACATATGACTCCATGTACTAATAATTTTATTTTGCCTCAATGACCAGCTTCAAGAAATAACCTTTCCGTCAGTCAACTAAGAGAATCCAAGAAGGGGCATCTCTCAAGGACACTCAACAAA
Organism: Gobius niger; assembly: GCF_951799975.1. Classification (NCBI taxonomy): domain Eukaryota; kingdom Metazoa; phylum Chordata; class Actinopteri; order Gobiiformes; family Gobiidae; genus Gobius; species Gobius niger. The sequence continues at coordinate 23,352,584 of NC_136856.1, read as the reverse complement.
ACAATGTAGCTAACACACTCTACACTAGGGAATAGAGACTGCAGCTATTTCAACGGCCAGCACTCTACTAGAACTAATCAAAAGAGTTCGGAATACTTTCAAACCCTGCCTAAAAGACGGTCATATCTGTGCTTCAAATCAAACAAATCATAATGAAGAGCTCGGAGAGGACAACCTGCTGTCACTCAATGCACTGGATGAATGCAGGTGAGTGATGCTCTCTGACTCTGGCCTTCTGGGAAATGAAAGGTTAAGCTAAATACCACTGGCCTGGGTTAAGGTGTGGAGTGCATTGCAGGGAAGATGTATTGGAGCATCCATCAAGGTTCAGTCCTCCTCATCCACCCCTGAACCGTTATCAATAAAATTAATATTCCAGTATGCAGAGCCACACTTTAAGGCACTATCAAAGGTGGCAGTCTGGCAGGACGGGGCTCCTCCAGTGAGATACTGCTCCTCTGGGCCTTGTGCCTCAACTCTACAGCCCTTGTGCGCTCCCATTACCAGTGACAGATAGACATCAGTAAACTGCTGAACAAACAGCACATTCAGTCATTTGCATATACAGTATTACAATAATGGAAACAGACAAATGTATCAATGAAGACGAGCAGCCGCTAAAGACTCCACTTTGGCTCTGTTGGTCCCATACATTATACAACTAAATACTTATATTATTTAAATAAATACTATCCAGATAACAAGACATATTTATTGCTATTGCTGTTAAAGCCTGGCAATTCACAAACAAAGCTCCGTACCACAGGCAACTACAGGCAAACACTTACTGGTTGTGCTCATATTAAATGTTGATTAGTCAACATCAAATCTAATTAATATCGAAGGCAAGTCTACTTGGTCTTCATCTATTCCTTTTTTATGTGAACAGATAATAAAGCATATATTTATTTAAAAACACAAAACAATGGCGATTGTTTGTGGTGTTATTTTCTGTTGCCGAGCTGACGGCCTAACCGGTAATAGCAGAAAATTAGAAACACTAATCATGTGGTGTTAAAAAGTACACAAACAGGATGTATTGTTGAAGGTTTAATTAAAACCATAATGCCTTGGGGCCCATATTACATTTAAAATACCTCACAGTGACCGCGGCCTCCTCAAATTAATCTCCGGAAAAAGGCTGACAAGAGCAAGAGTGAAGCCGAGGACCCTCCACTCTCTCGCTGCCAATGACTCCCATTCTGCCACTGTAACACAAACAACCGTCCAAACCGGCTCATTCATCACACCCGCACAGCGTCAACACAATGCAGCTTCACTTAACTTTTTCAGGGCTACTCAAGCACCAAATGCATGACTTTTAGTGCCTGTTGTTCTTTCATCTGTCATGCTTTCAACATCCCTTTTGTTATTGCACAGAGGGACTTAAAAAAGGTATGTCTGCCTTAGTATGTCGCCTGTCTTGAGTGTACCAGTGAAAATGTCAACCCAAAATATACAGCAGTGTACGGCACACTGGCATTGTTCTAACACTTAGCCGTGCAAGGCAAATTCAAGTTCTACATAAGCCTACTGCAAACACTCCACGCTAAAACCTCAGCAAATCAAGCACAGTTTGCACCTTATCTCTTCATCTTCCTGTTTGCTCGATGAGTCTGTGCTTTGAGATTCAGCTGTGCTCGCTCGCACAAAAGCAGCCAACACCTGATTTCAAAGGTGGTATTAAGTGAGAGAAAACATTATCTGCGATGACAGACTTCTGAGAAGTGCTGTGTATTTACTCACACAAACTGTGTGTTTAACCAAATGGGTTTCTGCTCCTTCAAGAGCTGAAAGTCATAAAGTAAGCATAATTACAGTCAGTTTCTATGGCTGGGGTAAAACAGTGAAACTAGCTTGGCTGTACTTCGGTGATACACAGCTTTTTGCAACAAACATATTATTAGAAACTGAAAAAGAGGCACTGCATCTCACAAACACCATCTTTAGGGGAAACGCAATAATGAAGCAGATAAAAGCAGAATTCGATGCCTCCTCATCCCTGATCTCTTTGGACTGGTTGTGACTGTATTCCTGGTATCAGACTGGGATCAGGTGAAATGAGGAGAAGGAGAGCAGAAGAAGGGTCTTCGAGGTCACGACCGGTCGACTTGTGTGTGCCGGTCTCAGGGGAGGGGCTCCAGACAGAGCGGCAGAGCCATGCACTATATCTATACTTCTCCATTTCCTCACAGTCCAGACTGCAACTCACAGGAGCATGAGGATCAATACTGACATCGCTGCGTAGAGCTGCTCTGCCAAGGAGTCGCCACCAGGGACAGCTCAGCTTCACTTTTTTGATTGCACACATTTTAGTGCATTTCTTTGACTTGGAGCACATTGGTAATGAGTCAGAAAGCTCTTACTCCTATCCAACCGAAAAGCAAAGTCTGTGTAAATCTCAAACAAAAGGAAAGAAAATTAGGTTAAATACATCTTTTAGCCTGGTGCTGAGCATAGGGGAAACACCTAATCACTTGTTCAATGACTATTAAGGGTTTCTTTTCTATTTCAACAATGCTTAAGAGAAACAAAAATAACTGTTCTGTTTGTATTCTTATTTTTTGTCAGGAAAGTCACCCTTGCCTCAGGGTATTGACAAAAAGCTTGGTTTCCACCATTGATCAAACTTATAAGGCTAGGACCTTTCCTCTCAGAAAGGGCATTCAGCAAAGTGCGGAGACATGCCTAATTCAATTTGAGAGCCCAGATGCTGGTCTTAAAGTGAAACACTCTGTTATCGAAACAGGAGAGGTGCCACAAGAGAAGATAGTGCACGGATGGCTGTGTAGAGGCTTGTGGCCAGTCAGGAGATAAAATCAGGGATAGGCGATAAGTTGAAGCGAGGGTCTGGAGCCCCTATTAGAGTCCCCTGGGGGATGGACAGTGATGGCACACAGCAGTAAAAATAGCCACAGGCATGATTTCACTCTCGAGACCCAGGGAAGAGTGAAGCGGGAGATCTGATCAACATTGCACAGTGAGGCAGCCAGATCCATTCCACAAGTTCCCCTGGGTGCCACCTATCACACCAAGTGACTTAAAATGCTTACCTCGGGCAGCGACCGCACAAATAGCACCACCTTTACCCCATCTGCGAACAAACAGGTACACTGGCCCTGAAACATCTTACCCTTTTTTCTGCGAGTAATAAAAGTGCATCAATGGCACCAACTAAGGATATAGACATCTTCTCCACAAACTTGTCCTGTGGGTCGTCTGTCTTGGAGAAGTTGGTGATGTCGTTCTCCAGCCTCTGAATGTGGCGCTCCATCGTGGCCAGACTGCTTTTCAGGATCTCAGCCGGTACTGTCAAAAAAAATTAAAATAAGATCAGCAATCATATCAAAATACAAGAAAAAGCAAACATCAATAAATATACAAGACCAGTTGAAGTCCTTGTGTGACGTTGGGACATGCTCATTGCATAATCCAAATGTGTGACCAAGAAAGCCCTGAGCATGTGTGTACCGTGTGCTGTTGTCTGTAACGGCTCATTAATCAGTCTGTAATCACAGCTCATGGAGTTGCTGTGAAAATCCTCAGTATTCAGATCAGACCTTTCCTCTCCTGACATCAAACAGCACTGGTCTTAACAGGATCAAACAGGACATGAGCACAGACTCAAGTCATGTGCAAGGGTTTAACTTAACACAAACACGGTGATCAAAAAGGTTTCAAAGTTTAGCAGCAGAATTCATATGCAACATTCACTATAAAGTAAAAAGTAAGAAATCTAATAAAATGACAATGTTGCAATGATGTAAGCTGTTTTTGCATTACTGTATACAATAATTTGTATCAACAAATAAGCACAAAATAAAATCAACATTTTTTTATGACATAAAAATATATTGTTCAGATACATTATATTATAGCCGTTTGTGTAGATCAAACCCACAAATCTTGTAATGTACTAAATAAAATAAAATAAAGCATAATACAATAAAACAATCCTCTGACATGATAGATAATGATATTAATTAAAACACTAAATGGGTCAAAACATAAAGGGCAAAACATTAAAACAACTGCCGTGCTAACATGATGCTACATGTTAGCATCATGCTATTGCTAGCTAGCACTTGCTATGACTGCCGTTTTTTCACTCTACAGAACAATCTGCTGTGAGAAAATATCCATATGGACCTGATTTACACTGGACTTTGTTTGTATGAAATAAAAAAGTTCATATTCCACCAGAAAATGGCTAAAAATAGTGAACGGTGTGTTTCCCAAATTCTATTCTATTTTCCCCCTCGGCGAGGCCACGCCCCCTTCTATGATGAGATGCAGTCTGTATCTATAAAATTACGAAATAAAATCCCATATGAATAGCCAATGAATAGCTTAGTTTTTACAAGAACAAGCAGTGGTATCAAACTCTATTCATACATTTGCAGAAATAATCAAAATATGTGCTAATATGATTACAGTGTGCCACAAAGGTCTAATTTTGCATGATTCACTATGTTAGATGTCCGTAAATGCAGTGCGAGCCCAGATTGTATCATTTAAAACGAGAAAGAGAGGGTGAAAAGCCAGGCTCCTGAGAGACCTGACTTTCATGACACAAGGGTTAAACATTACATCCATTTCATTGCTTTGTTCTCATTTCTCGTTTTCACACAGTAAAATTGGATATTGTGGATCCTTTGTGTTCACCGTAACAACACACGGACGTACCAACATGCAACTATGCTCTGCCACCACTCCAGAGACAACCACAAAGCATAAAAGGCTTTGGGCAGTGCCATTATTACACATTGGCGCGCAGGACTCCCTCGACCGCTCCCTCTCCCCAGTTTTCACAGGGGTGGGGGACCCGAGTGGGAAAACCGCACTATCACATGACGGGTGTCTGCACTGATAGGGCGTCTGAGGGCCACATGTTCTTGTCACAATGATCTCAGGCTCACTAATGGCTGCAAACAAAATGGGCAACAAGGGACAGATGGATCGATGTCGGAGAAGACACCGGCAAAGTACTTACAGTAGTGTTGGGTAACATACTATTGCAATACCATTGTGAAAATGAAAACCTCAGAAAATGACTGAAAGTGTTTGGATGCATTCTGATTGACAGACAGTAGCCAAAGTTTACAAGTTGACTGGTTGGACATAGATGATTTCCCGTACTATTACCACGAGCCCCCCAAGTCAAATTTATTCCCTGTAGCCAGTTTTTTTTTACTTTATGAGCAGGGGCTTTTTGTATAATCTAGTGGAGTCAGAATGCAAAGCGGCTTCATCTGGGATATCATTAGTTAAATTACCACAAAAATAACATTGCTATCTTCAAGGGACCAAACATAGAAAACGGGTTTCATCCGAGTACACTTCATAAGGGGATCAAAGGAAAAGAGGCCATTTTACAGTCTGTCCTTCCAGGCAGATGGGAATTGCAAACATGCTAAATTTTTCTAATGACCACTACCAGCCGGCGCTTCCTGCCAGAGCCTGTCAGTGACACAGAAAAGTATTAATCTGTGCCTTAGTCTCACAGCTTTACGCACAGCATTAGCTCAGGATGTTTCTCAAAAAGTACAAGGTGGAAGCTTACACTCAGTCAAAAACATATTAATTGGGTTAGTTTCGTCTTTAACTTCTCGGGAAGAAAACAAAACACATTAAAATATTGTTAGTAATATCTGCTTTGTAAACGTATGTAAATCTATCTAGTATTCAATTCAATTCAATTCAACTTTATTACGGACTCGAGGTCCAAAGAGGCAGACTGACATCACAAACAAACAACACCAAAAATACAACAAAATAAATTAATCAGTCACTTATAAAAGACAGCTATACCAGTGCCTCCACATCCTCGACTGATAACGAATGGCACTACAGGTGACATCAACCATTGAACCAATTACTGTATTCACCGACCTATTCAAACGGCATATACACTGCGTTCCAAATTATTATGCAAATGACATTTTTCTAAGATGTTCTAAATTGTCAACTCAAATGAGAGTCAGCATAATTTTCAAGTCTTTCACTGGTAGAGGATCATTTAAATGTGGTTGAAAAAATCTCCCAGTGATAACAGTGTTTTTTTCAAAATAAATATAGTAAAAACTTCAAAATCCACTGTTCCAAATTATTATGCAACTCATCGTTTCAATACATATTAAAGCCTGTAATTAACTGAAAATGGTCATTTGTTGAATTTGTAGCATTAGGAGGTCATATTTACTGAAATCAAAAGCTATTTCAATCAAAAAAAATCATAACAGGTCAAGTTATATTTTAACATAGGAGCCCTTGTGTGATAGCAGCTTCAAAATTCTTAAATCCATTAAAATTGTGAGTTTTTGGACAGTTTCTGCTTGGATTTCATTGCAGGATGTTAGAATAACCTCCCAGAGCTGCCGTTTGGATGAAAATTGCCTCCCACCCTCAAAGAAGTTTTTTTTTGTTGAGGCTCCAAAGGTTCTCAATAGGGTTGAGGTCAGGGGAGGATGGGGTCCACATCATGAGTTTCTCTCCTTTTATGCCCATAGCAGCCAGTGATGCAGAGGTATTCTTTACAGCAGGACATGGTGCGTTGTCATGATGAAGATGATTTTGTTTGGGAAAGCACAACTCTTCTTTTTGTAGCATAGAAGACAGTGACCTTCAGGGATCCTAAAGGGGCCGACCAACTCTCTCACCATGATTCTGGCCCAAAACATGACTCTACCCCCTCCTTACTGACGTCACAGCCCTGTTGGGACATGGTAGCCATTCACCAATATCCACTGCTCCGTTGATTTGACCATCCAGGGTCACACGGCACTCATCAGTGAAAATGAGTCCTCATGTTTTTCTGAGCCCGTTGCAGCCGTTTCTGTTCATCAGCTTCAATTAACAGTTTAGGAGAGGCCCGGATAGAAGGTTTATGCACAACTGCAGCCTCTGGAGGGTCCTACACCTTGATGTTCGGGAGACTCCAGAGGCACCAGCAGCTTCAAATACCTGTATGCTGCTTTGTAGCATCTGTTCTCTTAATCTGATGTGTTTGTCTGGCAGAAACCGTCCTTATTGTGCCTTTATCTGCACAAACCCGAGTGTGCTCTGAATCATCCAAAAATCTCTTATCTGTATGATGATTATGCTTAATCTTTCATGAAATATCGAAGGTTTTCATACCTAGACCAAGGCATTCAACTATTTCATGCTTTTCATCAGCAGAGAGATCCTTTTTCTTTACCATATTGGCTAAAAATGATGATCTGCTTAATAAAGTGGAACATCCTTTTTCAGTAGTTTTTCCCTTAACTGGGCTTAACCTGAAAAGGACTCTGAGATTAATGTCAGTGATTCATAGAGCCCCGAGACACGATGCCATCCATGAGTTCCATTATTTTATTTTATTTTTTTACCTTTTTGACACAAAAATACAATTTGCATAATAATTTGGAACGCAGTGTAAAACAGTACATAAGCATCCACAGTGTGGCTTGCAGTGTGTTAATTCCAGCAGTTACAAACATCTCACTCGCACTGGTCCACCTTGGCCTCCTGAGAAGCATATTTTTACTGATCACAAATGTACAAGTCTAAATCAGCTTATTTCTCATGTCTCATTGTCGGCTTCCGTTGGGAAGCGCATCTAATTAACTCAATCAGGAAGTGCGCAAAATGCTAAAGAGCCTATAGTTCAACATTGAGGTGAGGACAGTTGGAAATTCCATGGCGGTAACTATGGCAGATTTCTCGTCTTAGTCGATTGGTAATTTCTCAGTTATTCCTGGGCTTTCTTACATGAAACAAAAAAGCTGTTACAACTCTTCCAGCTGATGTGAATAATGGTCTAATTGTTTCCTCAAAAACATGCCCAAAAGAGGGGAAAATATTCAAAAACATGTGCATGATGTTGGTCAGTACGTAGAAAGGACTTTCAGCCAAAAGATTAATGTGGCAGGTTTGTGAATCCAACCACTGTCAAATAATGTTTGAAATGTTTGGAAATGTCTTTCAAAAACTGTTTCTCTCCCATAGAGTTATATTGGCTCCTGCCCTCCAGCTGAAATATCATTCTATAATATAAATGCGGTGAGAGCTATAAGCATTTGGGCAGTAACTAAAAGATTTGACTCAACTACCTGAAAACTGGATAATTCCAGTTATGTAGCCTTATGTATTTGTTAATATGAAGCCTAGGCATTAATTCAACCTGGGAGACTAATTTCAGCACCAACCTCCTGCCAATGATCGCTTCCGTGAGGGCCACACCTCCACCTCAGCCAATCAGCGTAAGAGCCGCACCTCAGTGCAGTCCAGGCTCCGGGGAAGACATCCCTAACTCTAAGCGTTCGTCCTTTCGGACATTAATACATACAGCGATGTCTACCACCAGGGTCTGATCTCCAAAACAAAATAAATGTCAATAAATCTTCCTAATTGCTGCTTTTGTCTGTTTTAGTCTATCCAGGTTGAAATGGTGATAGTATAAATATAAAACTAACTGCATATTGCACATTATATATATTTGAATGTAATGTTCAACAATTGCTCTATACTATATACACTTCATTCAACTCTTTATAAATATACCTTTAAAAAGATACAAAACTGAGGCACTCAAAGAAGAATGGTGAAAGGCCTATTGTAGTATTGGACACTTGATTAAAACATTACACGTTTCAGCCCTATTGGGCCTTCATCAGGGCAAGCCTGCCCATTGTTTTTAAAGTCATATGCTGTTCCCTGCACTAAAGAGCACCAAATTGAGATCTTTTGAAAGAACAAGTATATCCAAGTAGCACTCCAGCATATTTGAGTTTGTCTTTATAAATATACTTTCAGTGGATAAATAAACACTTGGCCCCGCACAAAAACAAATCAAGTCCCGTAATGTGAAGAAATCAACTTCATATTTTGTCAGCTGTAAAGGGAATGGAAATTTTGATTTACTGACAAACAACACAAATTATTCATCCTCTTGCTTCACTGCCAAAGGTTACAGAAGCAAATTGAGATTTATCTTAACGTCCCTGCCAGCACAGCACTAAGGGATAAAGTTTTATAGTCCGTGTGCTAACACAAACAAAGACAATTATGACTTCAAGCGGAAGCTTAAGGCCATTTATGAATATCCACTCACAGCAAGCACAAGAGCCATTCACAAAGATCAATTTACTTAAACATACCTGTTGTGTGTTATCAAGTATGTGTGGTTTATTGGTTTATCTGACAGTGTGGAAAGTAGTGGAAAGTGGAGAGGATGTTGAAGTGTTCACAAGGTACAAGGTTGAGCCAATTATGTGTGTGTGCAGTTACAGAATTAGACTAAAGCTATTTGTTAAACTACAGTAAACTTAACTCAATGTTCATTTGTAGACAAGATTATTATGATAACGCATCAGTAGTACTGTCTGGTACATTTTAAAAGGATCAATGAACAATTAGGGATGTCACAGTTATCGGTATAGCGGTAAACCCCGGTAAAAATGTTGACAATAATAATTACCGTCTTGTTTTTGAAAAAATATTTTACCGCGCCCGCGGTTTAGGCAAAGTGAGCCTTATGAGCCGCCGTCTCATCTGCTGAAGTTGCAGCGCAGGCACATTCTGCAGCTTACAACCAAAACAAAACTTTCTCGAAGCTGGAATCATGTCCGAGACAACAGCGCGCAGGATCTATCAGCCTTCAGAGAGGACCAGGCCTGAATTCTGGGCATTCTTGCATATTTTAAGAAAGCCGAAGGACAGTTGATATACAGTTTTCCTGTTTGCGGAACGTGCAGGAAAAAGTGTCTGCTAAATGCAACAATACTTCGAACCTCTTGACTCACCTGCGTGACCGTCTCCCACAACTCTATAGCAAGTAAGTTAACGTTAGCGTTTTAGCTGAAATGCTGTTGTGGGACTTTGTGTTGAGGGAGAAAAACGAGTCGCCCCCCATAGTGCGGCTGCAGCGCCACTGCCAGCATAAGTCATGTCGCGGATACCTCCGCACAATGGCACAATGCGTTACGGGGCTCCCGGTGGCAGATTCACTCTCACCGCAGTAATAATGATCACTGTCTGATGGCATTTTCCCAAATCTGCAAAGCGAAAGCTCACTGGCAGGACACAAACTGAGAACAATTTTCCTGATATAGACGGTTTATCTTGTTCAAAAATATTCTTCTTTGTTTCTGGCGCTATAAATAGTACATGTAATACCCTCGAAACGATCAGCAACACATCATTATAGTTCCTTTACTTTGATGTGAAAAGTTGCACTTTTGATAAGGCTTTGTCTGTATTATTTTAATGTAATAAGCACTGTTAAACTTTTTTGAAACTATTTCAGTTTATGTAGACTATCAATGCTTTCTGAACATATTAACACACATTAAAAAACACCGCAATAATACCGAACCATGATAATTTTGGTCACAATAACCGTGAGGTAAAATTTTCATACCGTGACAGCCCTATGAACAATGTGATATTAATTATATCCCCAAAGACGTAATGCGGAAACATATAAAGGCACTCTCTGGAGAAGTAAAATGCCTTTATTTTATTTTTATAGGCTAAAAATAACAATAGTAATACATTAAATTTGGTTGTACAGTCTTAGGGTGGCTGGGATAAACGACCTCTTGAACCTGTGTGTACTGCAGCACATGGAGAGGGATTTGTCACTGCGGCTGCTTTGCTGAGCGACCACAGTGTCGTGCAGAGGGGGACAACTGTTACTGAGGATGGCCTTCATCATGCTTCTCATCCTGCTTTCCACCAGTTCTCCCTCCGAGTCCACCCCCTCCCCATCACTGACACACACTTCAGTCGCAACTATGAGGCTGCCATTATTCAGGTAGTATACAGGCATATCTTCAAATAAAGAAATATTGTGGCTCCATGGGGTCTTAATTGTGTATAAAATCCACCACATGTGTACTATAGATCTCTAATTAAACACTCTTTTTACAAATGTTTATGTTCCTGGATATGTTCAAAAAGATGAACTGAATCGTGGTTTTAAAGGGACTATACAGAGATTAAAAATGCTAAAACTAAGTATTTTCATCCCCCTACAACTACATGTTGCAGCCATGTTCTAATGTGAAGAATGAACTCAGACCTGTTCACCACAACTGCCTCTAAAATCCTGCACTGTCATTCAAAAAGGTGTTAATTCGGGTCCGAAGTGCCGTCATGCACAAGCTTAATATAGAAGCTGCAGTTACGCATAAGACCTGAGGTGGAAGTAGTGAGCATAAAATGACTAACTTGCATCTAGCCCCTTCAAATCATCAATTCCAAATTCTTGTATTACATTCATTATGTCTTCTTGAGTAATAATCTTTAGTTTTTTTGTTTCTTTTTGAAAGACACTAGGTAGAAACAAACAAAGCTGTTCAAATACCTTACGCGTTTCGACGGACAAGGAACTACTTCCGTCTTCGTCAGAGGCGTCTCCCGACGTGCATGATGCGTCTCTTATTGGGGGCGAGGATCGTGGGCACGGAAGAGCACAAGTACAAGCGCTGGATCCGAGATCAGAAAGCGAGGAATAAGATCCATCAATAGAGATGAGGGCGCCTTTACCCTGGCGCACACATGGGACGCACTTCTCCACTAACCAGCACTCGGCGGAAGGCGTGGCCACACTGACAGGTTTATTGCTTATGTCAGTGTGGCCACGCCTGGGAAGAACAACATCCCAATAAGAGACGCATCATGCACGTCGGGAGATGCCTCTGACGAAGACGGAAGTAGTTCCTTGTCCGTCGAAACGCGTAAGGTATTTGAACAGCTTTGTTAGTTTCTACCTAGTGTCTTTCAAAAAGAAACCAAAAAACTAAAGATTATCAATTCCAAATGCCTTTATTTCTGTGTAGCATGTAGACATTAATAATGTAAACATCTACACAATATCTGTGGAAATGATTAGTGCAAAGGTCTATTAAAAGCAATGTCAATATCCTGTGGATACCTCAGTTCATCCTCTCAGTGCTCTCAATGTTATCTCTGTTCTATCGGATTTGAATGCATACAGGGGATTGGCTTAAACAAATTGCTTATACAATCAATAAGACAAACACAGTAAACATTGATTAAAAAGTTATGTTCTATGAGTCAATATCAACAAAAGGGATATAGAAGTGGAGCCCTTTGTTGAGTGAATGTATCTGGAAAAAAGAGATAATAATTGTTGTCAGACACTGTCTGTTTCCGTTCATCATCAATACAGTAACTGAATGTGGAAACTAAAGAAAACACTTTATGGTATTGGGACTAATTGGTGATGACAATGGTAAATCACACAGCAGGACCTAAGCCCCTGCTGTGCATCTTAATAGGCGCAGTAGCTTCTGCACTAATATAAAATTAGTGGAGATATACACAATTCTTCATTGTTGCATTTTCCCATATGAGAATAAAATGAAGGCATACATTAAGTCAAATATCCAGGAAAAAAAAAAAGTCAGCTTTAATATGTCCAAGTCAGAAAGTACTGACCGCAAGGTGACCTTGAAGATCCAGCACACAACAGCTGAGGCTTTATCCATCACATGCCTATTGATCAGTCAACTAAAACACAATGATTAAGAGCATCTACTTTTAACAATGACAATGACAAAAAAATAATAAAAACAGCTGGTTGGTGGCACCATAAAGCGAACCCAAAATGAGAGGCAGAGTCACCATGAGAAGACTTTTCAGCAAGAAGACATTTCAGTGAGAATCAAAGACGTACAGGAAAAAGTAATGTTTGCCTTGACAATGAAGCCTGCATTGTTCTCTCTGATTACCCGGGTTCATATGACGTTAAAAAGAGCAGGCGCAAGGAAAGCGGCAACTGAGGGACAACAGTAATAAAAGAAATGCTGTAAATAGAAAACGTCTTCAGGTCAGGAGAACTGCACTTTACCAGAGAGAATAAATCAATATGCAAATGATTAAGTGCTGGGAAATCGATAGCTACTGTTTATACTACATACATGCACAATAATTACATGATACAGCAACACACTTAGGAGACACTGCTTTTAGAAAGTACAGTTGGGCTCAAAAGTTACATACCCTGGCAGAATTGTTTTATTTTTGGAAAAAAAAATTAAGAATATGAAAGATAACACAAAAAGTATTTTTTCACTCAGTGGTTGTGTGAAGCCATGTATGGTGAAACAACTGAGTTTTAAATCATAAAGAAAAAAGAAACTACCAAAATGACCCTGATCAAAAGTTGAAAAGCGGCTACGGCCAATGAAAGCGGCTACGGCCAAATACCTCTAATGAGTAAGACAGGTCCTAAGAAGCCAGCTCAATGGCAAGAACAAGTCCCCGGCAATAAACAGCTACGCCCTGCCAGTAATCAGATACCCTGCAGGAATGATAAGCTGACCAAAGGATGAGAAAGACGCGAAAGCTCCTAACCATGCACGGAGGGTTCCACCCCAAATCCAGCACTCTGAGACTGTATGCTAGCCGTAAGGAAGGAGGCCGAGGACTAGTGAGTGTGAGAGCCACTATCCAGGATGAAACATCCAAGATCCATAAGTACATCAAGGACAAGGCTCCGACAGATGACGTGCTCAGTGAATGTCTCAGACAATGGGGGACAGATGATGAGGTGCTGGAGGTCCCGTCATGGGAGGACAAGCCCCTACACGGCATGTACCACCGAAACATAACTGAAGTGGCGGATATTCAGAAATCCTACCAATGGCTAGACAGAGCCAGACTAAAGGACAGCACAGAGGCACTTATCATGGCTGCACAGGAGCAGGCCTTGAGCAGTAACAATATGTACAATAAACACAATAAAAGTTAAACACAGGTAATATATAAAGGCACAAACTGTGTCTGGTCTACATGGAACCGAAGGCCAAAGCAAAAAGATGAGTTTTTAATTTGGTTTTAAACTCCTCTACAGACTGAGCCGAGCGCACATGTAGAGGAAGGCTGTTCCAAAGTTTAGGGGCCGCCACTGAGAAGGCTCGGTCACCTCTGGACACACGCTTGGATTCAGGAACAGACAAAAGGAGCTGGTCAGCAGACCTCAGAGCTCTGGAAATAAAGAGGCCCATCCACAACTACCACAAAAGACTTCAAGCTGTCACTGTATTAAGAACTGGGGTATGTAAACTTTTGATCAGGGTCATGTTTCAATTATCATTATGATTTAAAAAGGGTATTCACACAACCATTACCTATGAGTGTAAAAAAACTTGTTGTGTTATCATTCATATTGGAAAATATAAATGGCCCAAAGAAATCATCAATATTTATTCCCATGGATGAAAATGTTCAAATTGATTTGTTTTTTTAACAATAGAGGGAAAAAATGTGTGATTTTAGCATGAGACACCAAAATATTCATATGGAAATAATTTAAGAAAAAAGGTCTGAAAACATTCTGAACACACTATATTTCATCTGACCTGTTCATATTGCAGCATTTCCAATCACTCTGCCACGTGCTAATTGCATGCACAATGAAGAAGCAAATCCTTTTACGTTTGCCCCATTTCCTCTTTTAATTTGCATTTACTTGAAATCCACAGATAAAAGCAGTATTGATAATGAGGGATTTGTCTCACTGCAAGACAAATCATATGCTTTTAAAAACATGAAGGTAAATCGGCAAATAGCAGCCCGGCAATCACAATTACTATCAGATTAACTGTGAACATTTTAATTACTTTTAAAACAGAAACAGCTGTAGCCTATATTGTGACAAAAATAATCACCTTTTAGATAAAGTACTGCCATAGAAACACAAGCTCTTTTATATAATAGGTTTTTGCTTACTGGTGTTGATTACAGAGGCTACAGTTTCCTTAGTTAACGTTAATGTGCTAACAACTTTTCACTCCTACCGCAGCGTCTCCCAGCAGGAGTCTGTCCTTGTTATTTACATCTAAATTAGCTAAAGTCGCCTACAAGCTAACACCAAAGTGTGTCAGCTGCAAGCGTGTGCTTTCCGCAGTTGCCTCGTACTTTGATCACATTTATGTGAGCTGGGCATTAGTTACTCTCAATTAAAGTGGAGCTTATTGACTGTATACTATAGAGCATGTTTCGCATGCTAGTGTACTAATTTCTGCAAACTCAAACTTTTTCTTATGTCGGCATTTTTTCATATCATTTTCTGTTAATGTATATATCAACCTTAGTAGTTTTTTCACCCAGTTACCAAAACTGTGGATATATATTTTTATTTGAGCAATTACATCACTATTCATACATACAGCACAATATCACTTCACAGCAACGGAAGCCCAGGATCAGAGGCTGAATCAAGGACACATTCAAGTTACTAACATTGACGTTAATAATTTATAATAGTAATAATTCAATGATTTTTCTATTATATCAATCAATCAATGCAATATATGCACTTTATGTTTGAACCAATAGGAACAGGTTTCACACATACATATCTGCAAGGCTTTGGTACAAGCATCATCTGTGCACTGTGGATAGATGCATTTAATGTGAAGAGGTGTTTGTCTCTTGAACAGCCTGATTGAAACGCAGGGAAGGACACAGGGAAATGCGGCAACAATGCAACAGCACTTTATGGGACTTCAAAAACAAGCTAAAGCTACAGCTGAATGGAAACTTGGCTTAGTTTGCACTTATCAGTCCAACAACTTTTCAAACCACCGCCTTTACCTTGCATCTGTGCATCTTTGAGCCGCTGCCATCTCACAAGTTTGCTCTTTAAAAAGCTATAAGCAAACACCTGCTTTTGTCGAACATAAATGGCTTAATTAAATTTTTGGACAGGATTATCGTTACATTGTCTATTGCGGTACATAAAGAGTATGACAATTATGCCAAATAATCATATTCTGCCAAAAGCACCACAAAAAGCCAGAGGAGATATATTTCACAATCTACTATTCTTAATGTCCAAAGTATGTCATAAAAAAGAAAAGCAATAAAGACACTTGCAAGTTGACACAAGAACTAAATAATGTGAAATAACATGATGTGTAAAAATCTGTGCCAAAAAAATAAATAAAAGCTGTTAAGAGGAAAGCACTGGCCAGCACCAAAAGTTCACACATAACTGTAAACCCCTGCTTGTGCACGGGAGGTTCTGTTTACAGGGGGGTCGTGCTGGGAAGATTTTATTGCTTTTGGCAGCCATCAGCGCTCCAACCCCAGTGCCAAATCTCGGGAGGAATTACAAATGCGGTCAATTACGATATATTTTGATGCATGGGAAAGTTTAGACGTTGACCCCAGGTGATGACAATTCCCCGAGAAGTGCAGCGGAAAATCAACGCTGCACATACTGTATGAACCTACGCCGCGCAATACAAAGAATATGAATCTGACCGGGTCTATGTGCTGATTTACCACCTCTCCTCTCCCGACAATTTAGCAACACCTTAACGCTTGTCATGCACTCACTTGAAGATGGCCATTTCTCTTCTTGGATATTGTTATGATACCTTTCTTATGTCATGGGGGGGAAGAATGGGGCGGTGGTGTACGGTTGGCAGGCTGGAAAGCTATTTAGAGGATGAAAGACACCGGAGGGGACTGTAGCGGCCATAGCCTGAGGAGCAGAGTGTAGGCCCGCATGCATTCTAACAAAGTGGAGAGGTTGTAAACATAGTCATTATACCATAGGTTAATTAATTCAGTTCTAATTAAGCACATTTTGTCAAGCACTTACAAGGTTAGCCAGATCTAGAGACAGCCTGTTTTAATTTCTAATGAGTCTGTACTATTGCTAAAACTCTAGTAGTTCTAATAAACCATTCTTTGCAGGTACAAAGCCAAAACGGAAATGTATGTACAGAAGGGCATGCAATTTATAAAATATCAAACTACAATGCAAGAAGGAGATAAAGTCCTTGTCTGATAAAGGAAAACAAACAAGTTAAGATTGGCAAATAGTTTCAAAACAAATAAAAATGAAAATGATTATGGAGTAGTGGCCATTCCTTGACTGCACCAAAACAATATTGTTCTCTTTTATTGTTGTCTAACATAAAGCATTCCTGAAAGTCAAAGTTGAACTGTTTTCTTTTCTATGTTGCATCAGTTTAAAAGATGTAAAACATCAAATGTATTTCAAGGGAAGGATTGTCAAAGAAAAGACCTTTATCTGGGATTTTTAAGCCTGTGTTTACAGCTTCAATACTCTTCTGCGCTGTGTTCAACTCAGCAAGAAACCATTATTTTCACCTCTGGTCATTATGCAAGCCATCTAACACTGGCCGTATGTTACATTTTCTGCTAAATTATTGTTAGTCACGGATCATCTATTGCATAAACTTAAGCAGATTTAAAGTCCCTTTTGAAGCAAACTTGTGATTTGCAAACAGTTCTGTTGTTAGACGTCTCAATAGGGGCAAATCTCAAAAACAGAACAAATAGAGAAGTTGTAAGCCAGGAACTAAATGTCCAAACTGCGATCACAGGAGCATTCAGGGCAGTTAAGGGCAGACTTGTGGTAGTGCTGGACTGGAGACACTTTGGAAAGCACAGGAGAAGATGTGTGCTGGCCATAATAGCCCGCGGAGATTGACTCATGCCTCTTACCTCATTCACGACTTCAAAGTAACACCTTATCAAACCAACCAAGCCTATTTCACCCCACACCTCACAGGGACGCAACTCACTTGACATTTCCACATTTACAAACCCCACGATCATGCCTGGCTGAAAAACACACAACCAGATAGATCTGCACAGCTTCAGTCTTCTCTCAAGTGCTGAAGGACATGCTTAAAAAGTGAGCTGAATATTGAAACAGAAATAATAATAATAATAATAATAATAATAATAATAATAATAATAATAATAATAATAATAATAATAATAATAACTAGAAATGCAATGGCTGCGCCATTGCGACTGACTGCGGAATTGCGGGAAGCGAATGCAGAAATTGCATAAACTGTTTAAATTGCATAAATTGCTTAATTTGCATAATCGTATTTGCATAAACTGGTAAAATGCATAAAATGTCACGTTGCATAAACTGTATAAACTGCATAAACTGGTAAAATGCATGAATGGGTTAATTTGCATAAATTGTGTAAATTGCATAAACTCTTTAAAATTCATAAATCCTAAATGGCATAAACTCTTAAGTTGCATAAACGCTTTAAAATGCATTAACTGGTTAAATCCCATAAAGTGGTTCATTTGCATAAATTATTAATGTTGCATAAACTTTTATATTCCATAAACTGGACAAACTGTTGAAATGGCCTCAGTGCTTGATTGGCAGAAGCTGCACAAATGGCTGAAAGGCCTGGAGTCTCCTGATTGGCTGGATTCCCCCATACACACCAATGCAAAAAATTCAAACTCTCGTATAAAAAAACTGGAAAACTGCAGAAGGCCAATTTTTTCTCAAAACCCACAAGTTGCATAAGCTGAACATGCACAAAGTGCAGAAATGGCATAAAATGCAGAAAAAAGTGCAGAAAAGCATGGATTTGCGGCAGCCCCATTATAAGTCAATGGGAAAAATCTCCGACATTTTGGCCGATTGCGGAAAAAACGTAAGTTGCAGAAGTCCTAAAAGTAATAGCACCCTTCTCCTCAACATGCGGAACGTTTTGATGCATAACTTGCATAAATTGCACAAAGCATGAAGGTGCTGAAAGCTCTAGAAAATCGGGAAAAAGATGGAAGAGGAATAATAATAAAGAACATGAAAACCAATAATTGACTGCGGAAGAATTCCGCAGTCAATCAATAAATCCCACATCAAATCTCATGTGCAATGCTTAATTAGAAAAATAGCAATTTACTCCAAACCATGCAGCATTCTGAACAAAGGCGTGAGGTACAAGATGCCATTAGATTAGGAGGCTTAAGTAAAACACACCATTGATGGATTGTATTGAATGAGTCACCTACAAAATGATCTGTGTGTCCTTGTTTAAACATTCAGCATTCAACATGCAAAACACATATCAGAGCAATCGTGACCTTGAGAATGAAGGCACAGTGTCACAGGCGAGCAGTAAAGGATGCCATGAATAAATCTGTAGAATGTTGTAATTAAAATCGATAAATAATAAAATAACAAAAGCATGATTTACAGCAGCAGAATGTTTTATTTCTTATCATGCTACCATTTTGAGGACAGCAACAGATACTGTTGTTTTGTTGTCGTCTTCATGAGGTTAAGAGATGAAAGAGATTTAAAGTTAGCACTCCGAAAAAAAAAATATAATTGTCTAAAAATGTATTCCAAAGACCTGTTGCTTAGTTATGCCGTATTCTCCAGTAAGATTATTGCATTCATTGTGCCTCCCTTTCCCTCCGCCTGTCATCTGCCTCCTACTGCAGCCCCACATGCAGCTCAACAGCTCCCTCTGTGAGGAACACTGCATCCTGCCAGGGCAGCCTGATCCAGCCTGCTGCCACAGAGCTTATTTTGTATTTACACCACGGCCATTCAAATTCTGTTTCTCTGCCCAAATCCAAATGATTGTTTAACATGTTTAGATAATGCAATAAGGTAGTGGGAACATTGAAAAATATAGCTCTTTCTCACATAAGAAAGAGTCTCTATTAGTCGTGCCTATTTTTGTATCAGAATGTGTTTGTTAAAATTCTCACATGGAGCATATTTGAGAGAGTAAGTTGTAAATGCCTAACAGTGCACAAACAAGCATTGGGGTATGACTAATAAGATGGTGTGAAGGAGGAGCATGACTCAAAGATGGTGTTGCTTCTTTCATTTTCTCATGTTTGAAGGTTCAGGGAGAAAGATATGAGCCCTCCTCACCTCTCACATATGATATTAATCAATCACACTGCTGGCTACAGACTGAGAGTTTGATGAAGGTTATTTATTCTTAAATGTACAAAATAATGATTTGGAACCCTTATATCTTTTTATACAGAAAAGCAAAACAATACAATCGTCCTGATATCAAGGTAAATCAACACAACAGAGAAGAATACGTTTTAAGCTGTAGCTTGATTGCATTATTCCACCTTTTTTGCTCCTTTGTTCCAGCTTGTTAAAATGTGTTGCCGCCGTCAAACGAATGTGGAAGTGAGTCAGTGCCAGCCCCTCATGTGTCACTTTGCAACAACAGCAGATAGTGTTTAACATTTTGTTATCCTTATTGTTCTTTACTTGTTCTTCTGCCACTCTGGACTTTATGGAGCAGTGTTAATTTTGTCGACTAAAATGTTTAGTCTTAATTTTAGTCAAAGTGATATTTTTTCCGACTAAAATTGGACTAAAAAAAACTAAATTAAACGTTTTACATGAGACTAAAACTATGACTAAAATGTCCAGATATTTTAGTCGACTAAAATGAGACTAAATAAAAATGAAAAAGAGAGACAAACTTCTGACCGTCTGAAAGAGCCTCAGATCATGTAAATTCTCTGCCAAAGGATCAGCTCTGAGCTTTGTTCATGTGGAGCAGCTCCATGAAGCAGAGGAACAAGATTAAATATGATTATAATGAATATTATAAATGCAAAGTCGACTAAATTAGTCTTAAATTTAGTCGACTAAATTGACATGCAATTTTAGTCGACTAAAACTAGACTAAAATTGAAACGTTTTTTTTGACTAAATCTCGACTAAAATTAAATTACATTTTAGTCAAAAGACTAAGACTAAAACTAAAATAAAATATGTTGTCAAAATTAACACTGTTATGGAGTATTCTCAAAGTATTTTTTAACATCTCTAGACGCGTCTGGAGTCCAGTCCATTCCGCTGAACAGGATATTACACATCACACAATCCCAGGGGACCACACTTCCCAGCATCCTCCCGGTTCATCAGTGTCAATTTGTAATCACTGCCTATTTGATTTAGTCATTCAACCATGAAAAGAACGATCCTTTACATTTTCCAAACCAGCAAACGAGGATGCCAAGAACAGCAAAAGCAAATCTGGATTATTGACAAAATGAGTGTGCAAAGATCACACTCAATTTTGGTTTATCTCACATTGCAGCTGAGTGGTTATAATGGTTCAAAAGCAGGTACTTGGCAGGGTAGCTGGACTATATAAATAATGAAGGTGTTTTTAATATTCACCACAAGAAATAGAAGGAGGTCAATGGTATTTTACACACTTACAGAACACACACACGCACACGCACACGCACACAATCTTGTACTGCTATCTTAGTGAGGACACTCATAGACATAATGTATTACCCAGACCCTAACCCGAACCCTAAACCCCTAACCCTGGGTTAAGATTAGGGTTAGGTTTGGGATTAAGATCCCAAACCTAACCCTAATCTTAACACAATTTTAACCCTAGCCCTAAAACCATACCCTCAAACAGTCCTTCAAATAAGTGAGGACCACCCAAAATGTCCTTACTTTCCAAAAATGTCCTCACTCTGGTCAGTGAGAATTCCAAGGCCACCTGGCATGCATTATGTTCGTATAAATGCAGAGTTAGTCGGGCAACAGTTAAATCACATTCTGTATCACTCCACTACAGTAACGACAAACAATTCAGCTGGAACTAGCCACAGGTAAAACAGCTGAAAACGTGAAATAACTCCTGCCCAGGACTTAGAAAAAGGGCCCAAAATTAACAGTTTCAGTTTTGGGACCATGGTATTAGCGGATTAAACAACTCAGAGCCGTGCATTTAACAGTGTTAATGAACTTTGCGGAGGAACACCACTCCGTTACGCGCCGTGGTGTTCTTGACTCCACGTCGTGCATTAA
The DNA here is from genome assembly GCF_951799975.1 of Gobius niger. Lineage (NCBI taxonomy): Eukaryota > Metazoa > Chordata > Actinopteri > Gobiiformes > Gobiidae > Gobius > Gobius niger. The sequence continues at coordinate 23,330,947 of NC_136856.1, read as the reverse complement.
ATCTGTATAATGCACAGCTCCTCGTTATTTAATCCTTACATATATTCTGCAGTGAAATACTTCCTCATAACTAAGTAAGCACTCATGAGGTTACAATACCCTAAGGTATGGGGAGGCATATTGAATTGAAAATCAAGAGTAGGAGTGCAAGTTAAGATATAGTATTTGCTGGAAGAGAAAATATTCACGGAATGCCGGCACAGGTGGAACAATTTGGCAAACACACTGTACTTAAACATATGTATCCACATATGAGTCCAAGCTCACACAATGGTTACTGTAATGAACATTTAGTTATTGCTGTTATGGTTCATACAAACTCAAGATATGAGGACCAGTCACAGCAGGCAATGTAGCCTTTAGTCTGTAAAAATCACACAGAGTACAAGTTGCTGTTGTCTTCATTAGAGCAGTGTTCACAGGATGTTTTCATAAACAACATTTCTATGAGGTGTTGCATTGGAACATGCAAAAACAACACATCCCACCATCAGCACAAACTTACTGCAGAATCTCTCACTGAGTTCCCCGAGTGTGAATGCTGCTAATGCTTGGTGCAGACACACAGGTGAACTACGAACTCTCAACAGTGTGTTCTGGCTCATTCCTGTGGTATTTTTCACAATAAATATAATATATAATATATACAACATGATCAAAACATACTCTGACATGTGTCCCAGACAGAAAAGAATGTGTGTACGTGCTTGTCTCTAAAGGACAGATAACTCATAAATATACAAATTTAAAAGACGTCATCTTGGCTGAGTAAAACTTGCTCTGCTTCTCCTTATAGCCACACAGTGACCTACATGTAACTGCTTAAATGAGGATTTTCTGGGTCTCTACAAGCCACTAATAATGTAGATGCGCAGAAAGATTCATATGCTTCACAGGACACGAAAGGTCAGATCAATTTTCTCAGCCACCAAATCTGTCTTCATTTGCCCCGCTCTACACAAAGACTGCTACAGACACAGTATGTCATTGGAAACAAATGCTCTACCACTCCAATCATGAAATAGTCAAAATACATAAAATGTGCAGACAGATCTAATCAAACACATGTTGTACATTCCTTAAAAATATCTCTATATATATAAAGGAACAGAGCTTTGTGTTGAGCACTCTTGTTGCACCTGTAATGAGCTACGGTGTTAATTGCAATGAAACATATCTTAAAATGTCAACTGAGATCTATTGTGAACTTGTGAAGTTTTAATGTTAAAGAGACTAGATGCAAGTTGGTCAAAAAATAAAAGCAGAATAAAGCGGGACACAGGACATCAACGTTAACTACATTAGCTTGGCAAAGAGTTGGATTCTTCAGCTACCACTGTTTTGTTCTTCTTAATCTGCATTTCAGAGAGAATTCTACTGGGATAACAAAAGATTAAAAACAAATATTTACACAATGTCTCAACTTCTTCTGTGTTCACGGGGCTGGTGTGTCTGCGTATCTTTTGTTTTGCTAGTGCACAGAAGACAGCAAAACTCTCTGTACGCACGACTGCCAAGCCATAAACACAGCCGCTCTTCCACCTCAGGCAATCCTTAAACTCATCAGCAGTGTAATGAGACTTTGGAGCTGGGAGATGAATTAACTGGCTGATTTTCTTCTTTTAACTGCCGCTGACTCCACCGCCAATACACAGTGGCTTAATATAGCATCGAGAGCGATCCGGGTGCTGTGATATATGTGCCATGACCAAGACGCATCGAAAACAAAGAAGTGATTGGCTTTTACTGAAACAATATAAGACAATCAGCGCCTTACATTAATCACCGTGAGACGCAGCAGAGAGGACTTTGTCAGTTGGAGCTGGAGTGCCTGTAAGCCTGATGCACGAGTGGGAGCGTATGCAGAGCGGTATATAGACACAGATATGCGGAAAAGAACAGATTTGACACTAATTCAAGTGTTTATTCTTTAAACACAGCTCTTGTGGATTCCCTGGTGGCAGACAGGGAAGAAACAGTTGCTATCTATGGCAAGACGCAGCGAGGATCAAACATTGTGAGATAAGAGTTTTGAATGCTTTTAAAACATCTTGGAGAGTACAAAGCTATCAGTGAGTAATGCAATGCTTAGAGATAGAGTGTTATGTGGTCGGTACATTTTCTCAAGTGATGGGTCAATGCTCAAAATTAGATTGCAGAGATTGCGAGCATACATTTGTTTTTATACATCTCCCAAATGTAGTAGAATTACAAGAGAGAAACACAAGTCACAAGTAACATATGCCATTATTCAAATGCATTGAAAGATAAAATTGTTTAAAAAGCTGAGCAAATCTCATATGGCTACTGCTTTCTTTGTTCTTGGAAGCTGCGAGATACTGTTTTGGGATATACTACGACAGGAGTTAATTAAATGTGACATCGAATTACTTCTTGGAGTCATGTGTGGAACATATGAAGCAACACTTATTGACAACATGCAAACAGGTTTAAAATATCCTATGTGCCACTAAGCATTTTATCTGCATTTCTTCCCGCTGAGTGTCAACAAAGACATCTTTCGGCTAACAGGTGCACATAAGAAAGGCTTGACTCTAAAACAAACAATGAAGTATGCATCTTTTCCAATGTATTCACAGTGCTTTTTACAAACAATGCCGCATGAGGAAGTGCTTTGAACAAAAGACCAGTAGCCTATGCAAAGGACAACATGGAGAGTATAGTTACCATTTCCCCTAACCACGGAGTCACTTAACCACAAAAAACAAATCCAGAAGAGGCAGCGCTTAGCCTTGAGCTGCTAGCCTATCCCTTCCTCATGAGAGCTCGTCTGGGGTGTGCCATAGGGCTGGCAAAACACGAGGGGCCTAAGTGCTGAAGACATACAGTACTGGGATGTTGGCACTGCTATCTCATGGCCTTGGGCAGCACCATTGTCTGCTCCCATTTAAACATAACTAGAGGGGTTATAGCTCCCAGCCTCACAGACTATTGTAATAACCAACAGCTTTAGGCTTCCCCGCATGCTGTCATTGCCCTGAAATAACACCATTATGCCATGAATATGGGCCACTGAGCAAATGAAATTCTAAACCCCAAATATATATCCGGGGGTAATTATTATTTTTAAATTATTTTGGCTAGAGGTGCGTATTCCTCACTGACTCGAGGCCAAAGAGTTTAGAGCTTAGGTTGGATCTGAAACATTTGGCAAGACCTGTGTTTTCTAAATGGAGCAAAGCAATCCAAAAGTCAGTCAGGGAGTGATTCTAAATAAAGTAGCTTCAATTGGGTAGTGGGTCTAAAGTTAGTAGTGTCAGTCTGCCTTCTCTATGGTCCAAAGCTGTGTAAATCATTACCAACCGAATTTAAAACCAAATATGACGTCATTGTAGCCACAAGATTAATACTGGAGACTTCCTGGCTACCCTTTGGATGGGCAAGATAGTTAGGTGAACATTCACTTATACAGTATATTACTGAATCATAAATCACTCCAGGTTGCTAAGGCAATTGCTGAATGGGAAAGTAGCATTTCAAAAGCCTGCAGTTTGCACCGTGTATGGCTGAAGAGGGAAATAATACAGTCATTATGCTGAGGGCCTGTGTTTATATGGCCCCTGCTTGCCTGTGTGGACTGCAGGTGGCCAACATTTGAAGTTAAAGTAGGACAAAGGTGCTTATAAACTGACAGACAAGCTCAGGTGTGACCAGAGGTCTGTGGTTAATGTCCATCCTGCCTTAGCCACAGTCAAATTTAGGCACTCCCCAGACACTGTGTGAGTGCCTTTACATGGTGTCGCCCACATGTTCCTTTATTAATTCATAAAACAACACTGACAAGTGGTCGCTTTTATGCGTAGGCCAAGAGAACAATATGATCATTTCACTGAGGTTCAACTACAGCAATGGAAGTCTACCGATTGACAGCTTTATAGTTGACATTTTATTTTTTATCATCCATTATTTAAAAATAATAATAATAATAACAATAATAATAATTTAATCAACACTAAAATAAATAAATTAAATATTAATGACCTACCTTTGGCTCCCACACGGGTAAGTAACCTAAGGAACCCTTTAAAATTTCCTACATCATCAACTTAATTTTTTTTAAAAAATAAATACATAACAATCATAATAATAAGGTGCATGTTTGTTTAGATATATGTATATAATTGTCCTTTTAATAGAGGTAAAAGCACATGGGTCGCTCTTAAATTTTGAATTCAAACACAATTCATATTAATCAAGATTTCCTCAAATGTCCAAAATGAGTAGTGTCCCTTCCCAGCACACAGTACCTCTCCAGCACACATAGTACTTTTATGACTAAAAGAATGTTTTGACAAAAAGAGCCCATGGTATGAAAGACAGGGAAAATCCTCATCTGTCTTAAAGTGGACAGCTTCATATGTAGCCATAAAAAAATCCTTAGGCCATTGTCGCTTCCCCAGTGGCTTTGCCTAATTGGCTGCATGCTAACAGGTGGCCAGTATCTCACTGATAACTGCCTACTATACTGCTGCTAGCTCGCTCAGCTGAATCTGCTGTGGGTGAGAAACATAAGGTAAGACAAGACATGCTGGAACTGAGACGAAGCCGCAAGGAAGGGTCACAGTGGCCCTGAAGAGACTGTGGTGTGGGGGCATTTGTTCACGTCCAAGACCAAAACACAGTCATAGCACACTGCCAAGGAGTTAGCACACTGATGGTGGCAAATCCTGTCTCTTTCAGGAGGCAGGAGGCTTGGCTAGCATTGCTGTCAGAGGAAATAAGACGGGATGCGTCTTCATACTGATGACTAAAGCCGAATCTGGATCTAAATGTAAAGCATACTGAGCCAGTTGAACATAAAATTACAAGATAAACACACTATAGCAAATATTTGAGGTAAATCAAGTGAAAACGGCTGTTTCTCGATTTCTTCCCATTTCAAAGGAAAGAAGGCCCTGAAGTGTGAAGTGATAGCCACGCCCCCACTTACAAATGCAAAGCTGGCATGAATTATTAAATGTGCGAAGGAGACAGACAAATAACAAGTAGTCTTCCCCTCTAGTCTAAAATTCAGATCTCATAAGGACATTGATATTTAGTATTTAATGTTTTTAAGTAGAATAAATAGTTAGTATTAGTATTAGTATTAGTATTAGTATTAGTGAACTTCCTCTGTTATTTATCTATCATAAACTTTTTGAGTGACACTTTTGCACTTTTCTCATCCAGGGTATGCCTTTAAAACCATGCTCTATAGAGCTATGATGGCTTCAGAGGCACTGAGCAGACAATAAATAAAATGAACTGAAGATTTTACCTGTGACGTCTGAAAAATGCAACAACGGCGTGGGATGAAAGGGGGGAAGGATGGCTCTTCAGGTGAAGGAAAGTGTAAAGGAAGGTGGAGACAATAATGGGCTGACATGAAACATAATCGCCTCTGTCTGCGCTTTTATTGGCAGCCCCTTCTAAGAATGGAAGCTCCTCTATTATGACTTAACACGTCAAAATGGCAGCGTAGCACACGCAGAAAAGGCCACCTGATGATAAACACAGCGGACAGCGCCCAGGCTTTATCTTGGCAGCAGCCTGCAGCTCAACACACGTTCAATTTGGCCCGCAACAATCGATTGTGTCCCTCCTTACCTCGGCCTCAGCCAGTGGAATAAAAACAGACCTTTCGGAAAAGAGCAGGTCTCAGCTGGTAGGCCGTGTCCAGGCAAAAGGAGAGGTGAACTGAAACACTAAGACACGAGAATTATGGTCCGGCATCACAAATTGAAAAACACATTTGAAGGCACTGAATAGGCTGCTTTTGTTTTTCTGCCAAAGCCTATGATGATGTAAAAATGATATGCCACCAAATCATAAACTACGCCATTTTCAGTACATTTAGGCAAAGCAGAATTTGCAGAAGAAAGATGAAAAGCTTTTTGTCAAATTAAAGGGGAGATGGACATTCATCAGTGTAAAATAGTCTAAAAAATATGAATGAAATTTGATATTGATTTCAAATGACCAGACTGCAGACTGAATAAGATAGTGATATCCAGCCTACTTTCCAACAAACATGAATATGCAATAAAATCCACTATTAAAGTTGGTCATGTTGTTTTCTTTCAGTGGAGGAAGTCACCATAGCTCTACATTGTAAACATTTGTGAAAGAAAGTCTTGTTCACTTCTCTACACTGTCTGAGTTTCGACATCCATGTACTGTTTGTCATGAAAGAACGGAGTCACACAAACCATGAGGGATAGCATTAAAAAGTTACAAGAAGGAGTGTAATTATGAAAACTTTTGAATTGGGTGCCACCTGATAGTGTTCCAATGTATTGTATGTAGAGTGAATACATTACATTTCCGTTATTGTATATTGTAAAGTGAGCTCAGTTATAGGTAAATCTCGCTCAAAGTGCAACTGAGACAAAAGCCTTTTCTTCTCAAAATTGAATTTTTGTAATTATTTCTGTTCCTCGCAAGAGAACTAATGCAGTAAAACAGTAAAATTTGCACACTTGATTTCCTTCCTGAGTGCAAACATTAATAGGGTTTTGGGTGTGTAAACAAGTCGGCCTCTTGTAACCTTGGTGAAATCTCTCTATTTGAAAAGCCTATAATCATTCCCTAAGCTGAATGCGGCTGGAAAATGATATCATATTCAACACACACACAAAAGAAAAAACATAGTTACGGCGATGCACAATACAGACCGCTTGTTCCATGACAATTATTAATATGCCTGTCCCATTTACTTGCAATATCAAGGCTCTGCTTCAATGAAGGTTGTCCCTGGGATCAGTATGCAGACGACCCATGCTCTGAATCCTCAATTTCAGATGCAAATGTGGTGTGAGTCATTTAAATAATATTTGAATATGGATTACACAGTGTGCCTCTCATATCACAGTGCAGAAAGGGAGGCAAAGGAGGAGGGAAATGCAAATGATCAACATGTAAGAGAGAAAGGTCACAGTCAGGGCCTGTTAGATGTATTTGGGAAGTAAAAGGCTAGGCTGCTAAATGAAACTCGTTCTATAAAGCCTAAGGAGAGAATTAGAGCAGATCAGAGCTATTTGCAACAGGAGGGGGATACAAACAAGTGATAATCTGGAAGCCCTTTTTGCGGTTAGGTGGATACAACAAAATAAATTAATTAAAAATATAAAATGGGTGAGACATGCAGACAACAGTAACCGTAAGCTATGACATACAAACGGACCTATTCAACAAAAGGGAAACTACTGCATAGGCACAGTGATTTGTGTATTTAAGTATAGAGATGTTTGCAAGTACATACGAAATATATATGTTTCTTATTTATTTCAAGGATAGCCCCGTTGAGATGAACCATCTTACCATGTATATGTAAAAGCTATCATACTATATGAACATATGAACCTTACACCTCCCCTATACTATGAATAGTGTACATATTGCATCTCAGCCAAGTCTGTTCAACCATTTTACTTTGCAAAAATGAATTAGCTCTTGAATTATTTCACCTTTGAGAAATCTTAAACTGGGCAGCGTGTTTTGTGATATTTACTTTTCTAGTTGTGTGTTTATCCAATTGCAGTCAGAAGCAGATTATTTTGTTTGTCGGTATAGCCGCCAAGAAGTGCAACTCAAATCCACAGAGACCAGGCTAATTCTTTGTAAATAACGGCAAAGAATTATGATGGCTGTCCAAGCTATTAGTAAATCCAAACCCAATCTATGCAGAACATTACTGTAAAAATACATTCAAGAAAAACATGATTTTGTGCTCGCTTTTGGAACCATGTGGAGCATATAGACTGCAGTCAAGCAACATACATTCAAGATAATGTATACCACAGTTTACAACAAACTAGCAACGTTTTTTTTGTTTTGTTCTTAGATTCATATACAATTTGATCAGATTCTGCTGTAGCCTGTATGCCATTTTAAAGGTATCAATACAGGTTGTAAAAGTCAAACCTATGCGCATCTTTGCTCCTCTGGGACAATAGATCACTGCTGATGGATGGCTGGATGAATCTTCACATATATATAACGGCATGTTCTAAGCGAAAGGGGCATGGAGGGGTCTAGCCCCGTGGGCCTAATAAACCTCGGATGAGCAGTGCCGTCATGCTAGCCCTCGGCATGTTTTGAAATTATATATCGATGACAGGCTATGTTAAAAATGACCCACTTTAGAATCCCAAATCAATTCCCACTCTCAACACACACGGGCAAGAAAGGGGCAAGATTTCTGGACACATTTCTTACAAGGTTGTGGTCGATAGTAGAGTGCTGTGTAAAAAGGTATGAAGAAAGAACAGAATAAAATAGCACTTAAGACTAATGGCCAGTGGTAATTGTTATGTTGGGGTGAATAGCAGGTAAATACCATGTCAACCACCACACGTTGACCATCACAGAAAGCGGTTTGTGCTCAAAACATGACAGGGATGAGGACTCCATTGACTGACACCAAGGACAAATATTTCAATATCCAACAGTGGTAAAGCCAGGACCACATTCCCTAAAGACTGAAACAAGACTGACATAGTTGTAAACTGGGACTGAATCTAGATTCATAATTAGTGTGGCTAAACTAGAAGAGGAAGTGGTACAGACACTGCAGAACCTTATAGTGCTGTATAAGATTCATAATGGGGGTGTTGCAAAGGAGGTGGAGTTTGGGGTTGGCTATTAAACACATGGTTAATGGATCAATGCCTTTCTCTGCTGCTTTCTGCAGTGCACACAGGGCAGGCCAATGCACCCTAATTTGTTCATGCTCACAATGCCGGCGGCTCACATTGGCAGCTCCCTGGCCATAAGTGAGGATAAATGTGAGAATGGCTGACTGATAGGTAAATTGTCGAGCACTTTAGATAAAAGCACCATACAGTATAGTGGACATGTGTTCGATTTTCCATTGGCCAGAGCCTGTGATGGTTGGTAACACACACGTGTTAACAGCGCTCAAGATCTCAAGATCTTGTTAACAGTTTGTTGTGTTAAATAGTGCCAAGGTGAGTTTTGGAATGTAGTGCATTATCAGTTGTTCAGCTGTTAAATGTAGAAGACGAATAGATAAAATTGAGCAATCTGAACTGGCATTTCAGATTCATACTCTTCCTATTTTCCGCATGGCCAACAACAGCATTGATCCAGGTGAGCCTTGTATATTGTGCCCACATACCTGTTGCGTCAGTGCTTGCGACCAGTGGCCCGAAGGGGTCGCTTAGGAAAAAAAAAGCCGTACTGTGCTGCAAGAGTGCAAAATCCGCTGCCATGAAACCTCATTCAACATTTACGCTTTTAAGCTCTTACAAGACACAAGTTGCTGGTCCACCATCTCACCACCTCCGATACATGGAAAATATTCAAGTCTGTTCGGTCAGCAGATTACATTTACATTCAACCTTCAGTAAGCCACTTTAGAATCAAATACTACAAATAAAGAATCACAGTTTCAAACAATCTAATCATCATGTTAAAAACTATCCATTTTCTTCAGACTTACAGGACCCTATTTGGCCGTTCTTAATAAAAACCTTAGAAAAAAAGCTTAAGACATCTGCACAACATAAATCCTGAACATGAGGGCCACATCACACACTAGATTATGCTCTTTCAGTCAGTCAATATAACAAATCCCTGCAGCTGTTATTGTAACACTTCAACAGCGCCTTATCGGGAGGGTGCAGGGATCACCTCGGAGAAAACTCAATTTCCTGCTCATTTGTACAACAATTCTCATCATTATCTTACTTATCAGAGCCACCTGACAGCCACGCTATTACAAGTCTCCAAGCATATGCCTTCAAACTTCCCCCTGTCCTTTGGTGACTGCTAGATCTGCTGGAGTTGGCTGTTCTGTTGCTCTCTTCGGCGACAAGTTAAAAGCTCTCCGCCACTCCACTTGTGCTAAGCGCTTTTCTATCAGCACAAAGCATTTACGTCGAGCTTTGTGATTATGTCCTAAGCTATGTCAGGTGTCAAGAGCTCACGCGAAAGAAAAAAAGGATCAGTGAGCACTGTGTCATAGTGCTTATTATGGCCATTGTTGAGCCATCATTCGATGAAGTGCATACAATGTTTGCTAGGATATGAATAGTATATCATTATTCAGGATGAGGATGAGCCATAGGGTTGCGAGATATTGCGTGATTCAGGCAGTGAGTGTGATAATTCTAATTAAATATTCAAATACTGTAGGGGCTATATATTGGAAATATGCCGATGTTTTATCTCACATAGACAGCCATCAGTGCCTCCCACATACCTAATTAGGGCTGTGTAAAGCAACATGCCCACAAAGTGTTAAAAAAAAGACTTTAAATTTGCCAGATGTACACCATGAACTGGTTCTGGACAAAACAAACATTATTATACATAATGCTCTCTTGACATACATTCACCTTAAGCAGTGTTTCCCCTACCATTATATTTGCAGAGCGGGCCGCCCCGCCATCAGCACCCCTCGCCCTCTCAGGACGATAGTCTTTTAATATGCAGCGCTAATCACCGATTATTAAAGCGAGCGTCTTTATCAAATCCGTTCCGCCAATCCATTCTGTTTTTTGTTTAATGAATTACTACGACTGTTCAATCCAGTCCAAGTCCGCGTTTTTTTGTGGATCCAGTCCGTGTTTTGCACTCAGTGACCCAGGCCATACGAGCGATCGCGATGTCGTCACATCCGTTGGCCGTGGTAGGCATTTTACATTTTCATATTTGATAAACATTTTATTAAAATCCTATAATCAGCAAAAACAATGTCCATAAACAGGGCATTGCTTCTCTTGCGCTGTAACAGATCTATCATTTTATAAAACCGAGTTAGAGGCCTGTATGCATCAGCTGCCTACCAAACATCCGGTGAAAATTGCGGAAGTAAACAATAACAGCGATCGCTCGTATGCTGTCGTGTTTATTTGAGGGGGCTGAAAAGATCAGAGAAACGGGGCAGAGACAGGAGCTGCCTCTAAAGAGTGAGTAAGTTTAACTAGAGCGATTAGATGACAATTAAACATTAACATTAAGTCCCTTTGGTACTTTGTAAATAAGAAAATCCAACCCAAGCTAAATGCAACAGTTGAGTTTAGCCTAAACTGTTTAGGTGATGCTGTTAGCATCTGTTTCACATGAATTCACGGAAGTTAGCTCTGTTGGATTTGTAGAAAGTCCTGAACTTAGCCTTAAATGCTGGCTCCTCTTGTTTTAGGTAGAACACAGACCTATTACAAATGTCCTATTAGATCATAAACTGTGGAACTCACTGATAAATATTAAACATAAATATGAGGAAAATCCAAACACGCATGGGAAAATTAAATAATGGTCGCCTACATTAGGCTAATCTAATAATAGTATGTTACATTCTCAAACTTTGTAAAACATAGTATTGATTCCAACATCATCAAAATGCTTTACAGCAACTTAAACTGAATTAATTATGTATCATATTGAAATTCAAACAAGAAATTGTTGCAAATAATAACATTCGTTAAAAACTTTATTTTACCCCACACCGTGCACGTGTAACCAGACCCCCCCTGCCAAACCAGTAAACCAAGGGGAAACACTGAGCGTCATTGTTTACATTGCATCTGCTATAATGTATTGCAAAACACAAAAGTAACTGCTCAAAAAAAATCCATGGCACCTCAATTGAATCCATTGGTAAGCATCACTTCTAGTCACAACTTAGTGTGGAAAAAACAGCAGTGCATGAGAAATTGTGCTTCCTTGTCGAACACTCCCAGCATGGGAAATGGTCTACTGTGACAGGCTGAATTTCTAGAGCTGGCAAACAGCATTATTCTCATTCCTGGTGCCATTGTCAGCCCTCATTGAAATCTGCTGTCACCAACTGGAGGCTGATGCTAAGCAGGGCTGCTGGCCTTCCTGCGTGTGTGTCTATCTCTGTCTACATTTATACGGGCTGGACAAAGCTGCGATGGGAAAAATCAAGGGTGTGGGGGCTAGAGAATTGGACATTGAATAAGGCAATGAAAGAGGGGGGAGGATGGTTGTTTTGGTCTGACAATGAAGCACTCATCCAGCGTGAACAGTTTCTTAAAAACAGAAGGAAAAAAAGCAGCAGTGGTCTCCAGAGCTCATCACTCACCCAAGGCTGATGGAGGCAGACAGGTCGGTTTCCTGTTCCTTATATTCTCCATGACAGACTGTCCATTTACACTGCTGGCCTTGCTGATCCCGCGCTATTACTTTTCTGCAACCAGGGAGGAGTCCAGCTTAAACAACTCCAGAGAAAATTGTTTCCATTCGTACACTGACTAATGGCATACTGCGTAAGGATATAGCAGTGCATGTATAATGTTAAAAATGTATGACCTTAAAGGTACATAATATTTTCTCCCCTGAAGAGTGTCAATGACAATGAAACACTAGCATTCCCTTTCCGTTTGGCAAAAAATACAAGAGAAAAATATAAAACATCTCTTTTTCTGTTTGGCACAAGCCTGACACATACTGTACACACACATAAACAACTTCTGTGTCACTTGTGAAAATGTGGTGCAGGGAAACCAAAAATGGCCAATTGTGCACTGCTTTGAGTGAAAATAAAAATCCAGGCATTCTGCAGACATAATCGGCATTAATCAATTACTGAGGTGAATTCACATGCATTTTGACATTTCAGAACACTTTCTGGCACAAAGGATAAAAAAGTAAATTAAAAAATGGTCAACGCCTTTCTACCTGCTTTAGGCTCAAGGGAACCAGTCACCCATTCACACTCTCATTCATACACACGTGCACGCAGACACTGGAGGCAAGGTGGGCGAAGTGTCCTGCCCATGGACACAATGACAATGACAGAGTTCGCTTGTGTGTCAAGAAAAAGATTAATTATGGACTTTATATTTGTGGCAGTGAAGCTGAAAGCTTAATCAGGCCATTGGCGTAGCGGAATTAATGGAATGGCTGAAAATGAGCAATTCACAATACCATACTAATACTGGTTAATATTACATGAATCTCTCATTGCATTCATGTGGTGCATTGTAGGTAAGAGTTTGGTGTTCAAAAAGTTTTAACTGGTTGATGATTTATTTCTTGCAAATTGATTAAGTAAACAATAAAAATCATAAATCACATAAGCCTCTGTTTCATGTAAGCCTCAGTTTTAATGCAGTGCTCCAACAAACCTTCAACACCTGGGTTTGAACAGTTTCCCTCATGGCCTGTAGACCTCTTAATCTCACTTCGATTGGATAGGAAGCACCAGTGAGCAGCAATTTTCAATCTTTCCACAGTTGTTCAAAAGTATAAATCCGGGCTTTGAATCTTCCTCTCAGCACACAGCCACACTTGTTTTGTCCTTAATATTTGGTAGTTAGAGAAATCACGTTATTATTGTCTTCTACCAGTGGAATCACAATGATGGGGTTTATCTAAATGATGATCTCAATGTCTCGAACTCGATGATATATTATTGCATGCAATATTTGATAGATTGAGATCATTTCAGTATAGAAAGTCATATGGGAGAAGGAGGCATCATTGAACAATGATGCACAGTGGCAAGTGGCTCTGAGAGAGGACCACAGCAACCAGTCACCATCACAGTGGCAGACATCCAAGGAAGAGTCTCAGGTATGAAAAAATGGACAGCACCAGGCCCAGACATGATACACGCCTACTGGCTAAAGAAACTCACAGCCCCTGGCAGCACAAATGAACTAGCAGCTAAAAGATGAGACTCACTCTGAATGGTTAATCGAAGGGCGCACAATCCTGATCCTGAAGGATCCCTCAAAGTTTACAGTCCTATCCAACTATCGGCCAACAACCGGCCTCTCCACAACGTGGAGGCTCATAGAGTCTAAGACAAGCGGGCACATGGATCAATACAAGAGCACAGCTCCGAAGGGAATCACCAGAAATACCAGGGGCCAAACACTAGCTCCTGGTAGACAGAACAATTGCTCGAGCCTGCAGAACCCGAAACACTAACCTGAGCACTGCGTGGATTGATACAAGAAAAGCTACAACTCAATGCCACACACTTGGATCACTGAAGCACTCTGAAGGTGCGTTCACACCAAACGCGGCAAAGCGTCAGGTTTACATTGAAAATACCTGGAAGACGCGCCTCACGGAGCGTCAAAATATCCCGCAGCAAGTCACATGCCTCCTGTGCAGTGTGTTTTGAATCTTTTTGCATGTGTTAAAGGATCTGTATCATGCTATATTACCCATTCCAAAGTAAAGTATAGGCATTTATATGATATATTGTACCTCCACGGCTATATAGTACTATTTTTTGTGAGAAATATAAGTATTTTCTGGGGGTATTTTGCAAACCCGGAAGACAAGACGATTCAATTCAGTTAACTCCGCCCCCTCTCTCCGAGCGGATCTGCCCACGCATTATTAGCAGTAAAATAAATATAATATAGAATATAAATCACAGCAATAAGTGAAGTTACTTCACAAAACAGTTATAAGGAGTTGACATCTGCAACACAGCTTCATAAATGGCTAACACACACGCTAACATACAAGCTAGCATGCGTTTTGACTCACCACTGCTCTGTCCTGGCCTCTCCAGCAAATTGGGGACTCGCGTTGGTTATAAAAGTTAATCCACTTTGAGAAGATTCACCAAGCATCCATCAGAGACAGTCACAGCAAAACACTATTTTTGCGGATAGACGCTGAATTCCGGAAAGAAATTCCAACTCCTGGTGAGTGGCCTCTTCTTTAGGATAGTTGACAAAAGTCCTGCACCTCTCGCAGCCAAACGTGCTTTTCTCCGCGACATTATCGTTAGGTAAGAAAAAAGAACAGGCGTGTCCAGAATAGTTTAGGCACTGGTCAAGGCTCTTCCCAAGAAAAGTAAGCCAATATTTCCAACTGACTACCGGCAAATATTCTTGGTCAGTTGTGTAGGGAAAGTGTATGAAGGGATCTTGAGGGATGCTCTATTACAGGACAACAAATCTACTGTAACAGCACTAATACACATCCTCCAGCAGTGGCATGACGCTCTCAACAACAATCCCAAAATGGATGCCCATGCTGTTTTTGTGGATTTTTCTCGTGCTTTTGACACAATAAAACATGATCAGCTATTGAAGGCTCTGGCAGAGATGCAGGTGAGGCGCCCCCTATGGCTCTGTGTGAAGAGCTACCTGAGCAACAGAGAGCAAACAGTGCAGTGGGGCTCCTGCTTTTCATCACCTTATGTCATTCCAGCGGGTGTCCCCCAGGGGGGGCTGTTGTCACCTTTACTTTTTGTAATTTGTATCAATAGCCTGGATGCACGCCTTCCTTCCTCTGTACATCCAGTAAAGTATGCAGACGACCTCACACTGACAGAGCCTCTGATGGGCTCAATGCCTGGTCTGATGCAGAGGGCTCTGGACTCTGTGGATGAGTGGGGTCAGGAGTTTTCCCTGGCAGTCAATGGAACAAAGACAAAGGACATGCTGGTCAGTGCCAGGAGAGAGTCTAGCATCCCCTGCCCTCCCCTGCCTGAAGTTGGTGGCCAGGCAGTAAGCAGAGTCACCACCTTCAAACTGAATGGTGTCCAGATATCATCTGACCTCTCCTGGGATGCTCATATGCGGTACATGCTTTCTATAACACGCCCAAGGATATACTACCTGAGTATGGCCAGGAGAGCTGGACTTCCCAAAATTATCTATCTGACTTTCATCAGACCTGTTCTAGAGTATGCCAGTCCTGTGTGGGGCGGCCTCTCTAAGAACCTGTCGGGGGAACTGGAGCAAGTGCAGAAAAGGTGCTGCAGGATTATTGGTATCCCACCATCCTCCATCCAATCTCTGAGTGAGAGGCGGGACATGGCCACACTGCAGACCCTCCAGAGTATCCTGAAGGACAGTTCCTCTCCTCTGCACACCTTCATAACTCAGGCCCCCACCATTGGATACCAGCTCAGGCACCGACGACCATGTGCAGCCAAGAAGAGCAACACAAAAAAACATGAAATATATGAGTATTAACATTGTTTTACAAATCTGTTTTATAGATGTTTTTATTCATTTTTTTGTACACTGCTGTTTTTATTCTATTGTAATTGACACAATTCAGGTTAAACATTTTGTTCTTTCCTGCAATGTCAAATGTAATAAACCTAAACCTAAACCTAGAAAGGGCTCCATCTTCACATCCTTCAGTGCAAACATGTCATCTGTTCAGACGCTTAGGGGTGCGTTTGTTTTGTGTTTTGCCCTGACCTGGAAGGTAAGCTGTTTTATAAATTAAAATCAGGCCGTAAGGCATTACATTACAGAAGTTGTGCTCATTCTGTTTGACACTATGACGTAAAAAACGTCACAACTCAGTCGTTTTCCAGCAGAGGGCGGAGCAGCTGCTCAGAGAGCAGGATTCAGGAGGATTGCTGAGAACTGCGTGAATGAAGCCAAAAACTACTCTGGGGGCATTTTTTACAACAACATGGCTAAAAGCCCCAAAATTCGATTTTGCATGATATAGGCCCTTCAAGTTTTTGATGCGCCTCCAGGGCGTCCAGCACGGCCCACGCTAGAGTTGGGAAATGTTGAACTTTTGGAGAAATTTGCGAGCGTCGACCAATCAGGAGCTTTCCCCAACAGTGATGTACATTGTAGCTGAGCCACCGAGGCAGATGCTATGCTATGCCCCCCCCCCCCCCCCCCCAAAAAAAAAAGATGGTATGACGGCCGCAGATGTAAGAAGTCATTAGCTTCATTGCGAACCGGAGCTAGAGCAGCTATGGGACTTTTACAAAGACACACATCAGTGTTTCTTTACCTAAACACCCTGGATTAAAAGCAGCGACGAGAAAGCATCTATCAGTGGCTGAATCTGCACTGGGAATGTGTTTGGGCCTCGAGGATGAATGTTGTAGTGCTACGAACACACGCTGACGTGCGGCCAGAGCGTCGGTGACATTTGTGACAAGCATCTGACTTCAGGTAAGCACACGCGTCTAACTACAGGCTTTAGGCACGTTTTTGACACCCGAAAAGCGTTTGGTCTGCACGCACCTTAAGAGCTTTCATTGCAAACTCAAAGAGATTGTGGAAAACCACCCTTGAAGCCAGTGGAAAGCAAATTGCACAAGTCTCCATCAAATGTGGCATATACCAAGGAGATGCTCTTTCCCCACTGCTGTTCTGCATAGGTGTGAACCTCCTGGGCCAAGTGCTCAGCAAGACTCGCTATGGATACTGACTCAAGAACGGGGCCACCATCAGTCACCTCCTCTACATCAAGCTGTATAGTCCAGCAGACGAGTAGCAAATCACTTCAGTTTGTGAAACAAGCATGGAATTTGGTCCAAGTGATCACTAAAACCCTCTCTGTCAAAAAATCTGTGTCCACGAAAAATTGTAAAATTGAAAAAATAGTGTGATCTGCACATTGATGTATGGGATACAACTAGGTTTGGTTATCCTCCACCTTGCTGGTGCCATTTAAGTCCCATGTGATCTGTGCACCATCTGTGTAACAGTGGTTAGCACGTGCTTCACAGCTAGAAGATCTCGGGTTTAATTCCCACCTTTCTCTGTGGAGTTAGCAAGTTCTCCCCGTGTCTGCATAGGTTTCCTCCAGACAAACAGGACCAGCAAGAACAAAATGTCACTTTGCTGTTGCAGCTCTGGGTGCAAGAACTTTCGCCAAGACATTACAGTGACATACTTTGGTGAGTGCACAATCAATCCGAGTTGTGGAGACACGGCGACTGACACGACTGGCAGTCATCGCATAGCATAATTTAAGTGGCTGATATCAAGAAATCCTACCAATGGCTAGAAAGAGCTAGACTGAAGTACAGCACTGAAGCATTCAGCATGGCTGTGCAGGCCTTGAGCACCAAAGCAATAGAGGCCCAGATCTACCACATCAGACAAGACCCCAGGTCCAGACTGAGAAAAGAGGCCCCTAAAACTTGTAGAGATGTAAGATGCTGGCAGGAACATGGAGCGCCATAACCAAGTGGCTGGTATAGTGTACAGGAACATTGGTGCAAAATATGGGATGGATACTCCAAGGTCAAAGTGGGAAACATCTCCAAAGCTGGTAGAGAATGACTGAGCTAAGATCCTCTGGGACTTCCAGATACAGACGGACAGAATGATAATGGCGAACCAACCACACATTGTGGACAACGAGCAGAGGAAAGCCGTTGTGGTTGACCGAAGAACATGAGAAGCTAGAGAAATATCAGAGGCTCAGAGTAGAGTAACAAATTAAAAAAAAACAAATAAAAAAACAAATGCTTATTTCTACATTTTATTAATTTCAACCTTGTCAGTCCAATGCATTTAGACTGGAAAGAGAGCTTTACAAAATAAGCACACAAAAAAAGACAAATGATCCCTCCTGTGTTCCAAAAAAGCATTTTGTCTATGTAATACAGAGCAGTAGTGCACGGACTTTAAATGGGAAACGGGCACTGCTTTATTATACTGCAGTGCCTGAAATGAATGTGGATAATAGATATATTCACAGCAGTATTAATATCCTCCGTGTTCATCTCCCCCCCCCCACGTTCTCCATTTTCTCTCTTGCAGCCTCCAAAGTACTTTGCCCTTGGCTATGCCTTATACTAAATAGATTTATGAGAACATTTGTGTCATATTTCCTCTTTTCCCGGATTGTCAAGACAGATTGTCAGAGAACCACTGATTGAGTGGAATCACCACGCAGACTTAGCTGCTATTGTCAGGCCCCACACATTCATCTCTGGGGGGATTTAACAGGCAAAATTGGCCAATGACACTTCTCTCAAGGCTGTGGTGCTCCTAAAATGAGGTCAGGGGTATAAAAATAGAAGATTGTACAACTACTTTTCAAGATAATGTCCTCTATACTGAGTAATTGTAAGCTTGGATTTATAGCACAAGTGAATCTGTTTAACCCATTTAACAACGAAATATCCCAAACCCTGACTCAACTTCAAATGTAATTGAACATAAAGTACTTTGAATATTTTTACTACAACTACGGAGGCTCAGACGGTAGACTGGGTTGGCTCATGACTAGAAGGTTGTCTTGCCCAACGACTCTTATCCTGCCCTGCTCATTGAAAGCATTCTGTGAGTGAATTTATGGTAGTGGTAAAAGCAGCTTTCGTAAGTCTACCCCAGGGCAGCCCTGGCAACAATTATAGCCTACCATCACCGAGTATGGAATGAATAATCATTACTGCAGAGTAGTGCCTTGTGAGGCTTGTCAAGCTTGTAAAGCACAATACTAATGTAAGCCATTATTATTATACTACAATGTCTACTATGATTACTACTGCTGGTGCTGCTGCAGTTGTACATATTTCCACAAACAAATAGCTAATCTTTCTCTCTAAAATGCAGTTAGGAAACCTTGAATCTATTCAAAGCCATGCTTTAAGAATTGAAAGAATGATCCATCTACAAGGTAAACAAAACTATAAAATGGTGGTATAGCAGAAAACACTTTGCTTGTGAAAAATCTAAAGCTTTTAAAATGCACTGCAGTCACTTGTACTGCCGGCCACAAAATGAATAACGGGAGAAAGAGCCAAGCCTGGGCACATGGGGAGCGGTAGTAATGGTGCACCGGTGGGTGTGTCCAGTCATTTGGAGGAACATTCTCCATGAGGAGGACTGGGCCTCATTGATCCAGCAACAACCCCTTCAAAATCCTTCACTTCTGCGAGCAATTTGTCAGCAGACGGCCGACATGACACGATGGCAACGGAGGATACCCATTCTGTCAGACTGAGAGGGGGGAACTGCCCAAATGTGGCTGTTAGTTAGAAAGCCAATAATGAACAGACAGTGGGCAGTAAGGAGGAACAGTATGAAAATAGATGGGGGTTCTACAGCAACTTTGACCTCTTCAAAATACTTAAGCTGTACAATATGAGGGGTAAATATTTACATTTCAAAGCCAACAAAAAACTGTTCCTGTTAAGCTGTGTTAGTATATGCATTCTACCTGTAAAAGGAGTAGAGTAGAGAACTATTACTTACGGCCCCAACTTATTTCATAATCCTTATGCTCATTCTGATTTTTGATGTGAAAATATGTAAATGTTATTTGTTCATTCTTCTATGTTAAAAAAATATTTCCCCCTCCATATAATGTAGTGCTGCTTTTATTTAAAAAGCAACAATAAGTTTACTCTACGACATGAAAATATGTCCGGTGGGGGAGCTTAAAGCCAGTGGCGTGCCATGGGGTTTCAGTCGGGGCATTCAGCAGCAACCAGGGTTCACTCACTCAAACACATATAAATGATCGACAACACAACGGCGTGTGGATACAACAACTTTTTTACTTTGAACCAAAGGATGTATCAACAATGCAAACCAAAGCAGCGATGCCTCCGCCCCCAAACAAAAACCTTCGGGAACACTTGTAATATAAGGAAAGACACGACATATGACAGGCGGAGACTAGCGCAGTGCAACGTGGATACAGGCGGCTGTTTTTTAAGAGATGTTTTGTCGACAGAGTAAGAGATCCAGAGGCACAATCCAAAGTAATAAAAGCACCAACACTTACAGTTTGGTGCTTTGTGGGATGCCTTTTTTTTTTTTCCCAGTGCAGCTGACATGGTGAAGTCTTCTCCTGTCCGGGGCCAAGCGTCTGTGTCCCGCTGTCGTTCCCACTGCTTTGCTATCGAAGCTCTTCATGAGGAAGGGGTGCCAAATATCCGTTATCAATAAAGCCACTTAATTTTGCGTCATTCGGACATTTCACAAGTTGAATATTTGTTTATCCAGTTTAGTTGAGCTGCATTTCTGATTGGAACATCTTGCCCACATTTTGGAGTAATTTAACATACCACTAATGTGAGCAAAATACCCAAATTAATTTATTTTAAACTCGTCCTTTGCTTTCAAATGAGCGTTAATGGTTTGGCTTGAGTAACCTTTTCCGGACTATAAGTTGCACTTTTTAAAATTCAAATACATAATTTCACATGCTGCAACAGGGCACTGCAGGCTAATCGAGCAGCAGAAAAAAAGTTTGCCATGAGCGAGAAACTTGCGAGGGACTGGCGAAAAGCGGAGGTTAATCATACCCCAATGAAGAAAACAAAAAAGCTAATCCCGGGCTAAAAGCTCGATGGCCACAGCTAGAGGAACGAGTTTGCAAATGAGAGCTTGAATACGTGCTGCCGTGGGAGGTTTGTCAACAGTGCAGTTACGCTTCCGTGCCGTGGTAGTTGCCAAGGCGATTGTTCAGAAGTGACACAGTGGATGAAGATTTCAATGGATTCAGTGATTTGGAGTGAGATCGAGAGTTTGGTATGTTCTTTATGCTATAGTTATCTGAACTGTTTATGTGACGTTAACATACAAGACACCTATTTATCCATCCATCCATCCATCCATTTTCTTCCGCTTTATCCGGGGCCGGGTCGCGGGGGCAGCAGTCTCAGCAGAGATGCCCAAACTTCCCGATCCACACACACCTCCTCCAGCTGTTCTGGGGGGACCCCGAGGCGACACCAGGCCAGCTCGGAGACATAGTCCCACCACCGTGTCCTGGGCCTTCCACGAGGCCTTGTCCCACTAGGACATGCCTGGAACACCTCCCGCGGGAGGCGACCAGGAGGCATCCGAAACAGATGCCCGAGCCACCTCAGCTGGCTCCTTTCGACGTGAAGGAGCAGCGACTCTACTCTGAGCTCCTCCCGGGTAACTGAGCTCCTCACCCGATCTCGGAGGGTGCGCCCAGCCACCCTGCGAAGGAAACTCATTTCGGCCGCTTGTATTCGCGATCTTGTCCTTTCGGTCATTACCCAAATCTCATGACCATAGGTGAGGGTGGGAACGTAGATCGATCGGTAAATCGAGAGCTTTGCCCCCCGACTCAGCTCCCTCTTCACCACGACAGACCGATACAGCGACCGCATCACTGCTGACGCCGCACCGATCCGTCTATCGATCTCACGCTCCATCCGTCCCTCACTCGTGAACAAGACCCCGAGATACTTGAACTCCTCCACTTGAGGCAAGGACTCCCCACCGACCTGCAGAGGGGAAGCCACCTTTTTCCGGTGGAGAACCATGGCCTCGGATTTGGAGGTGCTGATCCTCATCCCGGCCGCTACACACTCGGCTGCAAACCGCCCCAGTGCGTGCTGAAGGTCCTGGTTCGTTGAAGCCATCAGAACAACATCGTCCGCAAACAGCAGAGATGAGACTCTGAGGCTCCCAAACCGGACACCCTCCGGCCCCTGGCTGCGCCTAGAAATTCTGTCCATAAAAGTAATGACACCTATTTAGTTTGTTGTTTATGCTTATGTAGCTAATCATCAATGTGTTACGTTAGCATACTATAGCATGTTATATATGTTTTTTTCTTCATTAGGCATTTTTTGGCTGGTGCGTCTTATGGAGCGTCGTATAGTCCGGAAATACGGTAGACAAAATCTGTTGATATAATTAACTGTAATATCTATGCAATACTAATAATTATTATGCACTGATTTATGTCAAAGTATTTAGTGGTTAAAGGTAGCTGGCCTTCAATACAACACATCCAGGTGTAGATGAATAACCTCGATTTGTTTGATAATTCTGAACATTTTAATTAAAAGTGACCTTGACGTGTAAGCTTTAGAAATGGCTGAATCCTCTGAGATAGCAGGACTCTCCAGGGGAATATCCATGAAGATGGACTGCATTAGTTAGTGTTAACCTCATGCTTTCATCTCCAATACCAGCCAATTATCCGGCTATACGTATTCCATATTAAATTTAAAATATATTTCATTGTGAATTAGACTGCAAATGGACACATGATAGTTCTTGGACAAATTATGATTCATGCGAAAAAGGAATATGGTGTTTTTTGAACATTATGTTGAGTTAGGAATTTACCAACATTTACCAAGCACTTGCTCATGTGCAAAATAAATAGCACGAGCAAAAGTGGATTAGCTGCTAAGTATTTGTGCATTTTTTACTCACGCAGCATTGTCTCATTTTCTTATCAGATTTGGGGCCCTAATACTATTGTTAGTCATTGAGAAGGTATCAAAGAGAGTAAAGCTCAAACTTAACAAAAAATACAACAATTAAATATAAATAGAAACAAATATAAATAGAAAAATGTCTATAAATCGGTCATATAGCCAGAAAAAACTTTTTTTGGTCTTGGTCTGGGTCTTGAGCAAAGTTTGGTTCAGGGCAGACAAAACCAAAACAAAAAATAGGCGTTCAATGGTGAAGTGGTGCCAAGTGTGAGCGAATTGGCTCTGAGTAGCATCAGTAGACTCACAAACATATATGAATTATTGGGATGAATTTGCTCATTCTCACACAGAAGGGCTCGCTCTGGCACTAAATACATTTCCAAACAATAGGTGTCACTATTTGGCACTTACCATTATAATTGTTTTTATGTTTAAGTTTAATCCCTTTAATATACTATAACTATGCCTATGCATAAATGTGCATAGTTCTATGTCCACAACCCTATTTTTAGACTAGCAAAGTGAGAGGCCATTATTTTGGAGAGATAATTAACTTTAAAAAAAATCTTATCTTTCACAGAGTTTTTTGATTGGTTGCCAATGAAGTGTAAAGACCTCACCAGTGAGTCTGGTTTTGTTGGATTCAGCTTTTATCTTTGACTGGAAATGTAACTTTTAGCTAATTGTTTTAGTTGCAGCTTTAGTGTGCTTGAGTGTGTTCTGATTATGTGGATGTGTGACATCAGTGCGTCAGTCGTTCACCGTTTCCCATTTAGACAAGTGCAATAGGTGGGGGTGCATAGACACCCTTTTTAAGACAGTCTGGGTTTAATTTAAGTAAGTACATAAGGTGTGCTTAATTAGGTAAAAAGGTATGCTTAATTAATCCCCGTAGGGAAATTCTGTCTCTGCATTTGACCCAACCTCAATGCCACTTGGGCGACCTGTACAAGCAGTGAGTGAGCTGCCAGCGTGGGCCGGTGCTCGGGGACCCATCTCCATGATGTGCAGCCAGGCTGGTGGTCAGAAACACCTGGCCTGTACATGTTTTTAGTGGTAGGGGAAACCGGAGTACCCGGAGGAAACCTACGCAGACACGGGGAGAACATGCAGTCGCTGGTGGGAATCGAACCTGGACCTTCTAGATGTGAAGCACGAGCGCTAACCGCTGTACTACCATGCTGCCCTCACAATCATAAAACTCTTTGCTGTATCTGTTAAAAAAAGAAAATAATAACTGCATACTGGTCGAATGGTAGTGTAAATTGTCTAAATATAAATAGAATAACAATTAAAGCCACAAGTGGCGATAAAGGCCCTCACCCCTGCTGGCGCACTCCCCCCCTTGCTACAAGCCCCCGCTTGCTCTCAACCCTTGCGACCACCCCCACTCGCCCCTTGCGACCGCCCCGCTCGGTCTCGCCCCTTGCGACCACCCCTGCTCGCTCTTGCCCAAACCTGCTCTCGCCTCGGCCTTACACCCAACCTGGCCTCACTCTTGCCCTGGCAAGAAAAGAGAAAGCATTAGAAAAAGAGTCAAAGTCATATTTGAACTGGCAACCTCCTACACCAAAGCCCAGCGCATGATCATTGAGCTGTTACTCCATGCTAATGTGGGCCTGATGTGGGCGACTGTTCTCTAAATTTCTGGGCCGAAATTCATTCCCAGCATGCCACTGGAGGCATGGTCATTTTTCTTAATTATTTCCCTACTATCCCCCCATTTCTTTCTCTACAGTTCCGCATATTTTGAAACCGTTTTTTCTACGTTTTTCATGAGGGTGAGACCATAGGCACAGATTCATGTTCTTCCCAGTAAGTGTTCAGTCAAAAAAAAAAGTCAAGGTTAGAATTGATCACGCAGTCTCCCAGTTGGGAACCCAGCACTCTACCTATAGAGCTACACAAGCACAGGAATTGTAACAGCTGTACGGAGAAATAACTTATGAAATGCCCTGCACTCGTGTATTTTATGGTTGGACAATGTGTGCATGTAAAAGGAGAAAAGCATTAGAAAAGTGTCAAGTGTGTGTTTGAACTAGCTACCTCCTACACCTGAGACCACCATACTATCACTGAGCGATAATTCCATACAAATATGGGTTTGCCGAGTCCAAAAAAAAAAAAAAAAAGATGTGGTTGGAATTGATCCAGTTGTCTCCAGGATGGGAACCCAGCACTCTACCAATGGAGGTACACAGTGTGAGTGATTGACCCAGCCGATTGTAGATTTATTGTATAAAACACCCCGCACTCATGTTAATTTTGCAGAAAATGGCAGTTTAAGTAATATTTATTGAATAATTTTGTAATTATAATTAGGGCAAATTCCCTGGGCCCCTAAAGATTTGAGAGTGCTCCAGCCCTGCGGAACACTAGATAGATTAAGCAATATTTTGGTGAGACCCATAGTACGAGGAACACACAGAGATACGGACAGGAATCAGCTGATCTGAACTTCCTGTGATTGTACAGTTGAGGAAAAAGCTGCATTTAGAGCCAAAAACCTTCAAATTAAAGCTTCTTTCAGGGAGAGAAGAGTAGTATAAATATGTACGAGTCTAAAACTGTGGCTTTTGTGAATAAAGGGGGAAAGTGGGAAAATTGACAAATTTCAGGAGAAACTCTGACAGAGGCCAACATGCAGCCAGAATAAGAATTCTGGCTATTTTCACGGAGGATGGGCGGGCCACTTAACAAGCCACTTCAAAAGCCAATTTAAAGTAAAAATGTTTGTTGAAACATAAGATGAGTCCAGATAGTTTCCCAATTGAAAATTCAAAATGGCCGACTTCCTGTGCGTCCGGGCGTGGTGCTCCAAGTCAGTTTTTGGTTTCTCCTGATGTCCCCTTTCACTGTACCGAAGGGTTTGGGCCTACGCCCAGAAACACACATTTTCATTTGAATAGGGGTCAACATTGATGGTGCGCTGTGGAGCCATTTTGTTTTGGGCGTGGCTAATTCATCCATTTCCATAAATTTTTACGCCGCTCGAATGTCTCCGCTAAATTTGGTGAGTTTTTGGCACAGGTCAAAAATGCAATCGTTTACGGAGAAAAAATGTAGAAAACCTAAAATAACAGTCCTTGACGGGGACTGCGTCCGGCTCGGGCCTAATTACTACAACTACCATTATTGTGGCTGCCATCACAAGGCAACAGTCATTAAAAAGTTAATAACAATATTGGTGTTTGTAAAGTCAGACACTTTCATGTTGAGGTACAAACAGACAGATCAGATAAACATATGTCCTGAAAACTGCTCTGAAGTGAGAGAGCTGCCCCAGGGTTTGTTCATTATGCCTCTGCATTTTCCCCATTACTGACCTTAGAACCAGACATAATTACAACAACCACACATAGACGGTGAGATTAGACAAGGAAGTTGAAGGAAGTCTGTTGCAAAAACACAATACTGAACTCAAAAACTCATAACATAACAACAAAACATAAAAAAATATAAAACACTTACGAAGACACAAAATATGCAACATTTATCAAAGAATTGGAGTGGAAGTACAGACCAAAATCAAAGCAGAAAGTGCCAATCTGCTCTCCTGGGGGAAAATGGTTCACCGCAAGAACTAAGAGTCAAAAACAGCCAATCAAGCCCAGAAAATGATTAGTTTGATGGGAAATTACCCATGGCTGATTGCACTTATCAATAATTGGACAGCTTCCAACCAAAGATGGCCTTCTGATTACGTTTAATCCTGCTCATCACTGTCACAATCCCCTCTCGACAAACCTCCTGACAATCAGCCACTGACAAAGACTTCAGGTGTTTACTAATTGCACATTAGATACCCTAGCTCAATATGTCTTTGAAATGTCTCTAACTGTGTACTGATTTGAATAAATCGTATTGAACAATTTTGTGATTTGCAGATTTAGTTTTGTCTTCTGTGTGAGTCACAGGTTCATGAGCCTCACATGATTCTTATGTGGAGGAGGGTGCAAACCAATCATATATTGATCGCACAACTCCACATCAACAAACATTGTGTAACTTTGAGCCTTGAATTTTGGCAAGTTTTGAAAGGGTAGCCTATTTGTTTAGAAGACCATGTTTATATATCAGGAGAATTAATAAAAATCGTCCACAGAAAACTACACACATTTCATCTTATATTTATCTAAAATTGGTTATACAAAGGTCACCTTTAACAGGACGATAAGTTTCGGTAGAATGTAGTCACTGTGGTGTTAAAAAGAGAATGTACTGTTAAGGCTTGACCTTTCTCACCGGGGAAGTTAGCTTTCTATAAAATGCAGTGGGGCCCCGATGTAAGTGAAAACTGTAATAGTTTGAAAGAATTTGGACATAATTGGACCCATACAACCTAACCTTTTATTGTATGAGATTGTAAACTTAAAACTTATAAACTTGACATCCATTTAAAGTTGAAAGCCAAATTCTGCAACACAGCTGCTGATGTGGATTATTATATGTGTGAAGATTTGTGAACATTTATGTTTTTCAATAATAGCTTAATGATCTCGTAGTCACATAAACTATTTTGGTCTATTTGCATACCCCACTAAAACACACAGATGCTCGAAGTGAAGTTAGTAAAAGTAATTCAATAATACAATGTTGACATCACAAAAATTCGCCTGGAATAAGAAGCTTTAGTGTCGGTTGTTTGTATAACTGTGCCCACTGGTTAAACAGTGAAACGGCCCTGAAGCAAATTGCTTTACTTGCCTCACTACTCTTTCAACAGTTCCTCCAGGGTTTCCACAAGACACATTTATTTACTTGTCTCAGTCAATTAAGTGTTTTCCCCTTGAATAATTCATTTCCACAAACTGACAAAGTTGATGACATTTCAATGAACGAAGACAGCCGAATCTAAATATATATAGTGATTGAAGATTATTCAGTCCACTTACACAATGGCTGGCAGCTTCAGTCAAGTGCATAATTAGTGGAATTAGATTAAATAACCAATTAGAGACTAACAAAGTAAATAAGCCTGCAGGGATTCCACCAAATGCTCCAGAATGGAATTAAAGTGAAATGAGTTTATTGACAGGCTAACTCTTTTTCTGTCACATGGCGAGGCTGCTAACACACATTAAGGGAGAGGATGGATAAGAGAAGGAGAGGACAATGCAAGCTAAACTGAATTCATTAAGGAAATCAGTCAAAGTCACACCAAAATGTTTAGTGTCGTGTTGTTGATGCATTAGCATAACCATGGCTATGTCGTCTTCTACATGTCCTACTGGAAGGAAACACTGAGAGCGTACACTAAAATGTCGGTCTGAAGTGTTGTTATGGGACTTACCTTTACTTGCACTCTCCACGTGTTCCAGTTCTTCAGGAAACCTCATGATTTCAGAATAATTCTCTTCACACTTCTCCGCCAGAAAATGAAGCAATGTTGTGTTGTGGCCAATGGATTTAGTGTCTCGGAGCTGCAGAAACAAAGATGTTATTTCACTTTTATTCATTTTACTTTTTGGTAATTAGTAGCATACTTTGTGTGTTTTTTTTATTATTATTATTTGGGAATTTAAATATCAATGTAAGGCATTTCGGCTCTTACATTATAGTATTAATATCTGACTTTCCTGAGGTGTTGATGGCCTACATATGCAGGATTACTTAAAAATGCACAAAACGATCTAATTCAACTTTTGACAACCAGACAAAATGATTAGAGGCTCAAAAACTCAAAAAACCTTTTCAGAACTTACAAAAAACAAACTTTGCATATCAACAAACAACAAATAAATATGACATTTTTACAAGATAATATATAAAAGCACTTAGATGTGCTGTGTCTTTACAGCACAGTATAACCTTGAATGAAGCGCTAGATAACTGAGTTGTCAATCATTTAAAATTAAGTCGAAGCAAGGCTAAATGCATATACAATGTATTTCATTCAAAAAGTAGTTTATTGCACCTCGCCTTTAATAAATGATAAACCTGACTTAAAAGGGAAGTGCTAACACAACCGCACACTTTTTTGAAGAGCTTCTGCATTGATTGAACAAAACAAAAGCTCTCAAGCTCTTTTAGTGTTGGTGGTTTTTTTCCCAAAATAGTGCATTGAGTTAACGCCAGAGAATTGCAATAGTGTGTCACTCTCAATTAAAATTGAGGTGAGCTTTGTATGTATAAAAGTGTGACAAGTGACACTTCTAAACACAATTACAGCAGAGTACACAGCAGCAAACGGCGGCGTTCTCTGGAGGATAAAGCAGGAGTGAAGCCGCGCAGTGCAGCATGAAGTTTCAATGAAAGAGCCGCGTCGTGTTTGCCAAGATACACGCACAAACACACAGCAGAAGAAGCAAACTTGTTCCATATTCATCCCTGCCGTGACTGCCATGCTGTTCGAATGGCATGCTGGGAAAGCTAATTAGCACAACCCACTTATGTGTACTCATACTGATAATATCTGCGCCTGCAGTTGGACAGGCCCACACTTATGATGCTGTTGTATTCTGCCCTACAATTAACAGACCGAGACATACCCACAAACAACATATTTAATAGACTGCTCACAATGGAACACTTTAATTACAGGAATTTTAATTTTTAATTGTCAGTACTTCCACATATTGTCAATAAAGTATTCCGGTGATTTCAACCTGGACCCAAAAGCAGCAATTAGGAAGATTTATTAACAGAATATTACTTTTTCGGCGTTCAGACCCCGGCGGTAGACATTGATATAAGAACTGAAGTGAGAAGTGAAGTGGTAGTGGTATGAAAGACCTGTGAAGATGCGCAGGCAGATGGGGTGGAGGCGGGTCGCAGCACAGCTGGGAAGCGAACAAACCATTGCTAGAGGCTTAAAAGCAGGACTGAGATAGATGATTGGCTGCTACGGAGGGGCGGCTCTTACGCTGATAGGCTGAGGTGGAGGTGTGGCCCTCACGGTAGTGATCATTGGCTGGAGGTAGGTGATGCTGATGCCCAGGTTGAATTAATGCCTAGACTTCATTTGTTGATTTCACCAGATAATTGTATTTATATTAAACACAAACAAATTGATATTGGTGCTGCACTGTCACCAAGTGCAGTGGTTCCCAAACCTTTTTGTCCATGTAATCCTGGTGCTCAGAAAAAAAGTGGTGAACTAAAATGTCTATTAGTAAAAAAGACCCAAAAAAATAACACTCCACTCACAACATTTCCTTTAAAAATACACAAATATGATTTCCTTCCAGTTACATTTGCAAGTATTTCAAGTACCCCCTGCTAAGTGCAAACATACAGTATAGTCCACCTACAGAGTCCCCATAGCCCTGATTGGGAAACACTGGCCTAGAGCAAGGATAAACCTCTATAATTACAATTTACCTCAGTTGTTGTTTTGTTACTTTGATGTTGTGGCGTGCAAAGTTTTAAAGTTTTGGAAACCTTTCGCCCGAGTGGTTAGGATTGCACTTTGACAGCCTCAGTGTTGTGAGAAACTCCTTGCTCTATTTCATGCTTAACTTTTCTGGCTAGAAATATATATTTAAAAATGCAAATACATAATTTTAGAAGATTAAAATAATTCCTTTGATAAAGTTAAGTATCCATCCGCCGCACCTCAGGCTGGAGACTTCATGAGTGCTTTCTGATAGTGTGTCCTTAGTCATTAACCTGAACTAAATCTGTGCCCAGGCAGAGATGGTGAGTGGTAAGAAGCAAAACCATGTGGTGCTTTGTAATAAGGCAGCCATAAAAATAATCAGATGAAAAGTATATTACCGCTACAAGGTGAATATAGAAAACGTAGTGAGGCTGAACTATGACCATGAGCCTACGCAGCCACCAAAACTTTTTGTAGATAGCTATATAGGTACACCAAACAATCACCTAGAACCTCTTTGCATTTCACTTTCATTTTTCTGTGTGAATATTATGCAATTGGAAAAGGAACATATATTGTGGTGGCCTCATTGTGATGGATATGGAGGATAACTTTAATCCTCAAGAAACAGAACAGTTATGTCTGAACATGAAAATGCAGGTTCAAACTTAAACTGTTCATAAAAAGTCAAAGGTTTATTCATGAATACATAACAGAGTTTCCACAATAATGTACTTCAAACTAAAAAAAAACACACTGAAGTGTTAAAAGTATTATTAACTAATCATTTAAGTGGCGATGCTTTAGGTGAGCTGCATATGAGTAATTCATTTTTTCCCCCTGCTGTTTGCACCAGCCACTTCACTTTACACATGTCTAGACTGGATTGGAGTAAACATGTCTAGTTCAGTCACTGGCTATGCAACACTGACTGAAACATTTCATGGCCATGATACTTGATAAAGAAGAAGCTATTTGTAAGCCCTTGGTAATTTTACAAAACTTATAAACACTGAATTATGGTCTGTTAGTAAGAGGAAAACACAACTAATGGGAAACACAATCAAGTCAAAATTTGGAACCAAACACCAAAGATACCAATTAGTGAAGTGTGTTATCAATTAACTAATTGGCTAATTTGTACTACACTATTTGTACTGTACAGTAAACCTCCAGAGAATAAAGCTTTCGTATAAATCAGAGTGCAGTGAGTGTGGAGTGTCAGTGGAGATTCAGGTACCGCCTCAGGGGGCTGATTGGACCAGTATTGATGGACAAGGGAAAAAGTCTGCTTCCTCACTTTAGTCAATCAAGTAAATGGCCCCCTGGGTGTCAGGTCTCTGGTATCTAATAGGCTCATCAGGGAGGGGACGTTGATGATGGGAATGAACAGTAAAAAGGGAGAGTATGAGCTGACCCTCCTCTTCTGTGGTTTTGCACAGTTGCCCCCAGTTCCACAAGGACACTGCAGTCCCCCAGGGGAGCCAGTCACCGCACGTATATTCACTCTGTCCTTACATTGGTGTTCAAAGGAGAACATAGACAGGTGTCAGCACGAGTGAGCGAGGGTGGAAATTATTTCCTTATGGATTGTGCGTTACAGGTCATCACTCATTAATCATATATTCAAAACGGTGAGGTCAAAATGTTAATATCTGGAACGGATACTGCTTTTGAGGGTCGAAGTGTCTATAGATCTTTTATGTATTTTTATGTTTTGCCTCAAATATTCAACTTGGCAATAACCTTTATATTGGTCCAAATCCTAGCTAAACACAGCACTGTCATCAAATAGGTAACTATGAATGTTTGGTGATAAAGCGAGGAGTCTGCGTCAGGGAGAGTGACTGACAGCTTCATCCACCAGGCTGTTCCTCTTCCCTCCCTCTGCTACTACCTATTATGTATATTTTATACATAACATTAATATTGCTCAGTGTTAACGATTGTCTTATGGCACAAAGGGAATAAGCAATTCCGATTCGGCAGGCACTTGACATTTGATTGCATTGACTGAATTTACAAACATCCACAATTTTGATATTACAGTTAATCTCCAAATTTAGCTCTTGCTATGTTGGATACATGTGCAAAAACAATGCTGAAAACAAAGCTTTTAAGATAAAATAATTTAAATTGCATCTGAGAAAGGGCACAAATCTGTTAATGCTTTTGAATGCCTACATATAAGTGTTTCAACCCCATTCCAATGTTTTTCTGATAAAATATATTTGAACCAAATGCCAATGGGAATTACTGGCAATCCAAGTGACATCTTGCATTAAAGATAACTCCATATTTACACACTAATTCCCAGTACCATTGAACACTTACTTTTCTTATTATTATCCTCCATCAAACGTGGTATTACATCGCAGGCTGCAGTGTGTTTGGCCCTTGCCTCCACTCTATCTACACGAGTGAAATTGAACAATCAGGCAGACGCAATCCTTCTATAAGTGAGAGATCACTGTGTTCCCATACCAGCTCTCTGGCCATTATTACTTCCCCGTAGAAATGTGGTTTTCCTTTTATATATTTATTTATTTTTATTTATATATACACAGATGAAATGCTGTTATCTCGTAATGCATAGTCTCACCATGAGTGGTCGATGTGTTTCGCTAAGTGGCTTTTGTAATGAACGATCTAACACTCTTGTTTGTAAATGGAAGCCAATTATTGACATTTAAATGCAGATTAACCACACACTTTTAGCACCAATATGGACTTGTTTATGAGGCGAGTGTACCATGAATGGCAAAACACTTTTGTCAGAATACACAAAACATATACATATACATGTATACAACGAGGTCCTGATAATGGAAATGGAGTGCAGTGTCTAAAAAAGTGAGTCTTATGGTCTCAGGAAATGTGCCCAATCTATTGAGAAAACAAAAAAAGAAAGAAACTGTAAAATAGGTCTAGATGGTTAAATTTCTTGCTGTGAGACAAAAGCGCCAACTGCTGCATGAAGATTAGAAGATAAACAGATGTGATTTACTAGTATACGCAATATTGAGAATCAATTAAGACACCTTCCCAAAATAATCCAGCATGGCCAAAGTACTGATGAAACTGCACTCTTCATTGTGTAACCATTCTTCTTACTTTTGCATGTTGTAAAATAAAATAAAGGTTTGTTAGAAATAATGATCTGTTTTGTTATCCTGATACAGTGGTGGTTTACAATATAATGAGTGAAAAGGTACAGCTGATAAACAAAAAAAAACAGCCAAAATAATTAGTTTTCTTAGTAACAGTGGACAAAATAGAGCTTTCTTGGCTCAGAGAAAAAGTTTTGTCCACATCATGTTTACTGTGTAGCAGTACATTTTTTGATTGAAGTTCACGCTGTTAGATGTTGGCATCAGCGACTAGGCAAATGGTCAGCGGATTTAGATGCCAAGGCAGAATGCAATTTAGTAATCTCTAAAGGATGTTTTATGAAGCGCCATAAAACGGGAAATAAGAAGTGTACTTAAACTTTGGGAATAAAATGTCAACAACAAACTCACAAGAAAGAGAGCCTTAAAAAGAACAATAAATAATCTAGAATAGTGTTTTCTGAAAATCTTCTTTGGATGAGGTTTGTGGTTTATAGTATCTTTGCTAACTGCTCAGGATGTGATGCCAGTATCGGCTCAATTGATTACAATCTAAAGACAAATGTTAAGCCAATACCTATTTTCCCACAATAGTTTCAAAAACAGAACTTTCATCGACTTAATCTCGGTGTTGATATGCCATACCTATTTTGAAAGAAACACCTTCACTTCTAGAGGTCAGTTGTTAGTAGTTTTCCTCTTCAAAGACATTATTTTAATTGTCGCGCAATCACCGGCAGTGCAAATTGTGCTATGGCTTTAACTAATCAAGGCTAGCTGACTGTTTCATGATAGCTGTTTATTTTAAATGGTTTGAAGTTAGTAATGCACTTGCTAATATAAAGTTGTGCACATTTTAAATTCCACCTTATCTCCATGTAACTTGTGATGAAACATTGGCTGCATTGCCTGTGCTGGACCTGACCTGTTTGTCCTCTCTCCTCAGCGCCCAGAATAATGCTGAGGGAACAACATACCCTCTTGTCTCACTTCCTACCTGATGTGGCCTGAAGTTTGTGTGAACGTAGATCCCTTTCAAGTGCTCTGTTGTACTCACTGTTAGCTGTGTGTGTAGCCAAATTGCTTTTTTCACACCTCCTGCATGCTGTGATTTATCTGGCAGTGGACAGTGGAAGTTGGCTCAATTCCCCAGTGCTAATCATCTCTCTAATCTTCAATATTTCCGACTGAATTGTGAGCCTCTTTTAAAGAATTGGTATCGCTGTTGAAAAAAGTCTCAGTTGATAGTGCTTGGAAAAGGCCAAGCAGGGCCTTTCTTTGTGGAGTTTGGCTATTCTCCCCATAGAATCCCAATGGAGATTGCCACAAAATACCCACCTAGATATCTTGGATATATATGTGGCTTTAAATGTATTTTATATTTGAATGCGTTATTACATTTGGCTTATTTTTGTTACAGTTTTAAAAACGTACCAAAGCATAGCATAACAAACATGTATTTATTATATAATTGTCTAAGGGTTAATCAGCATCGAGAGAGAGAGAGGGAGGGAGGGAGGGAGGGAGGGAGGGAAGGGTTGATTTCCTGTGTGGTTTGGAGTGTTACCTTGCAGAGGAAGCTGATGTTGAATCCAAATGTCTGTGCGTTCCTGGAGCCAGCGTTCATGTAGTTGCCCACCAGGAGCACCAGCTCCAGCAGCTTGCTGAAGCCCTCGCTCTTCTTCACCTCCTCGCAGGCGAACGTCACATTCATGATGTCGGGCCGGATGTTGTTGACCTGCTCCTCGAACGTCAGTTTGAACAAGATGCCATTGAGCCTCGGCCGTAGGAGTTTCACAGAACTCATCTAAAAAAGAGATGCAAATATGGAATACATTATGGAAGAGGTTATTTGCGCGTTACGGCTGTCGCTCTGGGGAATTGGATGTATGTGTAAAGCATATGAATTAACAAAGATGTTTTTCCTCTGCTGGGGCGAGGGGAGAATCAAGTCTATGTGGTGCATTGAGGAGAGCCACTGATTTAAAAAATGTTCTATAACTCAAACCGTATGCACTGCATACTCAGTAGCGATAAGCAATCTTTTGTAGCCACAGCTGCCCTGGGATGGACTGATGGAAGCAAGGCTACCAATTTGCGCCAATGGCTCCGCTAACCACCACCAACAGCCACTTGCACACCAATCACCCAAGCTTCCTGGAATTAGATCTCCAAACCTGCCGCATTCATCTTCAAGTCCTTTTCAACTGACCAAAATCACACCAGCTTTTTTAATACGTCTCCACTTTTAGAGAGTTATATGAGAAAAGATATCATCCATTAACAAAGTTAAAAAAACAAATCGATAATTTGACCATCTAACCTGCCCTCCACTTCAGTAGTAAACTATAGGCTCTTCAGAATGTGTGAACAAAACTTATTAAAAAAGACCTTGGTTTGATGAGCCACTTTTGACCCCATGTTTCAGTGGTTTTATAAAAGCTGGTAAACTAGAATAAATGAGATTTTCAAATTGTATAATAGCTTGTGAAGCGAATAAAAGTGAGGTCACATAAGTCAGTGACTTGTGACTTGTTTGATATAAGTTTCCTTTTGAATTTAGATGCACTATGCTACTATTGAAAACTGAGATGATTTGCAGAAGAGACACTTTATACTATACAGATCAGAAATACCCTTTGGCCAAATGCAAAGCCAGAATCAAAATATAAAAGCAAATGCAACATACACTACTTTGGAAGTTTGGAAACACTTTATGGACAAAAGTATATGCAAACGAGTGTCAAGTAACTTCCAAGTGGATCCTCAGGAGGCGCTGCTCTTCCTGTCCCTGTTATTTCCCTATGAGTTAGTAGCAACGTCTTGTCCAAAATGAATAAATAGCTCAAGATTACATGGCAGGCAGTGAGTTACTGGTGGACAGTCACAAGCATCATGTTAAAAACATTGCATCAGGAGCAAAGAATTCACTGGAGGAAACTTGCTGCTCATCATAGTAGGTGGATTTGTTTTGAAGCTCACGGCTAACGCACAATAAAGATTTTGATGACCCTGTTAAAAAAAATTGGCCTGTCCTTAGTATCAATATTTTTTAGTTGTTTAATTTTATGGTATATTTATGTATATATAATATAGACTGGCAATTTTAAAGAATTTAATGGGTCATTTCACCCATGTGTTCATTTACACATGGAATAGTTTAATGCCTGCAATGAGAATCATAAAATGTAAATAGTGCTGAAAATAAAGAAAAGCCAAAACATAAAAAAGTGCTTCCAAACTTTTGACTGTTAGTGTATATATTATTTACCTTAATGAGTAAACTTTACTCCTCTAACATGTTACATGTTTCAACCAACAATTAGTAAAACCTATGTATTGTAATAGTGTAAAATTATACAAAACATTAATAAAAAGTCATAAAAATACTAAATGCTAACATTCTGTTTTGCGGTAGGATACAGATTGCTGCATAATACAGCTCCTGAAGGCAATCTTAAGATCCCACTAATTTTTCATTACCATTCAATGTATTTATATGGATAGGCAAGTTTCTGGTGAAAAATATCCTTCGACGTACTTCCCAACAGGCTATCCAAAATGTTCCACACACACTCCTCTTCTCACTGTCTCATCAGCACCTGCTCTGATTTGTATACAATAAGCAGACATCACAGAGAAAGGCGGTGTGGCAGTGACAGCTTCGGCAGGGAAAGGCTTGAACATGGCTTATTTCCCAGGGGAACTGAATAGCTTCTTGTCGAGGAGCCACTTCATCAGAGGGCTGGTATGTCATCGCTACATTGGTGAGATCACGGAAAAGACCGCCGCCCCCAACTTTCATTATATCTGTTCAAAGGCGTAGGCATAGAAAAGTGAAAATCTACTGCGAGGGGGCCCCATCTGCAGCCTACACGTAATTTAACATTTTCTTGGTGTAAAGTGTCGGAATGTACTTCTGTGATCATGGGAACATTACTTCTAAAGTTGAATTCGCTTTTAAAAAACAGAACATGAAAAGGACAATTAATTAAAAGTAATTATAGAGATGATGAGGTGGAAAGATCATGACAGCTGTGGTTTATTCTGCCATAGTTCATTTCAGTTCTGTAAACCTTTGTTACAGCTCAAAAGAAAAAAATAATGCTACCCATCTTTGAAAATGTATATAGAGTAAAATTACATTTGCCGGTTTACAATAAGTTTTGAAGCGTTTCATTCTCCGAAGCAAAACATCTAACATTGAACATACATAAATTGTAGATGATGGAGAGTGCTTTGAGATGCACCATCAAGTGGTTTGAGTGCATGCGCTTGCTTTTTTTCCAAAAGAACTTTATAACAGGCAGGATCTTTTTGCCAAAGGGTATGTTTTTATCGTGAGACAACCTTGACACGGGATGTCAAAACATTGCTTTCAGTGAGGTGTTGAAGCTGGATTTGAATCATAAGAAGTGTTCTTTGCTAAACCGCTCCAATTTGTATATTAATGCAGCAAACTTTTTTTCAAGTGCACTTTAATTGGGAAGAACAGGCTAAATGTTCCTTGATGAACAAGGGACACAATACAGTAGTACAATTAAATGTTGAAGTTAAATGAACCGTCAAAAAACAATCAAAGATTTAAGAGGATTTCTGGGTTGGAGGATTACAATTTATGGGCCAAATTTGACTAAATTCAGGAGAATGTACTATTTTGTGCAGTGCAGCAATAACCCGCTAACAACAAACTTACGACTGGGGGATGTACAATTGCAAGGCTTTCAGACATGTTTGATCAACCTTTTTTAATGCTTATTTTTGGAGTTAAAGCCAATTGAAAACAGGCGCCGGGCGGGTGCACAAGGTGAGCGAAGGCACAGACCTAAAAGTTAGCAACATAAACATAAACTGAGCAAAATTTCATAAATTGCAATTAAGACCGCAGCAGCGACTTTTATCGGCAAAACAAAACAGTTACTCACCACTATGCCGAACTGTTCAGACTCCACCAGGTCGTCGTACTCACTCTTCAGCTCAGCCAGCGCGCTCAGCTCTTTCTGCTCGGGCAGGTTCTTTATCAGGTTCTGCAAATACACAACACGGGCACATTTTGGTTAATATCTCATTTCCCTTTTGCACTGACAAGAATCATGGGACACCTTACACAGTGGAAAGAGAACAGAGAGTGTGCGGCCGCTGTGTGCCAATTATCCAACATAGCGGGGGACTCCTGGCGTTCTACTGCATAATCCACACAACCTTGGGAGGAAAAAATGAGCTTGCTACTAATTTGTGACTTTTCTTTGATTATATGTCGCCCAAGGAAGTTGTAAAACAAGTGCAGAAGTTTGAGATTAAGACGGAGATGAGCAACGGGCCGTGTTTTCTGTAAATGTTAATTGTTTGTGTGAAGGTCAGTTGAGTTAATAAAATTGACCAGACCAACTTTTTACCTTCTCTTTTCCCAGCGGAGGAGGAAGAGATAGCGGTGCCCTTTCCCACACAGTCACAAAGCCTTCTTGCTCATTAGCTTCCTAAATATATTCAGCAGGGGCAAACCTAGGGTCACAAGCGCACATGCTAACCTAGACAAGGAAAACACAGCGAGACACTGTTGTGTTACTGGGCTGCAGCGCTGGCTGACCACTCGGCACAGCTCAGCATGGCCCAAGTACACAGCCCACTAATGATGACATCTCAGTCCTTCCCCGGAGGGAGCGGAGCATATAAAAAGTGAGCCATAATGCAGCAATTCCTGTTTGGGAGAAAGCCATTATATCAGATATTGCTTGCGTTTTTTTTCTTTTTTGGTGAGTCCCCAATTAGGCTCTGTAGAAAGCAATGGAGCCTTGATAATGAATACTTCTGATCATATTAGCAGAGGAAGGAAGAAATGGGGATTGTATAAATAGGAGTAAACATATTAGTCTAATTGGGATTGTTACAGATTATTCTGGATTTAAATGGCGCCGTGGTTTCCCTTATGGTAGTGGGCAGAGGATTGCACAAAGTTGCAAAAGCTAATTTACTCATTCAATTGACTGAATAAATATGGAAACAACACACACGCACGCGCACACACACACACACACACACACACACACACACACACACACACACACACACACACACACACACACACACACACACACACACACACACACACACACACACACACACACACACACACACACACACACACACACACACACACACACACACACACACACACACACACACACACACACACACACACACACACACACACACACACACACACACACACACACACACACACACACTTGTCAGAACTGAAATTGCAATAACTGTGACCTCTACTTTGGGGTGATATGAATCAAAGTGTTATTTTATCACACAAAAAGACAAAGTAAAAAAAAAACTTAAATATAAACTAAATATTCTAGGTTGTTGCTAATTAAAATGAGAGAATAAACAAACAAACAGATAATAACGGTGCTGAACCTTTAAAAAGCAATTCACAAGAGGATTGGAAACGTTGACACAACTCGATATTTCTGACATTTATAACTGAGGAGGATTTACAGCTCTTTTTTTCTCTGAAGTGGTCAATCAACAAAGATCACAGCAAGTGCAAGATGTGTAATAGTGCTGGAAGTAACAATTAACCTGGAGTTTACGCGCAGGAATGTGAATGGAGACCTGCTGCTCTGCCTCTGGCCTGCGTCTGCCATCCTCAGCGATAGTGTCTATTCTGGAGGGCACAACAAACTTGTGTGCTTGACAACTAGTTCGATTTTCACTTCTTTTTCATAAGTCATAGTTGTGGATGAAATTGGAAATTGTGTTGTGTTCATCGCTTTACGTTCTAAAGCACTTTAGTCTGCATCACCCGGAAGAAACCTGGCTGCCCTCTATCTTCTCTGATCTTCTGAAATGGTGCATGGTCTCCTGGGTTTGTCCCTGTTTCAGAGCGTGGTGTCGTGCACTGGTCAGCTCCACCTCCTCCTTCCTCTTCCTCCTGCAGCTCCCTCTGCTCTATAACAGTCTTTCGCCATCTCCTCGTTTGTCCCTTTTTTGTTTCCTGTTGCGTTCTTGTGGCGCCTCCTCTGTGCTGCAGGTGTGGGGGCTCTTGGTGCCTCTTCAGTGTCTCAGAGGACGAAATGTGTAGGGGCTGATAAGCTAGTATTTTGTTAAAGCTGCTTTCTTCAGGACCATTTTGGACTCTCAAAGTAAACAAATCTACCAAACCTCCACAAAAACACAGCAAAGATGTACAAAAGTATCCCAAAAAACAATGTGGAACAGAAACCACAAATGCAGCTTGGAGAAAAAGGCAAACAATTCAGTTGTACCATGAGAGAGGGAGGTCGCTTCCTTTTTTCACATCTCCATGACAAAAATATCTTGATGTTGGTCGTAGCTTGTCATGATATGCAAGTTGAGAACTATAATTGCTCTCCATAGTCACTAATATTACAAACAGCCTATTCACCTTATTCCACCCCGCACACTTTTGCCCCTTTTTGCCACGGATCAGCACTCCCGTTGCATTGACAACTTCCGAAATAAGGTGAATATAATAACCATTCACGTACATGTTAGATAACATTAAACTCTAACATAGAGGAAACAGTCACTTGTTTGTTTAAGTTCTCAGTCATGCAGGACTACTTCATTGTAATGAAAGTTTTCAAAAAGTAGTCAACTGGACTGGCAGAAAATGTTATGCCACTTATTCAAAATGATTCCTTCCTCGGATCCGAAATCTAGGTTTATGAATATTAGAAAGGTAAGTCAACCTATGGGCTCAGAAAGCTTACTGGAGATAATTGGAATAACCAAGGGAGAATCTCCAAACTTTCAAGCCTCCTTGAGTTATACACGCTCACTGTTCCTCATAACAAGCGACCTGCTTGTCATTAATTCCACCATTGTACCATCATCTGTGAAACTAATCTAAATCATTTCTGGATGTCACTTCAGAGAATATGCAGAAGCATTAGAGCAGCGAGAGGGGAACAGGAAGGGGTGTGGGGTAGAAAATGAAATCCACCTTGCCGTTGTCACTTGATTTGTCTGTCGTCTTGTTAATTATCAGAAACCCCACGAAGCTCTATTGACACAGTGGCAGCGGTGGCATATGTGTGGCAATGTGGGAGGAGTGGGGGCCAGACACCGCGCAGCAGGTCTCCAGACTCACACAGCAGTCGGATGGGGGAAAAATATGCACAGACTACACATTCATTTACTGCATTCAGGGAAATACTGATGTGGACAGTGGCACAACGCAGGATTCTTACACTGAAACTATGACTGTGATTTCAGATTGTTTACAGAGTAAAGAGAAAAAAAATGGTTACTTTGCTATGCATTCTGTCAACGCACAAGACAGGAAAGTAATATGCATCTGAAAACTAAGAGTTACATTTAGTCAACTTTGCCTTCTGTCTATATGGAAATTCAGCTTTGTTTAACAGCATTAACTCACTCCATGCATCTGGTATTCCAGTTTCTAAGACAACCACCCCCTATCAGTATTTTTGGTTATTCACGAGCACGCAACCATTTTCTTTTATCAAACAGCAGTCTGCATAAATACGGCTGGTGTCGAACAGTGGGGGAATGACGGCCAAATGAATGCAAGCACTTCATTCCGGCCAGAGAGGAGTCTTTTTCTTGAGGAAGGAGAACCGGCATGGTGAGGGGTAAAGGCGAGTGTAAAAGTAATGAGATACAGGTTACGGTTCACTAAACATTTGTACGAGATGACAGTATCTGCGGGGCTTTCACTTCCGTGCTTTGATCTTTGCCACCGTCAATGGGCTCCCGGCAAATCGCAGTTTTGGAAGCCTTGCTAAGTTAATACAGTTTAAAGAGGTGGTGTTAGGCGCACATTAGGTGTCAACATGCCCCGGTTTAAAATTAGAATGCTGAAGTAGAAGGCGAGTGGGAAGTGGAGTTTGGAGTTAGTTCAAAAGATTATCAGTTTTGCATGGAGGTAAAAAAGCTGAATGATGGGCAATCATATTCGTGCTCACCCCGAGTATATACTATAGACTGATGCTTGTGGCTTGCAGATCAAGAAGCTTAGAGGATGTTTTAATTTTATTTTTGATACTGTCAATTTGCAAGGTTTTGGACTGTTTTGATTTGTACATAATTGTTGACTATATTTCAATTAACGGTAACACTAATTTGCCTTTGAAGGGTTTCAAATATCGGTATGGGAAAATATCGGCCAATTTTTTTTTCTTCTTTGACGTGGCACATTTGATTGCATGCAGCAGGGTAAACGAGCTGCACTGATCTGGCTGGAGCAACAGTTTATTCAAATTATCTGAAATAATTGGTGGCTTTTCACGAAATTCACGAGATTCACGAGAAAAATGAAAAAAGTGGAGTAGAGCCACTCGCCAGAAGTTGGAATTTCTTTCCGGGATTCAGGCACTATCAGCCAAAATAGTGGTTGTCTGTGACTGTCTCTTGATGGATGTTTGGTGAACCTTCGCCAGAATCAAAGTGGATTAACTTTTAACCAACGTGAGTCCCCAAATGTGATGGAGAGGCCAGGACAGAGCGGTGGTGAGTCAAAACGCGTGTTCGCTTGTGTGTTAGCTTGTGTGTTTGCCATTTCTGAAGCTGTGTTGCAGATGTCAACTCCTTATAACTGTATTGTGAAGTAACTTCACGTATTGCTGTGAAATTTATATTTATTTCACTGCTAATATTGCATGGGCAGATGCACTCGGAGAGAGTTAACTGAATCGAAGCATCTTGTCTTCTTATATTTCTCACAAAAAATAGTACTCCATAGCGGTAGAGGTACAATATATCATATAAATGCCTATAGTTTACTTTGGGATGGCTAAAATAGCATGATACAGATCCTTTAATAGCGGAGATGGGTGAAAGTATAATAATAAATAGGTCTGAGTAAATATTTAGCCAAAAATGACATTTTACTTCAATTTTACTTTAATCTTTTTCTAAAAAAAAGGATTGTTTGTTCCAGTATAGTGTGTGAGACAGTGTGTTCCAGACATAAGCCTTGTATTGTTTATTTTCCAATAATGCAACGATAATTTGCAAACTTTATAACATTTCAGTGAGCCTTTCTATTTATTTTTAACGTCGGAATAAATATTGGTAAACATCAGATATCGGCCACAACGAGGCACATTTCGGATAGCGATATCGGCAGATAATGT
Source organism: Gobius niger (assembly GCF_951799975.1). Classification (NCBI taxonomy): domain Eukaryota; kingdom Metazoa; phylum Chordata; class Actinopteri; order Gobiiformes; family Gobiidae; genus Gobius; species Gobius niger. The sequence continues at coordinate 23,287,486 of NC_136856.1, read as the reverse complement.
TCATATCGGACCATCCCTACAAGTAATGTACTGTTGAAACTGTTTTGGTATCATGGTTGTACCCATGGTTGTTAGCTCCCAATCCAACCAGGCACAATATTCAAGACAATTGGAGGCACCACGAGTGTGCATGTAAAACGTTGTTCTTGTAAGCACTTAATGAAGCTATCAGCAAAGCCTGAAAACATGCTGCGTTGAAAGTGTCAATGTTCTACATATCAATTTCAATAGATTTTGGAGCTATCTTTTATTCAGAATGAATTGTGTCAAAGCTGCTGCGGTAACATCTATCATCACTCACTTTAAGACTCCTACCTGTGAAATACACTTAGAAAGCCGAGCAGCATATTCCCAACAGTAATGTCAAAGTGATAACGAAATCCAAGCAGGCTGCGAATATAGTCGAAGGCGTGTCAATCGATAACAGCTTTTTTTCCTGAGCAATACAGTCGATATCAAAGCAAATAAGAATAAGGAAGGCTGATATGAGTAAACCGTGTTCTGGCGACAAGGCGCATAGGAGGTCTTACCACCAAAGACAGCAGCGCCGCAACTGCCATGTGCTTGACAGATGTGATTTTCTCTTCTTAATTGATTTTTCTAGTGGATTGTGGAGACAGAAAAACAGGCGGTAGTCTGCACATGCTATGTGACGGGGAGCAACATGGGAGCGCCATCTCCCTGCCGCGACACCTCAGCGGGCTTCCTACCTGGCTCATGGAAAATCAGGACAGACTTCACTTTAAATCAATAGCAAAGTAATAGAAAGACGAAAAGACTGCAGCTTTACTCCACAGAAACCAGGCCTGATGTTTCTGAAAAGACATTATGTGCCATTGCAAAAGTCCGCTCTTTCTTCTCCGTCCTCTCAAACTAAGCCAAAGACAGACAATAAAAAGTTACTTTCCAAAAAAAACACACACAAAAATCGCTGGTGGGTGGAGACAGCACACAGCACAAACAATCACACTAAAGAAGTGAGTTTGAGAGTAGTAGAGAAGGATTTAACGTTTTGTTATTTTTTTTAAACGGGAAACAATGCCCAGCCAAAAAGTTGCAAAATAACATTCTGGAAACTTTAGCAAAAAGATATTTTACTGAACATCAAATCGTGGTGTAACTTCTAGAGCGAATATCTCCATGGGATTAAACAGAGCCAATACTAGATTTGTAATAAACAGCTCAGAGCAATGAAATGAGATGAATGAATAGAGAATAAAAAACATTAAACATTGAGTGCATTGCATTTTTTTTTTTTAGCAAAACAGTGATGTTAAAGAGGTGATTAAAGTAAAGACAGCAAAATAAAGTACCACTACATGAATCTGTGATTGTTTAAAAAGTACAGTGCACTAGTGCTATTACATACCATACCAATGCTATCCAATACAAAACTGTGCAATGTCAAAGTCAAATATTATGCCATACATTGCGTTAATATGCATGGTAAACATAATAATGAACTGAAAATGAATTTGTATCATGCACTGTCTGCCGTCTCCAGCACCACGCTAATGCATTTTGGTGTAAACATTTGTCTGTCAAACTGTGACGGCCGAACTCAAAGAAAATGACAAACTGTTGTTTGATATTTTAACAATTTTGTTCTTCCTTGGAAGGGACTTAACTTAATGAACAGTTATTGCTACATTTAATAGCTTCAAACAGTTTCTTTGCAAAACAAAACAAAAATCTTCTATATGGTCTGATTGCTTGTGACTTTGAACAGATTAAAACTTATCAGATGAAACGTGAAGTGAGTTGTCATGGGAAAACAAATAAAAACAGTATCTTTCTTGCAGATATGTTAAACAAATAGCATCAGTCACCCAAGCCATTGCAATACACAATCTACACTTAGCCGGCGCACACAAACATCTCAAATGTCGGCACTACTAGTGACAGACTGACGGGCGACAAACCAAGTGTGACAGATTCTAAAATCGCATTAAACAAAATAAGAAATGCAGCCACAAACAGGGTCGGGGAGTGAATAAAAGGCAGAGAAAGCCAAAGGAGGGAGGGAATCATGTGAAGTTTGGGGGCTGGCGAATCTGACAGACTAAGTGTGACATTAAATTTGTCTGTGAACAGGAAATATAGCGGAATCTGGGAATAAGAGGCAAAATGCAGCACCTGAAGTCTTCTATCTAACTTTGGGTCTAAGAAATACTTGTGTCAATAAACGAAAAATATCTTTGGAATTTGAAATAGGTGTACAAACATAGATTTATATGGACACTGAAGATGCTAAAAGATAGTTCATGACTTCTGATTGCACCTCAATTTAAATGAGATGATACCGGCAAAATGCATGTGATGTGGCTGGATTCATATAGCAGGATGTACTCAGTTATATGTGTTCATAAGTGCATTGGGGACACTATTCAATGTTTTGGATAGTTTATTTGTATGTACTACACCCTCACTTAAAATAGCATATCATGGTGTCATAATGCATATTGTAATCACAGAGAGCAGCATACAATAGCACAGTCTCCTTTATCAGAAAATAGGTATTTCGAGGCTTTTTTAAAGTCCTATCTTGTATTAAAATACACCTCTATTAAGCAACCATTTTGCTACTTCGAAGTCACTGGAAAGATTTTGAGGAAAAAATAACTTTTGAATAACTAATATTAAAAAAGGACAACAAAGCACAACAAGGAAGAAAAGACTGAACAGTCCTGAATTCAATAGGCTACATTTACACTTTAATAGGACCGCAATGCTTTGCTATTCATATTTGTATACACAGTCAACAATATCCTTTCCCTGTACATACTAATAGGTTCAAAAGTGGGTGACCTTCTGCACTGATCCAAATAAACCATTTCCCAGTTGTCAATATTAGCTCTTTACAAAGCTTCTTGTTGCCTTTTTGATACAGTGCAGCGGTATAATGAGCATGCCAATCACATAAATATAAAAAAAAAGGACAAGCATGCAAAAACAGTAATAGAAATTAATTTGTTTGTGGAGAATGCTGTCTGAGAGTGTCTCGCTGAGTGATGTGCCATCTGTCACACAAAACAAAGACGCCCAATTGGAGTGTAAAAACAGGGAAGTCTTTTTTTACTTTTTGCTGAAGAAAACAGAGCAGCCAGAGTGCCTGAAGAGAAGCAGCGCCGTTGTCTCCGGCTAATCAAAATTTAACAGTTGTTCGGTGTGTTTGTGCAGACCCTGGAGTGTGGGCGCTTTTAATCAATATTCAACCTGAGGACAGCATACCTGGCCTGGCCCCAGTGGCATGAGATCAGCAGCACGATGATCGTCAGTGAAAAGTACATGTGCTGCCCTGGGTACTTACCATCCGTTTCTGAAGCCTATTTGATATTGCACCATGCCAAACCCCCGAGTCTCTACCCCTCGTCTCTCCCTCGTCTCTCTCATTTTTAGCCTTAACTTCAATACTTCCCCTTCTGTATTATCCTCCCAGCCCCACTAAATCAGCATAATGCATTCTACATTTCATTGTTGAATTAGAATTTGATGTAGTGGAGAGTTATATGCAGCCAAAATAAATCACAATTAAGCCCAAAGGGAAGTCAAGTTTCCCCCGCTTAGGCTCAGTTTCAACAGACCAATACTTATCGCCTTACCCCACATGAGCACTTTTACCCCATGCAAATGATGCCCGACTATGTGCCAGCCGGCTACAATCACCTGTTATTACAGTGCAGAACAAAGGCTGGCACAGCGCTGGCAGGAACTCCCGCAGCCAATAGGCTATAGCCTCTGTAATGATGGCCACATGCATATGGATGAGCATTGTGGTGATTGACAAGAGAGATAAACAATAATAACAAGCCGGGCTGGTGTGAAGAGTCCTATGAGACCTGGCGGAAAGGTTGTTGCCATGGCGAGGTGAGGGGAAGGAGTGAAGAGCAGGGAGCTGACACCGAGAGGATCCAGTCAGGCTGTGGAGTGCAACTATTAAAATTTACTAAATGTCACCATTTACATGAGCTGTGTCTTTGACGTTATTATCAAAACCATGATGGTACATTTCACTCTATGTTAATCATTGAACATGTATGACGAGGAGAAACATAGGTTCGAAGTGTATAAAATACAGCAAGTAGCAGAAGTTCTGTAAACATTTACATGTGCCCGAAACTTGATGGCAACACCAGGGAATGGTCTTATCAAGTCACCAGTGGCTGGTTTAAGCATAGCATTTTCTCCACCTGTTCTTTCTACTTACACTGACAACAATTCAACAATAAACCCAAACGACTATGACAGGAGCACTCTGGCACCTGCAGGTTAGTGGAACAGTAAGTAAGCAAAGATTCAACTACTAAACAATTAATCTAATCCAGTGGTTTCCGGGGACGAGATTGAATACAACTTCTATTTACTCATGAAACATTGTTGAAATCCTTACGCTCACTTGCTAGGGCGATAGTTATTACAAATGAATAGCGGCAGTGCACTGCGAGTCATTAGCCTTTCCGTTTGAAAGGAGATGGGGTAATATAAAATACATTGGCAGACATTAAACATTAAGAAGCCACTCAAATATTCTGCAAAACAAGCCCCTGGGGCCACATCATGGGCTTACCACACACCAAAAAGTGGGCGTGCAGAAACACTTTGTGATGACTAACTCATTTCAAGCAGAAGATCACATGACTCTTCTGGGTCACGGAGAAGAAAGATCTACAGCTGTTAATAACGTGTGATATAAAAGTCAATTTCAAAGCACTGTGATCCATGTAATTGTATTTTTTTTAAGTTGCATTCACTATGATTAATACATACTTGAGTAAACGCTAAAAAGGTATGATTAAATTACATCTCAGCCATTTCAAAGCAGAATGTAAAACAAATAACTCCATAAATAGTGCAAGACGAAAGACATTGTTCCCTCAGACTAATTAGAGAGATATATTCATGCATTGAAAATTACTGTTACTGCAGTTCTTGCTTACAGTAAGAACTGCAACAGTGTTTTATTTGTAAGATTAAGGCTGCATTATTTTAGAATAAAAAGAAAGGAAAGAAGGAAAATGATGAAGGCCTTGATGCTGCGTGTAGTGTATATCAGCACATAGTGCTCATTACTGTTTAAGACAAACTTACACATTATTTCCTACATGCTAAATTTATAGTGTTGCTATGGATTTCACTCTCTTGAATACTTTGCAGTTCTTGTAATCACTAGCCATGAAGGCAAGTGTGGGGCAGCTGGTGGTCAAGTAGGAGGCAGACTAAAACATATGAATGTGAAACAGCGAATACATGGACTTAACTGAATAAAGTGAAAAAATAAAATTGTCACAGCACGAAACTGAATCTTCCAGTGATATTCACTTTATTCCGGAAGTTCGCGTGGGCGCCTCCATGAATTGTGCCCGCCCATTTTCTCCTATCAGTTAACATGGGAGAAGTCAACATAAAATCAGTCACTACACGAAATCAAAGCAGTTTTTCGTCCGCGCTGAGAAACGATGCTGTGTTGACATGTTGGCGCAAATGAACATTGGAAATGAACATTTTACACAAATCAATCGACTAAACATCAGATTTGAGCTGAGAATATTTTCCCTCGTTCTCCATTTAAATTAACGGGCTTCGCGCTCGACCGGAAGTGTCTGTACAATGGAAGTGCCGAGACAAAGCAAAAAGTGGCAAAAGTGGGCGGGGCGGAATAAGGTGAATACACTGTAATGCATCCAGGCATCCATCTTCTGCTTTATCCAGAGTCGGGTCACAAACTGAATTTTCCGTATATTTAGTTTAGTTTGATTTATTCATAAAGTTATTTAAATCCCACAATGCTGCGTGAGTGAGTGACCCAGTGCATGTGTGGAAGATGATCACATCACACATTTACAATGCTAATGACTCATATTGTGTTCTACGCCTGGCCTCCTTGTCGTCTTCTGGCGTAAACCGTTAAGGGCTGAGGACCAAATAACCATCATTATTCTGGTTAAGTCTTGTCCCTGTGGGGGGAAAACGAATTAGAGGCTACAAGTATTGGAGCCAACTTAACTCTGCTACAACAAGGTCACTGGCATGTCTGAAATTCCAAAACAGCACTAGAGGGGTCTCGGAATACTTTAGTGCCAAAACCAAACAATAAAACAAGGTGCCCGCTACTATTCTGAACACATGTCTGACACTGCGCCATGCAAACAAGGTCTCACAACTCTTCCCTTTACTCCTGGCCAACATTAGCTATGACTGGCTTTGTCAAGTCTGTCAGCCTTTCACTTGCTGGACCCCTTGCCAAGCTTTCTGAATCAGTTTCAAAACAGCCAGCGTTCATTATTGTCTGTTGTCCTTGTCTCATTGTTGAGAGGTGACCACGTCGAAGCTTTGAATTTGATCAAACTGGCCCAATACACAGAAGTGACAGTGGTGCTCTACTGCAACCATAAATAGGCAAATGAAATGTAAAATGTGACAGAAACTCAAGTGTGTTCACACGAGATCACAAAATAATTTCCTCACAATTCTAACAAGTGGAGGCATTAAATCAATCACACAGGCACGAGTATTGTCAGTTGAAATTAATCCAAGCCTCAAGATTATCATGGCAAGTTTTTAGACCCAATTCCTAAAAAAAAAAGATAAGGTTCAATAGTAGATAGTGGATTTGTGATGTTACCTTGCCCCCTGCTCTTGCATGCATCTATAATCATAAAGAAAGTCTACACATGAATGGACACTATAAAAATGTCCAATTAAAACAGGGACATGCAACATAAAGACTTGCATTTGCATGGCACATGCTTGTGCATAAGCAATGGAGAAAGGACATTGCATGGATTCATGGAACGGCGGATGAATAGGCAAGGCTGTGTCTGCCAGCATTCAGTGATGTGTACATCATTTCAGAGGCGCTGATGGGCCCTAATGCAGAATAAGCACAGCCAATCAACAACTATCTATCCACAGTGCCAGAGTGAAACATTGAAGGGCTACTTCAAGGCCAGCGCAACTGCCACATTGTGCTGACAAATCATTGCATTAGACTTGTCCGCCAACAGGGGAGATAAAAAGATGGAGGTGCAGAGTTTAGGGTGCATTGTGGATGCATTTTGCTGCTACTCTGACAATATTGGTTTTGAATGCTATATGAGCTTTTTGAAAGACAATTGGGCTTTTCTTTTGATCTTGGTCAAAGGCCAAGAGCACAGCACTTTAACTCTCCTGACTGCCTCCCATTTCCTTAAGGACTTCAACTAAAATGGAAGGAACACTAAATACTACTCAGTCATGTTTTTATGAGGAAACTGCATTATGACATTGGACATAGGACGGGGCCTTTCTGTGTGGAGTTTGCATGTTCTCCCCGTGTCTGCGTAGGTTTCCTCCGGGTACTCCGGTTTCCCCTACCACTAAAAACATGTGCAATAGGTGAATCCTCCAGCCAGGTGATTGTGACCATCAGCCTGGCTCCACATCATGGAGATGGGTCCCCGGGCGCGGCACGGCCATCGACCACTGCTCCTTACGGGTTGCCCCAGTGGAATCGAAGGATGGGTTAAATGCAGAGGACAAATTTCCCTACGGGGACAATAAAGTATACAAACAAACAAACTAAAAAGATTTAGCATGATACATTGTATCATCTAATTATTTATCATCTTTTTTGTTAATTCTTCGTAACAGATATTAGGAAGATAACTAGTTCCTTATCAAAATTCTATTTTGCACACCCATGGTGAATGCTGGTTGATCAAGTCATGTTGAAATTCATCCCTCAAGTTCCACAATAATGATTAGGTGAGTCAAGATCAAAAAGTAAATCAAATATGCATAGTTTCTCTTTGAGAAAATATACATTGGGTCCATGCAGCTGTGCCCTGTGTGGTTGTCCGCGTGGATAAATAGTGATTGGCGTGTGGCTCAAAGTGGGAGGTGTAGAGTGATTAATCAGCATAATGAGCGTAGATGAGTGCTGTGCAGATGGAGCCTACGCTCAGGCCTGTGTCAAGCAGCATGTCGTCTCTGTCGCTCCCCCGCCGCATCCAGACTGTGCTGCTAGGACCACATTTCTGCACATGGCTCTTCCAAGCTGCCCGCTCAAAATTAAAGCATAATCATTCTGACTATTAGTTAAACGCTGACATGCATTGATAGTGCCTATCATATGAAGCCCAAATTAAAATGACTAATTAGCCTCTATATGCTCTCTATATTTACACACTAAACCAGATAGTACTTAAGTCATTAAATATTTTGCTCTATGAAGATCATTTAACACACCATTTAAGCTGGCTGTTGATGAAGCTAAACAAATGTCCCTTTTGGTTCACAGGTTCGTTTTATATATTCATTTTACCATTACCTGCTAAAAATGCAAAACATTGGTAGGATGCTAAGATTTTTTAGTAAATTGATCCATTTATTCATAAGAATTAAGAGTTAAAAAATAAAACTTGTTAGGTATAAGTTCACGCTGACAGCAAAACATATTTTCACTGTAGCATTTCAAAGCCATTCAGTGTGATTATAAGCACAGTTGTTTGTTGTATTCTTTTTAATGTGTGTTACTTTTTCATCTAAACAATTGGGGAAGAGGGATGTTTTGCAAATCACATGATGGGTTATCTTAAGACAGCTCACCCTTTGTGCTGACATTGTGCTTGTACTCTGAACAATTACTTTAAATATCAATGAAAATGAAAACAACACTTGTTGTTACATGAAGAGAAAACAATACGGCGCACTATGGTGACAGCTAATTGTAAGACTATTTTCCAATTGTCCAGTGCAGGCATTACATTAGCCTTCAACTGTTATTTAAGCAGCCCGAGGCACACTTGCCAGATGTGTTCTGCCTTCTGCAGCGATAAGTGAACACGGGCCTCCCTCCGGACACTCTGACATTAGCTTAGCTCCCAGACGCTTAAGCTGACTCGCACACCAGCCCACCAGAGGCTTGTTGAGCTGTCATTGTTGTTAGCTGCTTTATTGTGCAGCGCCATATACTTATTACACACAGAAGACTCGTGTGAAGGGAAAAAAAGTGGAATTTTCTTGCATGATACTTAATTTGGAATTTTATCACTTGTGGACTGCAAAATTCCACTCTCATTTCACTGAGCAGACCTTTTAAAGGAATCACTACATGCAAAATTAACTTTTTTACTGTGTATTTATAATGCTACCTAATGAAAAACAAGCCTGGACATAGCGTTTATGCACATTTACGTAATCATCTGTGTTCAGTCGGTCTTCAGACAGCTTTAACACATCATTTCAACACTCAAACTGGCTTCACTATAAATGACATCAACCCAATAGGTAACAACTGTTGTTTTTAGCCTCATTTAAACGGCTTCTCTGCCTGATCCCGTCAATTGGATAAAGCGTTTAAAGGAACCACTTTGAACAGTTACAGTCTGGGGTTAACTTGAGGTCTAACCGAAGATATTGTGTTACAAACTTGCCATGACTAATATTGTGTACCTCGAAAAAGAAATAAAAAGCAAACTTTAGTAGGCCTATAGCAACGCAGCTGTACCGCTGGAACACGCAAAAATAATAACCCAATATAACTCAATGTGGGAAAAAGCACAACACCTCTTACTTCCTAAAGCAGAGGGGGGTGTGCCATTTCATAACATACACTGTGCACTTGGCGCCAGACTGCCAGCCAATTAAAGGTTATCAGAGCTCAAAATAATAGTCCTGTAGGGCAGCTCTCTGGATAGTCCCATCTAAAAATATATTGCATCGCTCCCATTTACAGCTCCCCAAGAACTAGCAGCAAGCTGGATATAGCGCCGCTTCTCTGCAAGTGTTGATAAACCATGTGGGAAGGACACAGCGTATATCATTACAGAAGTAATTATTTTGCTTTATAATCCCTGGGCAGAAATGACCAGAAGACTCAAAGTGGTTTCAAAGCACTGCTCAGAACTATGGCTGCACCTGTTTCACAAAATTAGAGAAAATGTATTGCAGACTGTTATCAAGGTGTGAATCTCTGTTATTAACAAAAATAAGTTCCTCCTTAGGAAACAGTGAAAATAAAAAGTATTAAGAATAATAGCAGCAATCGCTGTTGTTGTTTACTTCTGTGATTTTCGCCAAATGTTATGGTTAATGGTAGGCAATCAGCTGATGCTTCTAGGCCTCTAATGCAGTTTTATAAAATCACTGATCTCTTACAACGCAAATGAATGCCCTGTCATTAAACTATTTTTATTTAATCAAAACATCAAATTGCCTGCCATAGCCCTCAGACATGGCGACATCACTCATATAGCTATAGTAACTTGCACACTTAAAAACAATAAATAACAATAACAACAATAAACAATAAAACACCATTACTATGATAGTACTTACTACAGTACTAGCACCACTACAGCGACTGCTGCTACTTGTCTAGTACTTGGAACTTCCACAACAAAAACTTTAAGTACCACAGATGCAGCTACTACACATACTATAGTTATTATATTCTGAATTGCAATGTTTGCAAAGTCGTTTTTTTTTTTTTCATTAAATCATTTAACGGTCAAAGGTATATTTACTTCCACTGGTGATTTGCACACACAAAGCTTGTTTTCAATTAGTCCTTTTTTGTGGAAAAATAAAAGAGAGTAAAAGGACTAGCCTTTGGAAACCTCATCAATCATGGCTGAAGACAAAGAAAGGGGAAAGGAAGGTGGGGTTATAGGGAGACTGTGCCAGAGCGCCCTTCATCATCCATTATAAAAGTATGAATGGAGGGGTCTCCATGGTGAAAGGAAGATGGACTCTCCAATAACGTAGCCACTTGAGAACACTGTGGCCACACAAAAGAACAGAACTCAAATTTCAGCCATGGGCTTGGGCTAATCAAAATCAGTGCTTTTTGAGGTCTTTGATGGACAATTGTAGTCTGTGTTATTCTGGTAACTACATGCTGAGGTTATTGTAAAATGGACTTTTTAATGTGACATTTTACGTGCATATAACGTGTAGGATACTGCATTTGATAAAAGAGATAACGAAACTTGTGACTATTGCTATTGTTGTATTTGCTACCCAAGTACTACTGCACAGTAGTAAAGCCAGCTCTACCTGTAAAACTGCTTAAAAGAACGATAATCAATATTACTATTCATAAACTGGCATAAAGCATAGCATTACTTCAGGTGCATCAAATCTTTATTATTAAATCTTTGTGGAAAAAGCTGAGGAAAAACAAGAGGACGTCACAAAGAGAAGAGCGTACTTGAAAAAGTGTAAAGAGGCGATGAATGGACTTTGAAACTTGGGACTTGATGTAAAAGTGCATTTTTGGAGTGGAGTATCATCCCTTGTGCGTGTATATGAATGGTAGCCAGACACACTCCTGAAAGCATCAGTCTTACCTGGATGAGTGATTCGCTCAGCCGTTCCTCGTCCACCTCCAACACAATGTCCCGGATCTCTTCATAAGGCAGGCGGAACGAGCCCAGGAAAATTGCTGTTGTGATGGAGAGAGAAGAAGAGTCATTTCCACTCCTTTTTTTTTATTAGACCACAGGGTTCAAAGAGACACTTCGCCCGTCATTGGTCCTCAGACAGAACCACCACACATCCAAATTGTCAAAAAGGAGGGGAAAAAAACTAAAATCGAACACACTGCTGGCATCGGCACACTTTACAAACACCAATTTACAGTTATTATTTACAGTTAAATGACAGATCAATAGACCCATTTTCAGTGTGTAAGTCAGGGATCGTTTATTCACTTGATGAATAATATGTAATATGTAAAAGAAAAATTGTGATGTATGATTATTGTAGGTTATTTTTGTACAATATATCAGTTATCGCAGTATCAGCGTATCGGAAGGTTATCACGAGACATGTACCGCATATTGTATCGAATCGTGAGGTACCCAGAGGTTCCCATATTTGCTCTCATGAAAAATGAGGGTAAAAACAAAAGCGTTGCGTTTAAACTTTTGTTGAGTGTATATACAGTATGTGAGAAGGAATAAATGATACGTTGAGCAATGAGCTGCTTGTAGAACCAGCAGGTGCCATGCTGGAAGAGGGCAGAGTTTTGCTTTGGTGGAGACAGCCCAGTAGGTACCTCGCTCTCTAGCTAAGGTGCCTCCACTGGAACTCGAAGCTGATGGTGAATCCAGGTGGAAGTCACAGGTGGAGCTTCGGTAATGAGTTGGAGGAGATGAGCTAAGCAGCTGCTATTGTGCCACAACGCTGGGACCTGATGTCTGCATCTCGCGTGTAACAAAGGAGTTAGTCTAGCTAGTTCTCCATACACAAGACTGACTACTTATGAAGCCACGGTGTCTGCTCCTCTGCTACGATTAAAATAGCTTTGATATTTCTAGCTTCGCTGTGTCAGTGATCCGTACATTTATTTCCCCACTCAATGGCACGAAGCATAAACGAAGGTGTGTTTAATCAAGCTGAACATGACATTGTAGCGTGGAGTCTCACTTTTATAACACTGCAATATGTTGTGTAAAATGCTGCAGATATAAAACAACAGCTGGATGTGAGCGTCTCTTGGGGGAGGCTTGTCAAAAGAAATCCTTGCAAATGTTTGTAAATTACAAAGTGGAGCTGATGTGGGTGACAAAGAAGGCAGGTTAGGAGTTAGATGTGCTAAAAGCCTACAGCAAAGACAGAAATTAAAGTAACATTTGTTCTGTATTGTCAGTTTGATTCTGCATCTGTTCTAACTCAATTTATTTCTATTTTTAAATGTTTTGCACCTGTCATGCAAGCAGCTTTGGTGTGCATCCGTCTAAAAAGAGCAACATTTAGTTTGGTTCAGTGGGAGAATAGGCCCGAACGAATTGAACAATAGATAAGCTAGTTTAATATATTTATCCAGGCTCTGTGTACTGTAACCAATACACTCGGAACACTCTTGTAGCTTGGCCAAAAGAATAAGTCTGGTATTTGTTATTAGTGTCAACATTTCCTAGAGACACTAATATTGGGATTTCAATCGTCCTGCAGTCTGAGTTGCCTGCGTACCCATTACACTTTTTCACTTGTACGTTTGTGCCAAAAAGCTCTGATGTTGTTGGAAAATGATTAAAAACACATCACCAAGTCTCACGTCAACACTGGGTGACATTCTTTTCTTTAATGTGAACAGAAGGTAACATCATTTCCCTCTCCTCTTCATCATTTAATGATTTGTCGGATAACAATTTGCCTTAGTTTTGACAACAAACCAAGTTTTTTGTTCTCTCTCTTTTAAGCAGGCCCCTATCAGCTTTTAATTGAAAGGGTCATAAAACAACCATCCACCTTAACACAAAAAAGCCTACTATATACTTTATAACTGTATTTGAAATTGTTTGGGTACTCGTAAACCTTCACAGTGTGGTGCAATGACATACATATATACATCAATCCTAATTTTGAATCTATCCATTCTTTTAACCTTTTATTTTGTAAATACATTCTGTAACTGAAACATCTAGTGGAGTAGTCATGCATTTATATCAAATCCCATGACATCTATCAATTGCCATGTGAAAGTGAGAATGTCTATAATTATCTCTTCTTCTTGCCACACTCCAAAGCCATCTGCCATGAATGTGATCAAAGATGGTAGTGACAGCTATGCAATGTGTCATGTGCTGGTTGTATATGTACATGTACAGGAATGACAAGACACTCTCAACAGCCTGTGACACATTCAAACTATTAACTTCTTCTATTGTAACATTCAGTATCTTCATTGTTTTTTTGATTACAACTGCCCTATCGTGTACAAGACCTCCATGAAAAAGCATCACTTTGAAAAACATGTAGGTCAGACGGTCAGTGCAATGGACTTACATAGATTCTGTGCAGTCTTGGCATCCAAGATTCGAAGTTCTTTTGCCTTTTTCTTGAACTGCTGCATTCTGTCATCTGTCTCATCCTTTGTGTCCTTTTTAACTGGAAAAACACAGAAAGGAATTACATATTTAACGTATATTGTAGACATTACATGCAAACATTATAAATATACATAAATGTGGATGGAACATGGCACAACAATGAACAGTCAAACAGGAAGGCGCTTCATTGATGGTTGCGTTCGGTAAAAGCTTTGTGAGGACAGAGCTGTGAGCAAGCAATGGGTGTTCTGTGTTCTGCCATATTATTTTCCACACAACCAAGTGTCAAAACAATTTTAAGAAAACACGACGAAGCAGGCTCAGGTGCTTTGCAGCTTTCAAAGGGCCATGGCGCACCCACCGTCACCGCCGTGTTCGACATGATTCTGGCAGAGACCAAAATCATGGATGACTTTATATTCCTCATTTGTTCGTCTTTTCCAAAATATCTGTCACTCTGACGGTGGGTAGATGGTGCTTAGCCAAGAAGATCTGGGGGGATAATTGTGTTACCTCCTACGGCTCCAACAAAATGGCACTGAAGTCTGTGTTATTTGACTGAACACAATAGACAAATTGTTACGGAAATGAACAGATTTATGTTTTCATAATGGAAGTAACATTGAGTGAGCACAGCGGGGCATGTGTCAGCATGGATTAATCTTCACCTGGGTTAAGTCTTTCTATACACAACTGTTGTATAAGGATGAATTATGGAATATTTAGACAACAGCAAATCTTTACCATGGGATCTAAAGCAGGAAATTATCGTGGGCATTTAGATTCCCTGGGGTCTATGATGATGAAATGAGGACATGATGTAAAATGTAACTTTATATTTAAAGTAAATCGATTAGTTGGTGAATGTACAGCAGCACAGAAATGTGAAAAGCAAAAGCAGAGTTCCTTCTCTTTCCAGCATTTTCTGCAAGAGACAGCTAATCATCACAACAAGTCTGCTAAAGCCCAAGGTAGGAGTCTCCCAGGAAATCTAGAACAAACAATCTGTCCCCCTAGTGCTGGCTTGCATGTTTGAAGAAAGAATCAAAGAGGCAACATCTCATGGGCAGCCTGGAGAAGAAGCGGCACTGAGGACTCCTGCTTAGCTGTCAGTGCGTGACACCACCAATGCTATGGCTTACAGCATTAAAGTAGAGTCTTACCACAAGCATGTATAGCATAATATTTGTCAGAGGAGTTGAAAGAACAAGCATACAGTTACACTATATCACGGTGAACAGACAAGCAAGTTAATACTTTTAAGCGTGCAGTCCAGCTATAATTTAAAAAAAAAAAAGCTTTGGATCAAATCTTGGCAGGAGAAACAAGGGAGTGTGCCAGCGTCACGGTAAAAGCTACACCATGTACAGTAATATTAATAATGCCTGTGCTTCTGTGTACTGGTGTTTTGCAAATAAGCACAATGCAGATAAAATCAGTGGGCGCTCAAGTAGAATGCCTGGAGTGAATAGAGCTGCCATAAGCCAGTGTCTTTTATACGCCTTGTCACTGAATGGGCCCATTCACACATCCAGCTTCAGACAAGAGCTTTGAGAGTGACTTGAGTTAGATGCAAAATCAAAATCTGTGACCAAGATCATTTTAATAAAGAACGAACGTTGAAATTTAGTGTGTGAAGCTCGCCATCATGTTTAATAGAGTTGGGATGACTCCTGCTTTAAAGCAGTCGTTCGGACTGGGTCACAGGAGCATTTTCTGTGCTGATAATTTGTTTTCAAACAAAAAAAAATGTTTTAATAAGCTAACAGTAGGTCCAAAAACGAACTTGAGAATTACTGCAAGGACACGCAAAATACATGACAGGAAAGAAAATATGTTTCTGATTTGCTAATTTATTGTCAAGTGATATTTGCTAAAGCCCCACACCTTGGAGATTCAACAAGAGTAGCTTTTTGAATAGTTTGTATAGTTGTATAGTTTATTCTTCATTCTCACTCTTCATTTTCAAGAAATTATATAACTCTAAAATTCACTGACAAACCAAACAGCGAGGTGATGACAATAGTCGGGCGGAAGGTGCAAGTCATTTTTACCCATTTCTGTAATAATAAAAACACTTTTTGAGGTTATCCAGTGAATATCCTTGTATGGAATGGTAACATGACACAAACAGAGAATTATCCAGGCTTCCTTGCGCAGCGAGAGCCCTTGTACAAAGAAATTGGAGCGCTAGTGAAAATAAAACACAGTGCAACAATGATCTCCCACTGAGGATGGCCCTCAGACAGAGGCCAAATTAAACAGTGTAGGGAATTTGACTGCATTTGCCATTAAATTGTTCTCTTAAAGGCTTCACTTTATTTGCTCATCTACAGCAACTGCAATCCCTCAATGGTTGGGAGCTGTGGGCACACTTGTCCGTGGTTCAGCTGTCTGTAGCCTTGCCTCCGGGGACCCACGCTGTCTCAAATTAAACAGGAAAACAGCGTCTTTAATAATGTGAAACACTGCATTCAGATAGCTCGACTCTTGAACAGGGCTGTTGGCTGACTCAATTATGCCACATGTCAAATGGCTCCTGTGAGCGCTGCACACCGACTGATAGGCCCTGGAGGGCTCACACACTCCGAGCTGCCACACTAGTTAAGAGTCCCAGGTGTGCTCTGGGGACGGCTATAGGTGGCAGATTTCAACCAGATGGCTGGCCACATAAATAAGCAACTTTTCTAAATGTTTCCAAAACTTTCATATAAAAAGTTACGGATGGGAGAACTTCATGGTGAAATCTTCGGGAATGCCAAACAGCTTAACCTACCCAACAGCAAACTTGACTAGCAGCTGATAGTGGCACGTGCCAGTACAAAAACGTGTTCCGCTTGTCGCCCAGTGGCTAAAATGTGAAAACTGTGAAAACACTGGCATCCCTTATGAACCAGTTTATATTTGTAAATACAAGCTTTGAGCTAATCATACAGTGAGCAGCCTTTTGCAATGTGTACACTGTTGGCAGGCTTCATGGCTGAAATACAGGAAGCCTTTTCATCCAACGGTGTCAGAGAGTGAGCATTAAATAGAGCAGTAACAGTCTGCCAATCCGGTTTATTGTGTGCAGAGTAACAATCAGTTACAGCGAGGAAGTATTGATCATTTCATTTTGGGAATATGAAGGAAGGAGGTTTGTTCAACTCAATGCGAATACCTGCACGTTTCAAAAAGCTTGGAGCTTATAGTATATCAATTTACACATTCATGTTTTTATAATAACAATATTCATCTCAAGCAATGAGTTAACACACAGCAGCTTGTTCTCTGAGGGAGAAAGAATTAAGATGCTGCTGACACAATTTTGGCCAAACGAGTAAGAAAGGCACCAAGCTCTTCACATTGATGCATGGTAAGATATGAAGGTACAGGGGTGACAGGCTTTGGGGAAGCCTGTCAGACTGCAATATTTCAAAGTTGTGCTTAAACAAAACACATGAAAGATTGAGTAAATCCAGCATTAGCACATGAAGGGAGGAAAGTCTCTGGCGATTTTAACTGTTACTCATTCCATTAACTGAGGGGGAGTCAGGTTTGCTCCGTTCCAAAAGGAGTCACCAAACTGAGGGAGGCTTCACGAGAATGAAATGGCATGAAAAGAAACAGCTTTGGCTTATTACAGTTGACTTGGCATCTTTGGTAAGCCTTCTCTGTGGGGCTTGGACCGAGGTATGCCCATGGGAGGTTCTGTGATAACAACAGTTCTCCGACGCTTGGACACTCCGGTCTGTTTGCTGGCCCACGCTCACTTTCTGGTGGCGTTCCATGCGATATCTCCCACAAGACATCCATGAAACTCAGGGCATTAGCGAGCTAAACACTACCACATGTTCACTTCCGGATCCTCGAGCATCACCAGTCGGGGGGAGAAAAAAAAGAGAGGGAGAGAGGGGCTTGAAAAGGAATAATAGAAATGGCAGATGACGGGTCTAGGACAAACATATTTAAAGGCAAAAAGGACACAGAGTGGAACAGACAATGCGGAGTCTGCTCCTTGACCAGGCCATTTATTCCCTCAAATGTGCAATCTGCCCACAAACATGTGCCCTGTCCTCCATCTCAGGGACCCATGGCGCGGATTGAGTCGCTGGAGAGCTGCCAGTCTGGCTAAAGGAGATGGAAAGAGTCGCCGGCCTCAGACGTGCTCAGTCTGCGCAGAAAATGCCAATTCCACACAAGTGTTGATACAGGCCACCTCTGACTCGTCTCTCGGAATAACACTGTCTTACAAGCTTGGAGCGTAATTGCATACGCTCAAGCAAGGCACCAGCTACTGCAAAGAAACACGATACACAAGCGGATACGACAAGAGGAGCTAGTTATTTTCCAAACAGAAAGCAGTAATAGGAAGACTAAAGTGGTTTTCAAACTGCAATGTACGTATGTACCATAGTGAAAATGTAAAATTTCTTCTGGTAGAACTCAAGTGGCACTGTGGCTTTGGGCCACATATGTACAATATATGTTGCTCAAGTGAGACATAGGAGGGCAAACAAAAAGAATATTCCTCTAAGAAGTAGGAATATGGTTTATTTGACTTAATTTTTGACAGAAAAAATATGTTGTTTAGAAATTTTAAAAAAAGAATTTTCAGTTTTGGACATAGCATGGTTCTCAATTCATCATCAAATCACTGCACATTGTTTTTATATTATGTGTAGTACATTGCAAGACAAGGATGTAAAAGGATTCAAATATTTTAATCTTCGCAGAGATCAGAATCAATATGGAAGTCTAATGTTTAGTGCACAAGTCTTTTCTCCTACAGACCAGTATTAATCATAGGCAAAGCAGTTCACAAAGATCACATCAGACACAATTTCCATCGAAAGCAAAAAAAGAAAACAGCATTGCAAGGATTCCAGAGACAAGTTGTGCTAATCTGACCCTAAAGTTGCAGTTCGGGGGAGGGGAGGGGGAGCTGGCTGCGATCCGCATGAACAGGAAGTTAAGTGTGAAGATTCAGTGAATGTGTCAAAGGTAACGAGTTTTTAGCCCTAACCACATCATTTGATATCTCCAAAATAGAAGGCCTGTTATGTGTGTACTATGTGTGTACCCGACGACAAGTAAAATCCAGCTGCAACCAATTTCTCCTTCTGAATAAGGTTAACCCCAGGTTGCCTTCTGAAACTCCAATTTTCAGTGCGGCCACTTGTCTACACAGTACCGCCTATTACCTTAAATCTTTTACGCATGTTCAGCCTGACATTTCTCAAGAACTCATTTTCTTTTTGCGGTAGATTTATGTGATTTCTTAATAGCTGTGAATGTTTGACCTTATGAAATTTAACTCAATGGTGGCAAGAAACATTCTGTACAAACGTTACGAAATGGGAGTGTCTCTTTTGCAACAGGTCTGACCCAAATTCACCAAGCTGCTATAAAGAAACCGTACAAACTGAAAGATTTATGAAGGGCAATTTCCAATGCGGGATTCGGGGATCAAAATGTGGGTCATAGGATGATACTGTAAAGGTGGAGATACATAGTTTGAATAGTTCTGTCACTGATAATACACTGTTCTAACGTGTTCTACTAACTAATCTAATGAGCTATTAAGACCGAAGCACTGTTGTTTTTTTTCTGGTAAATGTGGTTCATAATAAAATATCTGTCTGAATAAATGTCTGAATATATGTATGTTTTTTGGCAATAAACCAAAGCCCGGTGGGTGCACATTGGGCCTAACCGCACTGATCTGCAAACATTTAAACACGGTCTAGATGTACCATGGCAACTCAGACTCCCCAACGTGTTACATCTTTCGCAGCTTTCAACTTAACACAGTATGGATCTGGACAGTTCTTTGGAAGTGCATCCCAGCAAGCCAGGATGAACATTCAAATGTTTTTCTTTCACATTGCTCTCGACTGCGCAATCATCATTACGTCTAATGGTCAGAGAGTGGGCTCCGGACTTGTAGAAACAACATTGTTTAAATAAGTGAAGGTTACAACACACAGGTAATTATGGATGTAATTTCACTTCAAACTGACAGGAAGCTTTTTTCTGAAGTTATCTCTGCGCCATCTGGCCACACTTATAGGAGATCTCTAAATAAAACGCTGTATGTTTAAGAGGGGGAGAAGACGAAATCCCGCCGAGTGACACGGTGACCCTACGCTGGTCAGTTAATTTGTTCAGTATGCAGGGAGAGGCTCGGCCCACGCTCAAAGTCCACAGCTGGGCCTGCTGAGAGAGAGAGGGAGAAAGGGAGAGAGGCGGAGGGTGGGGGGATTGGACATGGCCTGGAGAGAAAACACCTCCTCTTCTATAATTGAGACAACACAGATCCCCCTCAGTCACCCCATACCCCACTGCCGCAGAGGTTAGAGCACTGGAAAGCCATGCTGCTCATGGTCGGGTCAAATACTAAAAATACGTTTTTGTTGAAGGAGCTTGGTTTAGTTTAAAAACATGTTGGTTATGATTTAGTTTAATTAATTAATGAAGTATTGGAATTTTGATTGGATTTGCAATTATGTTAAATGGTTTAAAAGCATAACCATTTGAGAGAATAATGAAAAGCTGAACTAGGAAAATAATTCAACCACATGAAGAACCACGTGCATTTCAGAACATGTTGATGCTGTAGAGGGCTACTGTACATTTTATGGGGCTTAAAATAGATTTAAAAACATTATTTGTGGGTGCTTCAGCATTGATATTATATGTTTGATGATTTGAAATGATGTCTCTGTAAGAGTATATTGTAACAATGAAAATCAGGTAAGAGCTGGTGAAGACCTTGACTGGGGCTCCTCCTGCTGGCAGCCGTGGCCTCAGCACGGTGTGATAAACTGGCTCAGAATCGATATAATGTTGGATAATAGGCTTTAATAATGTGGGGGACAGTTTAAGGTTTTAACAATGGCACAATTGTATCCAGGAAGTACAGATCAATGTGCTGACACGGTGAATGTAGTGAAATACTACTCCAGGTATGTCTTTGACAGGGCCACAACGTTATAAAAAAAAATTGACTTTGCATGATATGTCCCCCTGAAATAGGCAATTTTATCAAACAACTATTCTACTTCAAACTTAACATTCAACTTTATGTAAACAAGAATAAAATGAGTCATAAACCAGCATATATAATTGGATTACCAACAACAGACAGAAGCTGGCTATTTGTCCCTTAGTATCAGATGGAACTGCTGCTCTTTTAAAATAGCATATTAATAGTGTTGTTACTTGTTTCAGTTATTGAATTACTACTATTATGTTTTAGTTTTTTTGTTCTTATATCGATTAAGCCCATTTACAAATTAATCCTAAACATGCCTTGTTTAAACACAGGGGTAGCAGATTTGAAACGTCAAATTCCCAGGATGGTTTAGATTAGTTTAATTAATTGCAGTCTTAATCTTTGAAATTGCAGTTTCAACTCAATTTTATAGCAATTAATTATGCTGCCTCTTCTACTTTTTCTTTCGCTAATTCATATTTCGATTGATTGTTGAGAAAGCAATTTATGTAAATGAAGGGTCACAGTCAATTAAGGGCAAGTTTTGTTTCAGGAAAAAAAATATAATAATAATTGACATCAATCAAGTCTATCCAGTGGACATTGGAAAGCAATGCTGTATTTCCCACAACAATAGAAGTTGACAATGAACCTAAATAAAAACAGTGCTTATCCACAAAATCAATATGTGCAAACGCTGCCAATGACCTGCCTCTCTGTCCGGCCTTTTAACAAGAACATTTAATCTGCCCACATCCACGCATGGCTACTGTTGTGGCTCTTAAAGGCGAGGGAGTGTGGGAAGACTCTGACTCTGGCTTCTCAAAACGGTCATAGAGACATGCTCTTGGGGGGCAACCGATGGACTGAGCCTGCCAGCCAATCAGAGGACAGAAAGCGCTCTAAAGCATCGCTGCAGTGGTTTGTGCGGGATGATGGTCCAAAAGGCCTGCCCCCGGTGTCCATTAGAAACAAGTTGTGCTGTCCCAATTCTGGCATTCGGCAGACAGAGTGGAACCTGGGTTAGAATGGCTATAAGGGAAAGGAAGAACAGACATTTCGAGGCTAGCGGAGTGTTTTTTAGGGCAGCTGGCCGGATAACCAATGTCTCTGTGGTCTTTATTACCTCTCCCAGCAACGTGCCACATAGGAGCCAGTCCAAAGAAAGAATGTGCTCCAAATGTAGGTGGAGGCTTAAGGCGTGAACTGAATTAACAACTCGAAGAAAACTGTGCAGGTACGGGTCTCTGTGCCCAGAACTTTTATTGTGTATTTAGGGAAGAAAAAACATTGAATGGTAGCGTAAATACACTTCATAACGCCAGTGGCTGAACAACGCTGGTTTCATTTTTTCCTTGCTTGACTTACCTTACTTACTATTTCACGATAAAAAAGACTTTAGTTTAAATCTCTTAGGTTCCTGGTTGGGCTTAACACACATTTAAATAATAATAAATAAACCTCTCAATAGACAGGTTTCCATTCTCTGTAGCGCTGATTATTATTGCCCCATTTTCTTGCTATAGAAGTGTTTGGAACATTTTTCATTGTCAGCTCAGAGCGGTAAACAACATAATTGAACCATTATTTGCGTTGCTATTTATGCATTGTGCTGAGAAAACCATTTGGTATGTCTATCAACCTGACTGCTGTATGCTCATGTTTGTCCTAGTTTGGGAGATATTTGACAGGGCTGCATTTTGTACACTTGTCAGCTGACAGAACATTAGCTGCCCTCCCTCTTTGAAGCCCTGTTACTCTTTTGGTCTCAACAGCTTATTTTTTATTTTTTTTTATGTTACAACATGGCATTTCCGTTGTTTGCTGCTTATTCAAGGTATAAAGCAGGAAACACACACATTTGGTTTTGACATTTCATCCGGACTGACAGCGAAATTATACGGTTTTCTAAAGCTTCATTTGGTTTGGTGACGATGGCAAGTATTAGGGCTGTGGAATTTTTCAGGAGCTTTTAGTCGTGAGTGATGCATGGTGACACAAGGTTGTTAAACACAAAGAGTGTGACCATGTTTGCGCGTGTTTTATTTTTTAAGAAATGTGCTCAAGTATTATCTCTTCTTCCTGTGAAGGTTAACCGATAGGTTGATCCAATTTGTCTACTGAGCCGTGAAAGGACTTAAGAAATTCTTCACATTTCGTTGGTGGGAAATGTCAAGGTTTACAGAGAGATGAGGACAAGAGGAGGGGGAAATGACTTTTTCTTTTTCAGCCAGCTCCACTCCACGCTTGTTAGAAGCAATAGCTTTATCCTTGGCAATCAACAGGAGCAGGTATACAGTCCATACAGAGCAATTGTAAGCAGCCAATCGCACAAAGATGGATGGCGACTGGTGTGGGCAAACGGTCACGAAAAAAACGTGCAGTCAAACACGTGAGGACTTAAGGTTTGGAAGCAGCTTTTTGGCGTTTCACAAGCTGAATCATCTGTCGGAGCGGAGCAGACGCGTTCCCGTGACATGGGGGGTGACAGAGAACTGAGAGGAGACATGTTCTGATTAAATATGCACCGCACAACACCTGCGACGAAGGTAAGAGAGGCAAGGTGGATATGTGCGTGAAGGCAGGCACTCTGACAAGAACTGCATGCTAATCCCCACAATAGGAAAGGATCCCATGGATAATTTCTGCCTTTGAAAGTGACAGGTTTATTTATTTTTATCTCCGAAATAGTGACGAGAGGGAGTTCCTTTGTTTTTATGGGGTGGTGGGAATTGCCATGCAGATTGCAATAAATGAAAAAGAATCAACCCTGCAACAGCCCATCTACTAAAAATGGCAGCTCTGTAACTTTGGGACAAATTTTAGCAAATGTACTCTCTACCTTCCTGTTTTACGAAGCCACCGATTTGAACACAACAAGCACAGTGTGTCAGAAAAACAAATACTTGAAGGTCGTCCTCAGAGCTATCCACATCTCCATGCTGTACTACTAATATAAAAATGCTAAAACATTCATTGAAATTAAAATCCAAAAGGTGAAGGACATGTACCCATAGCACAGCAGCGACGGAACACTAAAGCATAATAAGACACTGATGAACAAATTACTTTCTTGAAACCTTACGCTGTGGAACTAACAGACTTCTTTGGACCTGGGTATTGACAGAAAAGTCTTTGTTGCGTGGGTGAGGTGTACGCTGTATAGAAATGTAAGTATGCTATTGAAATGAGGCACATGGGGAGTAGCTTCCTGGAGCGTTAAAAAATAGCTTTTCCTCAAAATACTGTAAGTACTCCTATCCATATAAAATCACTATTCTCAAGGTGATAAATCCAATAAGTAATAGTCGTAAATGTAATTATTGTTTTGGCTAAGTATCCCGACACCTCATCATATCCTTAAACATAGGGTTCCTACCATCATTACAATTAAGCTTGATCCCTTCGGTGAAAGAATAAGAGGTTACCAGAGCTTGATGAACTATAATAGCAGACTACACTACAGTGTGCTATCTGGAGCAACTAAGATGGCGTGAGTGGTTGCTCAATGTCTCTTCACCCTGAGCTCTCCTGTCTTTAAAGCCTGTGGGCCAAAAATTATAACACAAAAAATAAAGCAACTTCAAAGCACGTTGGTAGGTTCTTGCTGCCATGGGGGAAATGAGTTGTATCCAAGGTGTCAGGGAAGTAAAAGAAAATGAATGCATCTTTTAGCATGCTGTGATTATGATGTGTTTATAAGCTCCCTAGACTCTTCGCTGTCTGGGTGACCAGGAGGAAATGCCCGTATAAATCTGTTAGGCAGTAAAAACGCAAGCTGAGAGCTCAAAGAATGTCTCTTAGTGGAGTTTGGCTTGTAAAAGTGAAGCCGGGGAGCAATCTCGGGCCAGTTCGATAAAAGGCACAATGCTGACCTGTAGTTTTAGTTGTTACACTGAACTTTTTTTTTTTTTTTGAAGAAAATAACGCTTCATCTAGGAAGCTCAGTAACACGATATTGATCTCTTTGGGAAAGCTGTTTCATGGTTTCTTAATGTTAACTGTATAAGCTGTAAGAACAAAAAATGTTCTTTAAGTGAAAAAGTGGTTAGTCGTTTGGAGCAGAAAATTAACTTGTAAGAAAAAAATAAACAAACAAGTGGCAACAAACATAAAAATACTGTGAGTTATGTTTGTAATCTCATTGTACACAAATTGTGAAAGCCCAAATATTCTCTAAAGAAATGTTTCCACCTAAAAGTTTAATGTGACGACAGGCGTGGAGGCAAAGAAAATTTGGAAGGTGGTGAGTGAAACTATACACAGGCATCATCAATAAACAATAAAGATTCGGACTTTGCTATTTGCTTATGACTTCTTTAATTTACTATCGTTCATTCTTGAGCCTTTTGTTCCTTTGTATTAGGCCGAATATATATTTTTCCTCATCTCAATCTTATAAGAAACAGCACTGTTGCAAAAAGCAAAACAAACCCAGCAAAGTAATGCCGTCTCGTAGAGAAGATAAGAGCCTCTAAACCCAGTGCGTTTGTGTGACTTTAAAGTCCAACAGCAAGATGTCAATAGGTCAACAGTGCACTCCCTGCGCGTTATTACGGAGGAGAACTCAACTGCTTGCTTACTGACCATCGAGTCGAGTAAAATGAGCTGCTCCTGAAACAAAGGAATAATT
Source organism: Gobius niger (assembly GCF_951799975.1). Classification (NCBI taxonomy): domain Eukaryota; kingdom Metazoa; phylum Chordata; class Actinopteri; order Gobiiformes; family Gobiidae; genus Gobius; species Gobius niger. The sequence continues at coordinate 23,262,060 of NC_136856.1, read as the reverse complement.
CCCCGACAATAATCACATCTGCTCCACACTAATATGCACTAATCCATTTGGTCTGTTAGCTCTCGCATCAGCAGAGACACAGTGCTGGTCTGTGATCCCACTACAGTTGCACAAAGAGACATCTGGGTGAAAAGCGCTCTCTGCTGAAGTTGCCGCGGTGCCCTGATCAAAAGCCCGGTCCACAGGTCGGTGCTGCCACGAGACTTGCGCGATGAAGGGAAACTGCGTGAGGCCAGACGCATGTCCACTGGCACCAGACGATCTTTGGAGCGTGTGTTCTTTGACTTGATTCAACCTCAACACACACCCACACATACACACTGGGACCTTGATCCTGACACGATGCCTTTAGAAACTCCCCGCTACGATTCCTTCAGTGATGAATCGAAGCAACTAAAAGCACACACACCAACGCGTATTAGTACATAGCGTGAAAGAAAACAAAAGATCAATGCGTGTCTTCAAAGATCTCCTTCCAATGCTGTCATTTCGTCCTAATAGCCATAAACACCGGCAGCTTCACAACAGATGGTTATCTCCAGCCAAGTGACACTTGTCAGGTGGATTTTATGGATGTTCCGATTTGTGTCTGACATGAAAAAGTGAAAGGCCACACATGTTATGTCGGGAAAAAATAGCTGAATCCTGCCAAGACATATCATAAGAGATTAAAAGGCAACCCAAAATGGCATGTCTGCAGCTGCCGAGGAGACAGAATTGGGTTAAAATGCGACAAATATGTGGGAATATCTATATGCATTCAGACAACACAGGCCGAGACACACACGGCATGTTTATTTCTGGGAGCATCTTTGGATATTTAAGAGGCAACATCCACAGTTCAAATTCTGGTCTATCTTTTACATAAGCCGAACGATGACACTGCACTGAATCCAACAAACCCTGTCTCTAAATAAATGATATTTGGAGATTTGCTAAGCTTTTAAAATTTCACTTTGCTGAAAATACAACAGCTAAACTACCGCCATTACACGCTCTTAAAGGCAGAGTCTGCAGCACTTTGACGCGTAAGTGCAATCACTTAAGTAATTTGGTGCCCTGGGTGCTTATCTCTGCCATTCTCGCAAGCGCTGTACAGTAGCACAATGTTTATCAACAGAGAGGCAGCAGACCAGCATTCCAGGCTGTGCATTTTACCGTGTTACTAAAGGGATAAAGATAATCATGATTGCACTGATGAATGCTTCTCCGAGACGTGAGTTGTAACACATTTCACGGTGAAACTTGAGTTTCAACTAGACACCAGAACAGAATAGACCCGGGTATAGGGCATTTACAGTCGATCGAAGTGACAGCTGTTGTTTATGAGAGCAAACCTTCATATGCTCAATCATTCTTGAACATGTGCCGGTGTTAAAGGTGCACCCCCTTTCAAAGAAGTTGCTTAGACTTTTTTGAAAGCTTTGATTATCTATTACAGCATTAAGAGAATAAAGTACTAAAACAACAAATGCATTGGACCTTTAAAGTTTCACATCAACTTAAGTGTTTCTTGACTATTCTGCACAGTAGTAGTTGAGTTCATTGAGAGCTAAGTGTTCATGACGCATAGAGTAAGCCACTCCGTAAAATACAGTGAGAGAAAAGCTATATGATGTCCTTTCCCATGTAGTGTGTCTTATTAAGTCTGTACGTGGCCACATCGACTGTAGTGGAAATTGAATGAATTTTATCATTCTGACAGACAGTTTCCCTGTTGTTTCATCTTCCTCCACCCAGGAGCTGTTATCGGTGCGAGCAGGCGAGCTAGCCCAGGCCGGGTCACCAGCAACATGCACAAAGTAACAGTGGGGACTACACTTCCGACAGTGTGTGAAAGAAGACTGCATGTGGAGAGCTCCAAACGGCAATAGCATTTTAAAAGTCAACATTTGAAAGATTGACGAGAAAAGAACTCGCAACTAAACAGCCTGACAGGTGAGCTATGGACAGATATATATTTATAGGGCACAAGGTGACATTTTCATCAGTGTAAATGCGATATTCAGAATAGTACAAAAATGGAACTGAACATTTTGGTCAAAAATAGCAAAAGTAAACCAATGAATTTACTATAGCAAAAAACAAACAAAAAACTTGGCTCCTTTTCAAATCAAAGACATGTAGAACTGTAATAGACCGTTCATTGGATTCAATATGAAATGAATGTCAATGAATCAATGAAAATCTAATCTTTTATATTCAACTTAATTAAAAACAAAATGGGTAGGCAGCATTTTAAATAGCAATTTGACCTGAATCCCAAAATGTGTAGAACGTGAAAATAGTGCATGTATAAAAACAAAATAGAAAAAAATATATCTAAATCAAAATTTACCCAAACGTTGTTTTCTTTGCGAAAAGTTCAAATCCTACTTTAAGCTCAGCTTCCAAAACTTCCCCAAGAAGTCCACTTTTCCTAACCGTTCAAATACAATTAAAAAGCAAAGGAGAACTATAGAGAAAATAAATCTGGAAAAGCCCAGTGCAGATAATTGCATAGCAGCCTTTTTTCGACACAGAGGTGGCACCATGTGTTTTTTAAGCCTTGCGACTTCACATACCACCCACAATCAGCCCGGACCATCCAGCAGGACTTCAAACGGCCTCTCTGTTCTCCACACTCTCCCGGGGAAGACGCCGGCACCTGGTCCTGCCGCTTCACATTCCTCTCAGGTGTGCTTGCGCCGCGCCACACTCCACTAATATGCATGCATATTAAGTTCCGTATTGGCATTCGACTTTTCCGATAGTTGCTATTTTACTTTCAAAGAGGGCCACCGCCACCGAAGGACAGGGCTCTTTCAGACTACCAATTTCATCAGATCAAAAAAGGGAAGGCTGTTTACTCTACATAGTGTTCAACATTCTACATGTGGGGACAGCAGGGAAATAAACAGACTTGAGGTGAGAAGGTAGTAGTTTTTGTAGCTCATGTTTTTCCCGATTTAAAGATACAAAAATACGCAGATAATAAAAAGGCCTTGTGACATAGCAGCACTTTAGCCTCTAAGTTAATCGGCAACTGCTAATTGTGCTGATGATAGATGTGTAAATAGATATTCATAGTTTAGTATAAGACTTTTACCCTGGAACACTGTACACACAGACTTACAAACAATTCAATTTGCAGGACACTCTGTTACACCGAAACACAGCAGAAACAGTCAACCTTTGTTTGGTTAAAGACACCTTTAACAAAGACAGAACTGCCGCAAAGAACACAATACGGAACTGCAAAGAAGCCTGAACTGCCACCAGTGGGACCCTTGCAATTTGAGAACCACTGCTCGAAAGCATCCCACCTAAATTGCAGCCACCCGATTTCTTTCGCCTATGAACTGTCCTAAAACCCTGCACTGCCACTGACATTTGTTGAAGCTGGTGTCTTTTTTTATCAGAATGAGCGGCTGACTCACACATTCCCAGGGGCCATCCTTGGACTCCTGCCTTATGGGACTCCATTTAAAAGTAGTAAAGATACCCCCCGCACTGACTTCCATCTCCCGGGAGAACAAAGTGCACAGGGGAAGGTGCCGGATCCATTTCGTGCGCCCCACTGCTGTCACCGCCACCGTCATGCAGTTTATAGCCCTGACAGAACCTGTTGTAGCATGGCAGCACTCCACCTAAGCACCGGCGCTGACACCCATTATCCTTTTGTTCATTTTTCTGCTCTGTAACAATGCCAGTCTCATTTCCACACGCCATAGGTGATGTGCAGTAAGTGGGGTTTGAGCGCAAGTGTCACTTTGTATTGAATACTGTTACAGGAAGAGTCGGATTTATGGACTTGTGTGTGGTTTTAACACTGTTTTAGAGTAATGCTAAAAATGCTATGACAGTTATTGCGATAAATGGTCCAGGTGGATAGTTTTACGTTCAGCATATTTTCTAGCAGAAATATGACAATAGCCAACTTGCACCGGCATTCATGTTATGAGTTTTGTAAGTTTAAAAACATTCCATTCTACTTTACTAAATATGTGGTATTTTCTTCTAGGTTTTTCTTCATTCAGTCAAACTCCTATAATCCTAAATGGAAGTCATATCTGGGCTCAGGCTGGATTGTTATCACTATCGGTGTCAGAGCGACTCTTGGTGCCCGGGCTCCCTGTGGTGTGTTAATATCTGGAGAGCAAATGGAAAGCTCCATCAAGAAACGTCAACGGCGTATTAGAGTCAAGAGTTGGACTTTTCCGAGCACATGTTCCAAGTCAACAGGTCAGCTTACATTTCGCATAGTGGGCTATTTTCAACAACCTCACGAGCCCTCTGTGGAAACCAGGCTATTGGGTAAAGTTCACATTGTGCCTCAAAGTTTTGGAACACAAAAGTCAACAGTATCAAATTATGTTATCACTTACTCGCTGGAGTTTTTGTAAGCTTATTGTTGCTCAAAGGCCATGGCAGAATCAATCCAATGTTGGGTATTGTGTGCTGGAAAAGGAATATGCACTGGCGCTGCTTTCCCGGTCCTGGATGAAATAACTATCGGCAGTTAACTCCGTGTTTACCATCTGTCTGCTCCTGCTTGCCGAACCCAGCAAACATAAAATGGCAGAGAAGATACTTTTGGTCACTGGCCACAAATGAATAAGCTATGCAACTTTTGTGGCTGACACTATTTTATCATTGACCATATGAGAATGCAGACTGTTTGGGGGATGAAAATACAGTGCTTTCTACAATTTCCAAAACAGGATACAATTTATTTCTTGATATACCATATAGTGCATGTGGGTTGAAGTAGAAGTAATGAGAGTGGCTGCAATCTGTGCAGCACAAGTAGCAGTAGGTGCAGTTTTTAAAGAACTCTAAACAGCACTTTAATAACAATATAATAGAGGAAACAGTAACTTAATAAAATCTCACACCTTTTTGCTAGGTATTTTGTGGTAGAGTAGTGCTGTTAAGCCACTCTAATCGACTTTCTTTTAAGAACTTTTCCCCTCCGACTCGTATTGCCAAGGTGATCATGAAAGCAAATAACTGCGTGAGCATATTTCATTTCTCTGGTGACAACGGCGCTGCTTTAAACATTCATTAACGCAGATCTGTGCCACAGCAGCTCAGTGGGAGGCAGAGGTTAAGTCAGCTTACAGCCAAGAACAATCACTCCAAAGGCTTCTGAGGAAAAGTGCACCAAAATGGTTGCTGTTGCCAATAGGGGGTCCTTTACCTGAAACAAGTTTGAAATTACTTAACATTTTTTGCTTGGATGTGGAAAAGCACTTTTTTTTAATGGATATTTTATTAGGCTTGTGACTGGCAGGGAGTTTGAAGATCAGATTTGCCTTCTACTGGGTGCACAGTTTTTCCATTGAATGTAATACTATCAGTCTAAACCATGACCGCTTCCTTCTGTCCATCACTGGCAACATCTGGATTTATTTTAGAAGGTCAGGTCTAGCCAAGCAGAAACTGTCAGTGGAAGTTGTCTTGATATGTGTCATGAAATGGAGCAAAGAAATGCCACTCTCCACCATATACCGGGAAATAGCATTTTGGACTGATAACGGCGTGTGCTTTAACATTTACTGAGATTAAAGTGGGGAATAAGTGCCACTGACACCTAGACATGTCACATATACAGGTATGTGTGGGTATAGGGTAACACAACCGCCTCAGTCACTCTAAATGGCATGGACAGCGTGCACATTGAATATGCTCTAAAAACATAGGCTACAAACACTTGTTAACCCAGGCCAGGTGGTAGGTTTCCTCTATGTGCTACCACTAAAAACATGTACAACTGGGCTCCCGTAAATAGAGATGTCAGAATCCCCTGGATGTAGAACCTATTGTGTTTTGGGCTGATAGGGGAAAGCAAGAGCGCTAACCACTCAGTCACCGTGCCCTCTCAAACTGCTATGGTAAAGTGAAGCCATTAGATTAAGACTCTACAAAAAGTGAAATAAACTCAATCACAGTATGACATTAGTAAATTACAGCGAGTTAATTTAGGTAATTGTACAAAATGTGCCATTAGCAGCTAACACCAACCAGACTGAAGACACCTTCATTAATAGTTTTAGTTTTCTCGCTCACGGAAACGAATGCCACAAATTGGATGCAGAATATGTCGAGCTTAAAAATAAATAATCACTTTAACACAAGCTTGGAGTCTTTAAAAAGAAGCAGCAGGAGTTTAAAAGAGCCCATTTGCCGTTCGAACGGTCTAACAGGTGAAGGCTGTGGTGCTTTCAAAGCCCCTTGCAAAAAATAACCATATTTTTTTATTATGAGCGTCTTTATTAGGTGTGTGCTTCTGGGTCCTTGCTCATTTCTTCAGGGGCAAACAAAACAGAGCTAAGCAGTAGTTGAACCGTCCCTCCCACCCATCTCGCCCTGCCAATGCCCCCTTTTAACTGGTTCCTGCACCCCTTCCGCCTGCTCCCATATCATGCCTCCTCCTGGATTAAAAGCTCTTAATTTTCACTAATTACACAACTCATTTCTTTTTCTTCATGTCTCGGCATTTCTCCTTGTCAGCGCTCCATGGGGCTCGTAAACACATTTGGAAACAGCCTGTAATGTGCTTGCCTTGTGAGGGCTTAGGGCCCTTAATGGGCACGGGGCTTGTTTGATAAGTCTCCACTTCATCACACGCTTTATTAATTAAAGTTTATATTACATTAGAAACAAAGTTAAAGCTATTTGCTCCACAGTAATGGATTCATGTAGCTGCATATCTAGGGCCAATTAATTGTGCGTCATTTTTAGCCCCGTTTGCATTTTTTCCTGTGTTTGACAAAAGTTGTGCCCGGGGCTCTAAATTGTAAGGGTGATGTGATGACGTCGAACAATTGAGATAAAATAGCTTTTCATAGTTTTAAATAATCATCATGCACCTGAGCAAGACTCGATTGGCTTGAAACGTGTTATATATATTACAAATAATTATTTGGGTAAAGGAATACAGAGTGTGTTCTGGCCTTTAGATCTTGATGAGCACCTGTTTTTCCAGCCTGCAGTGGTGATCAAGCAGGCGCTCGCAGCTACAGTAAATAGCTATTATGTTTGTACCTATTTGTAACTTTAAAAACGTTAATTTGTTTATCTTGAGCTAGTAAATTAAATGCACAACTTTTAAGGACTTCACCAAATATGTAAATGAATGAGCTCAGAATAGTGAAAGACATGTAACTATAATACACCGCTCATTATGTTTTAAAAGTGAATCTTTCAGCTACAATTAAAAAGAAAAATCATGTTGTCTGTTTTATTTGTGATACTTGGCAAAAGAAGACAAAGCTACTTTGAATGACCATAGAATGGGCTTTGTGCCCTCAGCAGAGTCTCCCATGGCAAACAGGTCCTTGGTGACAGGTCAGACAAAAATGATGACATCAACATGGCCAGTTTACTTAACCCACGTTGACAGCACCTGGTACTGAGCCTGAAGGAGAATTGTGGAGCAGTTCTACTGCTCTGCCTACAGGAGGAGCCATAAGGGGCTTCTGCAATGTGATCTGGGCAGCTTGGACTGCCGACCCCACCACCCAGCAACAGATTAACAGAGGAACATGGTTGTTTGTAGTTGCTGTACAACTACAAACAAAGTAGAATAAAAAAAAGTTGCTTAATTTGTATTCTTTTTCTAGATGATTTCTACAGCTCCTTTTATTTAAAATTACTCTTGGCGTCTCTACAGCTAAACTTCTACACAATATAGTCACGGACAAACAAATGGGTAATCTTTTTAAATTGGACATTGGCATCATAAATGCAGGAGTGGACAGCAGCCTGCTCCACATTCTGAGCGTCACTATGTGTTATCTGTACAATGTAAAGTGCACAGGAGACAGGGGCTGAGCTGAAGTGCAGTGGCCTGTCAGACGTAATGAGTAAGCAACAACAACAACAACTGTGGTCACTGCAGGATGTACCCCTGTTCCTGAGAAAACAGCTCTTCTGTGCACTATAGTATAGATGCTGCATGAAGGTGATGGTTGACGGGAGTTTCAAAGGGAGATGTCAAGGATAAAAGCAATGCTACACCTATACCATGGAGCTCATGCTTTTGCGAGTCTTGCTTTGACGTTTTTTTTGTTGGTGGTTGGCAAAGAAAAAAAACTAACAAAAATAGTAAAGAAAATTAATTGGAAATAAGACTAGGTGAATAGGTGACGAAGAGCTGCCATTTTAAAGGAATAAGAATAAGTGAGAGTCTTTTACAAATAAATGAACTCATGACAATGTGAACAGGATGTATAAATTGTGTAAATTAAATGGTACTGGCCAGAATAGTTTTTTGCAGAAATTACATAAAAGTGAATGGAGGGGAAATTAACAGGATTTAAAGTTGCTTGTGAATGAACACAGAAAAAGTCTTTGGATAGATTAACAATGAGATTAGTCATCCTGTCAAAATAAATAGTGCATGCCATCAACTGCCACGAGCCCCAGACAGCGGCGGGGCTGTCTCCCATGCATATGCAGATGCGTGGGTTGTAGCGGTCAGCTCTATGCAAACATTATAGCTTAATTCTGACCTGCAGTTTGAAGGCCCGCGACTCCTGATTAAAGAAGACCAGCGCCAACTCTAAGGGGATGTGGAGGGTTGTGAGGTTGTTTGGCCCATGTCAGGGCATTAGAGAGCGAGCGGGCGCGGCTAAAACGCCTCTTTATTATGTGTTCGTCTTTCTTTGTATGTTTGACAAATATTGAGTATAGCAAGACGTGTGTGGGAAAGCACAGGGGAGGGTTTGAGCAGCAGAGGCACCAGAGGCAGCAGGTGCACCGTCCCGCTAATATTTGCACAGCAGCTTTGGTGACAAACAAGGGGGGGAAAAAAGTGCCCCCCTCCCCTAAAAAAAAAGGGGGCAAAGTGTCTCCTCGTAAAATGGCTCGGTTACAGACACATAAATTCAAGGCCGTCTCCCAACAACCCATCTCTATCCCCCCTATCCCCATCCCTCTTCTGTCTTTGGCCACGGCAAAATCCTCTCGGGACGAGACAATTGGGGAAATGCGTCTTGGCAACATATGACATTATTTGGGGCTTGTAGAGGTCACACTGAAATATCCCTGTTGGCCATTATGTGTCTCTCACCTGTAGAGAAGGATATGAGGAAAAGACAATGGCAGGGCACATGTCCTTTGGTGATAGATCAAATAAAGAGGAGTCTAAGCAAGGGAGACTAAAATCAGTATCGTTAAATTTTAAATTGCTACGGTTCTTTCCTTAGAATTTCCTTTAATCTACCATTATTCTAATTGACATGCAACAATTAAACATATATTTAATGTCTGAAAAATGTAATCAAATATTCTTGTGACTTGTCTTGTCTTGTTGGATGAGAAGAGGATTTGTCTGCAACAACTTACAAACAGACCTACGTACGTCCTACAGCTGTTTATCTTCAAAAACAGCGTAGCATACAAAGTGTCAGAAAATGCACAAAAGCCACTAATCTCTCATATATATTCATAAGGCTTTCAGAGCAGCATAGGCTGATCTGTTTACTTCCAAGAGGACACAGAGGTGAGGGGGGTCACTCTGAAAGGGACTCAGGAGTAGCCAAGTGACAGCGTTAGGCAAAGCCCCTTATCGCACGTTCTTCGGCCCGAGCCTCACTATTTTGGTGGTTAGGCATAAGAAATGAATGCCTAATCCATTTAGATGGAAAATCCATGGGAGCCGCCCAGGCCGTGTGTGGGTATTAATAAGATGACAATGCAGATTCATCAATACACAGGGTCAGGCTGTTGTTCCGTCACCATTTTCAGAGGCAATAAATACAGCTGATCAAATGGTGGACTGTGAGGACGAGCAAGGCATGTCAAAGATTTTATGAGCAACCGTCAGATGAGGTATAGATGCCGTTCAACATGTGTGCCAATGGATTCAGTGGAAATGTCAGGCCTAACTACATCAAACAGTACCAGTTCAATATCTGCCGAGCAAATAACAGCAATACCCACATGTGGCAGGGACGGAAATGCGCTTCAAAAAACACTTTTCTGACACACCGCTCTACAGTATGTCAGACGGCGGTTAGTCATACAGCCATTCTCTATGAGATATAAGGGATTGGGGAAAAATCCAGGTGCTGGCTGACTGCTTGCATAGTAGCAAAAATGTCAATGGTAAATCATTTGCTTGTTAAATAAACATATAATCCTTATTACATGTTTCCACGTTTTGACATTGAGATTGGTGATGCGTTGCAAACCGGTGGCATGGTTCGTTTCGTTTCTTTGGTGAGAAAGCTATATTCAAATGCACCTCTAACAAGCTTGTGACTCATAGTTGAGTTATTAAATGTACTTTAAATAATATTTTCATTCTATATTGACCCTTGTTTTGTCCCATTTAAGTCTATTTCAATGACTTTTCTAAACTAAAGAAACAAAAAATATCTTAAGTTGTAAATGCAAACCAGAAAATTAGTGTCTTGCAATGGTACTCAGAAATCCTATCGCCCAATACAACACAGCACTTATGTCCATCTGGAAAAGTAACATTTTCACTCCTCCAGATGCGGCCTGTGAGAGCACTAGACTGCAGTGCACTTTGGGGCGACCTTTAATCCTTTCTGGACTCTGAATCGATGTGGACCGTGCTAGCCCTAATCACACAATCATGATCGTTGAGACTTGAGCTCCCATCGTTCAAAGGAGAGATACTAAAATTGTCCAGGGCGCTTTCAGAAACAAGGAAACACAGTATTCAGTTTGGGGGTAGTGGCATAGGTGAACATTTAAATCAATAACGCATGGACATTGTTTAAGGGCTCCAAGAAAATCCATGTGTGGTGGGGAGGGTTTGGGCAGGTGAGACATTCAGCCGTGGTCAATACAGGAGCCCTAACCCCAAGGCTACAGGCGGAGTCCGGCTGTGAGACAAGACTGTAGGCCAGTGTTTAACTTTCCTTCTGTCGCCCAATGGCTCTCCCGCTGCTTCCTCACCTCTGGCCACTCAGTGAGACATTCACCTTCTCCTCAGAGCCCATGCACCTCCAGATGAAAAGGCAATCAATGAGCCCGACTGGACTGTACGGCCCCTTTAGGTGAAGGCAAGAAAATCTGCTCAACAATATACTGGATGGCAATGCAATGTGAATGAAACCTTAAGCCAAAGTTTTAATGACTGATAAAGTTAAACAACATGCAGTTAACACCTTAACTTAACACCTATAGCATAATATACTCACACCATGTCCTCTATAGAAACTGGGGGATGTTGAAAACATGGGTTTACATTCTTCTGAAAGCGTTATAACCTCTTATATGTGAAATGCTAATATGTGCTTCTTGCATGACTACAAAGGAAACCAAACTGTGCCAGGTGGACAAGCTAATTGTTTATGCTAATGAGCAGATGCACCTAATAACTTAAGCACACCGCAACATGCTTTATATAGCAGAATTTTAGAAACTCTAGTACCTTGGAATGATGTGTTTTCAGCAGCAATAAAATAATACACTCTTAAATAAGAGGCCCATTTAAAATTCCACTTGGCTATGCCTTTAAGTGACAAAAGACAAATCTACTGTTACAAATTAACCCCCAAATAATGAATTAGAAATGGGAGCCCTGGGGTCCTAATTGAATATTTGCTGGACTCATTTTGTTGACAATGATGGATGTGGGCAAAAGGAAGGCCTCAGCAAACTCATAATTCATATTTCATCGCACGCACATCGGACTTCAAAAGTGCAGATTTATTGATTGGCAAATGATGAATTTTCATTGTGCAGCAAAACTGAATGAGACTTGACATGTTCCAGGAAGATTTGATAAATTGGGGCTATCAATTGAAGATTTGAAGGAGAGCAGGTCCCTCTCAGTACTCCAGGGACCACAGTCAAAGGTATCTTCTTCTTGCAGGAGATCAAAGAAATCCAAAACCAACAAGAAACGTAACAGCGCAGCTGCATGTGTTTGCTCTGCATTGTTACTGTGGCGTGACCCTGCCCTTGCACAGCTTTGAACCATACCACTGATGTCCTGAGAAAAAAAGGGAAATGGGTAGTCTATGTAAAGCAAGCTACAAAAACAAGCCTGTGAAAGGTTACTTTGGCTACAGCCCACAGAGTACTTAAGTGATACAGGGAAGCCTTGAGTTGACCTCCAAAAATGCAGATACCTTTGAGTGGAACTGCACGTAAGGATCTACAGAAGAATAAAGTACATCATCATATTGGACAAGAGTATAGTGCACTGAAACAGTATTTACTGCAACTCTGTTATACCCAAGACATCTAATCAGAAAATTAAAAGAGTACCGAGTTTTAAAGCTCTCTGGTGTGTAGTTGTACAATAAAGACTGTATGCTGAAATTCCAATATATAAAGACATACCATAGCTTTTTGAGTCGCTGCATAAAGAACTAAGTGTGTGAATAGACAACGCTGAGCTGGCCCTCTGTGCTCCATAGTAAATGTGCTGAATGACATTGGCTTGGCTTTGAAATTGAGAATATCATCTCAAGACTCAAGCATTCTCCGGGCAGCGACCTTGTTTCAATGCTATTTCTCTGAGCAGGCAGCACAAAGCATGTTACAAAAGTATAAGATGATTTAGATGGAGGAGAAGTCACTCAAGGAAATAAGTCAGATCGCGGCGCCTCAAGCCCTTTAAGGACATGTCGGATATGCACAATGCGACGCTGATCACAGAGCACGCAGGGCCAGAGCCTTTTAAAAGTCTGCTCTGTGGATGTGACGGAGCGTCTCTTGGCATACTTATTCACTGGATTAAAAACAGCATGAGGTGGTGCTTCTGTTCCACAACTTTTGTCCCTGTTGAAACAAATGTAGTTTTTCAAGGATGAACATGATGACTTTCCTTTGGAGACTTCTTGAGAAAAAAGACTGAGCAGTCAAGAGTGATTTGCGGTGGCGCTGAATGGCGGGTGATTAACTATCTCGACTCTAATGCACATGACAGTTTTGACATGCCACCACAAAATGTAATTGATATAATAAAACAGGGACGGGATTTCGTGTATAAACCATCTTAGTAACATCGTTGTTGGGTTGCATTATAAATTTACAACCAGTTCAAACTAATGACTTGTCAGCCTTCCATTTCCTTTATGACTATTTTTAGCTGTCAGTGCTAAATGTTTAACCTTATCCATCACAAAGTACGACCACATATCTAGAGCTATCACTCTCATAAAATTTTAGTTGGTGATTAATCGACGGAGAAATAATTGTCATTAGCAATAAAAAAAACTGTTTCCCCTTGCTTTGGTGTTAGCGTCTTTCGCTGTCACCTTTTGGATGTAAATCTGCTAAATTGTCAGCTTCAGTGTTCTTGGAGTCCCCTTGCACCCACCACAGTTGTGCTGCCGTGTTTGGCTTAAACGCCATCAATCAATAATGCTAATGTCAATTAAAAGGCTCAGATCAGATCAGGTCAGTCAAATATTAAGAGGACATGAAACTGAAATTATTTAAAGTGTAAATTTGCCATTATACAATAAATAAAAAATAAAAAAACGTGACACATGCATTTATCAAGATGGCTGGCAGACGTATAGACATTTAAGTTACGCTTATAGAGCTGTAATTTAGAAGGGTTCTGATATTTATCACCATACTTTTCAAATATTTACGATTAATTTCATGTTAATCATTATGAAATAACCCAGAAGTGCGGTAAAACAAGGCACCAAAGTGCATTTAAGGTCTTTCTCAAGTGCTACTGTTCCACTGTTCCAGTTCTAACGAGTCCTAACTGCAGCTCCCTCAGAGGACCGGACCAAAAATATCCTATTCCCAACGGGTTGAGGGGACATGCCTGATGTTGGTTGCATAATTTATCTAACGCCAGTAGAGGTGCACCACAATTCAGAGGAGAAGCGTAGACTTTTACCACTGCCTTGCATGCATCGCTTTTCCTACAACTCTGGGCTTAAACTGCCCTGCGATGACAACAAGTACAAATCAAATGTCAGTTTTTATTCTTCGTAGATTAGAAGTGTCACAATACTTTGAAAGCCAACAATAAATTCAGACCTTGATTTGGGAAATAACAGTATTATTTCAATTCAATGATTTTATTCCAGGTGGTGATCAATCGTCACCTTAAAAGAAAGTGAACGGCAATGCGGGCAAATCTCCACATCAAGCCGAGTGAGGAATAAAACAAATATTGTCCCTCATAATTAAAGCCAGTTGAAGTGATGAAATTCGAGGAGAAAGGGTGCAGCATAAGTGAGAGAGCATGCAGGAGGCTGGACAAAGGAGTGTGCTACAATAAGAATGCAGATATCTTGGACTTGCCCCACCCGTACACTCCCCTGGCTGCTGCAGAAGTCGAGGAATGTCTCCCCCAGAATCTTGCTCTGAAGCACAAAGGTTGAGCTAAGATAACTTTGTCGGTCAAACTTGCCCTAAACAACAAAAGGAAACAGATGTGTCTCTGGAGTGTGGTTTTAAAAGTATCCAGTGACTGATACGAAAGAAAAGCTGCACTCTAATATACTTATAGTGTTGCGTTTACTTATCTCTTTGGTGAAAATCAAGAAAATTAGGTTGTGATTGCAGTAATAGGCATCTCAAGTTTGATTCATTAATGAAATCAGTATCATTTTGTGAAGCCAGGCAGGAGTCATGAGGTGTAACTTTTCGAGCATGCTCTCATAGTTTGTGGTACCGTGACCGTCTGAGCGAGCGTTGTCACCCGAGCAGATGGCCTCAGCTGGGGATTTGGCAGAGGGAGCGCACTGAGGAGCCGCACATACTGTAACTGTCAGGCCAGGTCCCCTCCCAATCCCACAGCTTTCTGCTACACTGATCCCAATCACCGTACACCTGCTCTCCATCCAGCACACTCGCAAACTTCCCTTGTACCACAGACTAAAAGATTTGAGCAGGAAGCGGCAGAGGGAAATGACTTTTCTCGACACCTAAGCCCCGATTCTAGACTAGACTGATCCACGAGTGCATGCTACATCCAAAACACCTTTTTTTCCCACTCTAAGCAGACAGAGTTGATGTATGGCAGATTTGGTGAGGTCGCGGAATAAGTTTGAGGCCATCTGCCATCACAGGCTGGACTGCGACTTTGAAATCTTAGGGACTTTGTGAGAAATGAGAATCCTGCTCACTCCTCTCGTACAATTTTGTTTGTCATTTTGTGCACTGTCTGTTGCTCATTGCATAAACATCAACACTGCTTTATCATCACCTTCAGCGGAATTAAGTAGAGAAATTTGCATCTGCTTTCATCAAGTAGGCAACAAATCAATAGCTTTATCCGTACATGTTGAAACAATGTTGACGATGCATTGTAGTGACAAGCATATGCCTTTTGTAACGTAGGATTTCTTTGTTTTGTTTTGAATACAAAAGGTCAATGTCATTTACATTCATGAAAAGAACTGAATGCTTGTGGGATAGTTGGTGCAGCAAGTCAACAAATGCTTCTCAACTCAAGTTGAGGAAAAATCAACGACATATAATCAGCCACAAGTATTCGACCACCTTGTCACACAAACCCTTCAGTGCACAATCTTATCCATGTATAAATGTAGGAGGGACTAAAAGACAAAGAGATGAATTTCTACGTAGTCACTAGGACAAGCTTTGCTTAAATCGGTTGCACCGCAGCGGCCTTCAAGTAAGTAGGCTGTTTGTGATCCATAGCGAGTGACAGGCAGGACACAGCATAAATCCCTGGGCTACAAGGACCAGGGTGAAAGAAAAAATATGGAACCCACTGTGATTGGTCCCCCCCGTTGCAAACGTACCTGGAGGCAGTCACAGCTGTAGTAAGGTCCCTGCTAACAAGAAGGGTAAGGAGAGGGCTGTGACGGAAAAGTGGAACCCGCTAGCCATCTCTGTCTTACTATCACCAGGGTGCTTCATAAAAACGCATGATGGTATGAAGGAAACTAAATCTGCACATAATTTGCACCTTGTGCAAATTAAATAAATGCTTGATTTAAAACTGTCATTCCTGGTGTGTCTGTGTCTGAAGAAGGTATAACATCTGCAGTCCATAGGATGCCACAGCTGCTAGTTAGCTAATTGCTAGTCCATGAGGCCTTTTGCTTACTTTCTTGGCCACCTCCTTGCCGGATTGGCATCTACCTTTGCATTTGCTTCCCTTGACTCCCCAACGAACACGTCCAATGCTTTGGGATCAATTTAGAGCCAGTGCAATCGCATTGAAACTATTGGAGCTTCATTAGAGCCGAGTTCTAAGATGGCATTTCCAGGGAAAGAAAGGGCATGCCTAACAGCTTCGCCAAAGCTCGAAAGGTTACTTTTAATCACCCAATAAGGAATTCTTAAGTCTTATCCCAGGTAGTTTCATTCAGTTTCTACTAGCATCTTTCTGCAAACTGAACTAAACTGGTGTTTGTGTTTAATGGAAATACGATTGCAGCATGACATGATCTTCGCTTTGACCTTTTCCTTTTGATGGTCAAAGGAGATGTCTGTCACTGATGTATATTTTTGAGAAAAATAAAGGAACAAGCTGTCACTTATTTTTGGAGGAGAAATTGTGAGATACAAATTTGTCTAAATATGCCAAGCGGGTAGTTATTATCAAGACGCACCAAATGACTTAAAATGACTTCAAGCTTAACTTTTCAAATCCCTCGAAGATTTGAAAATGGGAGGATGATTATACTAGAGTGTCCGGTTCATTACTACAATCCCAGATGAGGCTTCACTTCATCGCATCAGAGGTGTCTACACTACACAAAACAAAGTAGATGTGATCGAACCAAACTACCAAATTAAAGGTAAGAAAGCCATAATTCAGTTTTTAGCCTGTCAGTGTTTGCAAAGCTACAGAATGAGTGTCAATGATGGATCCTTCATTTTAGTGTTTCTGTCTGTTCTTACACAAAGCAGCTTCTGCAGTTAACCCAAGACTCTACGGCTGCGTCTTTCATTAACGCACAAATGAGGGGCAAATTATTATGCTGTGTGCTGAATTTGAAAGTGCAGCCAGCCACACAGTCATCAGTGGGATTCCTTTTTCTGACTTCACTATTTTCTTTAGGTGTAAATACTGTTTCATGCAGACTAGGCAGATTGACAGAAATCCTCAGCAGTGCTCTATTCCTCCACAACATTATGCCATCAGTAATATACAGGTATATATATATTTATTTAAATTGTTTTTACATGGCAATAGGAGGACTGACATACGTCTGACACAAGCTCACGCACACAGTCTAAATCTAGGTCAAAGATCCATTAAAATTTCAACAAAGTCCTGTGCTCTGCCATGGAGGTGCAATGAAAACAATTCAAACGGATGTGAAATGCCCATAGGGCTTTGCTATACCTCCACTGTGGCTACCACTACAAAGACTCATGGACAAGTGCACACTGGAGAGACATCCACACACACCACCACACTTCATCTCACTGTAGTGGCTCCACCTGGGGCCATGTTAGAGACTAACTCTATTCTGATCTGATAATACATGAGCGCTTACTTAGTTTTATTAGAAGCATATACTGTGTATCTCACCAAAAACTGTGTTACTGTTTAGTGACTTTATAATGAAAAGACTAAAAAGAAAACAAGCCAAGTTTGGGTCCAAAAGGCATTTAATACTCATGTCAAGCAGTTTTTATAGTTCATGATAATACCTCACTCATAAAAACAAAAATGTAAATAATTTCTAATATTAGATGTACAAGAGCTGTCTCTGGAGTCAGGACAGGAGAAGGAAAAAGGGCAATCAATCACTACTGTACAACTCTATATTGTGTATGATGTTTCCTGACATCTAACAATGTAAGCACTCTCCAAAATAAAATCCATCCCGTCCCAGCTCCAGAGGGGGCATTATCTGCTACCGCGCTCCATTTGAGTTGAAAAATTATTCTCACTGGACATAAGACGTTACTGATCACAGAGGAGTTAAAGGCACAGGCAGATTGCTGTCCAACTGACAATAGTGCTTGAACCCACGGGGCACTGGGGAGAGCCAACTGTGACTGAATTGGAGAAATAGGGGAAGCAGGAACACAGGATGAGGAAAATACTACTGAGGAATGTGCTACTCAGTTGTCAACTAACCGCTAACCACTCTTGATTATCTATTAAAGGTGTTGCTAGCACGTTGATACCGACTGGACAGTGTAAATTAGTATTTTCAGAGTGTTGACCAACATCATTTTATATTTTTTTGTGATGATGTTTTTACTGCATTATGTAAGGCAAGGCAAGGCAAGGCAAGGCAAGTTTATTTGTAGAGCACAATTCATACACAAGGCAATTCAAAGTGCTTCACAGTTGAAAAACATCAACATAGAATTAATCAATTACAGTAAGAGGCAAGAGTGTAGATAAAATACTTTCAGTTATATGCATTTTTAAGTCTTGTTTAGATTCACTCTGTCTTGAGCACTGTTTTTAAGTCTTGTTTTGACTCGCTCTGTCTTGAGCACTATTTTTAAGTCTTGTTTGGAAATGTAAATACTGTAAAGAGTAAATGGTTACATTTATATAGCGCCTTTCTACCTGCTTTAGGCACTCAAAGCACTTTACATCAAGGAACATGTCACACATTCACACTCTCATTCATACACCAGTGTACGCAGACACTGGAGGCAAAGCAGGTGCAGTGTGCGCCTGCAGGACTCGAACCGCTGACCCTTCGCTCACAAGACAACCCACTCTACTATCTGCGCCACAGTCGCCCATGTCACATTCTCTTTTTTTTTTTACTTTGCAACAATGAATTTTGTCAGACTGTGTAATAAAAGCAAGAAGTTCTAAGTTCTACAGTATTTGTCATCCACTATTGTTCTCAAATATAATTGCGTTAAAATGCATGGAGGCCTTGTCAGGCGATTGGGCCCACATAATTAAAATGTGCTGTGCTTATCAATATGCTTGTCTGTCAGTGCATATTGGCTACTTTCGCTGGCAGTATATTTGCATATTCACCAGATGACAAAAAATTCTTAGGGCTATCTCAAATACTATCATTGAATATGAATCATGCGTCATGTAGTTATTAAATTATCAGTAATTACTTTGCTATAGTGAGAGATGTGAAAGAAATAAAATGGTGATGAGCATGAATGTGACAGTCGTTGCAATGAATTGTGTTTTCATTTTATGGAGGGCACTTTCTGGCAGCATTTAAAAAACAGTGTCAAACCTCAAAGGGTGCAGGCACAATCTCATTTAACACATCTACTTCAATGTTTGAGAATAGTCTGCATTCAGGTACGTCAAATGTACACATCTACAAGCATCTGACGATGAATATCAGCATCTGAATCTTTGGGATTCGTTAAGAGCATTCCACAACTTCTCTAAAACTTGGACAACTCAGATCAAAGTAAAAACATAAATGTGAATGAACGCAGATGTGATATTAGAGAAATCTTGCGACATCTCAGACATTTCTAGAATAAATGGTGAATGGTCTCAACTTATATAGTGCTTTTCTACCTACCTTCTGCCCAAAGCGCTTTACAGTAAGGAATCAGTCACCCATTCACCAAATGTACATAGACACTGCAGGCAAATAGGGTGAAGTGTCTTGCCCAGGAGGCTTCAGGAAGTGTGATTTGAACCCGCACTTTCCGATTGTGAGACGACCTGCTCAATCAACTGCTCCACTGTCGCCACAGAATAGATTATGTTGCACAGAATAGACATACAGAATTTTACAAATGCTCTTCCATTTGCCATTCGCCCCGAGTAAAGACTTGCCGGTGCTGCTGGATCTCAGAGGAGTACTGTATGTGGGCCTAACCAACCTTCAGCGGTGCCAGAAAATCACATCTCATCTTTCCCTGCAGAGCCAACAAGTTCCAGCAGTGGTGGAAAAATCCACAGGCACACTGACCTCACACATAGAGCACTAGAAGGTTGCTGAAACAAATTGACTGTTACAATATGCTTCATTTATTTGTATTTATTTATTTCCTTTTTTTAAATTAATTTTCCCCCAGACAAACCGAGATTTTCTTTTTGTATTTTGATGAATAAAACGTGTACATTAAATACAGCAGGAATTGAGAATGATCAGATTTAGGGTTTCTATAACATACTTTTAGATATGAAGTCAAATGGCCCTAAAGAGATACCTTGAGCTCTGCAAAAGCACAAAGAGTGGCTCTCGTACAATAGTACAAGGGCAAGCACAAGCACAAGCACAGTCTAATAGAAAGTCCTGCACTTTCTATTAGACTGTGCTTTCTGGTAACAGTATGGCATAAATATCTTTCAACAAACGCTATATGAAACGAGGCGGCATTACACAGTTGAAATGCGTATTTGTAACAACACAGTGTACGGAGCCTGCACTAAAAGACGAGAAACATTCCTGTCAGAGCTCTCAGAACGTTCATCCAAACTCTATCTCATTTGATGTGCCATCGGCCATGCCCCATGATCGCACACTTTTCAAGGGGAGTGGAAAACAAAGTCGGCGAGCCTTCACATACAAAGAAAACCCCACTGATGAATGCAAAAGATACACCTCCAAAATGTATCAAAGAACACATTAATTGTTCGCCAATGGACCGTCATCCTACGCACACACACAGAGTTAATCCATGTTTTGAAGGCCTTGCTGCACTTTAAAAAGATCGCTCAATAGAAACCCAAATAAAACGATGTCCTTCCCAAAAGTTCTCTTGCTGCGACCTGTTGGTGCCATTGTTTCATACTTTCCGCACCTTTCTCTTTTCATGGTGCAATTAATGAAGGTCATCAACACGGCTGCAGCTCACAGTGGCCGCTCCTGATTGGGCGCAGCAGAAACCTAATTATCACAGAAGAAGACATTCGCGCCTGACCTCGCTGCCCCCCCTCCTTATTATGTGCGCACATGTATGAAGACACAAGCATTGATTTCAGATACAAAAGAGAAGAAAAAAATGTGCTTACGGCCCACACAGTTAGCTGGCGTTCACCTTCCGTTGTACAACACAATGACAGTATGCCTCGTTTCGTTTCCTTATTAACAGGAGAACAACTTGCCTGGGGGGCTTTAATTGGGAAAGTGAGCAGGTATTGGCAGTGCATCAGATAGGAGGGCTTGGGTATTTCGAGTGGTCTGATATCAATTCCGGGGGGGGCCCGTCCATGGCTTTGTTGTGCTTATTAGTCGTCGGAACAGATAACAGATTGCATCTTAATTGAAAATCCCAGCAGAAGCCTCGGTAACCATATTGTAAAATGATACGCACCTCTTTTCTCAGCGTGCTTTGGCGATGGGAACAGCAAGGGCTTGACATGGACACTGGGGCAAGGAGTTTGTGAAAGTTATTAAGTTAGAGAGAAATTACATGTTGATGCAAAAGGATGTTATGATGGAAAAAGCTAATTGGTCAGGACAGTGAAACAAAAATACAAACAAAAAAAATGACTTAAGGGCAGCAAAACCTTTTTTTTTTTTTTTTTTTTTTTTGGGCCAGTTTCATCTCTTAACATATAACTTTCATTTGAAAATAAATGCAATGCTGAATTTTCACAATAAGGTGTTTAATTATTGCATAGTTATTGTTTATCGATAGATAAGAAATTACTTAAAATAGCACCTGTGTTAGCTGAGTGGTTAGCGCTTTTGCCTCACAGCAAGATGGTTCTGGGTTCATATCCCGAAACGGGCAGTGCCTTCCTGTGAGAGTTCCTCCCGTGTCTGAAGAGGTTCATTTACCTTACTTCCAAAACCATGTAAGTCATGTTGGCTCAGAGTGACCGGGCACAGCTCAGAATTAACCCTCCATCTGATCGATGCTATTTTGTTGAACAAATTACAAAATAAAGCACTTCATCTAATCTCTACAGGCACAACATTTGAAGTCTTAACAAGAGTCCTTGCAAAAGAGTATTTCAGGCTAGCCAAGGATGGGGCACAGAGCACAATTGTTAAACTCAAACTCTAACACAAAATCACAAATTTACGCTGCATGACAAAACAAGAGAGTTAAAATGCAGACACCATGCCAGCAAATCAAAGCGAGTGGCAGATGAAGATGGCAGTGACGTCTGGAGGCAATGACAGCCAAGCTAAAATAACAACTTCCTTATCCTCTGCCACTAATCGAACAAAAAATGTTTGTCAAGATGAGAATATACAAAACCACTTCACTGTTGAAGGTCTCCTTTTCAAAATTGGGGGTTATGGAAACACCGGGCTTTTAATAAGCATGGGCCTGCGCAGTGCAGTAAAAACGATCTCTCAAGACCATTGTATTCCTGCCCTTATGGATACGAAAGGACACAAACAACAATAAAGTCTGGGAGGAAGGAAATGACGGGGGCCAGAGGACGGACTAAGGACAGGTTTGGAACTGAAAATAGTCCACAAAAGAGATGTTAGCGTTCAGCATGGGCAAGTTCTAGTATTTCACTAAAATTACATTACAGTTTGGAGAATTGTGAAGAAATCTGCCAAGTGTTGCAAATGACCGTAATAACAATTATGGTGTGAGAATTAGCATACAATTACAGCTGTGTGATTTTGAGGCATCTTTGTTTCAACTCAAATTGATTCCAACTGATGTCATTGTTGTTAGTTGTTTAGTTTGTATTTGAACAACAGAGCGATACTTGTACTACATAAGCCCTGTTTGATACATATTAACTCACTTTTTATGCCAATTCTACCTTGTACCATTTTTGCAACTTTAATGCCTGTATATATGGTATTATCACCATCACAAAGTTGCAACATTAGCTGCCTTGCAAACATACGGTTAGGAAAAGTTATTTTTAAACCTAACGTCAAGAAAGAGACGTTTGTGCAGGCTCTCCAGAGACAGTATAGTTTTTTGGCACAGTTTGGCATTCCCTACAGCTAACTATTTTCCTTAGACGTCTCCCTGCCAAAGAAAGAAAACATTCTCTTGCCAAAGACACTTAACTTCACCAGTGTATCTCACAATGGAGAAGTTAAGGTCTCGCTGACACAGAAGAAGAGGGCAGTCTTGACATAAACCACATACAAACCTGACAGACCATGGCATGTAAACACAGGCACAGGCTATTGGGGAATGAGAAACGGGAAAGTTAATACTAGGAAGGCTGGGTGCATCGATTCTGGTTTAGCACTCAGTCACAACACGGAGATGGATCCCTGTCACAACCCAGAGAGATACTTCACTCTGTCATGTGATCACCCTTTGATGGTAGGTATGTACAGTGTGTTGTTTCACTGGATATTGCTATGATTTACAAAAGCCAACAAGCCAGAGGAAGGATGTGTATACTTTGCTCTGTAGAAGATGCACTGAGAGCTTCAAGAGTCCAGCTGCATTGTGCTGTATCACAGTGCCCCCTACTGGTCGACCATAATGTAAAAGGAAAGAACACAGATTTCAGTGCACAGTGACAGTACAGCGAACATGAAAGGCAATCAGATATCTTTAAATTGGGTTATTTTGACGAAAAAAGTAGTGAGTGAAGAAGCACCTGACTCACCTTTTTTTTTTTTTTTACTTTTGCTCTTTTATTATAATCATTGCTGCATATATTACAGCAATTTACTAACATATACAGTTCAACTGCTTTAAACTGTTTCATTAAAAACATTCACCATCTCGAATATAATCCAAAAATATAATGATTTGAACCCTGACCCACTTAGGTAGCCACTGCATAAACTGAAACAAAAGGTGTGTCTTGTCTTTACGTGAGAATTATATTTCTACATATTTTAATTGTAATGCAACAAAAAATATAATTTAGAAATGTGAAAAAAAATTCTACCCTAAAATACTATTGCTTTGACAAGTTTGCCAAGGATCAATGCTGTACCGTTTTTCTCTTTCTCCACCAAGGCAATGTTGTTCCATTGTTCTAGCTGTTGCTTGTGTGTGTGATTTACTGCACAAGCCGAGGCAGCTTGGTGAATAAAATTTGACAGAGAATTGGAACATTGGAACCCTGACCTGCCAGCCCTGATCAGAAATTAGCAGTTTTAAAGACATTGGTAAAAGCAAAAGAAATATGCCTATTTTGCGACAAAAATTAGCCAAATTATTTGTTTTTATTTTTCTATGCATGATGCTTGAGGACAAGGACATAGAGCCGTGATCAGTAGAATGGAACTGGTGGCTGCAAAATGGATAGTTAAAACCCTTTGCAAACCTTACTAAATTATTCCTTTTAATAGCAGGCAGCAATTGTCTTTTCTTTGCAAGTGTTGAGTTTTATTAACCCATGCATACATTCAGAAACGCCAAAAATCTTTGCAAATATCTGGCTGAGGGTAAACTACATTGGCCTTCACACAGTTTATGATTGGATAGTAAAATTCCTCATAGCACAGAAACATATTAGGATGTGTTTACCATTCTAAGCTTCAACATAGGGTCAGTCAGTGTAAGTACCGTATTTATCTTCATATGCTTCCAATCGGGTAAAAGACTGACCCGAAGCACTGACCACATGTGTCAACACCAAACAAATAACTCTCGGAGCTACCCAACGCTCACTATAAAATAACCTGCCGAAGCCTTGTTGCCACTGACTGAAGACAGCCCTCGCAGCATCCTCCTGATGCAATAAAGTTGACAGAGGTGGGGAGCTATATGCACAAATCCTCCACTGAGCAATGTTATCATTTTCCTTAGCAGCAATAACCGCCTGCCGGTGCACTTATCACATTCTGCTCCCCCTATCGCCTTCTTCATCTTAAATAATGCTACTTCTTTAAACATCTCTTTTCAGCGCGCCACAATCCGCTGCTGTTGGGCGCAACCTTCATCTGTCTAGTGCTCTCCATTTTACGCAACCTCCCCTTCTCCTCATTGTGTCCTCTGTTGTGAGATGAGTCCTATTAAAGCGCAAGTATTAATTAAATGGATGGATGACAATAACAACGCAAGCAGGAATTTGTCTGGTCATTTCAAATGTGAATGAGTCATTTGGCAACATGACAGGCGTGTAAATGTGTATGATATGGTTATGCATCTTTTATGGTGGGTTGTTGCGTCTTCAACCTTATTACATATTTTCTCATTAAATCTGTATTTCGTAAAGGTCAGGCAGATGCTATATTAGACCTGCCAACATATGTGGCAGTAAACATACACTACTTTCGCAATAAAATTCAATATTAATGTAAACCATAATGCTTGGGCTATAAATGTTCATGTGTGCAATCTTGCATTGTCAGTAATCATGCAAAAACGGCACTTTTAAATATTTTTGCAACATGCCCATTTCCTTACCCTGCAATCACATGAGATTGAAAAATAGCAGAAGGGTTAAGAATGATCTGAAGAGCAATAGCATAGTTATTGTACATAGCAGAGTATACTGAATCTTTGCATTATGCATTCTTTTTTACCTTCAACATTTTTTTTTTAACTGTATGTCTGCAATCCTGTGCTTAATTTCTGTGACTTGGCAGATTTCCGCAGTGTGATAAATAATGTTACCTTTCTTTGTATTGCTTGCTTGGCAGACAGCTGGGCTAAACAAACTTCCAGGGAGCTTTAAAGCAACTTACAATACATTTAGCAGATGTAATTTCCAAGTGCATTGGGGAGAAAGGCAGACACAGGAATGATTTTGTTTTCCACTGGTGTCAGATAGGTGTTTGATTTAATTAGACTGTGTGGCCTTGGCACAGGCGCCGCTGCTGCAGAGCTTGTTGCTTTGTATATTGTATTTCTGAGGCATATAATATATATCAGGAGTCAGGTGCCAAGTCCCACTTCCACCTTTCAAACTGCAGCCTGCATCTGAGCCACCAGCAATGCCATTAGTGAAAACAATGTACCTGGAGCTTTTTGTTGACAATGAAATGTCACTGGAGCCTGTTGAAGCCTCATGCTGCTATCTGCGCCCACCTGTGTCTAAGAATGCATCAGAACACCCTGGGGTGACTGCATCGGATTCTACAAGGTACCGGAGTGTTTGGAGCACAATGCTGCACTGGCTGCTCTGCTCTGGGCCCTTGGTACTTCTCTAATAATCTCCCCAGCATGTGTTTATCTGTGTTGGAGCAGGTTGTGTGGAGGAGGCGCTTGGGAAGAGGGAGCAGACAGAATCCTGCCAGGCGGCGTGTGAGGAGCTCACAGATCCGGAGGGAGCGGCCGGTCCTCATGTCATCTTAGTATGTCTGTGTAGTACGCCGACATGACGTACGCTCGGACGCAGGCACACACTACACATTTCATTGCCAAAAAAGGTCTCTCTCGGGCTCCATTGTGTCTAATGTGTTCAACAGTAATCTCACCCTTTGGGGACATTTTCTGTTGTGTTAATTACACACCACCAGGAGCCCTCATTATCACACATACACACGAACACTTTGTGTGCACAAGTTAGGTGAAGTCAGAGCAGATTAACTTCGTAACAGCACGGAGGGGGTTTAAATTATTCTGAAACAGAGACATTGGTGACTTGCCTTGGGTCAAAACTGTCCCCCGAAATATCTATAGTTTATGTGCTCTGCACAATCCAGAAATATTAAACAGATGAAACAATCTATGATACAATAATAACACTGTGCTATTGAACAAATATTGTCAAAAATATGGCATTCATGTCATATTTTGTCAAGTTTGGGACACACTAGGATATTTTTTTTTTTTTTCAGTTTCATTTATTTTATCAGTTGCATTACTATTTACATAACAACACGGTTTCCCCACCAAAGTGTGTTCAAAATTATAAATGGATCATTGTGTATTACTGTACCACACACATTGCATTTCTTGCCTACTTTACAAATCCTATAAATTGGGGTCACTGGGGACGTGTCTTGGGGCTCTCCTTTTTCCCGCATCTTTAATGAACAAGCCTTTGCATGTACAGTGGATTCAGTGTGACTGGGACTCAGACTGTCGGGAGCGCCCTGCTTAGTCATCCGCTACACCACGAGCCCATCACATCCGCTGGGTTAGCTTCGACTAATACAAACAGATTAAGAGACTGCAGCAAACCTCGGACAAACAAACAATTAACCCTGGAGTATTTTGCTGTGCCCTCCTCTCCACCTCTCATCGACCCCCACATTACAGTCTGCAGCAATACAGCAATTAGATTTTTTTTCTTTTTTCTGCCATCGAGCTTTTACAAGTGGTCTTCGAAAGCGCCTCCTGGAGAGCGGACCACCTATGTCAGAGGCAGAGTAATGGGCGACAAGGTGACCCTCCCACCACCTGTCTTCTTTCCCTCTTTCAACCTCCCTACAGGAGACCCAATTGCATTGCCGGGGTGCCATACACTCCCAATTATAGGTAGTCAATTATAGATGCAGCCAGAACAGATTTGTAAAAGATGTATGGCGCTTCCTTGGGAGACAGTGCCCCAGAGCAACAGGGAAAGGAAACGTGCAAGAGGGAGGGGAAATGGCTGGTGTTCTAGTATAAGCACGGCTCAATTTTCACATCAGTGACGCAAAAGGCGGTGTAAAGCAGATCGAGATAAACAACACGATAACTAAGAATGGATTACAGTTAACACACATAATCAAAGAGACACATATGCACGCACCAGTAGTAATTTGTAAGGGAGTCCCAAGGCTGGAGTCTCCATTTCAGTTACTTGAATTTTAATGCCATGTCTAATATCTTCTCTACATTCAGATCATAAAATAGCCACTGCTTGCTGATTAAAATAAAGGCATATCAATCCTCTAAGGTTAATTTGTCTTACATGCTCCTTCAGTGGTTCCTTCCATCTCACGGACGCCTGTGGCCCCTGAAAGGTTAATAAGCTGCAAAACCTCAGTCGTCAGATTGGGAGAGAGGAAGAAAGGTGATGAAGAAAGGCCAAAAGAGCAGAGACACCTTAATGCAAATCTCTAATAGTCCAACTCGTGTTTTTTGATGCCTTTAACGTTCAGGAAGAAAGAGACAGACCAAAGAAGGTATTTACAAAAAGAGGGAAAGTGCTAGTAAGTGATATATACTTATTGTTTGATTAGCTGGGGGTTGAAGGTCGAATGTTTCTAAATTACATTCTACTTGGACTTAAATCCACATACGACTATTTGTGACTACATCAGCCGTCATATTGACTGTGTTTCTAGTCGGAAGTACAGTCTACATTCTGTATTTAAGAAGCCCTGCTTTTGTCAGGCCAAGGCAAAAGTGAAAAACGACACTGCCTGCATCGCCACTGACAGGACACAGGAAAATGATCAAGTCAAGGCAAGCCTGAGCGCTGCCTCTCAGCAGGTAGGGCCACACTGAACGATTGTTTATCCAGTCAAAAGATTGGGCCAAAAGCAAACAGCACCTCAGGAACAACATTAAAATAATGATTCACTCTTGCAGCGGTCGCGTACGGGCCCCTACACATTTATCACATTACAACCGGAGAACTTTTTTGTCTGCAATTTTTCAGCGGTACAATGTGTTTAATAAAACATGATCAAAAGGCACGAACAAAGAAGGAAACAATCTGCAAATGCTGCAATTCACCAAAAGTGTTTTTCCCTAAGGCTGCCGCACAACAATAAAAGCCTCACGTGTGATTTATCGAACGTCACCCAGGCATTGATCATGATTTAATGCATCAAACTTTAATGATTATTTCACCATACCTCTCCACAAATAGCTTCAAAAGGAAAACAATGGGAGGGAGCATATAGGAGCTGCCAAGTAACAGATCAGGCAAAACTTTGCGAACACTGACAGGTGAAGGGGATAACAAAGGATATCCTTTTAATGGCAACTGTTTGACGGATGAGTACATAATAAGAACACAATTGAACATTTTGTTCAAAGCAAGAAAAAGGGGCAACCGTAAAGAGTTATGATGGCTAAAAATCAAACTATAGGTACTACAGGAGTACAAGCAAAAGAAGGTGTAAAAAGTAAAATTCAATAAGCTTCTCAAGTAAATGTAACTAACCACCTTTGGGTATGAAGTACTAATACTAAGGTGAATAATACCTGAATAAGGTGCTTTATTTTTTGTCATTATACAACACTGTACAACGAAACTTGTCCTCTGCATTTAACCCATCCTTCGACGCTGCTGGGATGAGCCAGGGACCCATCTCCAGATGTGGAGCCAGGCTGATGGTCAGTATCACCTGGCTGGAGACACGCAGACACGGGAGAACATTCAAACTCCACACAGAAAGGCCCTGTCCAAGTAGGAATCTACAGGCGCTAAGGCTAAACACACCAATATCTAAAGAGAAATTGAGGGAAGTGCAAAGGACAGTGTGTATAAGAGCCGGCCCAGGAGAACAGCAGGTCCTTCTGAGGGCACACCAAGAGAAAAGGCATTTTTATGGCACACTCAATGTACTATTTTTAGAACTACAAGCTTTTAGTTCAGGGATTTTTTCCAAGGAATTTCTCTCCGGGATTTGGCGACTATCAGCCAAAATAGTGTTTTTCTGTGACTGTCTCTTGATGGATGCTTGGTGAACCTTCACCAGAATCAAAGTGGATTAACTTTTATAACCAACGCGAGTCCCATAATGTGATGAAGCGGCCAGGACAGAGCAGTGAGTCAATCAAAACACATGTTAGCTTGTGTGTTAGCCATTTACAATGCTGTGTTGCAGGGCTTTCTCTGTTGCAGCTCCAAAACTGTGTAATGAACTGCCTCTCCACATCAGAGCTGCACAGACACTTGACCATTTTAAATCGTTGCTTAAGACACATTTCTATGCAAAAGCTTTTAACACTGTTTAGCACATATCTTGGCCAAACTCTGAGCTGTTAGTGCTTTGCTGCTAGTATATTGTGTTTTTTATTATTATTATTATTATTATTATTATTGTTATTGTTATTGTTATTGTTATTGAAATTGTTATTATTATTATTATTATTATTATTGTTATTATTATTATTATTGTTATTATTATTATTATTATTATTATTATTATTATTATGGTTATGGTTACGATTATGATGATTATGACTATTATTATTAATAATAATAATAATGATAATAATAATAATAATAATTATTATTATTATTATTATTATTATTATTATTGATTGACAGCGGAATTCTTCCGCAGTCAATTATTGGTTTTCATGTTCTTTATTATTATTCCTCTTCCATCTTTTTCCCGATTTTCTAGAGCTTTCAGCACCTTCATGCTTTGTGCAATTTATGCAAGTTATGCATCAAAATGTTCCGCATGTTGAGGAGAAGGGTGCTATTACTTTTGGGACTTCTGCAACTTACGGTTTTTCCGCAATCGGCCAAAATGTCGGAGATTTTTCCCATTGACTTGTAATGGGGCTGCCGCAAATCCATGCTTTTCTGCACTTTTTTCTGCATTTTCTGCAATTTCTGCACTTTGTGCATGTTCAGCTTATGCAACTTGTGGGTTTTGAGAAAAAATTGGCCTTCTGCAGTTTTCCAGTTTTTTAATACGGGAGTTTGAAATTTTTGCATTAGTGTGTATGTGGACCTGTCGCATTAGTGTGTATGGGGGAATCCAGCCAATGGGGAGACTCCGCCTTTCAGCCATTTGTGCAGCTTCTGCCAATCAAGCACTGAGGCCATTTCAGCAGTTTGATCAGTTTATGCAATATAAAAGTTTATGCAATATTAATAATTTATGCAAATTAACCACTTTATGGGATTTAACCAGTTTATGCATTTTAAAGAGTTTATGCAATTTACATAATTTATGCGAATTATCCCATTCATGCATTTTACCACTTTATGCAGTTTATACAGTTTATGCAACATGACATTTTATGCATTTTACCAGTTTATGCAAATTTGATTATGCAATTTGAAGAGTTTATGCAATTTCTGCATTCGCTTCCCGCATTTCCGCAGTCAATCGCAATGGCGCAGCCATTGCATTTCTAGTTAGGCCCGAGCGCCATACATGGCGATAGGGACTATTGCTTCTGCAACGCAGGGGGCCACCAGGGTGCGCTTCGATGGCGTACGGAGTGCACAACGGACACGACAGCGACCTCCGACCACGACAGACGCATAGGACTCGGCCAGAGCTTTCCGAAAATGTCTAATGTGTAAAAACAGCTACAATGGAAAAACGCCTATATTGTTTTTGCTTTTGCAGAAATGCCCTCCCGGGGGCTTCAGCGGCCAACCGCGCGCTCCACGTACACGCCAGAAAAAAATGACCCACAACTTTTTTGTGCGCCTTAGCCAGAGCTTTCCAACGGTGTACAGCATGTGGTGGTAACGGCAACGGCTTAGGTTTTTTTGGCAAAAAACGATTATTTTTCTTTCTTTCTTTCAATCTTCTTTCCCACTCTTAAAACTGGATTTTCACCCCCTGAACGTGCGCGAAAACTCAATTAAAAATCACCGAAAAATCCGGTCTGGTGAAAAATTTACGAAAATGTGAGTGTCCAATGTGGGACGTGCAAAATGGCACAACAGCGCCACCTGCAAATTTGAAAAAAATAATTCAGTGACGGAGAGCCTCCACCAACTTGGACACACACTCGCGCCTTTGGGCACAGACATTGTCCAGGTGGTGACCAGCAAAAAACATTATTATGACCCCGCCCCCTGACAAACAGGAAGTCCCCTATTTTGAGTGGAAAAATGAGGAAAAGTCAAATTGCCTCCACGCTGATGTCGCATTTGAACGAACTCCTCCGTGGGCGTTAGTCCGAATGAGCTTCTGATCGCTTCTAACTCATCTACACATGTTGGGGATCAAAAGTTATCCACGGAATTTTGCTATGTTTTGCGGTCTTCGTCCAGTGGAGCCCCAAAGTTGACCTTAATTTTGGCGATTTCTGAGACCTCAATAATGGCCCCCGTTCGCACAAACTAGCTCGGATTATTACCAAAACTCATACACATATCGCCCCTTGACCCCCGCATACATGACATGAGGTTTGGTGGCAGTGGACCCAACAGCGCCCCCTTTAATATGCATGTTAATGCCATCACTCATTCACTGGGTACGTACCAGAGAGTCATGACCCTGACAGTTGCATGCGCCTTGGTCAGAGCTTTCCGAAAATGTATAATATATGGTATTTCGAGCAACGGGAACCCTTGTTAGGCCCGAGCGCCATACATGGCGATAGGGACTATTGCTTCTGCAACGCAGGGGGCCACCAGGGTGCACTTCGATGGCGTACGGAGTGCACAACGGACACGACAGCGACCTCCGACCACGACAGACGCATAGGACTCGGCCAGAGCTTTCCGAAAATGTCTAATGTGTAAAAACAGCTACAATGGAAAAACGCCTATATTGTTTTTGCTTTTGCAGAAATGCCCTCCCGGGGGCTTCAGCGGCCAACCGCGCGCTCCACGTACACGCCAGAAAAAAATGACCCACAACTTTTTTGTGCGCCTTAGCCAGAGCTTTCCAACGGTGTACAGCATGTGGTGGTAACGGCAACGGCTTAGGTTTTTTTGGCAAAAAACGATTATTTTTCTTTCTTTCTTTCAATCTTCTTTCCCACTCTTAAAACTGGATTTTCACCCCCTGAACGTGCGCGAAAACTCAATTAAAAATCACCGAAAAAT
Source organism: Gobius niger (assembly GCF_951799975.1). Taxonomy (NCBI): domain Eukaryota; kingdom Metazoa; phylum Chordata; class Actinopteri; order Gobiiformes; family Gobiidae; genus Gobius; species Gobius niger. Next base: position 23,229,692 of record NC_136856.1, on the reverse strand, counting down.
CCGGTCTGGTGAAAAATTTACGAAAATGTGAGTGTCCAATGTGGGACGTGCAAAATGGCACAACAGCGCCACCTGCAAATTTGAAAAAAATAATTCAGTGACGGAGAGCCTCCACCAACTTGGACACACACTCGCGCCTTTGGGCACAGACATTGTCCAGGTGGTGACCAGCAAAAAACATTATTATGACCCCGCCCCCTGACAAACAGGAAGTCCCCTATTTTGAGTGGAAAAATGAGGAAAAGTCAAATTGCCTCCACGCTGATGTCGCATTTGAACGAACTCCTCCGTGGGCGTTAGTCCGAATGAGCTTCTGATCGCTTCTAACTCATCTACACATGTTGGGGATCAAAAGTTATCCACGGAATTTTGCTATGTTTTGCGGTCTTCGTCCAGTGGAGCCCCAAAGTTGACCTTAATTTTGGCGATTTCTGAGACCTCAATAATGGCCCCCGTTCGCACAAACTAGCTCGGATTATTACCAAAACTCATACACATATCGCCCCTTGACCCCCGCATACATGACATGAGGTTTGGTGGCAGTGGACCCAACAGCGCCCCCTTTAATATGCATGTTAATGCCATCACTCATTCACTGGGTACGTACCAGAGAGTCATGACCCTGACAGTTGCATGCGCCTTGGTCAGAGCTTTCCGAAAATGTATAATATATGGTATTTCGAGCAACGGGAACCCTTGTTAGGCCCGAGCGCCATACATGGCGATAGGGACTATTGCTTCTGCAACGCAGGGGGCCACCAGGGTGCGCTTCGATGGCGTACGGAGTGCACAACGGACACGACAGCGACCTCCGACCACGACAGACGCATAGGACTCGGCCAGAGCTTTCCGAAAATGTCTAATGTGTAAAAACAGCTACAATGGAAAAACGCCTATATTGTTTTTGCTTTTGCAGAAATGCCCTCCCGGGGGCTTCAGCGGCCAACCGCGCGCTCCACGTACACGCCAGAAAAAAATGACCCACAACTTTTTTGTGCGCCTTAGCCAGAGCTTTCCAACGGTGTACAGCATGTGGTGGTAACGGCAACGGCTTAGGTTTTTTTGGCAAAAAACGATTATTTTTCTTTCTTTCTTTCAATCTTCTTTCCCACTCTTAAAACTGGATTTTCACCCCCTGAACGTGCGCGAAAACTCAATTAAAAATCACCGAAAAATCCGGTCTGGTGAAAAATTTACGAAAATGTGAGTGTCCAATGTGGGACGTGCAAAATGGCACAACAGCGCCACCTGCAAATTTGAAAAAAATAATTCAGTGACGGAGAGCCTCCACCAACTTGGACACACACTCGCGCCTTTGGGCACAGACATTGTCCAGGTGGTGACCAGCAAAAAACATTATTATGACCCCGCCCCCTGACAAACAGGAAGTCCCCTATTTTGAGTGGAAAAATGAGGAAAAGTCAAATTGCCTCCACGCTGATGTCGCATTTGAACGAACTCCTCCGTGGGCGTTAGTCCGAATGAGCTTCTGATCGCTTCTAACTCATCTACACATGTTGGGGATCAAAAGTTATCCACGGAATTTTGCTATGTTTTGCGGTCTTCGTCCAGTGGAGCCCCAAAGTTGACCTTAATTTTGGCGATTTCTGAGACCTCAATAATGGCCCCCGTTCGCACAAACTAGCTCGGATTATTACCAAAACTCATACACATATCGCCCCTTGACCCCCGCATACATGACATGAGGTTTGGTGGCAGTGGACCCAACAGCGCCCCCTTTAATATGCATGTTAATGCCATCACTCATTCACTGGGTACGTACCAGAGAGTCATGACCCTGACAGTTGCATGCGCCTTGGTCAGAGCTTTCCGAAAATGTATAATATATGGTATTTCGAGCAACGGGAACCCTTGTTAGGCCCGAGCGCCATACATGGCGATAGGGACTATTGCTTCTGCAACGCAGGGGGCCACCAGGGTGCACTTCGATGGCGTACGGAGTGCACAACGGACACGACAGCGACCTCCGACCACGACAGACGCATAGGACTCGGCCAGAGCTTTCCGAAAATGTCTAATGTGTAAAAACAGCTACAATGGAAAAACGCCTATATTGTTTTTGCTTTTGCAGAAATGCCCTCCCGGGGGCTTCAGCGGCCAACCGCGCGCTCCACGTACACGCCAGAAAAAAATGACCCACAACTTTTTTGTGCGCCTTAGCCAGAGCTTTCCAACGGTGTACAGCATGTGGTGGTAACGGCAACGGCTTAGGTTTTTTTGGCAAAAAACGATTATTTTTCTTTCTTTCTTTCAATCTTCTTTCCCACTCTTAAAACTGGATTTTCACCCCCTGAACGTGCGCGAAAACTCAATTAAAAATCACCGAAAAATCCGGTCTGGTGAAAAATTTACGAAAATGTGAGTGTCCAATGTGGGACGTGCAAAATGGCACAACAGCGCCACCTGCAAATTTGAAAAAAATAATTCAGTGACGGAGAGCCTCCACCAACTTGGACACACACTCGCGCCTTTGGGCACAGACATTGTCCAGGTGGTGACCAGCAAAAAACATTATTATGACCCCGCCCCCTGACAAACAGGAAGTCCCCTATTTTGAGTGGAAAAATGAGGAAAAGTCAAATTGCCTCCACGCTGATGTCGCATTTGAACGAACTCCTCCGTGGGCGTTAGTCCGAATGAGCTTCTGATCGCTTCTAACTCATCTACACATGTTGGGGATCAAAAGTTATCCACGGAATTTTGCTATGTTTTGCGGTCTTCGTCCAGTGGAGCCCCAAAGTTGACCTTAATTTTGGCGATTTCTGAGACCTCAATAATGGCCCCCGTTCGCACAAACTAGCTCGGATTATTACCAAAACTCATACACATATCGCCCCTTGACCCCCGCATACATGACATGAGGTTTGGTGGCAGTGGACCCAACAGCGCCCCCTTTAATATGCATGTTAATGCCATCACTCATTCACTGGGTACGTACCAGAGAGTCATGACCCTGACAGTTGCATGCGCCTTGGTCAGAGCTTTCCGAAAATGTATAATATATGGTATTTCGAGCAACGGGAACCCTTGTTAGGCCCGAGCGCCATACATGGCGATAGGGACTATTGCTTCTGCAACGCAGGGGGCCACCAGGGTGCGCTTCGATGGCGTACGGAGTGCACAACGGACACGACAGCGACCTCCGACCACGACAGACGCATAGGACTCGGCCAGAGCTTTCCGAAAATGTCTAATGTGTAAAAACAGCTACAATGGAAAAACGCCTATATTGTTTTTGCTTTTGCAGAAATGCCCTCCCGGGGGCTTCAGCGGCCAACCGCGCGCTCCACGTACACGCCAGAAAAAAATGACCCACAACTTTTTTGTGCGCCTTAGCCAGAGCTTTCCAACGGTGTACAGCATGTGGTGGTAACGGCAACGGCTTAGGTTTTTTTGGCAAAAAACGATTATTTTTCTTTCTTTCTTTCAATCTTCTTTCCCACTCTTAAAACTGGATTTTCACCCCCTGAACGTGCGCGAAAACTCAATTAAAAATCACCGAAAAATCCGGTCTGGTGAAAAATTTACGAAAATGTGAGTGTCCAATGTGGGACGTGCAAAATGGCACAACAGCGCCACCTGCAAATTTGAAAAAAATAATTCAGTGACGGAGAGCCTCCACCAACTTGGACACACACTCGCGCCTTTGGGCACAGACATTGTCCAGGTGGTGACCAGCAAAAAACATTATTATGACCCCGCCCCCTGACAAACAGGAAGTCCCCTATTTTGAGTGGAAAAATGAGGAAAAGTCAAATTGCCTCCACGCTGATGTCGCATTTGAACGAACTCCTCCGTGGGCGTTAGTCCGAATGAGCTTCTGATCGCTTCTAACTCATCTACACATGTTGGGGATCAAAAGTTATCCACGGAATTTTGCTATGTTTTGCGGTCTTCGTCCAGTGGAGCCCCAAAGTTGACCTTAATTTTGGCGATTTCTGAGACCTCAATAATGGCCCCCGTTCGCACAAACTAGCTCGGATTATTACCAAAACTCATACACATATCGCCCCTTGACCCCCGCATACATGACATGAGGTTTGGTGGCAGTGGACCCAACAGCGCCCCCTTTAATATGCATGTTAATGCCATCACTCATTCACTGGGTACGTACCAGAGAGTCATGACCCTGACAGTTGCATGCGCCTTGGTCAGAGCTTTCCGAAAATGTATAATATATGGTATTTCGAGCAACGGGAACCCTTGTTAGGCCCGAGCGCCATACATGGCGATAGGGACTATTGCTTCTGCAACGCAGGGGGCCACCAGGGTGCACTTCGATGGCGTACGGAGTGCACAACGGACACGACAGCGACCTCCGACCACGACAGACGCATAGGACTCGGCCAGAGCTTTCCGAAAATGTCTAATGTGTAAAAACAGCTACAATGGAAAAACGCCTATATTGTTTTTGCTTTTGCAGAAATGCCCTCCCGGGGGCTTCAGCGGCCAACCGCGCGCTCCACGTACACGCCAGAAAAAAATGACCCACAACTTTTTTGTGCGCCTTAGCCAGAGCTTTCCAACGGTGTACAGCATGTGGTGGTAACGGCAACGGCTTAGGTTTTTTTGGCAAAAAACGATTATTTTTCTTTCTTTCTTTCAATCTTCTTTCCCACTCTTAAAACTGGATTTTCACCCCCTGAACGTGCGCGAAAACTCAATTAAAAATCACCGAAAAATCCGGTCTGGTGAAAAATTTACGAAAATGTGAGTGTCCAATGTGGGACGTGCAAAATGGCACAACAGCGCCACCTGCAAATTTGAAAAAAATAATTCAGTGACGGAGAGCCTCCACCAACTTGGACACACACTCGCGCCTTTGGGCACAGACATTGTCCAGGTGGTGACCAGCAAAAAACATTATTATGACCCCGCCCCCTGACAAACAGGAAGTCCCCTATTTTGAGTGGAAAAATGAGGAAAAGTCAAATTGCCTCCACGCTGATGTCGCATTTGAACGAACTCCTCCGTGGGCGTTAGTCCGAATGAGCTTCTGATCGCTTCTAACTCATCTACACATGTTGGGGATCAAAAGTTATCCACGGAATTTTGCTATGTTTTGCGGTCTTCGTCCAGTGGAGCCCCAAAGTTGACCTTAATTTTGGCGATTTCTGAGACCTCAATAATGGCCCCCGTTCGCACAAACTAGCTCGGATTATTACCAAAACTCATACACATATCGCCCCTTGACCCCCGCATACATGACATGAGGTTTGGTGGCAGTGGACCCAACAGCGCCCCCTTTAATATGCATGTTAATGCCATCACTCATTCACTGGGTACGTACCAGAGAGTCATGACCCTGACAGTTGCATGCGCCTTGGTCAGAGCTTTCCGAAAATGTATAATATATGGTATTTCGAGCAACGGGAACCCTTGTTAGGCCCGAGCGCCATACATGGCGATAGGGACTATTGCTTCTGCAACGCAGGGGGCCACCAGGGTGCGCTTCGATGGCGTACGGAGTGCACAACGGACACGACAGCGACCTCCGACCACGACAGACGCATAGGACTCGGCCAGAGCTTTCCGAAAATGTCTAATGTGTAAAAACAGCTACAATGGAAAAACGCCTATATTGTTTTTGCTTTTGCAGAAATGCCCTCCCGGGGGCTTCAGCGGCCAACCGCGCGCTCCACGTACACGCCAGAAAAAAATGACCCACAACTTTTTTGTGCGCCTTAGCCAGAGCTTTCCAACGGTGTACAGCATGTGGTGGTAACGGCAACGGCTTAGGTTTTTTTGGCAAAAAACGATTATTTTTCTTTCTTTCTTTCAATCTTCTTTCCCACTCTTAAAACTGGATTTTCACCCCCTGAACGTGCGCGAAAACTCAATTAAAAATCACCGAAAAATCCGGTCTGGTGAAAAATTTACGAAAATGTGAGTGTCCAATGTGGGACGTGCAAAATGGCACAACAGCGCCACCTGCAAATTTGAAAAAAATAATTCAGTGACGGAGAGCCTCCACCAACTTGGACACACACTCGCGCCTTTGGGCCTTAAGTGGGTTTTTAAGTGGTTCTAAGTGGTCCCACCCATCCTCCGTGGAAATGGCCAGAGGTCTTAGCCAGGCAGCATGGTGGCCTCTGTAAGACTTTTCTCTGAAATTCGTCCGTTTTCCAAATTTCCTCCTTTATTCACAACGGCTACAGTTTTAGACTCGTACATGTTTATACTACCCCTCTGTCACAGAAAGATGCTTCAATTTCCAAGTTTTTGCCTCCAAAAGCAACTTTTTCTAAAGTTTATAGTGACAGGAAGTTTAGTGTACCCGTTTCCTGTCCGTCCCTCTGTGTGTTCCTCGTACTATTTCACTCTCAACGAAATATTCTTCATATGGAGGGTGCTGCTGGGCTGGTGCACCCTCTCATCAAATCTTTGGCCGGTCAGAGGAATTTACCCTAATTAAAAAGATGAAATATATTAATGCTTAAGCTGTAATTTCCGTTTTCTGCAAATAGACAAGTGCAGTCTTTCATAACATTAATGTTCAATTGGCTGCAGTATTCACTAAGCTTGTGAAGCTCCATTGGTAGAGTGCCGGGTTCCTATACGTTAGGTTGTTGGATCGATCCCAGCCATCACCTTTTTTTTTTTTTTCCTTTTGGACTCGGTAATTTCTGGTCCCACCCTCATGAAAAATTAGGTAATGATCCCCCTCCTCCAGTGCGGTGCTGTCAGCTAATTTTGGCCTGAGAATTGAGAGAACCCTCACCCTCATCAGGCCCATGTTTGTATGGACTTATATCTCAGTAGTAGCAAGGTTGTCTTCAGTGAATGAGCTAGTCCTAACACAGCCTTCACACTTTTCTTATGCTTTCTCATTTTACATGGACCACTGTACACATTGTATCAGCCTAAGACCATGAGTGCGGGTGTTTCATAAGATATTTTTTTGTTCGACTAATACATTGTCTGTGCCTGTATAGTGTCATGGGCAGAGCATTGGGTTTATAACCAAAAGGCCCCTGGATCAATTCTGACCTTCATAAGTTTTTTGGGTTTTTTTCTTTCTTTCTTTCTTTCTTTTTTTTGGCTCTTTCTGGGAAGAACATGATTTACCGCCTTTGGTCCCACCCTCATGAAAAATGGGGAAATGTTCCCTCTCCTCCAGTGGGGTGCTGTCCCCTAATTTCGGCCCAGAAATTTAGAGAAGCCTTGCCCTCATCAGGCCCATGTTTGTATGGACTTATATCTCAGTGGTAAAAGGTCGTCTTAGGTGAAGGAGGTAGCTTGTCCTAACATTTCTAATGCACAGGGAGTTTCATAAGACATTGCTTTGTTCAGCTAGTATTTTCACTGTGCCTGTATAGTGTCATAGGTAGAGCATTGGGTTCATAACCATGAGGCTGCTGGATCATTTCTGACCTGTACTATTTTTATCTTTTTTTTTTTTTTCTCGGCACCTACTGGAAATTACATAATTCAGCACCTATGGTCCCACCCTCATGAAAAAAGTGGGAACAACGCTTACAGAATTTGCATAACTAAAGACATGGCAGGATAGTAGGGAAACTATTGAGGCAACACCAGGGACAATGTCAAAACAATCTAGAAAATGGAGGGGGAAAAGTGACCAAAAATGACGTCTCCTCAGGTGCTGGGACCTAATTTTGGAGCGTTATTCTAGAGAATAGTAGCCCACATCTGGCCAATGATAGTATGTAGTAATAGCTCAGTGATAGTGTGCTGGTCTCTGGCATAGGAGGTTGCCAGTTCAAACACTGCCATGACAATTTTCCAATTCTTTGTTTTTTCACATGATTCACATATTTTCGAGCCTGATACAAGTACACAATGAGCACCAAGTAATGTGACACAATTGTGTATTCCCTTCCCCCTCTTCACTCGTGCAGCCCATTGCAGAGAGGTGTTCCATTTAAACACCCCTCTGGTTCGTTCCACATTACAGTACAACATGTCTTCCTACAACAAGTATGAAAAGTTTGCAACGTCTTTTTCTGATTCTCCTGTTTCCGTTTGTTATCTTTGATAGACTTACATTACTTATAGGCTTGTGTTACAAGCTTCATATCTGGAACAGCAGCCCAGGTTGAGGACAGGGGGCCTTCAGGCTGAGGCAACAGTGGGCCGGCACCAAAGCTACTTGGGACAAGAGTGAGGCCGGTGTGTAACAAAGGCTCAGGCGAGAGTGGGATGGGGCAGGAGTTATCAGGCGTAAGAGAGTGGTTTGGGTGTGAGACAGAGGCTAAAGCAGGTTTGGGTGACAGCGAACGTGGGCATTCGCAAGGGGGGAGGTCGCCAGGGGCAAGAGCGATCAGAAGGGCTCACAAGGAGCATAGCAATCGGGGGGCTCGCATGGGGCGACAGCGAGCAGGGGCGGTTGCAAGGGGGGGAATGCCAGGGGCGAGGGCCGCACGACGCCGCTTGCGGCTTTAATTATTATTATTATTTAAATGTGCTATATAAATAAATTTGATTTGATGTCAACTCCTTATAACTGCATTGTGAAGTAACTTCACTTATTGCTGTGATATTTATTTATTTATTTTTTACTGCTAATAATGCATATCCGGATTAGCTTGAGGAGAGGGGGCGGAGTTAACTGAATCGAAGCGTCGTGTCTTCCAGCTTTGCAAAATACTCCCAGAAAACTTATATTTCTCACAAAAATGAGTACTCCATTGTGGTAGAGGTACAATATATCATATAAATGCTTATAGTTTAGTTTACTTTGGGGTGGCTAAAATAGCATGATACAGAGTCTTCAACACTTTTTTATTACAACTTCGGGCATTTTGTAAAGGAGTTGTTCAAAAAGCTTCACAGATGATTTGGGTAATAAGTGTTATGTCATTTAAATAATCTTAAAAATGTTGTAAAATTGCTTACGGTTAATTATTAGCGTTGAGAGAAGAGAAAGTTTCGCAGTACAAACAAAGAACAAAAGTTTATTCACTTCCTTTGAAACTTGTTACTTCTTAGCAGCATATATCTCCAATATGTGAGCACTTGACAGGTCTGAGGCATTTGCGTCTGCAGTAATTTACCTGGCCGTGGCATGAGTAGTCACAATTGTTTATATTCAAGGAGACACCATCTTGAACACGCAGCCCTTTGATTGTTTACCCATCCTGCTTTGTGACTGCACATCAGCTGAACCACAACACCGCGCTCTCCCTTATCCATCACAGCAGCCTTTAGCAGCCAGATCCTCACCCCTCTGACCCGCTGATACGTCAAATGCATTTTTATCAAAGTAAGACATTTAAGTCCACTAAGAGAAAAGAGCGCAAATCCCTGCTCCTTGTTTTGGTACTTTCTTGATAATTTTGCCTTTTTCAGACATTTTCTTGAGCTGGAATATATACAGTCCATCACACGAACTAACCGGCAAATATCACACATAAAAGCAACAGTATTTAATCTAGTTTGGTCACTGAGCGAATGCCTACATGCTCATCGGATCCCAAGCAATGCAAGAGGTGAAGGTGAGTCAGGGTAAAATTGAGAAAGTAGAAAAACAATGGCAATTAAGACAGATAGGTCTGGTTAAACATGCAGCAAACAGTCTGAGTTGGATCTCATTTAGTGGAAGATTATGAAATACAGCGGGTGGTTAAGTTGGAACAGCTTGAAAACAATTTGTCTGGGGGCGAATCTCAGTTTTACAATCAAGTACAACTGTTGGTTAAGTAGAACAAAAGCCCTTGAAATTAATGGCCACGCAAACAAAGGTAGGCTGCTAAACAAATAACAAGTGCCTCATTGAGTTTTCCAAAAATCACTTTCACTAAACAAAGCACAATTCCCCAAACTGTAGAACAAATCGCAAGAAATAGCCTTCTGTGTAGTGTAGTCAATCCAATTGTAAAGTGCAAGCTCAGTGTAAACTGTAAATTAAAAAGGAAGATGTTTTAAAAGCAAAATACTACAAACAATGAGATTTAGATTAGGAGTCCAAACTATTTCCTTGAATTGTCATTTTTACACATGTTGCTTCAGTGTTGCCATGTCAACAGAAACAAAATCTTCCACTTCTACAAACTACCCCCTGGCTTTTCAGTCTTCCTCTATAATTGTTTTGCCATGTATTGCTGTGTTAAGACTTCACATTTTTGTCTCAGTGGGTTTAGGCAGCTTTCACACCTATTTAAATCTGATGCAATTATTTTCCCTTTTTTTCTATTATACAGTGGGGCAAAAATTTGGTCAGTTCTCCAAAGACATCCTATTGGATTTCGGCCAAATACTTTTTTGCCCCTCTGTATATATTAAAAACAAGTTATATAACAGCTATATAAGAATGGAAATGAACCCACTCAGACATAGGGACTGCGTGTGTGAATTTACTGTTAGCTCATTCATAATTAGATCTGTGCACAGTAAACGGGTAATAAGCAATCCTGGTGAAATTCTGCAGTGCGCTGGATTAGATATGCCCTCCATATTCTGCTGTCTGGGATCATGGGGGGCGAGTTAATAAAGCTCCGCTGGGCCTTTTCCATGTAAAGCTCCAATCACAGCAGCTGACATTGTCCTCCTTATAGAGACGAGTCCCATTGTTAATACGCATGCTATCACTCAATTAGCCAGCCACACAGGCGCTATATGTAGATACAACTCAGTGAAAGGCACCACAGAGCAGAATGAATGTGATTTGCCTTGATGTATGCAAGGTTAATATTCTCTGCAAGCAAAGAGGATTGAATGTAAGTGTGCACAGTGTTCCTAAGAGAAAAAGACATTTAATGGTAATGCCTGGGAAAAGGTCAGAGAGCTCAAGTTTAAGAGCATTTAAAAAAACAACTTTAGTTACAAAGTTTAGAATGTACGTCACCATGACATTCACGAAGATGTTTATTGTTTTGTATTACTCAGCCTAAAGGTCAAACGGATCCAGTCCTACAGTCAGGGGAACGCAAAAAGAGAATGAATATATCTTTATTACTGCAAATGCAATATGACAATATCAATAATAAAACAATATATAGTATCTAAGGCTTAGATGGGGAAACTTTATATTTATATTTTTATGGTATGTATATGATAGGATTCATTAAAGCATTATTTGAATCATTCAACCATTCATGCAGTCCTAAAACGATCAAAATCAAATCATTGCTTCTCTGTTGACGACTTTATTTACACTGAAAAAATATGTTTAAGTGATGATGTCGTCACTCTATTTCCGGGTCCAACAGTGCTTTTGCCCTATTCACTATAATGGGATTTTACTTTGTTTAACGTGCTACAGAGCCGACTACAAGGCTCTTTTTAAACATCTGATCGCACAGAAATATCACATTTCTTCTGGATTTTCCTTAGTAACGCTTTTCTGGCATTAAATTATTCAAATCAAATTATTTGTCCCATAGACAACGAAGGCATATTTTAAATAATGAACCTTCATCCTGACCGGAGAAATGGTGAGACATATTATTCTAATTAGCTGCAAAACGTTTTAGGTCTTTTATCTGCAAGTGATTCAGATCAAGTTGCGTTTTTTGCTGTGTTTGTCACTGTATGTCACACTATTTGCCCATTATGAGATGCACACCTTCATAGACATAACAGTACGAGGTGTGCTGTTAAAATACAAGCTGAGAACTTGATTAACCACAGAACATTGCTGGATCCCACAGAGGACTTTGCTGCGATTTTTAAGGGAGCTACAAGAAATGATTGAGCTGCATGGGGAACATTTATTTCGGAAGAAACTAATTTTGATGAACGTTGCGCTTTACCTGAAGGCACATAACAGCTAGCGGGGTGCAGGCTGGGGAGGTTAGAAGCGGCAGGTTTCAAAGCAAGCTAATATTGTGAGGGCTAAAGTTAAAGTGCAGTGCGATAGGCAGAATGGCTCTCATCTGAGAAGAGAAGATTAAAATCAGTGGGACATCACAGTGAGCTAATATGAGGCGGAATAGAGAGAGGAGAGTGTGCCCATCTCTCTCCTCTGCCACAGATGCACACAATATAGCAGTCCACAACAATAAACCAATTACTTGTCGTTAATATTTAAGGCGGTAATTTTCAGTCGGTGGTGATATATTAAAACTGTGCAGTGATGAGCAAGAAAAAGGGCTGACCCCGGAGATAGTCGCAGTGGGCTGGCTGGACCAACAAAGAGAAATTAACAACAGGGTGCTTTGTGTTTTATTGAGACAAATGTGGTCTGCCTGTGAGAGCAATTAATGCCTCTGTGCAAAAATGTGGAAAATTGTAGCATTTAAAGCTACCAAAATAGACTAATATCCTGCTTTGTTTTAATAGTCTATCTTTAATCTAGCAAATGTAATTTACTAGTCAGAGTGGAACGCTAGGGTCAGGAGGACAATGTGCCTTTTCACTAAAAGGGGATTTGTTAAAACGCATATTTCTGACTTGCAACAAAATTGGAAAGATGTGTTGTTACATATTGCCATTGTGATTCAAGGAAAGGAATAGGCCACCGTTTTTACATACTGAGATATTTTCTTACCTTAGCTTAAACAAGTTCTTTTGTACCTGTCTGGTCTTCGCGCATGCCTTCAATCACGTAAACACAGCGTAGATGGCGTTAGCATTCAAGCCTTTCCTCCTCTCCACTATAGCTCCAAACAAGGTGAAGATAGAAGCTACCAAGCTCTTCCAAGCTCTTCCAAGCTCTTTTCTCTATTCAAATATGGTTACGTGAACTATAAAGTATAATTACACAAAATTAAAAGGACTATACAGAGTTTAAAAATGTTAAAGGTAAGTATTTTCCTCCCCCTACATGTTCCAACAATGTCCTAATGTGTAGAATGAGCCCAGACCTGTTCACCACAACTGCCTGTCACTCAAAAAGGTGTTAATTTGGGTCCGAAGTGCCGTCATGCTAGCCTGATAAACCACCCCCACCTTCTTTCTGCACGAAAGAAGGTGGGTCTGGCCACGCACGGTAGACAAGTTGTTGATTGGCAGCTAAGGCCTAGCTGAACCAATCACGACCGTCACAGAGAAATGAGAAGGTTACGTCACTCGCTGCACCTCTATGTTTTTAGTTCAATTAACGTTAACATTAGCCAAAACTAATCATTGGATGAAGTAGTGAAGGATTTTGCCACGCGTTCTCCGCGTGAGTTTATATTCACTTCATATTTTTTTAATTGGACACAGCTGTCGTCACGTCCGCTAATCGCTAATTGGTTTATTTCACTGACAATCTGTGTGCGTTAGGCCCGCCCGTTCAAACTGCTCCAATTGCTCCGTGACCAGACTAATTCCCTGCATGGAATGGACAGGGAAGAGTATGGCAGAGCCAGGCAACCGTCATGCACGAGCTTCATATAGAAGCTGCAGTTGCACATAAGACCTGAGGTGGCAGTAGTGAGCAGAAAATGACGAACTTGCATCTAGCCCCTTTAAACCATGTGGATTTTCTAAGCCTAAAAAAAGGGGAACTATATTGTAAGGCGTAATAATCCCAGGAGTAGTTCGACTTCAACACAGTAAAGTGAAGATTACTACACGAATTTCGAAGTACCCCTGGTAACGTAGCCATATTTAAACAGGGAAACGTGGAAGAGCTTGGTACTATCTTCACCTAGCTTGGAGCTATAGTGGAGAGGAGGAAAGGCTGAATGCTAACGCCGTCTACACTGTGTTTATGCGATTGAAGGCATGCGTGAAGCGAGACAGGTACAAAAGAACTCGTCTAAGCTAGGGTAAGAACATATCTCATCAAAGAATGTTACACTGCCTAAACAATTGCTGTCCTTAACTAATTGGAGCTATCTTAATTTCCAATTAAAGCCACACAATGAGTTAGGTGCACGTTGGTGTATTACATTTACAAGCCAGTCCTATACATATCCACACAGTAGCTGTCATGTCCAGAGAGATGCGTTCTGAGGCCAGCAGAGGAAGACACAGATAAGAGAACAGAACGGAGTGCCAAGCCGGTGTAAAGTGACTCTCCGCAAGAAGAAAAGCTGCGATAAAGATGCAGAGAAAGGCGTCTCTCCCTTCAATAAACAGAATCGGTAATAAACTGCTGTAGCGCACACAGGGGAAAACATTGAAAACACATCATGCCTGACTTACGACAGGCTGACATGCAACATATCAGGAGCTTATCGCCGTACACAGACTACGCAGAGGCAACTACTCCATGACGCCTTGCAGGGTCTTATGCAGGGCTTAAACTCATTACACAAAAGCGCCTCATTATTACAGGCTGAAGGGTCTGACGCTTGTCTTGGGATCAGGTTCTTTTAAGCTTTCCCAGGTTCAATTACAACAACATAGTTAATACAGTTTAGAGATTACATTCAATAGATGCAAGTAGACCATTCTTAATCTGAAAGTGCTTATCCGTAAAATCTGGAGTAACACATTTTGGCCATGGTCTGTTTTTATTTTGTTTTAGCAAATGTAGCATAGCACATAGTATTTAATCAACCCTGTTTACAAGTCCAACTATGGAGACCTTGGTAATTCTTGTAACTTTGTACAGTGGTCTCCAACCTAAGGTAAGTATAAAGAAAGATTTTTTTTTTTTTCTTTGTTGAAACACCAGCTTGGTGACTAGCTGTCCATGGTGTGCAGTATAACTACTCAAGTCTCATTCTCAATGTACAGCTCAAACGAGGAAAAATGCTTAACATCCCAGAATTACGATAATACCTCCATGACTCTACGATTTAATAGACATGAATTTTAGGATTTAAATGCCAAGAGATGGTGCAAGGCCATGAGCGTTCTAAAGTTTATTTGCGTGGGCAACTTGACCTCTGGAGAGGGAGATTAAATATGCAGGCTTTGGGGAAAAAATATGATCGCATTTCTTCAACAGTAATATAAAAGTTTCAAACAAACAATGCAAATAGCAGGTGAAGACCGAGGCTGTCTTAACTGTGATCAGTTGTATTGCCTTATTGTGATGTAGTGGCCGTAACTGATTAACTGATTACTCAAAATGTTCTCGTGCTTGTGAGACCGTTGTGTTTGAACTTGAAGTTCAATGAGTGTGTGTGTGTGTGTGTGTGTGTGTGTGTGTGTGTGTGTGTGTGTGTGTGCGTGCGTGCGTGCGTGCGTGCGTGCGTGTGTGTTTGTGGCAGCTGCTGGCAATGTTCTCACTGGGAACAATAGAGGTTATCGATCAAAAAATCAATCAAATAAAACAGTACCTCACGTACTGTATGTTTTTTTCATGAGAATATAACATTTTAGGTAAAAATAACAGAAGTTGACTCTGTGTAGTATA
This sequence comes from Gobius niger, assembly GCF_951799975.1. NCBI lineage: Eukaryota > Metazoa > Chordata > Actinopteri > Gobiiformes > Gobiidae > Gobius > Gobius niger. The sequence continues at coordinate 23,214,472 of NC_136856.1, read as the reverse complement.
GACCTTTTCCGGTTGGAGAAACCTGACAAAGTATGACCCAAAGGACAAAATGTGGGCACGTTTACACTTTAGACCACAACTCAGCATAGTTTAGTCCTTCCAGGATGTGAACAAAAGACATCTAGATGGTCAGGACAAGCCTCGTGTCAAAGCTGGGCGCCCACACACTATCCTATTGCAGCGGACAGCTCCCCCCTGTGATGGAGAGTATCATGTGAGGTGGCCAACCATGTGTGATTGTGTTTGATCTGCTGTCCGGGTCAGTCCTGATGTTAACAGAGTTATTAGGGGACTTATTAGGGAGAGGCAGGGAGGCAGAGAAGCCCCCCGCTGATCCCGTCATTACTGCTGTTGTGGCCGGGTCATTACCGCCCTGCTGCGAGGGCTTTGTAGCCGGGATTGAGGATCTGCTGGTGTGCACAGAGAAGGAGAGGACCGAGCAGCGGAGGTGAGGAAGCCAGGTGTTGATAAGAGGGAAGACTAGTGGAGGATTTGATCAGAGAAGAAGAGAGCGAGGGAACATTTGACCAAAATGACACTTTTACAGCCCAGTGTGAGAAATGTGTCATCCAGTTGACATATAGTAAAGTGCAGTACTGGCTGACATTAAAACAATGTGTTTCATGAAGCGTCTCTGTGTTTTCACAGTCAAGTGCTCTATTCACATTATGTACTTAATAGACATTGTTTGCAGCGTATACCAAATGGTTTCACTTTGTTCAGTGTTTACATCTTGAGACTAACACACTCTGCTGGCGCTTCATAATGTTCTACTATTCCAAACAATTAAAAACAAATTAATTATCCTTAAATTATACTACCAAAAATACCAATGCTGACCACAGAAGGATGTATAAGCACTAACTTTCATGACATAGCACGCAGCAAAAAAAAAAACCCAAAGAACTGATCTAAACTGAGCACTAGTCAAAGTAGGTTTGACCACATCATCTGGCAATAGAACAAACTTTTACATTCTTCAAGTATGGTTTACTTGAGCTTTGTTAATGTTTATATATGTAAAACTCTCAGTGGCGTCCATGATGTATACCTATCTATCAGAACTCTTTTACAAAACAGCACACCATTTTTCTTTGACCAGGTTTATTTTAGTAGTAACGGGGGGGCTTGTGTAGATAGTATATTATGACAGTATTTCTTTGCTCAGGTAATGTTGTTCAGTGGCTTCAGAGCTGCAGGGCAGAAATATAAAACTCATGAGCCAAAACACAAGCATAAAAACAAGACTTACAACGTAGTTCTCACACAACCCCGGTGTACAAGTATAGAGAGTGGAAATTTACCATTGCCTCCTTTATTTTAGGAAAGCTGAACAGATATGTTTGGGTATCAGACTCCAGTTAGCCACTAATTGTGTTACACAACAGGAATGAGAACTAGCTTGACCTTTCAACTGACAAGAAGTGTTTCAAAAAGTATCTGGGGTTGGTAAAAGTGTGTCCCCTCAGGCCTGTTTCTCCACAAGCACTCGGCTAATAAAGTCCATTATCTGCCCGGGCATCATTAACACTGAAGCATGCTGGGATATGCAGTCCCAATGACCCTGCTCAGAGCGGCTGGCTGCACTTTGATTTATCCTTCAGGTCGCACATACATCTTCATTATGGACATCTCTCCCCGTACAAATATGTAAAGTAATAACTCTGAAAACCGCAGAGTCTACTGTATGCAAATTTATGATCTGGGCCGTACAGCATTAAAAGTATTTTCATAAAACCTGCAGAGACATGAAATATAACGTCTCTAAGCTCCATAAGTAATTTATGGATTATTACTGTGGAATTAAAGTTTTGATGAAAGTATTTTACCCAATTGTGTATATATACTGTATGTTTTATCATTAAGCTGGTCAACAATGCCATGTCGGGTGCTAAAAAAGTGAGTAGTAATTTAACACTGGTTACCATGGGATACAAACAAAGCCTCGAACATGCATGTTGTCAGAATACGATATTAGGGGCAAGTGCAACTATTTCAGAACTTCATTTAAAAGCAAGAATGGAAGTAATGGGCTTGGGTATTAATGTTATTAAGAGGGTTTACATAACGGTATTGAGAGAAGGCCAATAAAGTTAATGTGGGGTAAAGCAGCTTGTTGTAAAGAAATGAACAAAACTTAGAGCTTTCAGTTGTTGTTTCTCAACTTCAGTCTGTTTTTATTGTGTTGTTTTTGCTGAGAGGCCCCGAAATCACCATTACAAAGTGTGCCCTTTGTCCATCAGCAATTGACGTGGGGCAACGAAGGAAACATTTTGAAGAAAGGGGGTGTGGAGTTTGCCAACATCAATCTCGTTTCAAATTGAACCACAAAGTTCCGGCTGAATGAATTGCTTCTCAAATGCAGCGGGCCATGGCTACACACATTCAGTCCCGAAGTGAATCTGATTTGATCCCGAGAGCCCTATACAAAAGGCACAGCCCTCTGATTGATAAAGCCAAGTAAGGAGAGATGGGGGTAAATGGAAAAAATGCACAAAGTCAATGGTTGAAGAAAGAGCGGGAAAGCCAATGCAAGCAGAAAGAGGCGAAAGGATAAGAGTCAGAAAAAAGAAATATACGTAAAGCTATCACACAGCCGGGTGGTGCACTTGTTTACGGTCTCATTGAAAAGTGCAAGAGGTGTTACAGGTATGGATGTGGGGCGGATCGCATCGAGAAAGGCTTAACTCAATGTGTGGTCAACTACTATATTTATGACACCTAGCAGCAGTGATAAATCAAGCATGCTTTTAGCTTAGTACAAATAATACACATATATATATTATTTATTCCATCTCTTTTGTATGTTAAAGGGACTATAAGGAGTTTAAAAATGTTAAAATTAAGTATTTTCCTCCCCCTACATGTTCCAGCCATGTCCTAATGTGTAGAATGAGCCCAGACCTGTTCACCACAACTGCCTCTAAAATCCTGTACGGTCACTCAAAAAGGTGTCACTTCGGCCCGAATTGCCGTCATGCACGAGCTTAATATAGAAGGTGCAGTTACACATATGGCCTGAGGTGGCAGTAGTGAGTATAAAATGGCGAACTTGCTTCCAGCCCCTTTAAATAAAAACAACATACTTCAACAAAAAAATTTAAAACGTTTTATGTTTGTTTAACAAGAGCCTTCGGTACAAATGTATGGAATAGTCTCAAACTGCAGTTTAACTTTTAGGTCGATAAAAGCAGAGAATGATGCTTTGTTGATTCTGTATGTCTTTGAGGCATATTTGAAGTAGCACAGCCCTTTGAATGAAAGGTCAAACTCAAAAATCCAAAAATGAGAGCTGAATGTTTTAAAAGCGCCATTAATATGCAACATGAATTTATGTTATTCTCACATGATTTTTACTTGGCTTTCACTAACATAGCTATCATTCACCAATGCTTTTGATTCCATCACAAAGCAGTCATAATAAGCGATACACTGCAGTGTTTCTTTATTCAGATTGAGAATTAAACTATTCAACAGAGGTTTCCAATGACATTGGTGAACTCTGTGAGCATTCATCTGGGTTTCGCAGAAGAATTCTATTTCATTCAGGACTGAGAGCAATCACATAAATGTGTTCATGAATCCATCGTAGTGGAGATTTTTCAAATATCTGGGTTGGTTCAGTTGAGGATGTTTTGCTTCTACCTTCAGAAGCTTCTTCCCGTTCTTGTAGTTAAAATAAGACTGGTAAAACACACAATCTATAGGCAGAACATCCTCAACTCAACTAAGCCATTCCAGTCGACAATTAGTAAAAAAAATCTCTGTTACTCTGATCACATAATACATGATAAAATAAAAAGCCACTTCTAACATCTTCCAGTTGAGTGTGAAAAATCCCTCTTGATTTTAATGTCATTTCCCTGGTACAAGTCATTAAATAGTGAGCCTCATAAAAGCAGCGGGGGAGATGACAGACTTGCATGTGCGGTTGGTTTAAAGGCCTATTCCGAGCGCAATAAGACCCAAAATTGAAGACGGTTAAAGTGATTTTTTTTTTCCTTCTTTTGTTAGCGCTCAAGTGTTACTCTTCAACAATTGCAAGTAACAAGCAGGAACCCCAAAGTAAGTTAACAGAAGGCTTTGTGCACCATTTTCCAAGGGCCGCTCAGTGGGGAAGGAATTTACACCTGCTTGCCTCATCCTTCACAATGGCCCGGGCCCCCCTCTCGTGTGCTTCGCTAAATATACGCGTCTTCACAAGCACGGAAAATCAAGGCGCAAAAAGTGAAAAGAAGTAAATGGTTCAAAAAAAGAGGTAAATATCTGTGGTTTGAAAACGTAGTTTAAAATTTGCAAAAAAAAGTATAGAAACAGGAGTGGAGTCTATCCAGCGGAGCTTACTTCAAAACTCACAAAGAACTTTTGGGACCATGGTGGAATAGGAACGAGGAACAACTAATATACTGCTAGTAAAATTTCCGCAGTATTCAGTACACCAAAGACGGTGGGAAAAAAATGGACTGCTAATAAAAACGCTGTATGTAATAAACTACAAGTAAACTAGAATTATTGATGTTATCAAGGGAAAAAAGCACAATATAAGACGAGCAAGTTTACATCCCATAACATTCCATTTATAGGTATTTCAAAGTCCTCTCTCATTGACTTTCACCAGCCGGGGGTGTGTAGAGGTGCGGCATACGTATCAAACATTAAACTGCATTTTTCATTTATGAGGAAATCATGCTCTGTTTCCACAATGGAGGCAAAAAGAGCTGATTCCGTGCGGTCCCTGTAGGGTAATTGATAGGGATCCAGCAGAGGTAAGTCCCAGGGGAAATGCTGGATCAGGAAATCCAACCCTGCCAGTGGGAACTTGCACTGTCTATGTGGTCTTTCCTAGGCCCCCGTGTGTGAGACGGGGATAACGTTTAGAGTTGAAATTAAAGCAATTTGTCTTTTTAAGACAGTCAGGGAAAGTTGATTTCTCAATTTATGAAATAGTGGTATAAACAATTGTTGTTTTAGCTAGACCTTAATATATATCTATAACAATAGCGTTTTAATGTATCGGTTCATACAAAAGTTACATTAGCACAATAAAAACATGAACATTTACAGACTCTTGATTTCTATTGACACTAGTCTTCTTCTCTTATCAGTATTTTTATATGTTGTAAAATGATGTTGCAGTTTTAATCTAGTCACCACTAAGCATGTCAGTGCATAATTAGATCAGACAAATGACTAAATATTAGAGACAAGAAGACACATATTGTCAGATGGAGTGATATTAGATGTTCAGAAACAACACATGCCAGTACAGTAGGTGTTCAAATGGTCTCAGAAGGATACGCTACCTAAACCTAAAATGTGTCACCTGCCCACAAAACTACATACCTCAGCTGCAGCATTCTCTATTCATTTGTCATCACTTTTTTTCTTCCTGGAGCTAGGCCTCATATCAGAAAAAGTTGAAATAATTAAACATGAATGTCAAATATGCCAGGAAGTTTTTCAGTTGTACTTGCTTTCGACAGGGAACATGTTAAAATACATTGTCTGACAGGGATTCTCTGGTAAAAGATGAGACACAAGTCACATCACTGCCGTGCCCTGCCACTTCATTAAGCCGTGCAACAACTGCTCCTTCCTCCCTCACATTCGCTCTCACTCCATCTACATTATGCCAGAACCTCTTCACTGCTGAGCCAAATTTATTTCGAGACGAGCCTAGTTTGTCGACCTGGAGATGAGGGGGGGAGAGCTGCTTGCATTCAGACTCCTGTCCAAACAAGTCGGTGGTGGAAAGTTGGGTACGATTTTTGTGCAGCCATGTCCAAGCATTCTGACACAGATCCGACTGGATTGTTTTGAACTTGACAGCACACTGCTACCATTGCTTGGAATTACAGGCAACACACCCATGCACTGCCAGAATAGAAGAAAATTGTCACGGGACGGAATAAATCAAGCCTCCCATCACCCATAAAAAAGTTGCTGGTTGTGTTATCCATCAGTGTGTTAGGCATAGCTTGGGTTATGTATCTCAAAAACAAACTGGGTGAGACAAGGAGCAAAAAAGAAGAAGGAGAAGAAAAAAAAAAGAAGAAACTCTCATTGCTTCCTTCACAAAAGCCTTGATACTTTCCCTCGGTGGAGGATTGGCCTACTGGACTGTAAAAAGGCAAAAAGCAAACCAAGCAGAACTGCTTCTCTTGGTTCGCCCGAGTTCAAGTTAGTGCACGCACAAAAACACTCATCTAAAACTACTTAATGGGTACACACAAGGAATACAATGCGGCCACGATGCTTGGCTGGCTTTTTTAAAGGCACCACCGGCAGCAGGCAACATGAGCATTTGTAGCCTTAATTGGCATACACATTTGAATTGTGAGTGCATAAATATTGTGAAGAAAGTGCTTTGGTTAAAAATAATTAATATTTCAAGAAAATGGGTCTTTAAATTGCCACAAGATGAAAGTGGCAAGGCATCTTTTTGTGTGTGCAGAGGCTAAATGGAGCTCACATGTGAAGATTAATTAAAGGGATGGGGGCGAGCAGGAGACACCGCCGCCTTACCTCGGCTCTGCGACGAGAAGCACAGGGAGAGCTGAGCAAATAGGTCAGGATCCTCAAACTTCTCTTCTTTGACTTTGATCCAGAAGCAATTCTCCGCCATTTCCTGAGGCACTATCTGCAATGACACAAGGATTCCATTATCACCACAATCAGAGAGCGCCACTGCACCAAGCTGCCACTCAAAAAGTTTTTCTCACTGGAGATGGGCATTGTACGAGATTTTTCCCTTTTTTCATTGATTGGACATGCCGTTATGCAGCCCCAGCAATTGCGAATCAAAGACACTTCAAGAGTAGTGATAAAGAACAGAGATGGCAACATGACAACCCCTTTTGTTCTAAAGCACTGGACGTATGCTCAGAAAATAGACCCACAGCAGATTCAATATAGTATTGTTTTCTTGCTTTCTTTTTCATGATACATGGTTCAACCTCAACAATTCTGGTCTGGGTGCTGCTATTGGGAGATGAAGCGTGGGAAGCACATGGTCTAACTATTTGTATACTAAGTGATTGCCACAACCAAGGAAATGGATTGCGTGACTGATTACAATGCTGACCGCACATATAGAAATATGAGGTGCTTTAGCATCATGGAACCTCAGCAAACCTGCTCATCCACCACACCTAAGCAGATAATAGTGGGTCATTATGGGGATTACACCCTTCTGCTGTCATTTCACCTCAGAGACACAGCAGAAGAGAGATCATTTCCCACCTGACATAGTGACACTATTACCCAATGAAGTATGGCATAGTACATTGTATCTTTGCATGGCTAGACACAAGAATATCACAATGCAGTTCCCAACTATGGGATACTTTAGATTTCAAAGTAGTATAAGCCGTGTCAATTCAAGCACTTCTATTATAACCCAAGCATTCAAATGTTATGGGTAAAATAAAAAAGAGCAGTTTCAGTTGTATTCATTTGAAAATTATGGCCGTTTACTATTACTAAAACCAAGAGAATGTTTTGACACATGAAAATACTTATTACAATACAAATATACTTCAGCTCAGTTTAATTACACCAAATGGACAAAATATTTCGTAATACTAAAGACATGGTATAAATGTTTGACACTGCTTTGTTTAAAATGACAGAATGGAAGCTAAAAAAAATTATGTGAATGTTCAGCAATTTAATTTCAATAAAACTCTGTCAATTGGTAGCACAGAAATATCATGGTAATAGGATAGAAATACTATGGCAACAAAGAGTAATGCATTTTCTTCCCATTGTGGACAACAATACAAATTAAGATGAGGAATATTGTCTTTTGCAGTGGTTTCCATGGCATTACCAAATCCTAACCATGTTTTCCTGTAGTTTACACAGAGTTGTGATCAATCTTATTAGCAGAAAATAAATAACTTCGTAATTACATAATAACTTTGAATTCCTTCCTTTTCTATTAAGCATCCCATTTATTACTGTGGTGTATTGTGTTGCCTCTTAGTCATCAACAGGAACTGCGATTGCCACATTTGATCCACTCATTGAAATGTGTGCATGTCTTGATGCAAACACTCCAAATGCATGCCTAAAAAGCTCACAACAGGCCCTTTGTCTTCATGCATGTGGGATGAGCGCTCTCTTTGGACATGTACGCTGCTAACTGCTTTTGGCACCAGTCTGCCTCCATCTGCTGCACATTGAGATGACAGACGAGTCATGTCTCACCTAATCGACATAAGACACGCAGACTGTTTTTCCTCAGGTGGTTATGAATTTCATTTGCATCTCCAAATTACAAATCCATGGGAGGCAAGGTTAATTCACCTGCACGTTAGCCTGATTGCAGCTCCTTCAAGACAATGGGCATTCGACTAGTTTGTGCTGCACGCACCAATTACACAAGTCATATGGCAAAAAATTGGTATTGCTGCTCCCCATTAGAATTACAGCATGATGATATGTAATGAGGGACAATTGCAATAATCTTTAAAGATAGTAATCTGAAAATTGCATAAATAGAAGCTTTCTCAACTCGCTGTTGTGCACTGCTGTGTGTTCACGTCAGTTCAAGTTTTAAAAGGAAATCTTGAATTATAATCAAAACAAAACTAGCTGTTTCTCACACATACATTTTTTTTTCTTAAGCAACGCAGGAGAAACAAGACTGCATTTACTGTATGTGTCATTACAATCATGAGCAGCAAACTGAGCAGCAGTTTGTTTAGTTCAATAACAACCACTGACCACAGCATCTCCTGGTATAAGGTGAACATGATGGCTATTTTGAAACTACTTAAACAATGTGGTCGAACATGCTGTACTGTAATACAAAAAGAATACAAGCAAAAGTTTAGCGTAAACATTTTTGCTATAGAGAAGTGAATACCACAGTGTGTGGATCCGGCACTGTTTGGAAAGGTCAAGGATGCATCTTTTGCATTGGTTCACTGACCTCCAGTTCATCACACAGTGCAGGGGATATTTTTCTGGGTCACACTTTATTTTACACTACCGTGATACATTGTACCTATACTAAAGTTAGTACCATGTAATCGGCCTTGTAATAACTTGTACCTATGTGGTACATACACATTGGAATAATGCATATTTGCAGTTTGGAGGTACATAATGCACCGTAAGACTTTTAGGGATAGGGTTAGAGTTAGGGTCTTATGTCTTATTACATTATGTACCTCCAAACTGCAAACACATATTATTCCATTGTGTATTTAACCTATAGCTACAAGTTAACATTGTTGCATTGCACATTACATTGTACTAAATTTGGAGGTACAATGTATCGGGGGTAGTGTAAAATAAAGTGTTACCTTTTTTCTGTTAATAGATATCTAATATTAAGTCCATGTTATAATATTTGCAAGAAAAGATCTTTAATGAGCTCACAAAGGAGAAAAGAGACCATTCACTTTTTCACTCACAGCAAGCCACTTTTAAGAAAATCTTTTGGTATCGGATATCGGTAGATACTCAAACCCCCAGTATCGGTATTGGAAGCAAACAAGCTGGATCGCTGCATCTCTGCCGGAGGCAACCCAAGAAAGACCTTGCTCTCCCTCTCTCTCCACATGCTGCTGCTGCAGTGAGAGGGGATCGGTGAGGGGGTGCGCTGGAGACGCGGGGATGATATTGCAACAGTAAGCACGATTTAAGCCTCTGTAGGTTGAAACTTGTACTACTCCTATATTTATTTCGTTTTTTTTAGGGCATTCTGTTTTTTTTTTTTTCATATCTTTACATATATATGCTAAACATTGTGAAACTCAACTGACAAAATCAAAAAGAGGAACGAATACATTTCTAATCAATTAGCCAATGGATTTTTCATTTTATTTTTACTTACTGTATTTGAAAGGGGTGTGCCACACATGGATGCATATTATAAACTATAAACTAGTATCAACTACAAGTGAGGCCGAAATTGCTCTCAGTTTATAACAGGCAGTCACATTAATTAGAATTAGAAAAGCGTTCTGCATTACAGTGTTTTACACAAACCGCTTGGCTAACAGACAGTTCGGCGCTGCACAGAGTGTGTAAATTTGCTCTAAAAGAACCAGCAGTAGCCTCTTTCTCTGGAGGACGTTTACATCAGCCGGTGCAGCAGCAGAGCCAGCCTTCATCATGAATGATCCATCCAGTCCAATACAGCGCTCCTATCGCAGACGGCTACAGAGCATTAAAGTTACAACAAAGACACTAAAATGCTGTTTCTACCCCGAGGCGCTGGGAGTCTTCACACTCTTTATTTATGAATGTTGCTTGTAAGTTTTTCCATTTAGTTACTTGTTTACTGTGTTTATTTGCTGTGGAACATAATTATATATAATATATAAAATAATAATGACATAATAGATCCAGATAACACATGCTGTGAACCCATTAAATTCATATTAATGCAATTTATAGCTTTTGCAGTTTTTGTTTGAAAATCACTTTCAAAAAGACATACACCCAATGTACCTTTGTCCAGTTGACTCGCTTCATGACAGTTTCAGGTTTGTAGACCTTCTTCGCCTCCAGTCCATAAGGCAGTTTGACCACAGGGAGTGAAGGCGGCGGAGGAGGCCCACCCAGACCACCGAAGGGCGGAGGAGGTGGGATCCCACACCCGGGCGGCGGAGGGGGAGGTGGGGGTCCCCCTCCGGGCGGCGGTGGTGGTGGCGGTGGAGGTGGGATACCGGCATGTCCTGGAGGAGGGGGGGGTGGAGGAGGGGGAGGAGGACAGCCGCCGGGGGGAGGAGGGGGTGGTGGTGGAGGTGGGGGGGGAACAGCACCTCCAGGTACAGGGGGAGGCGGTGGGGGAACTCCCCCTGCTGTTGGACCTGCCGCAACCTGCAAGAAGACAGAAATATTAACTGATGAATCCTGGGTCAAATAATTGGTCCTAAAATGAGTGAATAATGTATCCAAAGCGCACAGATTGTCCACTCTGTTTTTGTTTCTAGGCAGAACGTTATTATTAAAGACCGAGGCACAATCATTTTGCTTTGCTAGGATATAATGTTATTGTGTAATGAACAAAACGATCAACAGCACGTGGACAATTGTAAACATTTATCTGCAGAGGTATTAGCCGTCGCATCAGTTTAATGCGCTCACTATTTAATATTATGATACATTACTTCGATGAAGCTCCTCCAAATGACACTGGGCACAGACATGACTAATGCGAAGGCACAATATTAAGAAGGCAACAGTGTGTTATGATGTGCAGCACCATTATATGTTGCATGAAAAGTGCATATGCAAATGGAACAATTAAGAGATGGCAAAGCCGACACCGAGCTTGATCTTGGGAGCTGATTAGGTGCCAGCTGTTACCACAATGTATTTCGACTGGTACTTCTCATTCGCAGAGCTGATTCCTCTCAACGGTTCTCACAACCTGACTGTGTGCATTAAAAGTGATTGTGCTATTATTGAAGACATTATATACACCAGTGTTTCATTACATCATATGTTTGGGATGGATTTACTGGGGCTTCATTTTTGAAAGGTATTCTTTGAGGAGCCTCTCAAACAAATTGCTGTATAAAAAAACAAATTCAATGATTACATGTGCGGCTGTCTCGAGCCCTCTGTGGCCAATTTTCTCTTCTAAGATTTAAATGAAAGAAGAAGAAGCAAATTAGCTGAAAAATGAGTGCAGTTGCTTTCCATATTAAGTCTTAGCATAATTTTTTATCAGTTTCTTTTTTTACAATTTACAACACAAGACTGAGATTCAATACCATGTTTTAGTTGAAAGGATTGAAATGCTAATACATTTTGTGAATTTTTACCTGCAGTGCCATGTTAAATGCGCTGCTGAGGACAAATTTCCCAGCGGGCTTGATTAGGCCCACTATAACCAATACTGTATTCTACCTTAATTCACTTGAGCTCAAAGCTACAAGCCATTCCAAAAGATTATATGCATATCATCTAATGTAACACCGTAACTGAAGTATACTAAAGCCCCAAGTTTAGTGTGTGGGATGCATTCTGATTGACAGCGTCTAGGGCCACATGCAAGAGAACACCCACCTTGGCTTCAGATTCCCTGATGAGTCTCTGAGCCTCATTGAGCTTGTCTCTCTCAATAGTTAACTGTACAACACACAGTGGACACACACAGCAGTCACAACACACAACCAGAGGAACACATGTGGGTGGGTTAGATAGACGCTCTACAAAGTAAGGAACACTACTCAACAAACAAGATGACAGGAAAGATACAAGCAAGGAAACAAGAATGGCCCTTTGCACAAGAGATGACAGAGGTGCATCTAATTTGGTCTGATTCAGCTATTTGATGTGCAAAGGCAGACTGTGCCGTACCCTTACACCTAAAAGAGGATGTAATATGTTTTCAAAAGGATGCCAGTGAAACACAGTGGCACCGGAATGAAAAGAACAAGGCAATGACAGCCACCGCGCATGGAGAGGCATGCTTCCGTTGACACTCATAAATACGGCATGCAGACAAATCAAAAACGATACAAGAAATGGGAGTCTTTGTTGAACATGCTTGGATTTTACGTTTGCACAAACTTGCCAGTGTTTTAAGAAGCGTATATATGAAAATATACTTGCTATAAGTTGGACAAAAAGGGAGTTCATGCACATTGCACAATGAAGGAACTGAAAAAGGCATTTAAGTAATGAGTGTTCGAGAGTAATCTTTTCAGGTTGACATAAATGGCCAAAAAGCAGGCAATTGGTTCGAAGTAGTATTCAAATAACCCCATTGTTCCACATTTGGGAACATTTTAAAGATTTTTTTTAATTCAACATTCAAAACATTAGCTGTTGGAATCAACTTGAACATAAAACCCAGTTATACTCTTCAGTTAACTAGAACGGTACAATTCACACACTTGAATGCCCTCCTCAGGACAAGTTGGGATTTTTGTAAAACTTGACATCGTTCAAAGGAGGGCGCATATAGATTTTACAAAATAACTGGTGTTACATCCCAACCATTACTGTAGAGGCTACTTGCAAATTCACCTCCCATTATTATTTCGGTCAAATCTCATCATGTGTAAAAGAGGAGACAGTCTGGCAGTGCAGGAAGAGAAAATGTGTTGCACTAGACCCTGAGCTGCTCGCGGGGCTCAGCTGGGTCAGCTACAAGACGGCCAGGTTGTTAAAACCTATTAATGGGAGGCTGCGCACTGCTCCTATGTACCGCCGCAGTGCTACATTATTCATCACATCCTCAGCCAAGTGAATGAATAGCTTCCCCCTTTTGGCCTTGAATGGTTTCACTCAAAGGTTTGCAAAGAGGGCGGCTGATTTCCACTTGTGATTTTGTCCTTTGTTGATGTTTAGAGACAGGACTTCAGCTCGACTCAATTGGAGGGATAATCAAACAGCCACATCAAATAGGTCCGCTTGTTTCTATGCCAAAGTTCCTCTCATTAAATGTGTCGGTACGCAAACAAAGTGTGGAGCGGTGGCTCAGACATGCAAGTCTTTTAATATCTCTGGAATAGTGTGCGGAGATGAAAGGTTACGCTTGAGACGTAGTGTTTATATCATCACAAGGCAGCAGTGGCAAAGCAACTTTGATGGACAAATAGTATGTAGACTCCAGCTCCGTTTGTTAAAAGCAAGATGCATGTAGCGCGAAACATTAAAGTGATAGAGGGAATGTTTTCAGACGGATATTGACTGTCAACAAAACAAGAAACGGCTGATTTTTGGATTCCTAACAGACAATTTTAGTTTGACCGCAATTAAGATCAAAAAGTTTGCTTATTTTTGCACTGTCATATGTTTATCTGCTTGTCCCACAAACGTGATATTTCTTCAGCTCAGGTTGATGTGTGTTGATGTGCATGGCCCCCTCTGTTTGAAGATCTTTGAAAACAACAAGATGGTTCCGTGCTACCGAGGTTCAAGAATCTCCACTACCTGTTAATGCTCCATTCACAGTCATTCTTCAAAAGACAGAGCCCTGCCATGGGAGGCTGAGGCAAGGGCGTGTCGTGGAGAAGGAAACGCTCCGAAACACAACATAAAAAGCTTCAACAAGGGAGAAGGGCAAAAGTAACACAGCCGCATGCATGCATTTCTGACAGTCAGAGGTATGGGAGAGGGGAGCGCAAGGGAAGCCGACTGAGATTGCATTGGCTCTCTCATTATAATGGGTGGACGGTCGTGCGAAATTGAGTATTCTGTGAACCTGTTAGACTACAAGCCTAGGTGACAAGTGGCAACATTGCACTCCTGGATACAGCGTTTATAAGGTGCATGAGAAAACCTGATTTGACTTTGCTCAGGACTTTGGCGGAAGTTTGACGCGCAAACTTTGAACCTGCAAAAATGATGTGGATGGGAAATATCACTGTTCCAACTGGGAAATTGTCTAGTGATGCAGGTGCATTTCATCAGATAGCGGGTGTCAACATGAAGAAGGGCAGAGAAAAGATAAAGGCACTCTAAAATATAAATGTAGCTATACCATCTTTCAATGCTGGTTTAGATTCAATTCCTTTAAGCCAAAAGACAGGCTGCCCTTTCGTCCCAAGGCAGTACTAAAGTGTTTGAAATTGGGTTAAGGGGGGAAATAGCAGTCATTTTCTGTTCTTTAAAAGGAGGTCTTTGGCTTGGAAGGAATGATGTGGAGGCCTGAAAAGGGAGATGCAATCCATCTTTGTGATGATAGAATTACATAGGAAACATTTCAATTGAGCAAATCTCCAATATAAAGAGATGCACCCCGAGAAGGAGATTGACCCTTTATTAAATCAAATATTCCAGCGTGGATGATAACTCCCACTTACTGGAGTAGTGCATCACTAAGTGCACTGGAAGGCTATCATCCTGACCAAATCAACCATTTTTTTTACATTGCTGATGTTATTTTTTCTCCCCAATTGCTCAGATGTTGGAAATCTTTCATCACATTTACAGGTAGAGTACATTTGAGGGAGGCTTTCACGACTTTCTTTAAAACCAGCAATTGTGAGGATCTTGTGAGTTGACGTTTTCAGACGCTGCTCTTTATGGATTTACCTGAGTCTCCAGGGTTTGGATCTTTCCCTCCAACTCTTTGATTTTCTCTTCCTTCTTTTGACATTCGGCCTGGGCCTCCTGCCGCGCGCTGAACTCCTCGTCAAACTGCAAGAGAAGAGGCGAGGCAGAGTGAGCACATCATTGCAGAGGTGGGTAGTAATCAGTTACATTTACTCAAGTACACTTAAATGATTCATATGCTTTTAAAGCATGTAATCTATTACTTATTTAATCTTTTACTTCAGTAAACATTTCAGAATCAGAATCCTTTGTCATTGTACAATGCACAACGAAATTATAAAAGCAGCTCCACAGTGGTCTTCAAATCAGCGCTCAGCCTTGATTCCACTGAAAATAAATAATTGACAAAAGCTTCACGTCGACATAAAAGAAAATAATTAATTAATGTTTCTATTTTTCATATTGTAATAATGAGAATCATCAGACTTTCACACTGTTTCATTTTTATGTTTCAGTCATACTTCCGAAAGATAAATCAGACTTTATGTAATAAACGTTTCTCAGTACTCAGTACTTTCATTAAAGGAATAGGCCACCGTTTTTACATACTGAGATATGTTCTTACCTTAGCTTTGACGAGTTCTATAGGACCTGTCTGGTTTTCACCCGTTCCTTCAGTCACGTAAACACAGCGCAGCCGGCGTAATCTTCACTTTACTGTGCGGATGCCAAACTACTCCTGGTATTACTACGCCTTACATTATAGTTCCCCCTTTTATCCGCTTAGAAAATCCACATTGTTTAATTTTGTGTAATTATACTTTGTAGTGTAACACTTAACGTAACCATATTTAAATAGGGAAAACGTGGAAGAGCTTGGTAGCTTCTATCTTGACCTGTTTTGGAGCTATAGTGGAGAGGGGGAGAGGCTAAATGCTAACGCCGGCTGCGCTGTGTTTACGTGATAGAAGGCACGGGGGAAGATCAGACAGGTCCTATAGAACTCGTCAAAGCTAAGGTAAGAACATATCTCATATGTAAAAACGGTGGCCTATTCCTTTAAAATGAAAAAATAAATAAATAAATAAAAATAGGTTTCACTCCCCATCAGGGGAGTTTCCTCAGGGCAGTTTGTGGGGACCCCAATCAGATATAAATGTGGCTGTGATGACATCACTGTACTAGCATGTAAGTAGTATTTTTACCAAAGACTTTTGCAGTCATACTCGAGTAATTTTAATGAAAAATTATGATTTTGTTATATACCATTAGTCTTACTTGAGTAAAGATTGTGGCTATTCTGCTCATTCTAATGATTGTATACATTTCATGCAGGCCTACTTTTGCTATTAAAACAATATTATCCAAACTAGCATTTTTTTTGCTATGACCTGTCACATTTCTTTTTTCCACAAAAGTATTTTGTGCAATGTCCCCGATCAAACAAATACATTAAAATTGTAAGCCTGATTACAATCATGTCTCCATATTAACCATTACACAAACACGCCATATGAATAAAACCAGCAGTAGCGGGTGTCTCTAGATAATTTATCCATAGCCCTCCATGCCCCCCAGAACCCGGTTGGTCTTTGTCTTTGTTTTAGGACTGGCTTTCATGTAAGTTGATGGGTCTAACCTTTGCAGAGACCAAGGAATGTCACTCCAATGGCATCACAGTCCCAGCATGAAGACACTAGAAGGACTCTTACGACCAAAACATTCAGGGAATCCCCTGGAGGAGCTCTGGAGAAGGTTTTAGTTCTCTTTGTGCATGCATAAATATCATGGGCATTAATTAGAATGTATTGCATGTAAACAGACAGGTCCACTACAGATCAAGCACGTTCATGAAATTGTTTTTCACATTTTAAATCAACCACAAATTTTACAGATTTGGTCTTGCCGTCCTGTAAATACGTGTTTGCTCAAGTTCAGTCCCACACGTCATGATGACATGGTGAGCTCAATCCAATCATGTTGGTAGTCAGGTGAGAGGCAACTGGAACTGGAATATGTAAAATAAAATATACATATATATTTTTCTATATATTGACGATAGAAATATTGTATTGATTGTAATTTGCTGGCACCTATCAGTTTTAGGAGTTGAAAATGCTATTTGAGGCACTCTTTATTGTAACAAGATATGATTCACTTCCCCACTTACAATGCTGTTAAGGTTTAAAGAACTGTCCAATTAGTCACAGATCCATGGTGCATTTAAGAGATACTATGATTTATGATTCATCACAATCCTTTCACATCCCTTTAAACTGAAACCTTGTTTTAAATTCATATTTTAACAAAGGAAAATCCCAAGAGCTTCATGCAAGACACTGCAATCAGTTTTCCAACTGTCAGAAGTCATCAAATTTGATGGGCCTTACAGCAATCTTTCACTTTTGAGCCGACACTTGATAATGGCCACTCCAAAAAGTTATCTTTGTTAGCACAATTTCAAACATGCACTGTGTCTTTGTGCGAAGTTTAATACAGACTTCAAGAAATGTTGCTGCCAAGCTTAAAATACCTTGAAACGAGAATGGAACGCCACGCTCAAAAACACCTACACATAACTTTGCTGTATACATCCGAACAGTGGCATTGATCCTTGTAATGCTGATACGGATCATGTAGCGCCACAGCCAGATATCGATCAGGGCATTGGACAATCGATAACCAGTCTGGAATCTCGAAGGCAGAAGAAAAACTTTCCTGATGGGAGACGGCTACGGCAAGGGTTCTGCTGGGAGTGATTAATGCCGTACCTTTTTCGAGAACTCGTCAGCTTTCTGCTCGCTCTCCTCCACTCGGGCTTTATCCACGCACTGATCTGAAAGTGAAGGCAAACCACATGCATGGATTTCAACAGGCTCCTTTTTTCAAAGCACACACGCAAATAGCGCTTTGTTGCTCTTTCAGGCATGTGGCGGTAATATTGACCTATGCGTTGCCTATTGAATGCTGTTGAACATATTCAGCAGACACATTTGGATCAAAAACACTCAAGGTGCGTGGTATGCATATAAATCAGTACAATCAATGTTTAACACAGCCGGCCTTTATTGTAAACGTGGTCCTTGAAAAATGTGCAGCCATCCTTGTGCGTCTTAAAATGTGTAGGCTTTTTGTTTGTTTGACAATATCCCCAACACCTACGCTAAAGACATTCTTATGCAGAAATGTACTGAAACAGAGTGTCAGAGGCAGACGTGATGCAACTGCGGACAGAAAAGTGTATCCAAAACCTATAGGCATCTCAAGACTTTATCAATTTGACAAACTAAAATCTCAATTTCAGTAAACGGCTCCAATTTATAGCTCTCTGAGGAGGGATTTGGAAAGTTTTAATGGCCTTTTGTGTCAGGTTACTGTAAATCAATCAACACATACTGAGGTGTGGTGTTTTCACGTTTTCTCTGCTTGTGGGAGAAAAAAAAAACTGAT
This sequence comes from Gobius niger, assembly GCF_951799975.1. NCBI lineage: Eukaryota > Metazoa > Chordata > Actinopteri > Gobiiformes > Gobiidae > Gobius > Gobius niger. The sequence continues at coordinate 23,196,049 of NC_136856.1, read as the reverse complement.
AAACCAATTGCGCACTTGGTAATTTTCCCCCCCTACAGTTACAGAAAGAAGACATTTAAACAGTTTAAGATATACCTCCTTATCAATCAACAGTACGTGTAGTCATCTCACTACAGGTGTTTGGCAGTGAAAACAATGAGAACGTGGGAAGATAATGAAAGTGGCTGTGGGGCATCAAATAGCAAATTAATTTCTAGCATTATTGTTGATAAAAACCCCTGCAGATGAAGATGTGCGAAATCTCTGCGAGCATATTAAAGTATAACAGCTTATATTAATAGCAGTGGAGTCTGTGTATATCGAGGCTTACCAATCAGATGAGTGAAGTCAACATCCAGCCGTTTACTGTAGCCAAAATCGGGATCCATCCCACTGCGATGCAACACAATCTGAGACGCACATTCTTCGATAACCTTATAGTACTGGGGCCTGGCAGGGTCGAAAAACATAAAGCAGAGCAATTAGACAAGCATCCGGAATGTTTGAGTGACACAAAATCTACTGCGCTAATTACGTACAAATGATTCTCTTATTTGAGCTAGAGGTCACAAAATGCCATGTCGGAAAGGGCAACGGCTGGAGAAAATGGGCAGCCTATTAAATTTCATCACTTGCTTCGCTCACGATCATGAAATTAGCAGATTAATATGCACCGGGTATGAGACAAGCCCGTGTTGACCGTTTCAAGGTGACAGATTGCGGCCTGTGCTACAGTGACTGTTTCGCCCCTCGCCTAATTTACCATCATTTTACCAATTAGAGCAGGGATAAAAAAATAATAAAAAAAAACATGTAAATCTAATCAACGTGGTGTGTGTAAATGAAACCACAATGAAAAAAAGTAAGTCGGGAGTGTTAAGTGGTGTGACAGAGTAAGGCCTGTGAATCAGCCAGGGAGTCTCACGTCAGAGCACAGGTTTGTATCTGACCTTTTCGCCGTAACATTATCAACTTTAATTGTAAGTGACATTTAGCTAGCACTACGCCACGTTAAGCAGAGATGCCAAGAGTGGGAATAGATTCCAAAACACTGCCCAGAAGTTAAAGCATAGTTATTAATTACGTCATGACCTTCAAGAACATATATTTTTGAATCAGTCTAAGAGGATTGCATTGTCTCTTGTCTCACTTTCTAAACACATGTAGTATAAGTTTACTGCATTTGTAAATCTTGAGTCAAATTATGCAAATAGTTACCATGAGCCAATTGATAAACTAGACCTGCAGAATTCTTAAATATTGTTTCTAAAATGGACACCAACATAATAGGAAAAAAAAAATGCATTTGGTGGAAAGTATCATTTCATTGTTTAAAGTTGGAATAAATCCTGAAGTTGAAGTGTTTCATCAGAATGGGCATAAAATAAATAATTTACTTTATACCTAACAGTATAAAGTAAAGTTTATTCATGCGGCTTTCACAAAATGTTCCCTATGAAATCAAAAAGGCTGTCTGTTAGTACTTTGTGGGTGGACAGGCCATATTACGTTGTAAACAGAAATATGAAGAACAAGCATTTTAAGCCAAAGCAAATAAAATAAGCATTTAGGTGCACCGTGTTTTGAAAGCATAAAATGGCGTACATTAAGCTTTAGCTAGTGCCTTCGCCCACTCCCGGTTGGAACGGGCTGGTGAGAGCGAGCACGGCGCCCTGCCACACTTAAGCGCCGTGGCACTCGGCTTACAACTGTCACCGATGTACACTGCATTATTATCTCAATAAGCCGCCCTATTTTTCACTTCGTCCTGCATCCTCCGCCATCGCAGAGACAGATAGGGGCTGGGTGGAGATAACTCGGAAAGGAGAGAGTGACCCAGAACTGTCAGCCAGCTCCTCCGCGGTGGGAAGGGCTGGGCTCCAGAAGCAAACATATGTCCCCGGCATCACTCCCCTACCTAACTTCTTTTTTTTTTTTTTTTAACCCTGGCACCTTCATTTCTACGCATGATAGCGAGTAGTTCAGCGCAGCAACCCCAGCCACTTGATCCAGCTCTGCTCCACATAGCCAGTGTAATCCCCATATCGCCGGGCGCCAAAAGAGCAGATCGGCGCTATATTTACTGGGTGGGTTTTGATGTGCTCCCATTCATTAGGCTTGCAGAGAGAGATTAATTATCAAAAATAAACCAAGCCCTGGAGGGGCAGAACCAGAGCAAATATTGTGTTGAAGAAATGACATAAGGCACTAAATCAGTTTGTTTACTGTAATATTGTGTAAACAGCATTATTTGTGTTGTTTATTTGACATAAGGTGATTATTTCAGGTGATCAGAATCCAAAAATAAATCTCAAGTTCTTAAGGTGGAACGAGCTTGGCGTACACACCCTCGGCATCCTTTGATCACCGAACAAGCTGTCAAGCCTACACGTATACAAAATGACATACTACTCCTTCAACCTGCCTTTTTTAATGCTATCTTTTGAAACAGCATTTCTCAGAGCAGAACCGCCAACACTATCCTATTGCAGCTAAGCAATGACAAAACTGCATCATGAATTAAATATTGCTACCGAGAATATTTTTTATAAAAGGCTATTTGCAATATGTAGGGAGCGCCCAAATCAAGGACATATTTTAATGATTGGGTTGGTTTGTCTATCTGGTCAAAAGGAAAATAAAAATATCACATTTGGATTTTAGCACCTCTAGAAAAAAACAAATTGCCAGTTGGCAAAAAAAACAAAGCTGTAATTAGGTTAATTTAGTCTTTTAGCAAGATAGCTATAGTTGCCACTGGTTTGTGGGAAGTGAACTAATATTGTGCTACATTGGTTGGGTGTTGCTCATATTACAATTTCACGGAGAGGATTTTATATTTTACCCAAGGCCGTGCAGAAGCTAAGCACTTATTGAGAACAACATTTACAGGCTAGAATGATTAGTTGATGAATTCCTATAACCCTTTCGCATTACACAAGCTAAAGGCTACGTGCTTGCATACTTTCCAAACAATGAGCGCCTGGCCTAAAAAGATAAATGGTATACATTAGGATCAGCTGCATGCACTGTACGTACTGCAGTATAACATCTCTCATCCCCACTGGTCCACAGTAGTGATGTATGGGAAATAAAGAGCTTCACTTAGACAGCATTTCTTGGGTTAATGTTTGGGTGTGCACATGTGTCGCCTTCTCTGAGCATTTGTGATGAGGGGCAAAGAAAAATGTATTTCAAAAACGTATCTTTTTAAAAGCCCATTTTTTATGAGGCCTGATCCCTCCTATTGCTGGCGTACAGCGGGGTACACGGACAGCGGAGCGAGGGTGGATATGCATGTACTCGCCAGTTAATGTGAATTCTATTTCTCACTTCCCCCCAAATAGATGAGGATTACATTATTCATAACTCCAAGGGTACAGCAACTTGTCTATGGTAAATTCATCTTCCTGCTCTCATCCTCCCTCTGTCTTCTAACTTTCTTTTTTATGTCTTATTTCTGCAAAAGGTCTGACACAGCAGTGGATTCATCAGTGTCACTCCATTCACAGGAGTGGCGGCATTTCTGCCCAGTGACTGACAGATTTGCTCTTCAAAGGCAGTGTAAAAGGCCATCCTATCATTCCAGCAATTATTCATTATATACAATCGGCCTGCAAAGTGGAGGACATTGCACGATACTGGATGTAGATATTTTTAAAGTAAACACAGTCCTGCCCACACGTATACGCATGAATGTGTTCATTCTTCGTGACTGAAGTTTATTTTAGCAAACTGTCATTTTCTCGGCAAACTGTTGACATTTTACTTCCTTGTTGTTTACAGTACTGCAAAGATGCATTCATAAAACAGTGTGATAAAATCCAATAAGTAAAACAAATCTTGTTGATTTCAAACTATGAAAAATCTGTCCATATTTTATGCACCATGAGAGCCCTCAAAGGCTAAGTCTATATTTTGCCTCACAAAACATAAATCTAAGTAATTCAGACGTGGAAAGAATCCTCATAGCATGTTAGATGGAACTTACCGGATGAAATAGTCATTCCTGATGAGCAGTAGATGCTGAAGAATGGATAAGAAATATGTTTCTGAGGCTGTATCTTTCACCATATTGGAAAGGAGATGGTACACTTCATCCATATCAGTGAGGAAACACAGTTAAGAAAAACATCATGACAGCACAACAACAATGACAACTTTTAATGCAATCCTCACATTAAGACATTTGTATCTTTATTAGTCGCTGCTTTGAAACCAGCTCATTTCCCCAGTTCCTAACCTCCCCTTCTCTGACAGCCATCAGCGTACAAAGCAAACAAGCGATGTGACTTGTCTCATCGGTTTTCTCCAGGGGAACGTACTACACAGTAAACACCTCACAAGAGGAGGTGTATTGGCAATAAAGAACAGTCCCTGCGGTTTACCTGTCAGTCTGTGCCTTTTCCAAGATACAGGAAATTAATTACACGAGTAGCTCAGTAGTTTGAAGATTTAAGACAAGAATAAAAAGGTAGTGGATAAGAAATATTACCAGACCGCCCTTCTGTTATTGAAACTGACCTGTGCACAGGAGTGAAGAGTCACATTATTAAATTTGCAAAAGGTATTGATTATGTGTCTTAGTTTTGCCAAGGGGACAAGAAAATGCGTTGACGGCTAAAACAGAAAAAAAATGGGGGGAAATGATATTAGCACAGTTTTACTCGCATGCTTTAGACATAACCCGATTCTGACAACTCGCAGTTATTTTTAACCTTCGCTTAAAGAATCAAAGGATTATATTGTGATATTGACACTATAGTGTTAGCATACAGTATAAGAGCTTATACCCAAAAGGAGAACAAGCATTCAAACAGCATGAATGCATAAAAAGATTCTCTATTGAAGCTCATCATGAATTAAAATGTAGATAACTTAAAGCTAATAGTGCACAGTTAGCAAGGAAACAGTGGCTTTGTTATTATACCATTTTACTCCGAAAATTCAGATGCATCACATAATCACAAGGTCAAACACTGTATTGATTTCCAATTGTCTCGTAAAGCAATTTGTCTTTTTTTCATAAACCTGAAGTGAATGACGGCTTTGTGGAGAACATCAATAAGTCATGTATAGCGATTCATTTAATTTCCTGGATAAAAGAATCCCCCACCTAACTCTTTCCCCTTCCTCTGCTCCGCGTCCACCCAAAACAATCTGCAGCTGCTGCAATTTGACCCGATCAATTCTTTTAAATACTGTTTGACACTTTTCCTATTAATTCTAACAATGTCTGTAATTAAACTCCTATCCCATATCAAATTTCGAGAGCCGAGCGAGGGCTGGGGAATACATGCTTTCTCTAACGTATCATTTCCCTCTCCTGTATTAGCCGGGTGTGAAGCCTGGGAGAATAACCAATCCTACGAGATTCAATTATAGCCTCACCACAGACGCATTTGAGGGGACATGAGAAGGCGCTCAGCCTGGGATAGCGTCCAACTAGCTTCATCTATCACTAAGCTGCAGACATGGACCTAATGTGGATTGCCAATCCGAACAATGACAACCCCTCCCTATCCGATGTCCCTCCCTCTCCCACTCTCTTTCCCCAAATAATGAATAAACATGAGAGGCAGTGGAGTATGATGTAGGCCAGTCAGCGGTGGGCTCAATCAATCACCATTCCACACCCCATTAATATGTATTAGTGGCCTGGAGTCGGCTCCCCAGCACATGGGCCTCGACTGGACACAGAGGAGAAGCGCAACTCCAGGTTAATATTCATGAACTTGCCAGGAAACAAGACACAAAGGTAATGCACAGGTAGCTTGGTGGCACGGATGATACACACACTGTTTAAGGCAATAGAGTTGGTTTATAAACAAATATTTCCCCCAAGAGCATTATGGAAAATATTGCAACACTATATGGCAGTAAAAAAGAGCAACCAAGAAGAAAAAAAACTGCTCTTCTCTGTCTTGGTTGCTTGTTGGTTTATGTCTGTTAGTAAAATAACTCAAAAAGTTATTGCCTTGATTTGATGACGTTTGAGACCAACAAAACAATATTAGCTTTTGTTGTAGGATCTGAGAGACTATTTTTATAGGTCCTCAACAAAAGCAATTTCTCAGTCATAATAACAACTCCAACCACCAAGAGTCACCAAGAGAATAGGTATAAAAATCTTTTTTATATCAGGACTGTGCAATTATTCAAGTTTCATTCATCATAATGGCTGATTTTAATAATTCACTGGTGCTGTAGAATTGACTGTGATAGCACATGGAGTGTAAGTAGAAAGCAGTTGTTAATCTTATGAATCATACATGTAATAGATTTAGAAAAAGCTAAATTTATTTCTTGTTACTTTTGAAAAATATAATTGGATCAAAAAATGAGAAAGATAACAAAAAGAATGAGGAAAAGAAAATTGCTTTTATAATTCAAAGAGATCTGTGTGAATCTTTGAACCAAAGATCCTTACAACACATTTACTCCACTATATTTTTTAATATTAATATTAAGCATATTGTTTATTACGAAGTATCTCAAATCAGTGAGTACACCCCTAACATTTCTGCAAATGTTTCAATATATCTTTTCATGGGACGACAGTGAAGTCATGACACTTATGCGTCGGCACTCGTTGGGCTATAATTGCCCAAGGTCTCTGACATCCACCATATTTTTAGTTGTGTGTTGAGATTAATGGGACATTACAGTCATCCAGTTATACAGTGCAAGCTGTACCAGACTACTTAATACGTAGCAAATGGCAAATGGACTCAACTTATATAGCACTTTTCTACCTTCATTAGGCCCAAAGCGCTTTACAGTAAGTTACCAGTCACCCATTCACTCTCTCATTCATACACCAATGTATGCAGACACTGGAGGCAAGAAGGGTGAAGTGTCTTGCCCAAGGACACAACGACAGTGTGCATATGCAAGAGCTGGGATAGTGTCATTACTTCAGTGTTGGCCCATAATAAGATATAATGAAATATTTTCAGAAATGTATTTTCTATATTAAAAAAAAAACTGCATAAACAATGCAGTCACATGGACATTCAAATCATGTTCAGATCCTTTCAATCAATGCCGCTTTGTCCTTGGAAACAAACATTTGGCTGTCTCATTTGTGGACCTACTCAAGCACATCATTAATCCAGGTCGAGGTTTTTTTCCCCCTCCTCCTCTTTCTCTCAGTGTTTCACCACTACCGCATCTTCACTCCCACACACGAGCGCACCCATAACCTCCTCTTCCTCACCTACATGAGTCAACACAAACTGTCACTCACTACGACACTTTTGCTCAAGAACCGTGGGATATGACAAGATAGAGTGGGGGGGGGGGGGGGGGGGGGGGGGAGGTTGTGGGGAACGAACATCTGCATAACAATGTCAGCTTCTGGTACGACTGCTCCCAGTGTCAGCCGATCGCACATAGCCTCGGAGAAGAATTGTGAATTATTAAACGCTCCAACTCCGGGACGCTTCCGAAAGTTACCACCCAACTTTGGACTCAATTACAATGAACCTTGTTAACCGTGACTCGGCATATTTGAAGCTGAATGGACGAAGGGCTGAAGGAGAGAACTCAACCTGTCTGAAGGAAGAGTAACACAATGAGTCATAATGGTTAATTAGAGGGAGCCATATACTGCACATAAATTCATATAATAGGCCACTGTTCGGTATAAGTGCTAGAAGCAAAGAACTTCTGCAGCAGTGCTATAAAGGTTATCGATGATGGGAATTTTGCTATTGACTCATTTCGCAGTCAAAATGCGTTCAGAAATAGAGCCAGAAAGAGAAAGGTGTACTCCTTTGTTGGTCTCAACTTCAGCACATGAAAAGTTATTTACAACTACCGCTATTTCCATTTCCAAATGTAGCACTTATTTAACAATGTGGGCACTTTACTTTACAGTAGTAATTGTATGGCAAAAGGATGGAGTTTTTAGCTACACTGCCATTTCCATCAAATCCCCATGTCATTACTGTGCTTTACTATAAACTGTACCAAATGCACTTACATTCTACTTCAGGTTAATAAGGCATTTAAGAAGAGTAGGAGTGAAGCAGGATGTTATGATGACTGGTTGTTCACCTACTACGCACATAGCCCTGGTCAGAGATGAGGTTCGATAATGCGCTCTGAGACTTCAAATCCTCCACTAATGAACCAAGTGATGAGGAGCTTTACTCGCCAAAGCCTTGGCCAAACTCACAATATACACTCATCCATAGCTCAATGCTAGGGCCGCAGGCCTATTCATCTGTTTATTCACTCCTGTGGAGGACAAAAGGATATTCCATCTCGGCACGGATGTCATCGAGGCGATGAGAGAGTTCGATAGAGTCCTCCTCCTTGTTTTCATTGAACACCTTCAGCTGAATGTCCAGCTCCTCCGTCTCTTTCAGCTCCTGCGGTCAGCAAATAGAAAATTTCCACAGCGTTTCATGGAACACGGTAATACAGTTTTAGATTTCACAAGGTCAAAATTGTAGTCCTGTCAATGAAGACAGATAACTGTATTTCAAAAGTAAAGCACACATTTGTACCAAATTAACAAGCACATACACAGAAGCCTGACATGGTCATGAGTGGCACAGATCCACTTTTAAAGGTCAATGCCATAAGACATCCAAAACATTAATAAACAAAGCTGTAAAAGGGTTGATATTTCAAAGCGTAGGATTTTCATTATTTTGTTTGTCCAAACCTAATACTATCTTGTAAGCGGAGAAAAGGCTTATAAAAATGTGTGCACCGGAAACCATTGATTTTTATTAAATACTACATTAAGAAATTCTATGTATTTTGTATACATAGACATAAGTAATTGCATGAAAATTTTGCCCTAATTTGCACTGTGACTTAAAAGAAATGTTTATCCAGACTGACAATAATATGATTTGAAATGATCTATCTTGACAAAGGTTGAGCACTCTTTTCCAGATGGGTCAAGTGTTTGGGGCAGAATATCAGCTTGTCCCTTTTACAGCTGTCTTAAAAATCAGGACGTGCGACACTGTGAACCCTCTCTGTAGGCTTTCCAGACAGTACCAATTTCTGCACACCTGTTCAGCCACAAGGGGCTCCGGCGGTGCTCTTTACCAGCGCTCGATGAATCACCAGCGGTGCACTTTACAGATGGAGACAGGGCCAAATGTAACCCAATTTCTGCAGGTATCAATCACCCAACGCCTTTTTTTGTTGCACCATCTGCCTTGAGCAACCCCGGCGAGGGGAGGGAGGTGCCTCTTTCCCACAACATGAAGATGAGGCAGCCAATACATGAATATCTATATATACGAGTAGCACTGCACAATTAGTTAAAATCAAAAATTAAAATTGCCATTTTGTTTATTGCAGTCAACAGACTGCACAGGCAGGAATTGTTAGAAAGCTAAACGTTTAATGTCCACTGAACTTGTCAGTGTTTACTGTGACCTGAACCTTGATTTCAAAGTGTAAATCGCAAATCCAATCACAGATGCAATGCTTGTCAGCGGAAAGAGGTGACTTTATGGAAGAATGTCTCTGAACACTTACAAATGACACACCTACTGTATACTGCAGGGGGCTGGATAACAGCTAATTAAAGTAATGACAGTCATAATCAACAGGGGCAGCTGTTACGACTTATTAAGAACTGGCCTGGTGACACGTTCAGTCCTCTCGCTACAAATGAGAGGCTGAGTGATGAGTCGGAGCGTGCTGTGTGAACAAGTGTCATTGCGCTGCTAATGATCCACACCTAAGAACCTGGGCGACGCAGTGACAAAAGCAAACCTTCATATTTGACACTGCTTGCCAAGTGTTATTATTAATGTTTAAGGAGAAACAAAGAAACAACAAGTACAGCATGTAATGGATGTCTGTTGGCAGTTACCTCACCATCTATAAGGTGCCTATGGTCCAAACCGTAGCCAATATCACAAGAACACATATCAAAGGCTTCAATGTTTATCATAACATGAATCTATCTGTAATACACTCTTAAGGGGATTTGATAAATACCATGCTCAGCTGTCACTCTTGAAGTCAAAGTGTTAAAACATATGCAAGGGTTGTTGCATGAACATGTCTGTTCAGGGAGTGTCCGGTTGGTTAAGTGCATACGTTAAGACTTTAAATTTCACAAATATATCCGCTCTCCTCTCTACTAACACTGAAGAAATTATATTGAAAACATGAAGATTTCTAGAATTGTAACTTAAATAAATATTTAATAAAAATTTTGGCAATTGAGGTCATTATGTGCCGGGATTTTGAAATACACAATCACAAGGACAGGCTTGTTTACACTGTGAACTCACCGGCAGGATCTTCTTGAGGCCACATCTGAGGAACTCATTCCGTAAATGTATCCGGAAGTCAAGGTCATCAGGGGATGTGACCAGGGCATTTATCAGCTGCATGCAGGCAACCTGTGGCGTGAACAGACAGTGGAAGAAGATTTACAGATGTTCAATGGATCACAACCAGGGAAGCTCATAATCAGGATTTAATTTGTCGACAAATGGATTTCATCATAGTTTCAGCATAGTTTTTGTCATAAATTGTTTGTTAATGACACAGGCAAAGAGGCATTACAATGGATTAGAAAGGCTACAAAAATGCTTAATGTGCAAATCAGGTGTAAGGACTTTCTGGGGCGCACAGCACGGATAAGACACTTTTCCTTTGACAGACAATCAATAGCTGGCTGAAGGATTCCCATGGACCATGCGCAAACCTTGACCCTCTGCTATTGGGCTGTGTGTTATTAATAAGGCCACAACATTGCTGCTGCAGTGCACTCTGTGAGACCTTCACTGTTTTGTTTTTATACAAACAATCCAGCATATTGTGATGTGAAAAATATAAATGACAAATTGTGTTATAGCAATACATATTTCCTTCTGCATGACGTGGATGTTGCTTTGGCTAAAATAGCCGCTGTGGTGTATAACACACATAGCAGTAAATAAGGCAGCTGAAACGAGTTCCCCGTTTACTGGTACTGTATGTGCTTGTTATAAACATTATGCTGTTGCCATCCTGCATGCGCACCTACAGAGCTCACAGTATGGTGCGTTCCGGAAAAAGGCCATATTAAATGTGTCAGTAAACATTGCAGCGATAATGCTAATTTTGATATAAATTGTCCAGGCCTTGTCCGTATTGAAGGTTTTGCGTTATTAAATATCTGTGGTCATAATGGTGCCCTTTTTGAGGTCAAACTAATTATAAAAAGATACATGCAAAGAGTTCACGGTGCGTTAAGAGCAGCACAAGTGTGTTAGCGAGCCCATTCAGAAGTAGGACATATTCTCCTGGGGAGCCTTCCAGCAGTGAACACGTCACAGCTACAATTTGCAGCCAGTAAGTTCCTATGTTGAAAAAGTCTGAATTTCAGGAAGCCAAACCCTAACATTTTACAGTACCCACAAGAGCCTTATATAAATAAAGTAGCCGCATAAAGGAAACCCCCTATGTCTTCATTGGATTTATAGTGGGGCTGAATACACTGGTGCTCATGTAAAATTCTATTTGTTCTTCTGCATATAGCTCAGATTGATGTCTACTTCAAACGCACCTTACCGTTGGAGTGCTTGCAACAGGGCATTGTTTATTGCATTATATAAAGCTTTCCTTGGTGTCATAGCCTAAATGCTATAATTAAAAATGGCGCTGCTGGGACAGACTTATGTCGCACCACCCGTAGTATGGTATTTAAATAACATTATGTCTTGTTTTTACTGCTCATCACAGGTTTTGGATGAAAAGTGAATTAATTTACCCCCATCGGCAAAGTACTTTCATTTAGTTCACAATTAGCAGCACTTTGGCAAAATTTAAAGGATAAACAAGAGGATATCTGTGGTTTGCCACTCGCCTCATCGGTTCCCCTCACAACTTACTTTGCCAGTAGTTAAAAAAGCAATTCCTGGAGTAATTCCCTTCACAAAAACATGTTTAAGTGGTGTTTTGAGGCCAAAGTCTAGTTTTTCTACACCCGAGAAGAATCTTGTTAAAAAAGTGAAGGTACAGTGCTTAAGCTGGCCTTTCACACCGAGTCTCCTGGGACTAAACTTGACAGCAGCGCAGAAAAAAGCTAACGGAGTTTGTAAGAAGTAAAGAAAGAGAGAAGAAAACAGTTAGATAGAAAAAGAAGGACAAAAAGGCTTGGGACGTCAATATCACGCTCTTGCTTATAATCATTGCGCGGGTGTTCTCAATAGGAAGAGGAAGTTCAGTAGAGCTCAATGAAGCAGGTGTTTTTTTGATTAAAATGGTGGGGAGATAAAAATTGTGGGTGCATTTCAAATAAGTCGGTGATCGCAAACCCATCCGGAGGAGGAGGTATTGTGGGGCCGGCAAGAGGAACCAAAGAGCAGAAGAAAAGGAAAGCGAAAACAAAGCCACAGACAGCAGAGTGTGAGCGACAATGGACCACGCGGTGCCAATACTAATTTTCCTTGGAACCAAACTGTGGCTTTATGAAATTACAGAATTTCTGAGAAAGTGCTGGAGAATTGTGGCAGGCTTCCATCCATTGTGGCTGAAAAAAACAATTCGACTTTGATTTATGGTGCGAACATTTGGGCAGAAGAAGAGTAAATGGTTTAAAATACAGTGCGTACTTTTCCTGTTACGGATGCCATTTTGAGGACTTGAAAAGATATGTAAACCAGCGTTTCAATTGTTTATTGCCATGACAACTGCCCTAATTTGACATCATTTACAACATGTAAAGGTACAAGTACAAGTAAGTACCGTATTTTCCGGACTTTAAGTCGCACTTTTTTTTCATAGTTTGGCTGGGGGTGCGACTGATACTCAAGTGCGACTTATAGTATATCAAAATATATAATTTCACATTTGTTACTTTCACACTTACAGACGCTAGAGGGCGCTCTAGACCTGTGTAACAGTATCTGCTACTCCTGTACCACTAAAAATGTAGAAAGAAAGTTTGGCTAATAGCGGAAGCTACTGCAATGTAGAAAACATAAAGAGCTAATCAGCTAAAAGCTCGATGGCCACAATTAAAGGAACGACTTCGCAAATGGGTGCTTGAACAAAGTGTTGCCGGGAGAGGCTTGTCAACAGAGCAGTTACGCCTCCATGCCCAGGTAGTTGCCAAGGCTGGTGTGACTATTGTAAAATTGTACAACGAAAATGCGTTCAGGTGTTGGGTCAAAATGTATAGGGAGTCTGCTCATACACTCTCATGTAATTGTTAATGGCAGGAGTAGTCTTTTTTATTCAAAGAATGGCTGCACCAAAAGGAAGTCAATATGATGTGTCTCACAACTCCCTAAATATATGTTGTTTTTTTAACCTGGTCTCCAGTGTTGTATTTTAGTCTCCAGTGTTGTTTTATATTGAAAAGGTATCAGTTTTTCATTTCATGTCCTTAAATTTGGAGAACCAAGTGAAAACAATAGATATATTTGAACTCTTTTTTTATGATATTCGTTGTGGTCACATTGGGAATCTATACTTTCTACAATTCTATTTTAATTGACATGAACAACCACAGTAAAGGCCAGGCAGTGAGACATACCCTTTGAGAGGAAATGCACTGAGAGGGGAGTAATAGGTGCACACTAAGTAAATTACACACCAATGCAAAAGAGCATTTTGGGCTGTGATTTCTTACCTGGAGCTGTTGAGCCTCGTGGTTTTCGAGCCCTTCCACAATTGAGGCAAATCTCTCTTTATTGTTTCTCTCTGCAGCAATCGTCATGGCGGCTAGAATCTTATCCAAGCTGGAAGGAAACAGGGGGTGGACAAACACAACAGTCAACAAACAGTTTTATCACCCGGCCAAGAGGACATTTACTCTCAACTTTTAGCCCAAATAACACGCATCTCCTGTGCCATTGTGCCGCTGTGGACACTTTGTGTGCCAGTCCATGGCTGAACTGACAAACACTCTCCCCATCTCTTTTGTATGCAGTCGCCACTATTTATGCCCCAGCATCCAAATTGACTTAATAGAGCTTGTTACTAAGGTGATGATAGACAAAAACAGATTTTTATTGCTAATGGCTTCTGTGTAAGAGCCGAGATTGTCTGGAGGGAAGAAAGAGTGCAAATTATTATCAGGACTGATAGATTAATGTCCAAACACAACTAGAGTGAAGTTAACAAAGGAAGTTTAGTAATAGCTTAAGGCAGTGCAAGTAAATAGAAGGCAGCCATTCATATATAAATGGAAGGAAATATAAGTGTTAGTTTGTAAGTTATAGTTTTATTGCAGGTTGAGTTGAATAGTGCTTTTACGTTAGTGGGTAAGAGCTTTGCCCTTGACAAGGCCATCACTTTCCTTTGATGAGATTTTATATACGTAAACCAAGCAAAATCATTTTTAAATTATATGTTATTTTTCTTGCATTTGAGAAAACACGATGATTATTAATATATTGTAATTTATGAAGGTTACTTTGTGTTTTTATTATCAAAGCGTTTTCTATACGCTTATGAGAACCAATCATTTTTAATCCAATTTACAAAAACAATCTTTGAAAATAAGACTCGTTGTTAAAGCCACACTGTGTGTGTTCAAGCATGGAGTATATAGATTTTTTTTTTTATATTTACATTTTGTAAATTGGATGTTTAAAGAATAATTAGATTCACATAATTCAGATTATTTAAAAATACATTAATTCAGTATATTTATTTATGGTTTATTTGGTAGGGACAGTGCAAGTTAATGAACAAGCCACACCGGATTGTAAAAAACGCTTTGATGATAAAAACACAAATTAAACTTCACAGTAATTTGTCATAGAAGATTATTCACCTTATTCCGCCCCGCCCACTTTTGCCACTTTTTGCGTTGTCTCGGCACTTCCGTTGTACAGACACTTCCGGTCAAGCGCGAAGCCCGTTCATTTAAACGGAGAACGAGGGAAAATATTCTCGGCTCAAATCTGATGTTTAGCCGAAAAACTGCTTTTTTTCTGTGTAGTGGACTTCTCCAGCCCCATGTTAACAGATAGGAGAAAAGGGGCGGGCACAATTCATGGCGGCGCTCACGCAAGCCTCCGGAATAAGGTGAATAGACAGACTTCAATGTGTCTTCCTTGTATTATATAGAGACAGCATCTCTGGAATGGTCCATATATGGACCATTCCAGAGATGTTAAGGGAGAAAACAGTTAAGGGAGAAAATAATTTGGAGAAAAATCTAAACTTTCTGTAATTAACAAATGCTGAATATGAACATAGTTTTCTACTAAATAAAGATACAAAGACATGTAGAGGAGCAAAGCGGTTCAACAGCCCATAAATACATAAATAATGGAGAATGCTAACATGATGCTACACATTAGCATCGTGCTAATGCTAACTCTAGCTACGACTACAGTTTTTTTTGCTTCTACTGAACAATCTGCTGTGAATAAACATCCATATGGACCCGATTTAGACTTGACTTTATTTGTATGTGATAAATAAGTTAATATTTCACCAGAAAATGTCTAATAAGTGTTTTTCCCTTAAGATTCTATTTTCCCCCTCAGCGAAACCACGCCCCTTGCCGGGCCTGCCAAAGCATGTAGGCTTTTCATAGATATTATAAAGACATATTGTCTGGGAGCGAGCATGATCTCAAAGGTTTGTCAATTGGTTGACATCGTCTGTCAATCACGCCCACCGGGAAATGGTGGGCGTGATTGACAGACGATGTCAACCAATTAGAGCAACACTAGATACGTCACAGTAACAAGCATCAGGAACCGTGCCTTTCCAAAAACGTCCTTTTTTACGAGGAACAGACCAAAGAGCAGAAGAAAACAATGTATCAGTCGCCACGCGCCATCTTTAATGTTTTGGAAGAGTGCATGGTGGTGACAGGTGACGGCTTCCGTCTCTTGGTGCGTGATTGGACCGATGTGGGTAAAATCGTGAAATGATTGGCTGTGAGCCGCCGCCCAGACGGTTCTTCTTTTGAACAGAAAGGAGGAGTGTCTGGCAGGCCAGGCAACCACGCCCCCTTCTATGACGCGCTGCCGTCTGTATCTATAGCACAATATCAGCTGCTATAAGGAAATTTACCAACTAAATGATGATCGAAACACTGTCTAAGGTTGAGTAAAACAACAATAATTTTAGGAAATTATCATAAAATTCCAGACAAGCTAGCATGAATTTAAGAAAGCATGACCATTTGCCTGGCCTAACAGTGTATGTGGCCTGACACAGATTAATAGAGCGGCCACACTCTGTGATAAGGGTTGGAGAGTCACAAAGAACACAGGAGTGGCTTTAAAGCCAGGCTTCAAAAGAGCACTGATAGATCTGCTTAAGTTGTCGTGCTGCCTTTTGATCCTGTCAACTGAAGTGGGTGTGGAACACGAACCGGAGTAACAACGTCAAACACCAAAGAGATTTCAGAGCAGGAGAAGTGACACCTAAGATGTTTTAGCCTTGTTTTTTTCCTTAGGAAATGTATATTTTAATGGAAGCCTGTGATCGTGCAAAAGATGCTCATGTCTGCTTCAACTCAAGTTCTTAAGTTTGAGTGATATTGATTAGAGCACATAGAATAGAAGTGACAAAGAGCATCTCATAAAAAAGGCTTTGTTTATACATTAGGCGTTCCAATGATTGTAACGCTATATATTTAAACCAAAATGCTTCTTTTTTTTTATATTACTATTACTACTATTTCTACCACAAATAAAAACTGCTGCTAGCATTATCACACACTCTAAGATGGATTTTGAGATTGCTCTTCTTCTGGTAATTTGAAATGATTTGTTTAGAAACCTAATTAAATTGTGTAATATAACTCTAGCTTTGCACTGAAATGTGTCCAGGTATTTCTCTAACAAAGAAAATCAATTTGGTGCTGCTCCGTAGAGGTTTAATCCATCTAAAGAGTATTCAGTCACAGCTTAGTGCAAGGCTAAGTGACAAATACAGTACGTTCTAATATTTTTCACACACGCACAAAAAAAACATTCAAAATGGCAAACGTGGCAAATCAATCTCACTCTGCATTTGTTATAGACAGAGAATAGAACTTTGCACTTTGCATCATTCAGATAATATTATTTTATCCTCTTTTTTAGAAGGGTTAATAAATAGCTGAATTATTGTACTGTACGACTTGCATTCCTTTTTATTCAGTTAAAGGTTTTCATAAGCATGGGCCGTCACAGCGAGGGTCAGTACAACGGCCATAAAGCCCTATTAAGACGCACATTCCTGCTTCTCAAACAAAACCAGCAGCTTTGTTTATTTCCACCATTGCATACAGACTGCCTTTGAAGTGCCATTGTTATTCTAGTCCGTCCCTTTGGGAAACAATAAAAACACTACCCTAAATCCAATTTATAGGCTGTCAGCCCGATGGTGTGCCAATGGCAAACTACACAGGGCTAGTTCCACGCATTAAAGCTGCTAAAGTGTATTATGTGAACTGTCAGAATCCTATACTATAACGGGTCACCTGTATTCCGTATGTTCGCCGTGGGAAACATACACGCGTGTGGCGTAGACTCACTAAGAACACATGGTGCACAGTGGGAGAAGATTGAAGCAGTGTGGAGACTCCTGTGTTTACACTAAGCTTCTGTCTCCTGCCCCCCATGGTGTGCAACAAACATCTCGAAACAGACACATCATAGCCTTCCATCATTACTGCTCCTTTTTGGAAGCAAATTGGGGGTCTGAGATTGTGTTCGGTCGTGGCTGTACCAGTGATCGCTTTCTGAACTTTTTCAGTGGCAAATTATCTAACTTTCGGTATGAGCCTCAAAAGAGAGCTTGCTTTAGTCAAATCAGAAATAGTTTTCTTCCTTTGAAGAAAACAGATACTGATGCATTTATAAAACTTTTTGATTCTTTCTCATCTTGACAGGATGTGCACAATAGGACAGAAAGATATATCGTATTGTATCGATATTGAGATATCTGGCATAAATATCGAGATATGAAATATTGTCCATATTGTTCAGCCCTAGTGCACACCATTTTTGTCTTTTAATTGTGGTACAAGGTAGTTTAATTGTGCGTACAATAAGACTGTAAAGTAACATGTGCAATAATCTCTGCATCAGCTGCACATTATTAACTCTGAGTGATCTTCTTGAACGCCGACTGTAACAAGTGAATTTCTCCTTTGTGAGATCAATAAAGGTTTATCTTATCTTATCTTATCTTACAATTATCTTGCTGGTGTACTTGACAGTGCTTATTTGATGGCATATAATGTCACATGATCTTATCACCTCTTCTTCGTACCAATCATCGTTCACTCCTAAGAGTCTTCCCTGACAAAGACATGCTGTGGCAGGTATTTTGACACTGAGGGCCAGATCTTGTGGTTCATAGCGCAGGCTGTAGAGAAGACGAGTACGCAGACGGGTGGCACTCCTTGCAATCTTCAGTGTCATACCTGGCGCAAAAAGTGGGCAGGACAGGAAGGGGGGGACAGACTCGCATTGCGATGTTGTGGTGCCGCCCCCTCCTCATGCTTTCTTACACGAGGAGCATCATCAGGAGGTAAAGACTGGCACATGATGGAAATGTCTCCTTAAAACGCCGATTGGACGTGGTGTTGTGGCACTTGAAGGCATGTGTGGTTTATTTATGGAAAACTGTTGTTGTTTTGGTGTTAGGGGTGTGTGTGTTGATCTATCAAAGTAAGCCCGTGCGTAACTGACGCTCAAACAGACTTTTCAAGGCAATTTCGCTTTTGTTTTCAATTGTGCTGCTTGTAATGAACCACGCCTCAGTCGGCCTCTTTTTCTTAAAAAACGCCCACTCCCTATTGGCGCAGCCTCTAGCGCAAAACCTGCGCCACATGCAAGATCGCGCGTGCTCCACGTTGCGTTTAGAGTTGCGCACGGACTGCTCCAGTCACAAGATCTGGCCCTGAATGTCTAAACTTTTTTAAAAGCTAAAAGAACTGTTAACTTTGTCCACTAATAAAGGGTGCCTCAATTAAACTTGCTACGCACTGATTGAACTTACATATTCTCTTCTCCAATGATACAGAAAGCCGAAAGGATTTTGACAATCTCGGTCATCATGTGGGTCTGTTTGGGGTCAATGGCTCGTGCCAGCAGCAGCAGACTGCGCTCGTCTCCCAGGATCCTTTGCAGCCCATACTGCAATGAGAGCAGAGACAGACTAAGACATAGTAATAGTATAGTTCTTAAGGTAGGTAAGACACAGCATAGTTAGCCTGAATTTGCTTTAAGAATGGGGCAACAAGGCCATGGGACAAAATGGAGAGGATGATGAATTAATTCAATTGAGGACAGGACTGCTGGGATGAACACTTCGGTGTGTCTGTACCTTTTAGTCCAAGTGAAGGAAAAAGGCAGAAATGACCATGTGCAGGGATTATCTCAGGACACCAACATCAAGCGCTCATCTGTCTTTGAAAAGTGTGCTACTTTTGAAAAATGAGCCAGACTTACCCCCAAAGAAGATAATTAAAAGATCTGAGGCAGTGGGCATGAAATGGTAAAATTAGGTTCCATTTAATGTCCCATTGTAATAGTCCTGTCTGTACCTGATCAAATCAGCCATGGGCTCATGGTCAGCCGAGGTACGGCTCTTTCAATGCTTCAGCTGAGTTTCAAATCAGCTTGAAAAGGAGCTGTGATTGTTTAATATTCTTAACAGAAAACTCCTTTTAAAGCAAATATTTGATTTAGATATATTGGATTGAAAGAGCGGCTGCACAAAGCTCAGGACTCTAGTTTCTGAATGCTAAATATAGTTTACGAGTTTGAATAGACTATGTTTTTGGTATGGTTTATACTTCAGGAGGGATTTGGTCTTTTCACAGTGTGGCATGCTTCTCCTTTGCTGTGCAGTCAGGAAGTAACATACACATAAAATTTGACTGAAACAAACCTTATTGTTCATGAAAGCCTTCAAGCACTGGATCAGTTTATGCTGGTTCCGTTTATCAATGGGTTCTTGTCTGAAAAACAAGCGCAATTTTCATTAGTTCAAATGTCAAAAACATATAATAAGCAGACAGAATATCAAATTTCAATATCAAACTGACTGTTTCTTGTCCAATAGTTTCTCCAGGGCATCAAGAAGAAGACCGAGTCCCTCATGACCGAAGTTGTTCACCCAGCTGGAAAACAGACACAAGACATCATTTAGTCTCACAGCATATTGGGCTCGAGTTGGCGAATGAATAATATGCTAAGTACTTCATAATAACTTTTGCTGAAATTCTTCATTTGAACTAACACTCCGGGTTCACCGCTCGCTCGGATAAATGGACTGTTTGCGCTTTTTAATCCTAACAATGAGCGCTGCATATCACAAAGCACTTCAGCCCCTGCACAATGCCGAATACATCGAGCCTGCTTAGATATAAACTGTACCCATCTACAAACAAATGAACATCCATCCATCTTAACTAGCTTTGCCGTGTGTGCGTCTGTGCCTCCCCCACACACACACACACACACACACACACACACACACGAGCTGCTATGTTCCCGGTGCCATAAGATTAAGCAATGCGAGAAAGATAACACTGTAATCGATAAAGGATCGGGAGAGATAATTGGCTATAAACCACTGCATATCGGGAAACGGCAAATGATCCAGTGCGGATGAGCCTGTTTGTCTGAGCCAGGGGTGGATGTGCCAGTGGGGGGTCACAGCCACATTATGTCATTAGCATTACTTGTTTTCCGAGCCCCCGACTGTCAATAATACACAACGCATAGACCAATTTGCGAACATTAGGCCGTCATGCGCTGATGATTTAGCCGCCTCTTTGACAGTCATTTGAAATAGTAATGGCCGCGGTATTAAAGGCATTTGTATTGACTTCATCAGTCGGAAGAGACTCTCAATTAGAGATGCGTTTAGCCTGGAGCGAAGGAAAGGGAAGGTGAGTTATGACTTAACCAGTACACACCAGCAACCCCTTCTGTAACCATTAGTCAAATTGCATTACACAAGATTGAGAATACATGATGTATATACAGTGTTATTTCATCTTCAGATTCAATATTTCAAATTCATGACTTCTTGATAGAGTGCAAGTTTTGCCACTTTCAAAAAGGAGTTGACTTGGGCAATCTAATCCCATTATGCACTTGTGATGCAGGGGAAAATAACACGTCACGGCTGGAAGAGCAGAAGTCTGTGGAGCAAAGTCAAGCATTGTTTGTGCATATAAATATTGACAATATGTCTTTAGAGAGTGGGAGGAACTAATATCTGTGAAAATTTGGATTGTTTGACATACAGCCAAACTGGAGAGGGAGCAGTTGCCCGCCTTAACAAACGAGGTGTCAGCACTCCTCAAAATGTGTTCACATTCGTTTTTGTACCTCAGTTCCCTTACATACAATTCCGTTAAAAGGTGATTCACGACATGCAGAAATGCTGTGAATCTATTAATGTGTTGTCACAAACGTATAATCGCATCAGGCAATCTTTTCACTCGCCTTCTCAACTTGAGCTTGAGTTTATGGGAATCAGAAGAGCCATATGGTGGAACTTCACAAATACAAGAGTGGCAAGTAGAAGTCTCCGTCGATTAGTCTTTTCTCATAATGTGGGCATAAATCCAAGGACTTCATTAACTTGGGGGAGAACTTGTTCATCTAATATTGATGGCTATAATCCTCTAGTTAAGTGCCACCAAATTGTGTTACTTTCTGCAATCATGTATATTCCGCAGGCAAAATGAAAAATTCATGGCCAGTGTGAGGAAGGCAATTTCATATTTTATATTTTGTGTTATTACTGCCAGCTAATGTAATTATGATGTTGTCATGCAAGTGGTTGTAAAACGCATGTGCAAAAGCTGCTGTACATAAAGCTGTTGACAACAGCAGGACATGTTTACAGAAAGTAGTAACACGAAAGAAAGGTTTATTAAACATAACATGCACAATGTAGTTTGTCTCAACAACTCCACGTTAAAACGCTACAATCATGCACATTTTTAACCATGTTCACAGACCAGTACAAGCATACAAAGGGAAAAAAATATCAAAGTACTAAAAACTGATAGAGCCAAAAGTACTGTGAAAGCGCAGCTCCTCCCCAGGCAATAGTTCTATCTGACTACAGTAAAGATGGCGCAGATAAAGTGCCCAGGAGGTGATTTACAAGTTCAAGGGGAAATGAACAATCCATTCCGCCACAAAGCAGTATTCTTGTCATGTAGTACTAGTAGAAGCAGTAGTAATAAGTGTAGTAGAAGAATAGAGTAATTGCACTGATAAATACTGAGATGATATCCCTATCGAAAAATTGTATTTCCGAGACTTACAAGTGTCAACAGTGGCTCCAGAGTTTTGAATGAAAAGTTGCTGGGTGTCAAGGTCTGAAACCCAGCACCCTCCACTGTCCTAATGACTTACCACAAACACACGGCTACCTTATACACACTGCTACTCTATACTTTGATTCATTTGATAGCCTCAGCGTTCAATGGCGGAAAATAGAAGTGCACTTTTCTTGATGTCACATCTTCAATACACCAAAAACACTCTCAACAAAGTGCCGTTTGTTGTACTGTTTGTGTTGCTTTTTGTTTTGTTTTTTAATTGGTTGTATAGCGATCCTGATGAGTCTGGGAAGAAAGTTCAAGATCAGGGAAATAGCTAAATTTCTGATATGTAAATGAGAGAATGCTACGTGATTGAAAAATGGGCAAAGGACACTGTTGCTAATCCCCTTTAATTCGTGCAAATGCTTAGTAAATGACCCCCCCCACACCCAGACGTGTACTGGATATTGCATGAGTCAAGTTAACATGTTAAAGAGATATTATAGGCTTAGTCTCCCAGGCTGGTGACTATATAAAGATGGTTGTCCTGGAGGTGAACAGATGGTGTCATAAACTGTAATAAAGTCTTAAAATATATTCCACGCTGAGGACACTGATGCTTGCACAAAAAAAAAAAAAAAAAAGTTTTCACTGCCTTTAGGGGGGCGGACTGAATCAGGAGTTGCGAGTCAATGTGTCTCTGAAGTCATAATATTTGCACCATATTAAACAATAAATTAAGTGTCTGTAAGAGGTGATGGAGAGGACGGTCCAGACATGACATATAAATGTAAGCCGTGTAATTTATATTGTTCAGTTTGGAGCACAAACCATTAATCTTGCCGGACATACTTAACAATGTCATTTGCACATCTCATGCATTTCTCCTTGACAAGTGGAAGAGCAAAGTCCTGGATGTCACCTTAGATTCCAACAATTGTATGTGGTGCAAAGAAAATTACCCCCACTTTGCTATCTGACTGTAGCCACATCCTCCATATATTTCAGGCTCTTGTCAGGTTACGGTTTCTGTACATCTTGTGCCTTTTCCTGCTGCTTCCCTATCTGTACCTGCAGGATGTCAAATCTTGAACGCTATGGTAGTAAATCAAATGGCCATTTTTCCATTACCGCTTCTGGTAATGGAATGAAGTAGCAATTCAGACTGTTGGGAGGCAGCGAAAATGTCCTATAATTGTTCGTCCTGAGAGGACTAAAAGTACTATTATGTAAGTTTGTATGTCCTGGCTCAAAGTAGCATGATTATAGTTTGTTTTTTGTTTGTTTTTTTCGAAAATCTGCATAGGATTACAGCCTGACAATAATAAACTGTAGGCACAATTTAATGTAATAATGTTGATGAACACAAACTATTCTTGTAGATGTAGAAGACACTCAAAGCTAGAATACTAAGCTGATAAGAAAAATAAGCACAGATGGATATGGTTCCTTGGAGTGTCTGTTTAATTGACAGAGCAGACAGAAGAGATAAGGACTCCATCACATGCCAGGAAGGTCTATACTAAAGAGCGCTTTCCTACATATTCTAATTAATGCCGTAAAGTGTGTGCATATGGACAAAGTGACACCTTTTTGTAGAGGAGCCCATAGCAACGAGAAGCTGCCATGTTGCTTCTGTAAGATGTAATTTGGCACAGAAACGTGCACAGGAGACACTCTTGACTGTTATTCGTAAAAGCTTGTCAATGGAATATTTCCTTCAAGTCAATCACTTCCACTTTTTGCTCAGAAAAATAATTTGTGCCATATGCGCCATCTGCATAAGTTCATTAATGACTTAGTTGTATTGGAATCATTTTAACAGGATTTTTATTTAAAGCCTTTCTGTGTGTTTTTTAGGAAATGCTAAAGGGAGTGGTCCAATACAGATATTGTCATCCATGCTTTAGTTATGTACTTAAGTTAGATATAATATCATCCAAATTTAGGTGGATGACTCCTAAGAATGGAAGATGAGGACAATATCAATCTGACGTCTTCATTCTCCGAATACTTCTTGTTAAAGAAGTTAAAAGAAGTTTCAAGTGCACTGCTTTATGTTGATTAATTTCAAAAAGTTCAAGTTTCAAATAATAGATCTGCAATGCTCATAGCTGTGCAGGGCAACAGATGTGAGTGCTTTCCACCACTTTGCTGAGCGCTTTTATCACACTGTGCATTTGGACAGACATTCAAAAGGACAAGCCGTTTTATATCAGCAGGCGGAGCAACTTCAAAGCTCATAAAAAGCTCATTAATATTGTTCTGAGCACCCCACATGCTCAGCTACAAGCACTTAACAGCAAAACAGGTGAGAGCTGTAGCGGAGCATTACAAGAGTCTACAGCTGAACTAGACAAAAGTCTGCTGTCAGCAAGTGCACTGACGTCAACACAGCTCTACCACAGCCCAAAGAGGAAATGACCCTGCATAGAGGGCGCCTGACACGAGTCATGAAGATAATGGAAAGTTAGGTGTCCGGTACAGTTGTATTTAAAAGTGTCTGAGTGATCTCAGAGCAGTGAGGTCGATATATAAAATAAGAGGTACTTTAGAGAGTTTCAAGTACTCGTATAAAGCACCAGAATAAACTTAAAGAATATAAGATCCGCAGCCAAGTGTGCTCAGCTGGCAGAAAATACTCTGCTTTTACAAACTGGAATATCTACAGAAGGCAGCTGAATAAAGAGAAGGATTCTGGCTGTAATGAGCGTAAATGACACTTGAGTGAATGTAGATTTAGTAGATGCCGTCCTGGTTTTGTGTCTGAAGTGAAACTGCAAAGGCCTGTGATGTTCTCCCAGTAAATGAGAAAATAAGAAGGGCTTAACATTCTGTAAATTGGCATCTCACTTAATGTCTAAGAAATTAATGAAAAGTCTCTTCTCAATCTGACACTTCAAAATTAAGAAGCAAGTTTCCAAATGACAGAATTATAAAGATGAAAATGAAGCTGAGAATAAATAATTGATCGGGGAATTTTGGACAGGAACAAGCATAGAGGAGTGAGCCGAACCTGGAGGCGCTGCCATCTGTGGGTGGACCTGCCACACACCTGTGTGGGACTGCCGGGAGATAAGACCCGCTGAGCACTGGCCCCAGGCCACCTGCGCCTCAGCCAGGTGCACAGCCAGCCAATTAAACTATTAGACAAACACAGGCCGCTGGGAGCAAATTAGCACACCGCCCAAACATTCAACTCAAAAAGCACTACTAAGCACTCATTCTGCATGACTATTCTCTGTCAGAGACTTTTGTTAAGGAGAGTATTATTTAAAGATTCACTCAAAATATCACACAGGTTTGCTACAAAATCAAATGAGATGACAAACAAAACTATAACACACATAAACATTACAGTAAATGACGTGATTTCTTATTTAGTCTTTTACTTGAAAAGTGCTTTCAAAATCTTCAATGTGCAACTTGCTTACACTAATTAATAAATGTAGTGATTCCTGGAAATTAAACATTACATTTGAAATGTCAACATTTGAACCCCCGAGGCCCCCAAGCATGAGATGAGACAAACTGCTCTGCCCTAAACTCCTTCTTTCCCTGTAAAAAAATAACATAGAAAAGGTTGCATTAACATAGCACAGTCAGAGCACTGGCAAACGAGTGCGGTTCCTGTGTGACGTGATCCATGACAATTAAGTGCATTCATATTAATTAGAAGTAGCCTTATCCGTGCCACATGAAAAAAAATCCATCTTTTTCCCTGGAGAGGGATGATAAGCAGAGGTCTATAAGACCAAACTCCAACACTCTCGAGAGTGCACACCCATGGGTGCCCTCTCCCAGGATGAATGTAGTCATCTGTGGAAGGTGAATCCTTCATAAAGCTCTGCTGCTTTACTGACTGACCAAAGTTCAGCCATTTGCAAACACCCACCAGGCAGCACTGGTCCCACTTAAATCCCCACGGCAACCCGTGCCTTTTCTGAGGGGAGGCCCTGACTTCCTGTGGCTTATGAACAACCACTATATTGTTACTCACCTAATTGTGAAATAATTACAGGACATTTGCATTTGTTAGATAAAGCTCATGTAATGTGGGATAGAACTCGCAGCTGTAATTTTCTGTAATAGAGTAACAGTTTACACTGACAAAAATACAAGCCACACATTAAATAGATGTTATATTTTTGCCTGAATGATGGCAGTTTCATAACACCCAGTGTCAGGTTAGTCGTCCAACCTAAATATCACCATTCATTGATTCACATAAGGACACATCGCTTCAACTGCAGGCTGGTAAATAATTGAAAGGGTCTGCTGTTGCTGGGGTTTCTTTTACATTGGAATATACTATTAACATGAGTCCTTATGAGTCTAAATTGCGTTTAATTTGAGATTATCCATTTAATTTTACTTTGAAATGTTTTGCATGTCTTTTGCTCAAATAATTCAGCATGATAATTATTCTAACTAGAGCAGCACTTTGTTGACTCTGTGGTGTTCTTTGTAAAGTATTTGAAGACGCAGTCAGCGGCGCGGGAAAAGAGCTCAAGTTACTAACCTGACAGGGTTGCTAGTGAGAGACACTCTGAGGGACTCCAGGCAATTAAGCAGCTTTTCCTCGGTGATGCCAGAACGCAGCTCGTGGACATATTCTTGGGATGAAAGGGTACTCTCGTGCTTGCTGTTTCTCAGTCCACCCTGCAAAGCGAGAGAACAACAGGGGGGTTATTAGCGGCAACCCCAACATGTCAGAGGCACTTGATAAATGAGCAAATGTGTGAGGAGACAGAGAACCTTTAAGAGGATGAAACACAGTGATGCTTTAGAGAAGAAGGCAGTTTGACCAGAGAGAGCAGCATTTTACAGTTTAGGTGGGAAACATTCACCACTTCTCTTCCCAATGAGCCTTGACTGTAACAATATCCAGCCCTGACAAAGCGCCAAACACAGACTTTATGTGGTATCTGTGGCACCTCATAATCACAGTAAATGGATTCTTACGCATAATCTTCCAGTGAGAGCTCTAGGGAAATGCCTACACAATCAGTTTACCTGTTTGAAGCAATATGCACACACTCACGCGACACAAATAGAACTTACCGCAAGATTATACACAGCCCGGGCTTGATTCTGAACTACCCAAGTGACTGAATCTATTACAGTCAAACACCGCGTCCATGTGGTCCGCAAATCAACATAAATCTACCGGAGCACAAATCAAACCCATTTGCATAATGCAATTGAACTGTTTTATTCCCATCCCAGGCCAACGCAATACAAAAGCTGGGCTTGTGCTAAATCAGTCATTTTGCAGGTTGCGTTGTCAAAATGAGCTACATGGTCAGGAGGGGGTTGAGCCCAGGTGCCGATGATATGCAACAAAACGGGCAGAGGAGTAAAAGCAGAATCAAATATGCCTCAAACCGATTGCTACAGTCAAATCTCATCTGCGTACGTCCCCCAGGCAGCCGCTTCCTCGCAAAGTGCACCGTGCTAATAGGCAGTTTGGGAGGTAATAAGCTAGCTCATTTGTCTGAAGAAAAGAGAAGGCCCGCTGATCTTCCGCAATGCGCAGCCGACATAAACCAATCAGGCTCAGTATTTAAGAAAGAACAAAGAACCTCTTCTGAATGATGGAGCATAATATGGGAATGTTAAGGTGAAGTTTTAACTTTGCACGATTGTCTTTGGACAACGTGGGGAACACGGGCCTGAACATGTTTATTCTGCTTAAAATAAAACCGTGAACAGCAGTCCTGAAACGTTCCTAAGAGTTCTTTCAGTTGACTTTTTTTTTCTTATGCAAGTCCTGAGTCTTGCATTGCAAATATAGCACAACAAACAAAAACACCCTCTTGTATTGATGCAAGTAAATCCCAGCAGTGAGGGAGACCTCGTCTTAACATTTTCTGATACTTTTCTCTCTGTAATTTTTCTTCTATTGTGCTAATCTATACAACACTGGCGTCATTCATCTTTCTCGCCTGCTGCTGCATGTGGAGGTGTAACTGGCTGTAGTTTTATTTGACTGGAGGCAGCTATTAGACCGGAGGGAAAAGAGTCAGATTTTTCTTATTTGTTCCAACGTCTTTTGCTAAAGCTCTGAACATTGCAATAAAAATGTATTGTTAAATAAAAAGGGCAAACCAACCCGTGCACATAAAAGCCTTTAGTTGAAGAGAAAATCAAGGCGCTTGAAGTAGCTTGGTAAAATCTTCTTTGACATACATTTTTCTACCTTCACCAGTATATTTCTTTCTGTAAAATTGCCCTCTTAAAAGCCTATTTAACTGTTGCTTAAGAAGTTCTGTTCTTTTAGTGAAGTGCTTATGTGAAAAAGATATGTGACTGGAACAATAGGGCTGCTGTGCACTACTATTCTAATTTTCTCATGCAAAAAAAAACAACAACACACACTCCAGAGAGTTTCTATCAATGACAAAAGCCTAATAGAACCACATAATAAAGAGCACTGTGGAAATGTGTACTCCTTGTATCTTCATCATACTTTCCTACTTCATACTATGTCATGCTTTATAAACAGAAATACTATAGACCCTTTAATTCCGAGTTCAGCTGGAGGCGGGAAGCTAGATTCCTATAAGTTTGTTAAGTGTGTTAAGTCGCTACTTATGGGTTAGCGTAGCTTCTACGCCATTAGCATTTTTCACCGCTAACCCGGATGTAGCGATTTTGGTAAATATTACATTTATAGCAGTAGGTGCAGCATTTTTGGCAAATGGGCCTGATAATGTGTATGTTCAGGAACTCTCTGTTGAGTTTCAGAAATATTGATTGTGGTATTAAAGAGTTTTTTGTAGTTTCTCGCACATCTGTGGACCTGGAAGTAGAGCTGTGACGTCAACAGTTAACAAACATATTTCCATTGTAGTTGTTGTCATAGTAACGATAAACTGTTGTTGGAAATATCAGATTAACCTTATTTTATCGTCTCAAATGTCATTCCTCTTGTTCTTGCACCTTTAGCCATAATAAGACCACATTATTTACTGGTAGTTTTACACTTATCACGCTAGTTTTACTTTAATCTTATTTCTCATGATCACTTCCTGCCTCCAGCTGATGTCACTGATGATGTAAGGGTCATGTAGGGATTGAATGTTTTGAAGCAATGTAAGTGCTAGAAAGCTAAACACGATTACTCACACATCTGAATTAAATATGTTTTCAAGCTGCAAACAGCATTAAAAATCAGAAAAGCTGATTTAGCAATAACCTTACAGCGACAATAATAATAATTTAAAAAAAGAGATAACACAAGCGTAAATAGGTCTGGACCATGATCCCATTAAAGGCCAGTATCTTTTCAAAATGTTATCAAGAAGACAAAAGCATTTCCACTTTTTATTTATTTCCTCTGCGCACAGTAGTTCCCAGCAGACAGCCCACTTTGCCCAGAAACGCCAGAGCTCTGGTTTCACCGCAAAGCCCTGACCTCGAGGAAACCAGAGCCACTGACCATAAACTGCTTTTTCATGACCCTCGCCCCAAATTAATGGAATCCTTTTGGAAATAATATCATGATTACACCACTACGCAGAGAAACGATGAGGCGCCGTGGGGTGACTTTTCCAGCTCCCTTCTGGCCCCGAATGAAAGCAAAACGAGGAAAAACAAGACCCCTGGGGAAAAGAATGCAAGGTGGGTCAGGGCGTGTTTTTGTGGTCGGGGATGAGCCAGTAAGTGGTGTATGGGGAGAGAGGGGGGGGGCAAATAAGATTGGGGAGACAGAGCAACCTCCAACTGTATAGAGGACACAGGCAGCCTTTTGACCGCGGCCACCAGCCTCATCTCCTGTTCGTTTATTGAATCTCTTATTTGCCGATAACAGTATTTCCTGCCAAAGAAAATAGTGCTGGGAGCAATTACTTCAGCGAGCCTGTCAATTTTGTCCTGGGGGGCCGGGGTTAAGGGAGGGAGAGATGCCGATTCCCACGTTTTTTTACTCCATCACTTCTGTCTAAGAAATCTCTTTGCCTTTGCCAAGGGAAGTGACAGAGTGGCTTCGGTACACCGAGAAAAACAAAGCCAAACTGGGTAGGCTGTGATGATCACAAATGTTGAAATTTTATGCATTAATAAAGTAAAACAAAAGATGAAGATATTATTTTTTTGTCAATATTGTTATACACAGGAACAATGGACAGTGTAGAAAGAAAATCGATGCACTTCAACACTGTGTGACCTGGACATATACAGCAGTGTTCATTGTTTGGAAAGCAAGTTTCATTCAGAGCTTTGCTGAAAACTCAAGCCCATGCTGACTGTTCTCAAATGCACGGCTCACTGGACTAATACGGTGCATGTTGTTTGAAGAAGTGCTTAATGTTTTAGATTCATAAGGCCATCAAAGATCAGAGCAAAAAACAACCAAATCATGGAAAGAAATGGTCAGACTGATCAACGATTCTCCTTTAAATGTAATTAAAGAAAAGTATTACTGCACCCAACAGTGCAAAAATAATATACAATAGATACAATCAGTGCAATTAGAGCATATCAATCTGTATGATAGCCGCATCATAATTAACTTCCTGCTCATTAGAGGCTGATGGATTAGTTATTGGATGATCGTGCAAAAATTAGAGTGACAATGGTCACAAGACAAAATACATTAGATAAATTGTATGCACAGTGACCATACTGAATGGATAGCTAATATAGCTAGCAAATGTCGAGTCCAAGCAAACATGACATGAGGGGTTGTATTGGTTGTTAACGTCCGAGCTTTAACACAAAGCAAAGTTATGGCATGTTGTCCATGGCAGCAGTGGGAAAAGGTCAACGGGAACATGGATCAGTTGAGATGCTGGCTGCTTGGACAATGAGTTTTCCCTAGCCCTACTTAAAGGACAGAGTCCTGCTACCAGAAGATAAGACATTTCATCTTGCCACCAGCGTGCTGGGCTGCCGCCTCAGTGGGGGATTTCCCACCAGACCATGTGGCCAAGCATTTCACCATTTCCCCCACCTTCAGTCAAAACCCCATATTCTCCCATACTATCTGCAGCATGTCTCTCACTTCTTTAAACCCAGGGTGACAGCAACAAAGAAATATGTGTATGCCAGTACACACCAGGGGATTTTCTTCTTTCCCATTCCTTTCTTTGTGTAAAAAAAAAAAAAAACACATCCTCCGACAGCTTTATACTCTCATGTCTAGCCAACTACAACGTGCTGATAACATGAACACGATTAGCTTTAAACACTTGCAGTAATTAGGCTGGTGGCATTACATCTTTTGTCCAGGGGACACAAACCGGGCAACACACTGTGGAGAAAACAAAAAGAAACAATGGGGTAATAGCGAGTAAACAGCTTGAAAATTAACTGCTCTTTCATAAAAGGAAACAGGAGGCACTGGCCGAGGTATCATGTGGAGATTGTGAGAAAATCCCCTTGGTCAAAAAATAAACTCAGCAGCAATCACAAAACCTCAGTATTCATAGTCCTGTTTTGCTACTTTGTATCTGCAGTCATGGTTGGCCTTCAAAAAGGTAATTAAATTGCATTGTCCGGCAAAGTGAAAGGTCAGTCAAAGAATATATTCGGCCAACTGAACCGTTGAGTTGAATAAAAACTACATTTATTTATTCAAGACTTTATTCAAGGATTTATTTTGATTTCAGAAAGGCCATGTTCCTGGAAATAGATTTTAAACTTTCAGGGCTGGAACAGGTGCATTTATTGTTTTGGGTATTACAAGTCATGTTGGAAAGAGAAAAGCATATTCTTGCAACAAAAAAAATGCAATGGGTTGGACCTGTATAAGTAAAAGCCTAAGAAAATAATTGCATTGGCCTACAGAGTGATCTCAACTATGGCTTCATAAAGTTTTCAGACCTCTTTTAATTACTTCTAATTGTATTGAAATATTGAAGTATTGAAACCCTAGAAAACAACTGCAGACCCAATCAATTGCTCTCCATTAGAGTCGAGTTATGGTAAATCAGTTGCCCATGAGAGAGAATGGTACAGCCTCTATATTAGCCCCAGTGTATATTTTTTTGAATAATAATAAAGAAAAGAACTTTGGAGGAATGAATACTTCCTGAGCCTGCCGTATTTGACCTTCGAACTGCTTCACTGAAAGACGGTTCAAAGTCGAGTTGCTTGGACCACCTTGACCTGTCACCACACTAACAAGGTGTTTACCCAGTGTAATGGTTTGTACACTTTGACCTATACTCTAGACACTTCTTGCTTTGAGGAACACAAAATTGCCAACTGGCTCTGACCCAGATGTGGACATAAGGGAGCCACCTCAGCAAAATTTCTTGGCATTAATCCCTCGGAATCAGCCGAACTACAATAGATTACAATGCAGTGTTGTTTAATGTGGTCCCCTGAGGATCATGGCTGTAAAAACACATCAATCAAAACTGGTGATGTAGGGAGAAGACAGTATTATTTAAATGAAGAACTCATAAGCACCACTTAAAATGCTCAAGTAGAAAGGAAACGGATTCCATAAGGGATGCTTGCAACACCTGTGGCGGATATATGTAAGTCTGGCCATTTGCGTTTTATTTCTGGCCATTTCTTTAAAGGTGGATTTTTGTCTTAAGAAACACTGACTTTTCTTGATTCACATTTGGTCCAGACAGACTTTGCGGGTGGATACTTTGACATTTTCCAGCAAAATCAGCTGGAACAATTCGGAAGTGAAGACCAGTCATCCCAGTCCAAAGGGAGGGCTACAGGTTCATGTCATGATAATGCCACCGCAGTGTTTGACAGATCATAACATCTCACATTTCAGCAGGAAAGTACACTTTGTTCACTTCTACCCACAGAGGAATTTAACACCAGACTTCTCCTCACAGCATTAACAGAAATTTGATCTACAATCTCAAATAGCAAAACTGTTGTTCTAATGTTGAAATATTTCCATTTACTATTGTTTAGTCAGTTCACTCATTCATTCCCAAAAGAAATATATTATTATTATATTATTTTTATATTTTATATTTTCTCCCACTCTGGGCAAATGGTCTTATTTGTTTTTTGCTTCATATTCGTCTTTATATGCCTGACTGGTCTCTAAGCCTCTGCCCTGGCATGTGGGCAGCTTAGGGCATAAAAGCATAGTGCATCAAAGTATATGTCAAAAAGTGAAAAGGGAACTTTTAGTGAGTCTGTATGTGGTCTCAAAGCAGCCGAATGAGAGCGTGAAGCACATTGTCTGCAGCCACTTAGGATCCAAACTTTGGCCTTGCTGTATTGATTTCCATAGAGCTGGAACAGCTTGCTTGGACAATTCTTGTAACATGCAGAGAGAGTCCCAGCCAGCAGAACGTGTTGTGCGAGTCAAATACAAGTTAAATGTGAAGCGCTGAATGTAGATTTAGCTGAAGGCCTTTAAGATCACTGCTAAATAATGGCTGACAAACAGGACGACAGGTTTGATCATTTTAACGCATTTTAAGTGATGCGTGATGATCTGTGTGCATCAGAATGGGATTAATTTTGTATACATGCCATATTGTCTGTGTGTGTACTTTTTCCAGAGTGGTGGATGTTTGTGTGTTGTGCCGAACATTCCTCTAAGCAGTTCGCCTTGTGCTTTGCAGGACTCACGTCTGCACTGAATTTCAATGACACCTCTATAAAGATAGGAGCAGATGTCAGGCAGCTCACTGAAAGTCAGGAAGAAGAGAGTGGGGAAAAATAGCATAAGTAAAAACTGAGTGCACAACTTGCAGCAGAGAAAAGTCTTAGTTTGTAAGTATATTTGCAGCCGGGAAGGACAAGAGGAAAAACAGGCTTGCTATAAAGATGCAAGATCAAACAAAGCGTGTCTTCAAATGAATAATAAATCCAGCACAAGCAAAGATTGTTGATGGTAGTAGCAGCAACATGATTTCATAGACATGAGACTTTTCTGCACATTGTGCGCACAACTACTTTTGAAATAATATTAGACTCAAGCTATTTATTAAACTATGTTTATTAATTCAAGGTCAGCGAGTGAAGCAATGCTGTACACATGCAGTATTTACAGACTGCATACACTGGCTGAGCAATATTACTTTAAAGTAGTGAATATTAAAGACTGTATCTACTGAATATTTTCAACCCAAGTTCATGTGCAGTAAAAGTGGGGAAGTGTATGAGAAAGTTTGACAAGAGCTCAATGGTAATGATTACAAAACTGGGTCAGAGCATCTTCAAAACAGTTCTCTTGTAGCTACTCCCAGAGTGCAGTCATTAGGTATGGATCAAGTAAAAACAGGTGAGACTATTCGACGGCACACGACAGCTTATATGTAACAGTTAATGCCCACCAATAACAGCGAGACACTGCCATTCCTGATCCCTGTACTGTATTCTTCTCTGTATATTTTAGAATGCAAGCTACAAGTAACACCAAAACAAAAGCTGAACTCCAAAAGTATGTCGCTCCATTTTCGGAACACTTGTTTCCCCCCATGCCCCTGGTGTCGCAGTGGAGGGGTGTTAAAAGTGGGCTGTTAAGCAGGTAGAGTCACACAGGATCTCATTTAGCGTTTCTCTGTGGTCTCGGCTGCATTGATTGCGATGTGAAGGCCTAATGAACTCTGGTGCTCTTGTCTCCAGCTCGGGGAGTCTGGGTATGAAGCCAAGAGCTGCAACTCCTCACTAAAAGTTTGGAGAAGAATTACAAACAAGAACAGATACAGCTTTTGTAATGTGTGTCACTCTTTTTTCTATCCACTTTCGTAATTGTGCCATATGGGGCTGACCTTGCGGAATCATACAAAGGCCAAGCATGAACGCAAAGAAGGTACAACAAGTTTTAATTATCTTGCCGAATTCAAAGGCAGTGTGGAAAGGTTTGTTGACACATGAATCAACAAGGCAGCCAGAAGTCTATTCTTTGTGTCACTTTTCAAGGCCTGTTTCTACCATAAGAAGACTTGCTCTAGTCCAGTGTTGAAGATCTATGAAGGAAATATTTAATGAGCTGAATGGTAATTCATAATAACCCCTTGCATCACTTTCGAATTTTTACTTTCATTTATTGTTTTTTGGCCTGTAGGCTTTAGTAGACAGGACAGCTCAGAATGAAAGCGGGTCAAGCGCAGGAGGAGACATTCAGCACATTCATTTGGCATCATGAAAAAAGCTAAGAGAGCAATATACAACTAAGTTGAACACCTTCCGTTTTTTTCTTTTTTTATCAACCTCTTACCCCCTCACCTGAACCGAGCACATTTTCTCCTGTTCGGCCGACCTTGCTCAAATCTAGACGTTTCTTGACTGGAGAGCTGTAAGCAAGTGTATCATTTCTGAAAGCTAAGACCAACAAAACTGCTGATCTTTTTCCTTGAATTGTCGTCACTTATTTTTTTAAACTTTCCATCACTTTTTTTTTAAACTTGCGCTTTTTTATCCTTTTTTTGCGGCTCTTTCTTGGCTTTTATGTTACATTTTTGTCACTTTTTTGCCGAGTTTTTGTCACTTTTTTGTTGCTCTTTTGCGACTTTGTGGTTGCTTTTTGTCATTTTGTTTATTGCATTAACATCACATTTTTGCCACTTTCTCCATCACTTTCATGGCTTTATTCTTTGGCTTTTTTGTCATGTTTGCTGCTTTTTTTTTTTACGTTTCTTTTCTTTCTTTTTTTGTTGCGCTTTCATCCTCATTTTTGTCTCGTTTTGTGTGGCTATTTTGAAGAAGATTTTTAAAAAAGCTTTTAGATCTGGGTAAAGCCAAACTGAAAATGTGCTCGGTTAAGGCAGGTCTTGCCCCTACAGTGGATGCCTCTTCAAATTCAATACACACACGCTATAACTTCTGTTGCCATTCTCTCTAACCTGCAAACAAGCTGCCAAGAATGTGCAATAAATAACAAAGAGGGGAAAAACAAAGGCAGAATGAGTGAGGATAAAAAGTGGGCGCAGGTAAACATGAGTTGGCAGGAGTAGTAATAGTCCCTACACAGGTTCGCTGAGCAGATGCTGATAGAGGGGACAAGCACGATTTACGACAATGGTAGTCCTGGGAGAACTCAGACAGGTCTTGCCAAAAAGCCAAATAGCCTCTAGCCACGGTTTGTTGTATCATGAACTTGGAAAGACTAGAGCTGTGCATGTATATTGGCAAACACTTAACCAGGCACAGGCATGGCCACTGACGAAGCATAACAGGATGCTCGCAGGTATGAGCAGTGGGAGGGATACATTGGGTTTAGTTATTATTTCCTGAGCGGTCAGCTTTGATCTCCTGCTCGTGTCTGTATTGGGGTCGTCTCATCTCTAATAAGATGTATTTCCTCCGCTATTCCCTGTTAGCTAGATAAATAGGATTTTAAATTGTCTGCTGCAACCACATCAGAAGGGAGGAAAATGGGATCTATGAAATATCTTTTAAAAAAAACACTTACTGAGAGATTATCTTCCAATCAAACAGAGGGTGAGAAGGGAAAATAGCAGAAATGGTCTGGTGGTGCAGGAAAAAGTTACAGTATTATACAGTATAATATGTTTTAAGTATATTTTGTCTGTAATAAATGACAATATAAAAGGGTCAAGTTAACATTATAGCACAGTACTGCATGTTTTTTCTACAGCTTTCTGGTCTGTATGGAGGCTGCACAAGGCTCACTAGCAATAGATACAACAATTCATCAAGATGTCTGTGTCAAGGGCCTGGCTTCACAGATGGTCAGATATTTAACTACAAAGAAAATCACCAAACTCAAGAGAAAGCACTTGCATCAGCAGACTAATGGCTAACGAACTCTCTCCCAGGTTGAGCTTGAATACTCCAACAAAGCAAGATTAATTTGCCTGTTGAATTGAGAACGATGCCCTAGTCATGGCACGCTGCCGAGTAGAAGTTCAGGTGTGCTAGTCTCTCTTGTGCATCAGAAAGTATATAATGTCCCAGAAGGAGGAACAAAATGAAGTCAAAGTAGCAAAGATCATTTTACTAAACATAGTGGCTGTGGTTTTGAAAAATTAACCATTTCAACTGGACAAATTTTGATTTGATTTTCAATTAAGGACATTTCAACAGTCATCCAACTGTCATCATCAGTCTGGTCTTTGAGACTGAGCACTGGTCTTATATTCACAGCTTTGATATAACATTTATACCTAATACCAGGTAACAAGTTATGAGCTTGTCACCTATAACTATCAGAGACCACATGCTGTTCAAGTAGAATAAAACACACTAAATCTATATTTGTTTATTTATTAGCATCATCACAACACTATTGGAATAAAAAAGCTATTTTACCATGGTGCTATCCAATCAGAATCAGAATCAGAAGAAGAAGCAAAGAGGTGGCAATATGTGGACGAGAGGCCAGTGACAGTGAAATTGTGTATGATAGCATAGCACGTCACTTGAATGTAAATCAGCACACACATTCAGAAATGCGGTTCTGTTTGTCTAGCTTTGTGACGTCAACTGCACAGTTAGCTATTCTATAACAGGAATAGTGACACATTGGGGAAAAACAATTATTCCAATAAGCACAGCTTTGCTCGCCATTTTGAACCCCCACCTCTGACAGGTGTGACCTTTCAGCTGCTCTGCTCCTGGCCACTATCGCCCGCAGACAGGAGGCCTGGATTAGTCACCATCTCTGAGGACCAGGGCACCTAGCACCACTGTGTTTGTAAGGCCCAGCCTCTCCAGCATGGCTCATAGGCCTGCTATGAAAAATAGAACACCTAATGCCTAAAGAAGGAGACATTCATCAAAAAGCGAAGGCCGTGCCTGTGTTCCTGCTCTGTGCGCTTATTCTCTATTCAGAAGCGAGATGCAGAAACAAGTCACTTATTGGAGGGTCATAAAAGAGAGATGGGATGGCTTATTATTATTGCTGTAAGAATGTAACATTATTTTAGTCCATAAGAGCCCTTGCTTTTGTCGAGGAAAACAGATAGAGCAGCCTCACAAGAGCAAACCACTACAGCCACTACAGCAGTTTGTAATAGCTGATGGTATTAATGGCGAATAACAGGGGGGAAGGCTATGGGGAATACCCTGGGAAATGGTAACTATGCCAACTGTTGCTGAGCAGCCAGACCAGTTAACCTCTGAAGTGAACTGCTAAACTCTGAGGTATGACTTGATAATGACAACCCATATAGCTCCTTCACCCTGTCTTTGTTGATGGTAAGACATCACAGAGAGATTTTATGGTACACTGCAAATATGGGGAGAACATGCAAACCCCTCATAGAAGTTCGATCCTCGGCCGGCATTATCAATTTAGGAGTGAGGACTGAGTTGGTCTTCATTTTGAACTGGCCAGTAGCGCCCTCTGCAGGCAGCCGTGGGAAAGGCAACTGATTAAAAAAGTAAACATAAGCTTTCATTTAACAAATAAATGGCACTGTGATGAACACACTTTGAGCACAGACCTGCTCCTGTGATGGATTATGCGCTTTGTAAATACGCAGGCCATGGTCTGGGTTGTATATATTACGCAAAAATATGCAGGAGCTCCAAATCAACATACTTTCGAATGCCAAAGAAAAGACAGTATTACTGAAACTTTAATATTGTGCAAAAGCCATGAAGGTTGAAAAGCATTCCACAATGGTGTCTTGTCTAGCTGTAAATAGCTATTGTCTCTCTGTCTGGTAACAAATGCTACATTTCTTTATTTCCTGGTATTATATTTGTTCTCTAGATTTCTATAAACATTGCCCGTGGTGTTTGAATGAAATCAATTAAAAAGGAAATGCCCCAGTAGCCAATCAAGGAAAAAAAAAAGCTTCCGAGAATTGCTGTAAACCATCCATGAAGACTAGCTGAGTGAGCTGGGATTTGCGTCATTTTGCTCAAGTGAATGCGCAGTTCACCAGTACATTCTGTATGTGTGTGTTCTCTTCCACTGCCAAGGGCCTCTCATTCATGGGGGGTAAATCGCTCTTTGAGAATGGGATTTAGTAACACACGGGCAGCGATGGCATTGTTGCTTCAAAGCAGAGTAAGGCACAAATGCATTTTGTGAGCATTGGTTGCTGTGATCATGCCTGAATCTGAGGAGCATTTTAAAATGGAGAAGTGGAAAAAACTACTTGTGTAACTTTCAAGGTTCATTTAGTCAAACACTAGGACAAGATTTGTTGAATCCTTTTACCTTTGCATGTTTCAGCCGCAATCTGCAAGGGCATATATACTGTATATAATGCTGGTGTGCGACAGGACATTTACGCAATATTTTCAAGATTGAATCTTTATTCTAATGTCTTTCCCCACTTTTGCTCAGACTAGGACATCTCCGCAAAAGGCTGATGAACACTTAAGGCTTATTCATACTCCACAAGACGCGAGAACTGTTCTACTTACAAGGACACACAAATGGCAAAAAAGTGGCAAAAAATGGCAAGAAACACACGGACGTTTTGGGCAAGGGCGAAGCAGAAGAGCCTGGCGTTATTTGCCTGAAAGAAGCGTGTGATTAAAAAAAGTGATCAGGCTCATGAACAGAGGGATACCAAGCTTGGACAACTTAGACCTATTTGAAGCTACCTAACTAAAGGCCTATTCATACTCCACAAGACGCGAGAACTTTGTTCTTGTTCTTGAGGCAAAAAGAACGAGAACAAAGTTCGTCTGGGCTCTGACATTTCATACTCCACAAGACGTGTTGCTGCCGAGCTGCCACGCCCCCTTTTTCAGCAGCCAAAACGAACAAGGAATTATAGAAATAAAACTAGCCATTTGAGTTAAAACTATTATAAAATCAGACACGGTATTGCAAACATTTTGAAGATTGACTTCATGTTTAGCGCACAGCTGGTATATTACATTTGAAAACGTTAATGTTAACGTTAAAAGCTTAACTCCATTTCACTCGGTAAAATCATGTTGTTTGACGTCTGTGCAGGCTCTCAGTACTGCCGTTGTCCATCCAAGAAGCTTCATTGACCATCTTGGTTGACGTTTCCCGGTGTTTGATGAAGGGTATCACTTCCTTTTAAAATTGTTTTATCACCCAAAACACAAGGTACAAGCAACTACAGATATTTATGGTGGTTGACTGTCTTCTTAACCTCAACATTTGATAAGAGCAAGAGACAGTGAAATTGTCTTTCAGAGCCCGCAATCAATAACCACAAATATTAAAAGTGCCTGACTCCTATGTGTTAAGCATTATGTGCACAAGCAGCACTTAGAGCTGGCATTAGCTTGTTGAGAAGTGCACTTTATGTAATCATAAGCTACTGGCTGTTTAGCCCTGCATTAGCATCATTGTTTACGGGTCACAAGAGACGCAGCACAATAAAACCAGGCACAGAAAAAACTTTAATGAGAGAAGACAAGTTGCAAGTACAACTAGTGACAGCAAAGCTATCAGCCGTTCCCTGTCTCTATCTGCCTCAGTGGGTGAGCAAGGCCGTGCAGGAGATTAGGTTTCAAGAGAAATGTTGAGTGAGTATGACTTACCTGCCAGTGCATCTGCAAACACATCAGAGTTGTCACAATAATGGAATTTTTGTTTTGGGGGTAGTGGCAGCAGAGAGGATCGAGCAGATAAACAAGAATGTAGACTCAACCACCGCTCCTGATGCAAATAAGGCTGCTACTATCGAGTCTAATTCTGCATTGGTGAAGAAAACAGCATACATACGTGCATAATCAGGGTTTGGGACTCACTGGTGAAACTTTAAGTAATTTAATCTTAGCATGGCCTTGATGTCAGCAAACCATCAACAGATGCTTCTGCATCCTTCCAAGAAAATGTATGCTGTGGGGCCAAACATTGTTAAACTGTTTTAAGCCTATATATAACTTGGTGGTTCTTGGTAGCTGGAACAGGTGGTTCTAACGTGCTATGCATCACTGACAGCAATAATGTCTTGCCATGAACCAGAGTCCCTGAGGCTTTAACACTCACAAGAAGAGAGAGAGCGGGACTAACATTAGTGCAGTCAGGCTAAGACAAGAATCACATTCATGGACCAACAACGGAATCGAATGCTGTGCTAAATTGGCCTGTATAAGACACATATAAACCATTTCAGATAAAGCACAACTGCCTAGTGAGAAGATGTAATTAGGTTTATTGCACTGTAAATGTAAACAATTGCCCCTCGATTTACAAACTTGCCGTTAATCTTTTACGGACTATGGACATAAATTCCCATAACCTCCTACTCATTCAATATGAAGTCATCCATAGAACATGTCACACAAAGGAAGAAGCAGAAAATGGGACTCACTGACACAGACATTTGCTCGCAATGCAATATGGGAGGCACTGACACCTGCATGCACTATGGGAATGCACATCCATTAAAACCTTCTGGAACATAGTCACACAACCCCTCTCTGATATCCTGAGTTGCAGAGTAGCCCACATCCTATCCCTACTTGGACTCACCTCAAACCAACATACCACCCAAACATAAGATTAGCTTATTGACATCTCTAATTATCGCCAAGAGCAGACCTGGGCAAAATACGAGATGATTGAGTCCGGCCCACAACTTGTAGGGCATAAATTCATAAGTATGTCAAAAAAATAAGTAGCCCATTCTTGTGCGGAGTTATGATTTTTTTAAATTACCAGATTGCTCACTCCAGCCTCTAGGGGGCAGATTAAATAAGAATAAAAGGAAAGAATTCCACAGGTGTCCAGCAGAGGGGCACTGACATAATAAGAAATCAGGATATAAACAACACACTGTGTGACTTGCAAGTGGGAAATGCCCCTTGGCAGCTGTGGCTACAATAGTAGCTTACTACCAGCTTTTGTTTATGGGCCCCGGCAATACACTACTGATATATTATACTTATATCCCGATATAAGTGTTAGTTATTATTGGTGCGGCCCTCCGACTCAATTCAGGCTTCTCATGTGGCCCCTCATGAAAATTAATAGCCCACCCCTGGCCAAGAGGGTATTTCTACAAAACTAGAGGTCAAAACATTCAAAAAACATAACACACTGGACCAACTCGCTGCTTCAACACATTTCACTCTCCCAAGCCTTTAATGGAACCTGGGCTCCCTTAATTTCAGTAATTTAACATAAACAGTCCATAATGAACAGAATGCCACATACTTCCTATAACGCACACGCACACCTGACGCACCCACATGGACATGATAATCTACCCCCACAAAACCATTCATCCCCATTTACACAAATGTATAATAAACGATAGTAAGGAACGTCTCACTGCTGCTGTTGCCATGACCCAATACTGTGAATATTTTATCCATAGTATTTATTCATTTATTTTCATACATAAGTGTAGGCCTAGCAGGAGGCGAGCTGGCAACAGATCACCTTGCTTCTTTTTAATGCACAGATCAGGACACCTAATGCGCATATATACAAAATAATGAATGGTAATATTGGTATTGACACTAATATTGATAATATAAATAAATAAAAAATAGAAAATACATTTAAATATTTTATTTATGTTTTATTGTGTCATTGTCACATGGTGTTACTTAAACTTTTTCAAGCTTTACATCATGTTATTATGTCATTCCCTCATTAAAAACATGCCTGAAGTGTTGCCTTGGCACATTCACGTATTTTTGAGTAATCTGTAAAAACTCTGATGGCAGCCATTTTAGGGATAGGTTTGCCTGAGTCCTCCTAGGAACGCCCCCACCTCCTGGAGACGCCTCCGAGCTTTCGTCACCAGCCGAGTAACCAACCACTGCTCCTCAGCAGAACCCCCTCCCCATTGATGCCACAGACAGAGTGTGGAGGGGGCGTGTCGGAAAGGGTCAGAGGTTCTTAAAGAGACAGAGGCCCATTTTAAGACATTTGCTGCAGCCATTTTGAGAGAGCAATTTTATACAAGGCAGTTATTCTAATTTACTGCATTTACAGACAAACAGAAGGTTTCGTCATCATTGTAGTGTGATATAGACTGGTGCTATGTGATTGAAAAAAACATTATACCCCCTCTTTAAAAATGCAAGTTGGTCATTTTATGCTCACTACTGCCACCTCAGGTCATACGGCTAACTGCAATCTCTATATTAAGCTTGTGTGTGACGGCACTTTGGACCGGAAGTAGCACCATTTTGAGTGGCTGTGCAGGATTTTAGAGGCAGTTGTGGTGAATAGGTCTGGGCTCATTCTAGGGCTGCGAAAACCATCAATTTCATTTAAAAATCGAGTTGGTAGGTCAAATCGATACACATATATATTCCAAAAAATATTATTATTATTTATTTTATTTTTCTGCCCTCTGCTCAGAGGAAGAAGGTCCTGCTGTACAAATGTGCTAAGAAGAACAAAGCCACCTACGGGTAACAATAAAGGAATCGAATCGAATCGTAAATAGTTATTTATTAAAAAATCACACATTTTTGAACTCTGTATAGTCCCTTTAAATGAAGAGGGAAAAAATAATCTATTTTATAGAGAAAGGCCCTGTCCAGATTGGATTCGAACCTGGGACCTTCTTGCTGTGAGCCACGAGCGCAACTGCTCATTATCAATGACAACTGAAACATATACTCATCACAACCTGATGGTGCATATTATTCTTACTTTATAGGCTCTCTGCCATGGTAACAATCTGAGATGACCTGCAGTGCAAGTTCTCTGCACCATTCTCTGTTGGTTGCTTGTGGACAAAAAAAATGTTTTTTTAACCACATCACCATGCAAGCCTGACATTGGCACATCATTACAGCTGTCACACACCGGTATAATACAGTATATGTCAATCTTGACTTATTATTGGCCAAAGTCTCATACGACAAGATGGATTCAATAACAAGAATACAGAAAAATTATGTTTTCCAGAATGACTTGCTTTCTCTGAATGGTGGCATTAGCTTGCAGATAATAAAATATCAATCAACTAATTTGTGTGATATGTTTATGAAATAGAAAAATCTAACCAAAATGAATGAGAAGCCAAGTAACAAGCATGATTTTCTGAAAAGAAAATGATATCACACATACTTTCTGTTCTAATTAATAATACTCATATGAAGAATATGAAGGAATTTGGGGCCAAATCATTAAAAGCATTCTCAATAACTGTGACCTTTCATGTAACATGAATACAGTATGCTGGTATCTCTGACAATATGAGAACTTTCTCTATGACACAATTAAAAACTAAGAGCAACATTGGAACCCAATAAGCTACTATTTATTTTCAGAGAAGTAAGGTGTTAGGAAATAAAGACAAAACAGCAGTAGGGCTAATGATGAAAAAGGGAAGGAAATGAAGCCTTGAGTTTAATGACTATGAAAGCCATCTGTAAGTGGCTTTCAACTTGAGCTCCCCTCTTTACATCATGTGTAACAGCATGAATAGGTTTCTCAGTAGTGGCACTTTTTCAGACAAAAGTGCAAAGTGCACCTCTGAAAGGATGACAGGTGGTTGGAAGGTAGTAGATCTTTAGAGACTTGTCAAAATGTTCCGGTTTATGAGTCTATGACAGGAGACACACACCCCTCCACATCAAAGTTTA
The DNA here is from genome assembly GCF_951799975.1 of Gobius niger. NCBI lineage: Eukaryota > Metazoa > Chordata > Actinopteri > Gobiiformes > Gobiidae > Gobius > Gobius niger. The sequence continues at coordinate 23,151,435 of NC_136856.1, read as the reverse complement.
TTACAGATCATCACCTCCCCACCTGCAGCGTAATGACATTTAACCAATCCTATAAAAATGCCGCGAAATCTGTGGGTATAAATCAATACTTTTCCACCTTTCATGCTGCTTGCATCCATTATTAAAGCATCCACATCATAGTCAATAGAGTTTGAGACTGTGCCTGCGTGTGTACATGCAACGTATTTATGTCAGTATTCTCCAAAATCTGCTTGAGAAATAACAAATAAACAGACAAGAATTTGCACAACACGTAAACCCAGCCACACATGCAACACAACCTACTGTAGCAAGTCTCAAAAGCCCCCAGCCCCATGGAAAAAAGGATCAGTGTATCTCTGCTGACAAGCAGTTTACATAAAATCCTATTCGTTTCATCTAGACAGCCGCTGTAAGTGCATGGTGTGCTCCGCCGTATGGTGGAACAACACAGCAAAGCTGCACCTGTCTGGGAATGGGGTTTATCTGCTTTTCGAAAACAGAAATCCAACATCTGGGAATGGCATTGTCCTATTCCTCTATGACTTCTCCTAATGCCTAATCAGATGCAGACAGATAGAGACCAAAGTACAGGCTAATGACAGAGTGAGGATGGTGTGTACACCTGCAAACGAGCATGTGTGAAAGAGTGCGCCTCTGAGGCCAGGGAAGAAAATCAGTGTCCATAACACAGTCTGCAGCTACCCTCTGCAGGCGGCTTGTGAGAACATCACCCTGCCAACAATAACAGACATGAGAAACATGCTCAATAACTGAGGGAAATTATCATTAAATATTATTGCAGTTTTTTTCTGATTATCCTCATTACATTTATCCACTGTTGTCTTTGGTGCTTCCTGTTTTTTCCACAAAGAACAGCCATTTACCTAATTGATGACCTCCATGCTGTGCTCTGACAAGTTACTGAATAGCATTATATAAAAATGTGTCATTGCTGCAGACTAGGACACCATCAAAAGGACATTGTATCTCATACATTCATTGCTATTCAAATCAAATTGCTTTCTTATGGTAAACTGCTATTAAGTAATTGTGGTGTTTTTCCATGCTCCACAATACAATATAAACATCACAGCCCAAACATAATTATCTGAGAAAAATATCCTTCCGTTAAAGTGTATTTGAAGCAAATGAAAAGAGACGTAAGTTCAATGGCAGCAATAATGTTAGTGATAACAACACTGTAGAGGCATAATGGCAGTTTCAAGGACCAAATGAAGTGACATAACAAATGTAGTCGTGTTTGCGGTGGTCTATTGCACAAAAAAATACTGTTTTCTAAAAGAATGGTTCAATTTGCATGAGACACATGAAAACATTAGCATCGCCGGAACTACAGAGGAGGACGCAAGTCCTATCAGTGCCACTGTAAGGCATCTGGCGTCAATTGTGATTTTGCATCTCTCTGAAGACGGGAGAGAGACGAGGCTCCCGTTCCCCAAAGGTTAAACAACGGCAGTCGAAGGTACCTTGTCGCTGCGCATCAAAACACAATGCACCACACGAATTGTTTGAGTGAGCTGTTGAAATAAAACAACTGCTTTCCTGTCAGGGGCCTGAAATGATTAGCATTATTTACAGCGGTGACGCACCGGGAAGAGGAGCAGAAGGAGAAACAGTCTGAAGCTTGCACTTAGAATTGAAATAATATATTGCCTATTGCAGGGGTACATGTTCTAATAATCTACAGACTTGCAAAACGTCAAGAATGAACATGTGAACAATAGGTGGTCTGTTAATGTTTCCAAGTGTTCGAGTTTTATTCTCAACAATTTGCCCAGATGATGTTTTGACATGGTTTATGGTTGCTGCCTCTGTGATTACTGGACCTATCCACACACACACACATTCAACATCCTCTCTATAAGTACAAAAGAACCAAGATTATTTGATGATCACTTTAGAGCTATAGGCACAGAATCTATATGTAACTTCCGTCTGGACGTTCCGATGGCCGACAGTCTTCTCTTCCTATTAGAGATTACTAGTGTCTTGCACAAAAAAAAAATGTTTCAAGATTACATGACAGGCAGCGAAAAATAATATTAAAAATTACAAAGATTAATCCTCTCTACAACAGCATCAACATTTAAAATGCTGCGTTGAAAGAGTTTTTTTTAAACAATCTTCAAACTGACTTTTTGGTCCAGAGCCTTGGTTTTTCATACATGCTAGTCCGTAGGTCAGCCAGATGCAATGGGGTCTCTGGTAAAAAGGAGCATCAGCTTATTAAAAAGTGAACTCAAGAGGACGCAACTATGCTCGAGCTCCCACTTCACAAAGCTAATTAGCTTCTAGGGCCAGTCGCTGGTGTCAGTGGAGGAAACAACATATTTCACCCTGTCAGCTTCTACCCTGACCCCAACCGAACTTTGGATGCAATATTAAAGAAGATGTCTGGCGATGTCACTGCTGCAGTGTGGAAATCTGTTTCTACTTATAACTCCGGGTCAATGTCCTCAATTAGAGGAGCACAATGTTGTAAATACTAGGGGTCAATGAGTGTTCTTGTGCCAGTATTGTTTTGGTTGCAACTTGCCAAGTGAGAAAGGCTCCAAGGAGTTCCAAAAGTGCACTGTCTATAGAATTGTAAAACAGAGGAAAGGGTGGTGTATATTCAAAGCAAGTGACAAAAAGCCAAGAGACGCAAGTTAACATCTTTGTTTAAGTGAGGCTACAGAAAGCCGGAACAGTAAAGGGAGAGGTTACTGACTGGGGAGAATGGCCTGCTGTCACCACAGATGGGGCAGTCCACTACACAGCCTCTTCCAACTTCAATGCCTTATCATGAAGTCTTACAGTTGTGCTCAAAAGTATACATACCCTGGCAGAATTTTAGATTTTTTTGGCCATTTTTCAGAGAATATGAATGATAACACAAAAAGGTTTTTTTCACTCATAGTTGGGGGTTATGCAAAGCCATTTATGGTCAAACAGCTGAATTAACTATTTCTAAAGCATAATGATAATTGAAACTGCTAAAATGACCCTGATATAAAGCTGACATTCCCCAGTTCCCCAATACTGTGTATTGCCCCCTTTAGCATCAATGACAGCTTGGAGTCTTTTGTGGTAGTTGTGGATGGGCCTCTTTATTTCCTCTGATGTTAAAACTGGCCATTCTTTGTGGAAAAAAAGCCTCCAGTTCCTGTAAATTCCTGGACTGTCTTGCATGAACTGCACGTTTTAGCTCTCCCCAGAGTAGCTCAATGATATTGAGGTCAGGAGACTGGGATGGCCACTCCAGAATCTTCACTTTATTCTGTTGTAGCCAATGAGAGGTCGACATGGACTTGCTTTGGATCGGTGTCATGTTTGAACATCCAAGTATGCCAGATGCTTCCAGGCTGATGAGTGGCACTTTTCCTCTAGTCAGTCCCTCCAGGATGCGATCACAACTATTAACGCAACATCAAGCAAACTCCGCGAAATCAGTGCGGAGTTGCAACTTTTCCAAAAGCCCGCAACATTTCCAATAATCCGCAATTTCCTTCACAACTTTTCCTTAACTCCGCAACTTATTCGCAACTAAAGTGAGTTTCTGAAGACAAAAACGATGCATCTCCTTTTTAGTCAAAGTTTAGTAAGCCATCTCATGCTGCCATTGTTGCAAAACAGCATGCACATACAACACAGTACAAATGCATTGGATATTTCCAGAGTGCCTCTTTAATGACTTAGTAATTGTGTCCCAGATAATTTTTTGGGCGCAGCAGCAGGAATCTTTGATTAGAAAAGACTCCCTCATAGTCACAAGTGTATGATTATGGCATTAAGTTGGATTCCTCACGTCAGAGATTGCAATCAAGAAATTGTTGTCAGGGATCGATACCGTACGGCACCGCATCTGAGGGCAGTGAGGCGGAGTGTACGCTTGTGTGGGAGGCAGCTTAGGATCAATTAGGTGCTGCTGTTACGTCCAGACACTACTTTTAATCTTCTAATGCATCGGTGCAAAGGCGTGGGGTCCAGCGTTTGTCAGCTTGGAAGAAGCGAGAATCGATTCTTTCTGCACATCTCCGACGCTGCTCTGTCCCGGCCTGTTTCAACAAGATTCTTCCATATAATGAAGAGAAAAAAATCCGCTTATGCAGCCTTGGTAGAAAAAAAAAGGATATGATATGACACTTTAGATGAAGCTAAAAGACTCTAATCCTTTGAAATAGTTTCTAATACATCTGAATACCTGGGTAATCTCTGTGATGCACTGTGCTCTACAGAGGACTGCCTACTGCGCTGACATTCTCTTTCACTGCGCTGATATGTCAAGCAAAGAGTTACGCAAAGAAGTTGACAATGGGCTGAGAGTGACAAGCATGGCTTGCAATCTTAAACTTTTTGACTAAGTAGTCTTGTCACCAAGGATTTGAGTACAAACCTAAGTGAAATTCTATTGGATTTGGGTAAAATTAACCTGAAGGCCACAAAAAGACAGTAGAAGTCCATCATAGACAAACAATGGAACACTGAAATTTCTAAATTGTACTATTCCATTGCTCATTGCAGTGTTATACTCTTTAAATCTGCAGTTTGGTGAAAATAATGGAGTCTCTATCAGCCAGGTCCATGTGAGTGTGTGGCTCATTCAATTAATCAAGCATCATTTAAAGCAACGGGGCTATGTGACAGGGGACCCAATCATAGTTGAAAAAAGCCATTCCCAACATTCCCCCTCCATGTCCCCTTACACTAATGCACTGTGGCAACCTTCTAAATATCCAATTCCACTGGCAAACCCCCACAGTTTACACAGACCCTATATATGCTGCTTCCCAGTGCTTTCATTGGTTTCACTTTCATTAGACACCATACCTGTCGGGTGGAGAATTGAGTGGGAGGGTGAGCGGCGGGCACAGCTCTATCTCGTGTCACAAACTGCCCTCTAACAGGAATGAGAGGGAGATAGCACCGGGAGAAGGGAGTGAAAATGAGAAAATGGGGAATGGAGGCAGGAAAGAGAAGGAAGTGCCTGGACGCTCCCGAGCATTTCAATTCTGAGGTGTCAAGCACTGGAAAGAAGGATTTGGCATAAACCTTCACACTAAATATAACTTTCAGGTTTACCCTAAATATCGTGCAATATAAACAATAGAATACAGTCACTACATTGACTAAACCTTAAAGGTCCTATATCATGCAAAATCGACTTTTTGGAGCTTTTAGCCATGTTGTTATGCTATTTCCTTATCAAAAACACCCCCAGAGTGGTTTGTGGCTTCATTCACGCAGCTCTCAGTAATCGTCCAGAATCCTGCTCTCTGAGCAGCTGCTCCGCCCTCTCCTGGTGAACGACTGAGTGTTCAGTTGTGTCATCACAGCGGAACGGAAGTGCTCGACGTCTGTAATGTACTGTCTTAATTCTATGCTTCCGGCCTGATTTTAATTTGTAAACCACCCTTTTCATTATTTCTGTTGTAAGAAATAAATAAATAAAGGAAAAGAAAAAAAAAAAAAAAGAAAGGATGTGCCCGAGGTGCTTCCAGGTCAGCTGTGGCCAAAACAAACACATCCCCTGAGTCATGTTTGCGCTGCAGCTGTGAAGATGGAGCTCGTTATAACCTATTCTGGACACACCTGTTCTTCATCCTACCTAACGATAATGTCACTGAGAAAAAGAAGCGCGTTTGGCTACGTGGACAGGACTCTATATACAGTCTATGATTCAACCTTCTTAAAGAAGAGGCCACTCCTGTCAGAAGTTGTTATTTTCTCTGGGTTTCAGCGACGATCACCATTTTTTTTTTTTTTCCGTGACTGTCACTGATGGATGTTTGGTGAACCTTCGCCAGAATCAAAGTGGATTAACTTTTATAACCAACGCGAGTCCCATAATGTAAACAGCGATGGACCAGAGTGGTTAGTCAATCCAAACGTGTATTAGCATGTGTGTTAGCCATTTATGAAGCTGTGTTGCAGATGTCAACTCCTTATATCTGCATTGTGAAGTATCTTCACTTATTGCTGTTTATTTATATTACGGTAAAGTATGTGCGGAGAGAGGGGGCGGAGTTAACTGAATCGAAGCGTTGTGTCTTCCGGGTTTGAAAAATACCTCCAGAAAACACTTATATTTATCACAAAAATGAGTGCTCAATAGTGGTAGAGGTACAATCATTCATATGAATGCCTATACTTAACTTTGGAATGGTTAAAATAGCATGATACAGATCCTTTAAAGGCCCTTCACCTGATTTTTAATATAAATTATATTAAATTGTTGTCCAAACATATTTGTAGAATCCCAATTCTTCACAGGGACAGGTTTATAGACACATCTTTATGGCAATTAGATGGAGCGTTTTTCCCCCCACAAATATCTGAGTTAAAGGTATAGCGGAGGATGTTCTATTTCTATTTATTTCATAGAGAAACTGCCTAATAGGACGTGCATTGTCACTAAACGTCTCTGAAGACTAAAAGGCAAATCAACTATGTGTTAGTCTGAGCCGCGTGTATAGACGTAGGTGTTGTAGGATTCACCCAACAGTGGAGTGAAACTCGTCCCGCTGACAGATCTGGAGTCTGACCTCAAGGCTGACCCTGAGCAGCAGTGGCCCATGTAGAGAAAGACAGACACGCTAGCAGGATGCCGTAGCTTGACAACATCTTCTCTTTTCCGAGCACACTCTGTGACCAACAAAGCTTTAAAGGTAGCTGCTGAGATACTGAGGCCATGCACACCGCATCACACATCTGAGAGCACAAACATCAGACTCGGCATGGAGAAACCTGTAGCTGAGGGTGGTGTTTGAAAGGTGGTATGGCATAAGGTCATTTACCTATTCACTTTTCAAGATTAAAGTAAAAGCTTTGTAGGATTGGATGACAGTTATATAGTACGTCTGGGAGTATGTAGTAGGCATTTTTTGTTTTAAGCCTTAAAAAATGTTAAACTCAGGATTATAACAAAGCTGTTCCTTTCTATAGCATACAACAAATCTAAACTTGTATCTTGTTCAAAAACAGCAATAATCTATGATTGAGAGTAAAAGAAAGCATCTGCAGTAGTGGTCTGAATACTCTCACTGTGGATTTTTATTTTCTTTGGTTGTCGTTGTTTAAAAAAACAATTTAAAAAAAAACTACAGTAATTGATTATTGTAGGGTAATCCGTGTAGATTTTTACCAACAGAACGGAAATCTATATTATTAGAATCAAGCAGCTGCAAAATTAAACAGATATAATAATACATATGGAGTGGACTTTCACATACAAATCTAATCTAATTGAAATCTAATATTATATATATAGACTTCACCTTATCTGATCATATTTTCAACTACCTCCTTCTGCACTAAAATCTCCAGATTTGGAGATGGGATTTTGTCAAAATGTCTTAGAGACCCCTATCTGAGAAGAAAAGAAGAGGTAGCAGGTAAATCGAAGTCCACACGGTCCATGGTGTAAAGCATATTAATTTATAACAGGTTTGCTAACTCCTGTAGTTTCTCAGCAGAAATTTACAATGTGGTCACTAGAATCAGAGTTAGCTCACTCTTAATATGGGTTATACAAAGTAATAATAAATGATTTTAGCAGTGCACAGCAGACAATTCATTATTTTGATGGTTTGATAGTTAGTTGATACTGAAATGAATAGTTTGCAAATTTACATACCGGTATCTTTGTTTACAGTTTAAGATATAAAATATTCGGTAACACTTTATTTTACACTACCCTTGATACATTGTACCAAACTAAATTTAATAAAATGTAATGGGCTTTGTAGCAATGGGTAATAAGTTGTACCTATGGGTTAGATACACAATGGATTAATATGTATTTGTAGTTTGTGGGTACATAATGTAATAAGACATCATTCTAGAGTCCTGAGGAAAGGAACCCAGATCTCCACAGACTCCTCACACACTCTACACTCTCACTACGCCCTGTTGCCGTCAGGGCGCAGGTTCAGGTCCCTCCCTCTGGGGACAAAGAGGGCGACCTCCACTTTCCTCCCAACCTCCATCCGCCTGCTGAATAAATGACTGTGTGGACCTTGGTCTATGAAAGGTCCATTATATTGTATTTTTTTTTTTTTTTTTTTTTTTATGTATTTATTATTGCTGTATGTTGTTGAATGTCTGTGGATGTACTGTTTTTATCGGGCTCGTACTGGCACTTCTCCTGCAAATGAAGTGAATTTGATTTGATTTGGTTATTACAGATTGTTATAAAGCACATTACATTGTACTAAATTTAGTTATCAAGGTAGTGTAAAATAAAGTGATACCAAATATTTTATAGGCAAGATAAAGTGAATTGATTTTTGGCAAATAATGATGCTCATGATTGTTATTCCGATCCCTCTCATGGTCTGGTCTGCAATTGTTGCACAGTACAATTGTGCTATTTCACCATATTACATAAGTTCATATGTTGACGTTTCCATGCAAATAGAAAAGCTCTGACAACATTAAGAGTAATACTATGAACATAATGTTTTGTTATGACCTGTGAATAAACTGATGTCAGAAAATGCAGTTGGTATTCTGGTAAACAAGCACGATTTGTTTAACAACATGAATGTTGCCAATGCATATGATTAATCTACGCCTGCTGAGTGATGCAACACTAAAACAATCAAAAAGCTTGAGCATATCCAGAAGAGCTGTCCCTCTGAAGTCACCAGACACACCATGCCTGCATGTCCGCACACACAATTGTGTAGGGAAGACACTTAACTGTCTGTCAGCTCACATTAGGCCAGTTCAGGCATAAAGTGGTCGACTCTGGGATATGTGTGGCTGCCTGACTGGATTTTCACCCACTGCCAACAACGGAGTTTGAAGTTAACGAGGTTGCTGCTTTTGCTGCTTGGCCCGCATCACTTCCAACCTCGGTGTCCTCCAGCAAGCGATATTTCCTCATTCCCTCGCATCACCATGGAGTCTCCCGCCTGCCAATTTTAGTGAAAAAGGAGGCAGTGGCGTACATGTAGCAGACCGAAGGTGAGGTCATTCTATGTTCATAAACACAAGCTTTGAGCTAAAATGAACTCAAGTACAGCTGTGTGGACAAAGTGCCATAATGCATTATATTCAGACAGAACAAACATCATTACTTTACAATTGCTTTGTGTGTCAGGAAATTCATTCAAAATGCAACATGATGCAAAAGTGACCAGATAGCCTTCCTTGTCACGTGATTGAAACAAGAAGGGAACTTAAGAGTCTGCACACACTTCCACCAAGGCCCCAAAATTCCTGTAATTCAATCAAATGCCATCTCTCAAACTAAAGAAAAGCACTAAATTCCAGACTTTCACTCTTGATGAAATCTAATGGCTTTGTCCTTGGTTTGTACCTTTCCACTCCATCAAGTCTAAATTGCTCGAAGGTTAGTCAGAATAAGGTTAATAAGTACATACGGTGGTTACAAAAGGGCAGAGAACTGTCTATTGAAAACCAACATAATAAGAGTTTTGATAATGAGGACTAAGTGCAGCTAAAGACGTGTGTCTTTCAAACCATATAGCACAAAACTTACACTCTTTTCACATATGTTGGAAGATTGGAAAGGGGCTGATGGTCTTTTTGAAACGGTTACTGTAACACAATCTGTAAATTAGTAAGTCAGAGTAAGAGTTACATCCAATCATAACGGTGTGATCTATAATTCAACAAGGACTCTGTACATGAAGCCGTCCCTCCCGCTCTTTCCCTCATGTCATTCTGACTTCATCGCTTTCTTCACTTGACAACAAGAAACTTTCCCTAAATTCATCACACGCTCAACATTTCTTTATTGGCTCGCAAGGAATTTGTCATTAGCAGCCACTTTGTGCAATAAAAATTTAAATTCAGCAATGCTATCAGAGTTAGTTCAATCAGCTGGAGAGAGGAAGAGGGAGAGAATGTCACAAAAGAGCCCGTTTGATCATCTTCCTAATTATGTCTATAACAATACCCACGTTGTTTTTGTTCAGAAAAAGCAGGAATATATGCAAATGCACCGATGCACTGCACTGGTGTGTTAAGCCAGAAGAAAAGAAAAAAGTGCATTGTGGCGCTTTCTTGTTTAGAGTTTCAAACGGAAAGTGACAAACTATCCAAAGAATTCTCTTTCTAACCCCAGGCATTAATTCTGCATATTACAATCAATTATAGAGATCTGAATAGCAGATTTATCTATGGAGAGAACATCTGGAGAGGAGCACTTCAATTAGACTATTGTATCAAAAAGGACTGGAGCTGCGGAGCTTCACTGTGACCAAAGGCTCACAGAGCAGAAAGGGAGAGGGTGAGGGCTGCAATTAGGACAGGGAAGACGGCAAACAACTCCCTGATTGGACCAGATGCATAATCACAAATGTACCGCTAGCATAGGATGGCAGCCCAGGAGGGACACACAGGCCTACACACATAAACACATAAAAAAGACGTCTCTCAGTCATAAAACAACTGAAATATGTGCTGCACAAAGTGAATTTCATTATGTTTCCCAACAGCACCGTTTCGATTTGGTACACGCTTTATATGATAACAGAAAGGCACGCGCAAGATTAGATACAATGGATTCAGTGCATTATCTCGTGTTTCATTTCGTACAATGCTCAAGGTGATATGTGCTGTGGGCCCTGCAAGACAACCAACAACAAAAGGAACAGCAGAGTACTTTCTGCTGCCTTGGCTGCCATGCTGAGCTGCCAGTCGGTGTGCGTGTGTTAAGTCACCAACATCTCAGAGTTTCTTTATCAGAGGAGATTATGCTGGCCCCACATACAGTCAGTTTCTCCAGCTATAAAAGAAGTTCAACCATAATTAGGTGATCATAAACATGCTCATAAAGGTCAAGATAAAAAATAGTAAAAAAAAATCAACTAAAGATAAGTCCTAAAAGTGCCCACCTCAGACAGATACAGAAAGTGACAGATCTGTCTCATGCCTGCCCGTGTGCTCCTGCGTCCACTGTGCTCTCCTGTTCAATAATTAACCCGAGCAGGTCCAGGCACCAGGGCCGCTGAGACACAGGTGTATATATTAGGCAAAGCTTTTAATGTTTCCAAGCCCAAGAAAAGAGTGAACTTTAGCCCAAAACATGAAACGAGGGGTGAGACAGGGCCCGAAGCACAGAGGACTGGTCAGATCACCGCTACAGTCGGGTAAAATTGACCTAACCTTCCTCATGTCAGCTCTCCGGTAGTGAAAATGCTGGGGATTCAAGTGCAGCAGGTTCACCACAGCATTATTGAGAGACTGGGAAATCTACACGCACTGGTGGAGACAAAAGGTGAAAAAGCTCCATGCCGTGCAATGCTCAACATGTATACTGTACATGCACAAAGCCAATCTGAGGCATTACTGGGATGTTGCAAATACAGAAGCTGGAGGTTGGGATCAAAGAGCACACTTCTAAAAGGTTAAAATACCACTTATACACTTTATTGCATCACCTCTTGATATTCTATTACCTCGTAAAAGATTTCAGCAATTTGATGTTGGCACTGCACTTTAGCCAATGTGCAGACTTTTCTGGACATTTTTTTCTAGACATTATTTGCAGGTTATGTTCTTGCTGCGGCAATGTCACAAATGACTATATTACATTATCTACCGTATTTTGCGGACTATAAGTTGCAGTTTTTTTCATAGTTTATATTCCAGAGCAACTAATGATTTTTTTCTCTCAATTTTTTAAAATTCAAGTATATAATTTCACATGCAGCTTGAGGGCACTGCAGGCTAATTGAGCAGCAGAAAGAAAGTTTAGAGTGAGCGAGAAGAAAACAAAACAAAGCTAATCACAGGCTAAAGGGCTCCGCTTCACCGCTAGAAGGTCCCGGGTTCGATTCACACCAGGACGGGGCCTTTCTGTGTGGAGTTTGCATGTTCTCCCCGTATCTGCGTAGGTTTCCTCTACAGCTAAAAAACATGTGCAATAGGTGAATCCTCCAGCCAGGTGATTCTGACCACCAGCCTGGCTCCACATCATGGAGATGGGTCCCCGGGCTCGGCACTGCCGTCGACCGCTGCTCCTTATGGGTTGCCCCAGTGGCATCGAAGGATGGGTTAAATGAAAAAAGGACAAATTTCCCTACGGGAACAATGAAGTATACAAACAAACAAACAAAATTACTTTTCAAGGTACTGCGCCTGGCTAACATACTAAAAAGCTGAGCAAAAAACTCACTTTTGACATTTTCAGAAACACGTTTTCCACATGAAGATCGTGGACAAAGGAAGATTCCCTTCCAGATGTCCCAGCAAATCACTAATTTAAGTGTACTGAATTTTAATGTCAAACTAAAGCGTGGTGAAAGCGAAAGTACACACAAAGTGGGTGACATGCCAGCACAAACGAACGCATGGATGCTAGAGCAGGGTTTCCATCCCTCTGCGGACAGGAGGAACACTCGTGCCACATCATCTCAGAGTGCTTTTCATCACACTGTGACAACACGTCAGCTCCAGTCCCCGTCACGACGCCACGTTGCATTGATATTCACCAACTGTGCGGCAGCCTGGGACACAAAACAACCATGCCAAAAAATATGACACTAAAGAGTAACACACTTTCACACAGGCTCACACATACAACTAAGAATTCAAAGCCAAATCTAGACTTGATCTTGTGTTTATGCCCTTGAATTTTATTATCTTATCTTATTTTGTAGCTAATAAAGTACAGCTTTGTATGACTTAGTCTGCACTATCCAAATGTCAGTGAGACTCACAGACTCGAGATTTTGACTGACAGACTGACATTGCCAATTCCTCATATACTCCGTCTAAACCCGTCCAAGGAGCTACATGCTAAAATATTATTATTCAGCACCCACTCACATTTACACCCTTGAGGCAAAGACATGCAGACTAGGGGTGAAGAAGGTTGAGTTAGAATAGCGATGCACGTATGTGTATGGGATGGTATATCCAATGCATTGTGGATGAGATTTTTTTTATTATTATTCAAATGCCGTTTGTTGCTGGGAAAAAAAAGGAATCTATAATGAAGTAATGATGAGATGTTGTAGACATGAAAACAACAGCCGACTTGTAAATTGTTTTATTATTGCGGCACACCACGCTATTATAATTTTACAAGTGCATACATTGTGGCGTAAATCATTGATGTGTGTTGACGTGGATGAATTTGATGAGGAATCAAACGAGCAATCCATCCTGTGGTGGTGGAACACTAGGTGAGCGTGTAATGAAATTTCAAGTGCAGCGGTGATATTCTGCACAAGAGCGTGATTATATACCCTCTTCTTTGACTGCAAGTATCCTCTGCAAGCATAGAAGTGAAAATAATATTGGTTGGGGAGATGCATTGAGCAAAGCAATTAAGTGTCCCCACGCGTCTGCATGAAAAAGCATACCTTAAATGGGCCTCGACAGGTCTTCAGAGTGGACTAATCCACCTCTGCAGGGTGGACGTTCCACCAGTCAGGACCACTGCTTGTTAAACTTGATTTATTAGGCCTATGTTTATTGAGGGTTTCCCAGGCAGTGCAAGGTCAACAATAATGTTCTTCTGAATGGAAATAAATCTCCACCTAGCCGCAAGGAGCACACTACCCGGTAACCTTCCATGGCATACGAGATCACGCCGCCCACCAGCAGCCCTCGCACGAAACACCTCCCATCGCCTTGGTAACCCAGGTGTCACTTGAGAGCATTTAAAAATTGGTGCCCCCTTTTTTTTTTTCTCTTTCATGCTCTCTCCCACCACTTTCAGCGCTACATGATGCTGCAAATGTTCATGCATGTGGAAGTACACTAGAATTAAATCAATGAAAGAGTTCTTTTTTGCTGTTGCCCGGGGTAGCGGCAAACAGATGCTGTAGATAGCTGTAAAAAGTAACAAGGCGCGTGTTGGTATATGGACTGAAAATCCACAGTACTTTTCGGTTGGCCTGGCATAACATAAGACGAGAACTGAGCTAAAGAGAGGATTACTTTGTTTAGATTATTGCATTTCAAATCTCAAGGTCAAGCTAACTTCACTTTGTAGACAACTCACTAGACTCAAACCAACAGTTTAAGATTAAATGATCATAGCAAGAACCAAGTCAATCACTCTGAGTCGTCCCTGTTGGTAATGTATTCTGACATCCAATATAATTGTGAAGCTGTGAACAACTTGTCATTCATCTCAGCGTGCAATGTAAACATGCCAGACAATAAAATGACTCTAAAGCAGCACCACTTAGTCTTATATGTATTGTGAATGCACATAATGTCCCTCATTTATCAAACTTGCGTACGGTGAAATGAGAGTTACCGCCTGTTTATCAATCTGAGCGCACCGTACACCAGTTTTGAACACCACGTATAATCCTCATTGATGGTTTAAACATGAAACGAGGCTACAGCGTTAATGTTTATGGGCAGACTTGATTCAATGTTGCGCTGCATCGACCTGCTCCTCCACGCCACGGGCCGAGCTCAGAGGCTCAGCCCGGACCAGAGACTAGAACCTGGACTGCAACCACAGAGACACTTTTTTTTTTATTTTTTTTTTTTACATATTTTCATTTTTAACAAAAGACCGCTGCTGCGCAAACTTTGTGTGGATGGCTGCCCCACCTCACATGCCGCTGCTGTCGGTACACCGGGACTCACCTGGGTCTTCGCGAGGCCCTGCTCCGTGTTCTGGCTGGTTAGAGCATCGAGTCTGTGGACCGTATTCCGTGGCGCAAGTAACCCCGGTGTCAAATAAATCCTTCGACAGCATCACAGCTTTCTTCTTTCCGGACGGGTTGGCAAGGTCCGGGTTTGAGCGGCGCACGCAGGGTCTGCTGACCGCGCGCTCTCGTCTCCTTAGGTGGATGATCGAAGCCCGTCCCATCGTAGGGCTGTCTTCCGTACGGGTTCGTTAGGTTCCGGTCGGCTGTCTCCGTGCACCTGTTTCCTCCCGGAGGAAGGTTCTGCTCAGGCCAAAAGACGCGTAGTTCTGCCCCCGGCTCCAGCGCTGAGTCCACGGAGCTGACAGCTGCTTTTTGCTGGTTCAGATCATGGTCCAGAGTCTGCCCGGACTGCATCCATGCTTTCTTCTTTTTACCACTCACAATTTTTTTTTATGTGGTTTGATTTTATACTCTTTTTTATATAGGCTATTTAGGCCTACAGCGTATTTTTAGTAAATGTGATCTTGGATTGGCTATAAGGTTATTGTGGGTTACTAATAGATTCTTTAATTTTCCTCATGGGCAAAAATATCATATTTGTTGTGTTAAAAACAATTAAAAACTCCTGATTATGAATATTTTGGGGCGTTTCTTTCAAATGACGCTGGGATTTCTCCGTGGCATTTACCATCAGCTGCTTTTGCGTACGAAAAGATCTGAGCGGGTTCATAAATGCCACGCGCACTCTGGCGTATATCGCAAATACACCTACACCATTTTTGTACGCAATGTTGATAAATGAGGGCCAATGAGAGAAGGCCACTATCTCGCTTTTCGACAAGAATCTCGTGGGAAAATTCTATATTTCGGGTCAATGAAATAACTATTAGATGGTATCAAGGCTGTTATTACAAGTGTTGCATTTAAAGCACAACACTTCACTCAATTACTTCAAGAATCTCCAGTGCACAATAGACAAGAAAAGTGTGGTGCAAATACTACTGACTTAATGGGGGACATTGTGCCCTTTAAATAGGTAGTTCACCTTGTGCTGATTTGCAATTACTCAAAGCTGCTGAGGGAGAAATTATATGAAAGAATAAAAATAGTCATTCCATTTTGCCCATTAATCTACATATTTAACGACCCTTGCACGAAACCTGAGTCATGTCATGTGTTACATGTCATCATTTCCGTCCATACTTATTATAAGTATGGCTGGGTTTTAATTTAGGGAACATCTATAAATACACATGGTAGCTGGATCTAAAGACTAAAAGTAAATTAAAAGATTTAAAACATGACAAAATGAGTTCTTATTTCACTGTCTGTTGTTATATTACCTTCAGAAGTAAAAAATAAAAAGTACAAGTCGAGAAGCTTCCAAAGTAAATTAGCTGCAAACTACCAGTGCACCCTTCGGCTATGGGACTAGTTTCAACCTTTTGGAAATGTCATCCACCTCCTCTTTTTCTACATTTGTCACTTTTAGCACAATATCTAATGAAGCACAGAGAAAGAAACCTCCAAAATTCTACCTCTGCGGTTTGTCAAATTGGTGACAAGTCGCAGAAGAGTTCAAAACCTCGCCTCTTAATACAGTCATTAGTTTCTCCATATAAGGTTGGTGGCAACTTCAGGCAAGTTTACAGAAAAGAGAATACCCTGTGCACCTTGATCAACTGGCAATGTAATACAGTTAATAACAAATAGGTCCCGATTGAATATTGCCAAGAGGAAAAAGAGCATTTAGATAAAACTCATGGGACACATTGGCTAAATTTGCATAATGCTTTGCACCAATACAATCAGCATCACTTAAAGAAATTAACTCTTGCCCACAGCATTGCTTTGAGCGCATATGCACTAAGCGCCGATGCAAAGTCCTTTGAGCTGATTTGGTTTGTTCCTAAAGGTGTGTTCACATTTAGTCCACTTGAAGCGAATCCTGGAGCATTTCCTGGGAAATTCGTGCCTCGTTTGTGCATCTTGTGAAAACACACTCACTCTGGTGTGCTTCAACAATTCCAAACTGTACCAAGAACCAACAGTAACAAACAAGCTAAAAACATGACTGTTTTTAAATGGTGTGGGGAGAACATACATGCATCTCACAGGATTGTTAGTAAAAGTTACATGCCAAATGAGTGGACAAAAAATCCGGATTGGAACAGTAGTCTGGTACAGTAAGCAATATGATGCAATTACGAAAGTGTGTTTAGATTGTGTGCCAAGTCTGTCGAGTGTAACCCATTCCATTGTTGAGATGGGGGTGGGTCTAGCAAATGTATCTTAATTGTTGCAGGGAATATGTAAAGCATTTTATTGTCAGACGGTGAAACAGCAAGCACAAAAAAAAAATGCACGGTGATGCTGTTACCAAGTAAGTGCGAAGTCAAGACACTATTGCCTTTAGGTTGATAGGGTGTTTGGCGCTTCTTTCTGACACAGCTAAGGGCGTATTAGCTGCGGTCCTCATTCATAACTGTTTGCATGCATGGTGTGCAAACTCTTCGGTCTCCCTCAACTCGAATGGACAATTTCCACTTAAACAAGTAAAGCGAAGTCGCAAAGGCCACTATAACATAAGCATCATTTCAGTCATTAGATCAGGCAAAACCACAGCTCTCGAAGTGGAGCGTTTTAAATGCCCTACTCAGTCTACTGATTTGATGAGCTCTTTGATATTCCCTCCATTAAGCCGTCAAAGTGAATATAGTAGCATATAAAGAGGACATCAAGTTGACTTAGTTTTATTCCTGTAATGTCAGCAGTTACCATATAGATTTAGGGAGCAAACCTGACTATGCTTTTTTGATGTTCTTTAGAATAGATGCCAAGAAATAAACTGATTGGGCATAACAATGAGAAACTATAAATTGCATAACGGTAGTAGCCACCTGCAAAGTCAACGAGGCGTACGGTAAATGCTTTTGTACTTAGATATAAATGAACATTTTCATTTCTCATTATCATACATATTATGTACATAATTTAGGGATTTCAAAATTATACTTCTTTTGTGGGTATTTTAGATTGTTTGCAAAATTTAGATACATTTTCAAATCAACCTTTAGAAACATAAAAGGTCAAAATATTGACCCAGGCAATAAGTTATATTGTGGAAGGTCACATAAAGGTTGTTGAAAAGACACAGAGATGGCAAAGATTCAATTGTATAAGAAAATGTTTTTCGTTTGACCAAGATTCTCAAGTCCTCCAAGTATGTCAATTAAATACGAAGGTCAGTGTTTATCCCATTTAGGCCTAAAATGGGAAATTCAGCAATTGTGTCAACGCCTTTAAATGATTGATGCCTCTGTAAGTATTTGAGAGCTTACCTGGGCTTTCCTGGGTTTATTTAGATACACCTTCACAAAAATAAAATATGTAAAAGTAAATATATACAAAAAACAATTAAATAAGTATAATTATTATTTTTTTTAAACTAGTGGTGCGCGATGGGGAAGGGCAGAGTGTAGCCTGCTCCGAACAGATCTCTTCAAACACAGCGAGGAGGAGAAACTGCCGCACTCAGGGACGAAGGAACACTCCGCTCTCCTCACTTGACTTCTCAATAAAACTAGGTGATGGAAAGAGCATAACAACAGTTTTCTGATCGTTTTTCAGTAAAACCTTTTGATCTAATGAAACTACAGACACCGCGTGTTTCCACGTAAATGTGGCACATGTTAATAAGCTCTATAAACAGACTGTAGCTCAGTTGCAACGTGAAAATGTGAAGATCTCTGTGACTATTTCACCAATTAACATGTAACAAAAAGTGTTGTGATGCTGATCGTCCTCTCTCCAAGCCCATAGTGCACACATCAGTGTTAAGCTTTTGTAAAAGATCACAAAATGAGATCTCCACATGTCCCCTATGCGCCCATCACAGTGGGAGCAGCAGGACTGAAAAAACAAGGGTGCATTATCGCATTTGGCCCAAAGATGCTCCCCTTGACCAGGCAAGGGAAACGTAAGGAGCGCCATCCACAGAAAATAGTGTCTAAATTAGCTCTGACTGAATTAAATAAAAACATTGCACATTGATGTCCTGCCTTGGAGCAGCAGAGCCGCAGGTGACTGAGTCAGCCCCGCCCACTGGAGCTCCATGAAGCACAGACCCACGTTACAAAGAAAACAACTCTTATTTATTGGCCTATGATTAATTTGATCATTTAAACATCAGTATTAGGCTGCAAATAATAAAACTGCCACACGTCTGTTTGAAACTTCTATTGCAAACATGATTGTGTTGGTGCTTCAGTTGTGTTTATGATTAGTCGAAATAATAACCTCCACAAGAGGCTTCACTCACCCATCACTAGTATTTACAGTAGCAAATATGACACACAGCCCGACTGCTCTGTCAGACAAGGTCACAATTACCTAATCTCCCCATGTAAGGACCGACTTATCACTGATAGATAGCTCACAATGGCCTTCATGGAAAAGTTGTTAGCTTGGAGCATGAAAGGCTGCAGATAAGAAAATACTGTCAAACATGGATCTAGATGTAGGACAGTCAAATGTAAGGTAAGTACTACAAATTGAATATAAGGAAATGAACTTGCTACAGCTTATTTTTTGTCTTAATGCTGGTATCACTCTTGTAATTTGGATGGTATTAGCTCCAGGGAGCTGAGCAGCACAGCAAGCCAATTCTAATAAGTTTATCAAGCCCTTGTGCAGAAATTGGATAACATCTCAACACAACATGTTGAGAGCCTCATTGACTCTCTGGCCCTAGATGCTGTGGGTTGCAATGACAATACACAGTCATAGGTATACTCAGACTCAGTTTATGAATAAATGTTAGTTCAAATTGGCAAAACATTTTATTTTTTTCATTTTGACACAAACATAAAAAGGGCAAATAAATACACTAAGCCTGCAAATGAAACATCTTGAGGAACCAAGCAATGTTTTCATTTATAAGCTCTATATTTCAGCATAAAGCAGATCCAACAATGCTATTCCAATTATAATCTACTGCATACAAATCAAATTATCCATTAACATTATATGTGTTATATTGTGGTAGCTCATTGACAATATAAAGAAGGTAAAAAGAGTCACCATTCTGCTAATAATAAATTATAATAATGAATCAATTTGATATAGCCCTTTTATAGGGGACAAGACACTTTGCACTGCATTATTCATTCACTCAAAACTCAGTGGTTGTAAGCCACTAGTATATCCGACCACCATCAACTACTCACTCACACACCACATACACATCAGTGGCAGGACGTCAGTCTGCATCTGCAAGTGCTGGGATTCGAACCTTAAGGTTATAAACGACCTGTTGTATTATCTGAGCAGCTATTGCCCATTCTGTTGTGAATTTAGGGACACAACCAGGTGGGCCGGGGCGATTAGACTTCACAAACAAGCTCCCCTGAATCCCTGTAAATAATTAGATTTTCTGCTACAATGATTTCTACCCTGGCCCACATTTGAAACAAAGGGCCATTTCTTTCTGGAAACCTAATCTATCTGAAAAGATGAAAAGAGCTGTTATTATCTAATTAATCCTGCCCATGGCCCGAGGTTATTTCATTTGTTGAAAGGCCATTAAAAGCCCTGCATGCGACAAATAAAATAATGAGGATCTTAATTTGCTCCATTTGGGGAAAAGAGAGCCAAGTCAAGACAGGCAGGGATATTTACACAAATTAGGCAAATAATGCAAGCCCAGAACTTTTCCATGTTTAATATTTGACACAAATGACAGTAATTTACCTGTAGTGTCCAGATGATGCACTATAAAGTAAATAATATCAGAGAGGTATTAATTTCATAATAACTGGCTGGTGGTTAGAGGGTTTTGGGCATTTAACTTTGGTGACAATAACTTTAAATTCATCAGATATGTGAACTTACCAATGCAGGCGAATATGGAGAAAGTGATGTAGCAGCTTAATAACAAGTTCAAATCCAAGACTGAATGGAGCGACAAGTGCACTTAGTCTGCAACAGGCAAAAGCCTGCTTAATTTCTATCTTTCACTCAACACAATGAAACCCACTGACACATTGACAACGGCAAATGCATAAAGCCATACACTTGTGCTCTACCTCAAAAAGCTTAAAGACTTTGAATATTATTCCGACTACACTCTGATCCATCATCTCCCAGTAGATGGGGCATCAGAGGGGCAGCACAAAATGTGTTATCTTGAAAATCGATTAGGAAAATAAATTAATTCTTTCGTTTTGTGAAACTAGCAACCGGTCGATACAGACTACGCAGCACTTGAATAATGCCACAGATACCACTATGATAATTTTGAAAATTAAGCCTCACTTTATCTGCAAATGCCATCTGAGCCGGAACCACCATCAATAATCCTCAGGCACCCCAGTGACAAGATTCATGTTTTCTAATAAAAGTACCACATCCCAGCCCCGGTCAGGCCCACTGCCTACCAATAACGTCATTCACGGAAGTGTTTATTGAACCTAGAGAAAGACGGCACTTTAAGCAAAACAAAGAACACAGAATTCAAGCTAAACTTCCACGGAATAATATGATTCTTAAAAACACAATCACAATTCAATATAATTTACAATTTCCACCAAAATTTTGAGATTGCTAACTCCAATGCATCATTCAAATAGCCAGACTATCAAATCATTTAATGTCTGCATTACTCTAGGGAATAATATCTTCGCTGGATAATGAAGAAACACTTTCTTGAAAGTTTCTCGCTTCCCTAAGTTTATTTTTCTTTCTATTTCCCGCTTCTTGTCCTGTCACTTGGCAACCCCAAATCCTATTTTGTCTGTCTGTCATTGTACACAAACTGATCTCAGCTTGGCGAGAACTGCATTCCTAGGGCTTTCTTTAGCTTTGTGGGGGGAAAAAACTAATAAATCTAATATGCCTGCCCTTCTCTCCCCATGCAAAGGGATTAAGCCATGATCGGAGCCTTAGTTTTACATGGTGAGAGGAAAATACCAGGGGAGCGCATCCCTCCTTCTGCTACATCAAGAACAACTATGGGGGAAACAGTCCTTAAATGCTCTTTAGACGAGGATATGCTTAACCATTAAGTGCATCTGACTCAGGTTTTGTTAATACTACAGAAAAACTCAACAACCTCGTTAGTTAGCAATAGAACTGACAAGCATTTAATTACAAGAAGAGGGTAATTTGGTGCTGCATATTTATTAGGATTGTGTATTGCCTAGTCTCTGACGAAACAATCCGTATGCCAATACATAGGTCACAATACGATGCGATGCGATATATCCCGCTGTATAAGTATTAGACGACTATTGCGATTTCTTTTTAATACTTTGGAAACAACTAATCAGTAAACTAGTACACCTTCATTAGATTTGTATCTATCTGTTTCTCTTTGGAGCAGTCTTTTGAGTTTGTCTCCCCCACGGGAGTTGCTCTGGATGACTTCCAGGACCATGATTTTGAGGTCCTGTATGTTGGAGTGTCCCATGTTTTTGAAATGTTTTGCGATAGGATAGTCAAGGTTCTGTGTTGGCATATTTGTGTTCTGCAAGTCCTGCCAATATAGAAACACAGTCCAAGCGGTAGACGACGAAAGTAGTGTTACAGTTGGCAAACTAACGGCACTGATAGGTCCGAGTGTGGATTACATGAGCCACATCTGTATGTGCCGATTGTTTTTTTTAAAGAAAAAAAATGTTTTTTGGAGTGGGAGATGGCTCCTCACCAATTTGTCTTTGAGGGAGGGGAAGCGCCTAAAAAAAAATAGGTGGTTCTGAAAACATGCGACCCAGGGAGTCATCACAGGCCAAAAAAAGCTTTGAACATCTTTGGACATCAAGCTTGACTTCACTGTTCACTGTTCACATTCGATAAAGTTTACTGTGCAGGTTTCAAGATGAAAAATTAAGAAAAAGACACAATGTCGAAAAGAGTTGTTTTGAAAATTAACTGGTGCTGTCCCACTGAACATGAATATATTTAAACTGTGAATGCATCAAAATGGCAAAGGCCACCTCAATCTAAAGATAAGTTAGATGTTGGCTACGAGACTGTTTCTTTCATCCAACGAGCTGCTGAGGCATGTGGGAGTTAGCACAGCTCGGCCCACACTTAAAAGTGCTCGACAGGGAATAGACAAAGAATGAGCGGAAACAAAGAGCCTTTACAGAAGATATTCTGATAAGAATATTTTCATTTGGTCAAAATATGGTCACAATACATTTATCTATGTCATTTAAAGAGCACACCACAGGGCTCCATGTTCAGCCACAAAGAGTATTTTATGCATATTTTAAGAAAAGTTTGCTTTAGTGCTCAAGGTACCTAGTTATAATATGTTAAGAATTAACAGAAATGTATTTGTTACAGCAGCTCTCAAAGCACTGTAAGAAATACAATAGAATAGCAATTCATAGAAAAATGTAAATGTGCAATCAAGTTAATAGACAGGAAACGATTATCGTTCACTTTTATCAGCATGCATCACAACCAGGTTTAAGTTAAGTTATACTTTATTAATCTCAGTAGAGAAATCTCTGCAGAGAAATGTGTTCTCTCAAGTGAGCTGCCAGCATGGGTCAGCGCTCAGGGACCATCTCCATGATGTGGAGCCAGGCTGGTGGTCAGAAACACCTGGTTGGAGTATTAACCTATTGCACATGATTTAATAACCTACCACTAACCTACGCAGACACAGGGAGAACATGCAAACTCCGCACAGAAAGGCCCCGTCCAGGTGGGAATCGAACCCAGGACCTTTGAGCTATGAGGCACGAGCGCTAACTGCTGCGCCACCGTGCACCGTGTTTAACACAATGGCACTTTATAGCAAAATGGCACTTTATAGCAAAGTGTCTTTGTTACAAAAACTAACCATTTATATCATTTTGATTATTGATTATTTAAGTAGAAAATACAGTAGACAAATTCATCTTGAAATCTTATGTACTTCAATAACACAGCATTGTCCATCAGAGTAATGCTTACACACTGAGTGCAATAACACAAAGAGGAAACAGAGGTCCCTCACATTGCCTCGCAATATGTTGCTCATGCTGTAGCTACAACAGGTACAAAAGTGAATCAATTACTTCCCTTCCACTCAAATGATGTCTGCCACCTTACCATGTCACACTGAGAAAATGTAACTGAGAATGTCCCCCTTTAAACGGTAAAGATCTCCATGCTCACTAGCACTTACCTACTTCAATGTGAACCAAACGCCAAAGCGTTAGCTACAAAGTACATACGTTTCAGACAGAGATGCATGCTCTCAGCAGAGCGCAGGGAAGAAAGTGTTGGTGGAGGAGGGGAGAGGTGACAGGCATGTGAGGAACACCTTCTGAAGTGTCAAAAGATGGGCTCAGCTGATGAAAGAGTGTTGGAGTGGAGAAGGGAGGGAAGGGAAGGCAGGGGAGAGAGACACAGAACAAGCTGATGTCACATCTGAGGCTCTGCTTAGGCTTTCAAGTCAGGAGCAGGCTCTGTATTCCACTGGAGCCTCCTGCATGGTTTAAGGTCTGAGCATGTATGTGCATTTATGTGAGCACAGAAACAGGCAACCCTTTTATTGTTCAATAAAAGAAAAAGTATGGATATTGTGAGGATATAAAGAGGGCTATACTCTAAATGTAAATGTCACTCTCCACATAAGCCATTAATTGCACACTCACACTCACACACACACACACACACACACACACACACACACACACACACACACACACACACACACACACACACACACACACACACACACACACACACACACACACACACACACACACACACACACACACACACACACACACACACACACACACACACCTCTATATGTGTGAGTGTCTGAGATCAATTGAACAGTAATATAAACATAACACCACTTCTAAAACCTGCTGAATCAATACAGCAGCCTGGACCCGCATAGAAAAGTGCTGCAGAACAATCAATCCCCCTAAGGTTTTGAGAATCCAGTCGGGTAGCTTTGGCTGGATAGCCAAGACTGGGGCATCAATGTGGGCACAGCGGAGCGGGTGCAAGACAAAGCCCTGTCAATAGTACTCTCTCCTCCATCAACTCTCTTCCTTAATCACCTTGGTCTTAATGTGCCTTTCTATCCGACAGCCCTGCTCCCGTTCCAATATATCCAACGTGAGCTCACCCTAAACAAACATCCACCTGACTCTTACTCACTCCCTCTCAAAGAGGGCTCCATCCATCTCAGCCAATAGTAAAGGTCTTCATTACAGCCTGTGTAGTGAACGTGTTCGAGGAGATTTGCTCGTATTGATGGCGTCTCCATTGTCTTTTTCTTGCTGGAAAAAAAACACTCCCCACAGTAATTACCTTCTGCTCTACCTTGTGGTCAAGTCAGAGTTAGTTTAGGTCCTGACAAAGGCACCAAGGAAATGAGATCTCAGTATAAAGATACCCTGGAGTGAATATTAACAATAAGCAACAATAAAAAAAACAATACATTACAATATAAATGCGAGGGGAAAGTTATGAGTTTTTAAAAGGCAGCTGCAGCAACAGGAGAAGCAATTAATCAACTGCCCAAGTTAATGTTTAATTATCATAATAATGCATATTTTCTCCCTGGCTTTTGGCACAAGTTAATGAGACACTTGGCATTGTGTTACTTGTAATTTTTGCTTTGTATTGTTTTTATATTTTGTAGTTTTTTTGACTGTTCAACACTTTGGTAAGCTTTTGGCTTTTCAAACTTGATTTGATAAGGCCAATTTGTATTCCCCGTTACATTCCTGTTGGCAAACAGGGACAACCCAAAAAACATTGCACAACACCAGGCAATCAGAATTCAGCCGTAAAAAGAGCAAAACTGGCGAACCGGAGTGTTACTTAATGCCCCAACAATTGTGGCAGAAAGCTCATCTTCATTCAGTTAATTAGCTGCACGCAACAGTCAGTAACTCGGGGTTGTGAGTATGAAGAGGGCCCAAGGGAGTCTGCACTGGCTTAGTGTCAACTGAAATGAAACGGCTGCCCTTCCTGACAGGCTCCCATCATCCCTCTGAGACACAGATGAACAGATGGAAATTAGCTTATGGCAAAATTCTTACATATTTTCAAATGTTCATTAATATGTACTATTGCTATTTAAATATATAACATAAAAAGAATAAGAATACAAAAGTGTAAAAGGTGCGTGGGTCGAGCGGATAATTGAAAAATGCTACAGTTGCTGAGAAGTTTTTGGAAAAGAAAAAAAAAAACATAAATGTAGTGAATATTTAAACCTAACAAAGTGTTTTAGGTGTTATTGAATAGAAAGTGCTTATTAGGCCCGAGCGGCCTGGCGTCGCAAGGGCCTATTGTAATCGCAAACGCAGCGCGCGCAGCGCACTGAACCAAAGTGCGCAGAGCGCACGAAAACAGCGCGAAGCGCTGTCCCCATGTCAAACATAAACTCACCGTGTAAAACAGTGACTGCCCACACCGAAGAATTTTGCAATTCATCGTAAACTAAAAATCACTCCCACTCGCACAAACAAACTCTGATTAAAAATCGGAAATATACATTTTATTGACCTTTCACCCCTGGACACAGCAAATGTGAAAAAGTGCCATTGCACGTGCACCCTCTAGGTGCAGAAGAAAAAATGCATTATGGGAAAAAAATGTGTTTCTTGGAAATGGATGAAATTCGGCTCAAAAATAGTTGGCATCCTGATCAAAAAAGCCAAAAAGACCCATATCATATTTTGTACGGTGTTGTCATGGTGACGCCCGGGGCCCCCCATGTTATCCTAATGGCGCTGACACATAAATCTCACATTATACAACATTACAGCGCGTTAGCACCCTCTGTCAGGAGTTTGTGGACAATGGTCATGGAAGTACAGCCCGTTAGGGCCATCTGATGCTACTTGTGAAATTAAAATGATTATCTGCAGGTTGGAGCCATTATTCACATGGAGAGGCTAAAAATGTAGCTTAGATGTTTACTGACAAAGATTAATGGCACATCAGGGCAATAAAATGCAGTCTGGCGCCCTTGGTAGGGGTATGGCACGGCAATAGAGGCGCTAAAGGAGGCACGGCCCGCGAGGGCCGTTCGATGCCGCTTGCGGCTTTAATTACTATTACATGTGGATGCTATAAATATATGTGACGATTTCAGTCGGTGGTAGCAAATGTCTTGTCACTAAACAACCTGGCTTCTAATATTGCAGCGTTTATCTATGACCTGAAGGTGAACTAACAAATACTGTGAGAGCTGCTCTGTGTCACACACGTCTTCTGTGCATTTAATTATACGGTTTTAATACATAAAGCAGTTTTTATGTCATCCTCATAATACTCCAATGAAGTACAAAGTTTTATGGGGAAAAAATTGTGCTGAGCACAAAAGACAACCTTTGTCAGTGAAGAGGTGAAAGCTGATACAGCTGATTACTGAAATCATATGTGTGATTTTGTCAAATGGAGAGTACGCAAAGCATAGTGTGGACAGGTGATGGAAATGGGAAGCACAAGAAACTATGAACTCTCCCCTTTTCTCCCATCTGTAAACATGGGACTGGAGAAGTCCACATAAAATTACACGAAAACAAGGCCGTTTTTCAGCCGCGCAGAGAAACGTTACAGTGTTGACATGTTGATGCAAATGAACATTGACCATGTTACACAAATCAATCTACTAAACATCAGATTTGAGCAGAGAATAGTTTCCCTCATTCTCCGCTTAAATGAAAGGGCTTAATGCTCGACTGGAAGTTTCAGGACAACGGAAGTGCAGAGACAAAGCAAAAAGTAGCAAAAGTGGGTGGGGCGGAAAAAGGTGAATAGAATAGCCTTACACTTGTATTTATATAGACAGGACACATCATGGAGATGGGTCCCCGGGCGCGGCACGGCCGTCGACCACTGCTCCTTACGGGTTGCCCCAGTGGCATCGAAGGATGGGTTAAATGCAGAGGACAAATTTCCCTACGGGGACAATAAAGTATACAAACAAACAAACAAAACAAACAAGGACTTAACCGTGAGCCTGACATATTTACAGAATAGAAATACATTTTAATTCAGCTCTAAAAACCCAGTTCCCATATTCATTTTTACTATCTCACTATAACATACAGGAAATTAAGAGGTGCTAAAACACTCCACTGACACCGAGCATGACAGACACTTTAATCCTGCAAATTGTGAAATCATCAAATGTTTACATCATGAATACATTTCATCACCATCATATTGTATAGAAGCCCCAACAGAAAAAGAAAGTGGCCAACAATATTTTCAAAAGCTTGTAATGTATTATTCTTCAAGGTAAGGGGAATGTCTTGCACTAAAGGCTTTATGTAGAAGACAGTACTATATTATGCCCCGAATGTTAGTGATTTGCAATACTAAGTGCTCTGTGCAGTGTTTAATTCTGATCTGCTCCAGCTTCCTCCATCCATGCTGATCATCATATGGCAGTGAAATTACAAGTGTGCGTCTTTTTTGTTGCAACATTAAAGAGAGGGCGATGTGTGATATTATTTAAAGGTTGCCTCTGTGGAAGCGCTGAGAGTTAAGAAGCTTAGTGCCACAAGCGGATCCACCTCGCTGTGCCCTGCTGGTAGTCGCCGTGCCCACCTTCAGGCCCTCATTATCCTCCTGACTCCCTCACTCATCCTGCTCCCAGTAGGGCTAATCCAGACCCGGCACAAAGAACCTGGCGTTCTTTCTAAAAAACACTAAAAAGGAAATCAGTCATTTAGGAATTTGAGATTGAAAATCACACCGTTTCTCATTCCACTCAAGTTATCTGAAAATTGCATGAATAAGTTTGTTAGGAAGACAAAGAAAGTAATGGTTAATAACTTGGACATGGATTCACAGCAAAAAAAAAACAAAGTGCTCTGGTCTCTCATTGGCTTTGTGACAATTTGAGAATCTTTTAATAGATAAAATACAGCCAAAACAAACCAAAAAGTGCCTGTCATGTTTAAGACAAATCATCAGCGCTCCAGATTCACTTTATTCATGAAAACCCAATAGCTCTTTTCAATGCAGCCATAAAACATTTCACAGCAGAGCAGCTAAATCAATAAGCATTGCCTGCTATGAATTTTAAAAATCTCCTTTAATAGATGAGAAAAAAGCAGAGGAAAGGGCATTATATGGATGCAACAGTTGACCCTTCCTGGTTGCATGGGATTACAAAGTCCCCAAACGGTTCGAAAGCTTTGCCTTTTGGATCTGGCCGGATACTTCATGTTAATATGGAGCTTGGGGCTATTCCACAGTGTATCAATCAGTGTGACTGAGGTTTGAGGATGCATGAAACAAACCTGTGGGGAGCAGTGTGAGGGGTCAGCACTTTTCTCCTAAAGCATGGAGGTCAGCAAAAACTTGCAATCCTCTTTCCCTGGTTGCCATGCAAAAAGCCTCGTGTCAACAGACCTGCACCATCTGGCTCGTTATTTACCACATCGTTGTTATTCCGACACTCCAAACTTGACGGCATGAATATCCGGTATGTGACTGGCCAAAGTTTGAACTTTAACAAGGATGAAAACTTCTGAAACTATGAGCGTCTGGCCTGAAACACTGAAATATCAAATGCTTTTTGTTTTGTTTGTTTTGAAAAAAGAGCATGTTAATCAAAAATACCAACCAGTACATTACATGGGTGCTTCCTGTTCTGATCAATGCAAATATTTTTACTTGTTAGTTTAAAGCACAAAAATTAGTATGACATGCAGCTGTCAACATTTTTATTTACAATAATATAAACAAGAAGATCTCAAGTCATTTTAAAATGTCTTTGGTTGGCTAATATGCAGTATACCAAGAGCAACAAACACTTCAGCACCATGGACAGCGAACTGCAGTACAAGTGTGTGAACTAGGAGAAAACATTTGTTCATCTGTCTTTGTTTTTTCATTCTGATTATGCCTGCAAAACTGGGGAGTGTTGAGTCACAAAGGGCAAAGAAAACTTTTTAACTTGAATAATAAAACATAGAAATCCAAGAAAGGGAGTTCATGTTTGTCCAGAAAAAAAAAAACTCCTCAAGAAGACTTGATGTTCACAAGTCAAGATCATATATGATTCCAACACAACAAATCCCCCTGTTTAGCATCTTTTATGAATGCATATTTGAGCAAAGTACGAAGAGACACAAGAGTATGATTTCAAAAGCTATCCACGCTCTAAGAAGTAAATTACTCTGAATTAAATGATCAGCATTATAAGTGAAAGCTTTCTCGGCCACTTACAAAAGCTTTCCACCACCGAGTCCTACATTTAAGCCATGCTCAGCTGCCACATCTGAGTGACTGAGATGAGGGCAAAATGAAAGAGCAACTTAACTGATTGAACTGGAGCAAACACAACGCTCTGTGCTAATCACGCATGGCGAATGGGCCTCACACCTTAAGTGAGGGCATTGTCTTTAATCAGAGGGTAATTTATTGAGTTCCATTTACGAAGTCATAATACTAGTGATCAAGCCCTTCGACCGTGAAATGCAATAAACTGGGGAAGTGTTTGTGGGCAAAGGCAAATAACAAGGCCCCACACATCATTTAGTTTGCATCATGTCCCATTAGCCCACTGCCAAATGGGTTTTGGGTTAAGGAAAGGCACGCCATTTTCACGCGGGTTCACGGAGGGGGAAATGTCAGCACCATTATACTTCACTATTGTCTGTCCACACGTTGCGAACACATTATCAGTGCAGTTGACTAAGCAGCCTGAACCACTCACTTATGAAAAGCCAGTAATGGTACACCCCCCTTTTTCCTTTACCTGAAGCAGAAAATTGTCGGGCAGAACTGGGGAGCCATTACCATCCTTTTCTCCCCTTGCATTTGCAAAAGTTATTTGTCTCAACAGAGGCACAAATACTTGTCCATCAGGGAGAACAAAGCCATGTAATTGGCTGCTTCCTCACTTGAGCCCCAGCTAGCACCATGTTAATAACAAACTGATGAGAAATTCATTAAGCCTCCAAATAAAAACAATCTCTCCTCGATAACAGGCGAGTACATTATAATTAAACTGATGCCTCTCCGTTTTCATTAGGCCTTGGAGCTTGAAAAGCCCACAGACAAAGCCGCTGAGATGGATGCAATTAAGCCTTATTGTTTTACCGCACATAAGTCCAAGATATAAAAAACAATGGCAGCGACCCAATGGGATAAGTTTTCGTGTAGCAGGATGAAAGATACTATGTAAGAGTCAGGAAGGAGACTAACTAACCACAGGAGAAGCCCAGTGCAAATGTCCCTCTGGAGCTACTGTTACCTAGTATACAGAATGGACATTACCTCCCGGTGTCACACTTTTGAAAACTCAACTCAATACTCATTTTACTGGCGTCAATTGTAATGTTGATTTATTCACAATTGATGTTAAGTTGTTTATTATAACATTTTTGATTTGTTTGTTTTTTAGCCCCAGATATGATGGTAAAACAGTAAAAGTGCATAATAGCCTTTTGTACATTTAAAAACGAGGCAGCGAGTTTCAAATGGTCCTTTCCCTTCCACCTTCGTATGTTACTACAACTTCACAGAGAGAAAGCCTGCTTCCAGATGGAATAAAGAGGGAAAACAAAAGGTTGAGACGCGCAGATTCCTGTGTACTTCCGAAAGCTCTGAAGTAGCAGGGGATGGGAAATGCTTGTATCCTTGCTGTCAGCGATGCAGCGCCAAAGCTACATTGGTCCATAAAGCCGCTCAAACTCAGGACCAAAGAAAGAGCTGAGGATTCAAAGCAACCCATTTTTCTGGTAACAATACCAGTATCACATGCACACACTAAAGCCACACGGACACTAACTGCTCAAATATGTGCACAAATGAAAGCCTTGGCCAGAGAATGAAATGAATGAGCTGCAACTCGACTTGCTGAATTGTTCTTGTGTAAATTTTTTCACTTTAAAAGCACACAATGCAAAAAAAAAACCTTGAGAAACCTTGCTTTTGCAGGCAATAACTGGTAGACAAAACTAATATGCTCTCACTTAGAAATGGGAACATAATGTCAAGTAAATGGCAAACATGTCACTTAAAGTCACTATACAATTTGTCAAGTAAGTTTTTTTGTGCCGTGAAATTACAGAGGCTATCTTGAAGGGCCAACCATTAGTCTATTGAAGTACCAGCAAAAACCTGTACCGAGCTGAACGAGCCCTAAACATTTAATGATTCTATAGGAGGCTTTTTCAAAACATGTTGCACCTTTGCATTGGGATTTCAGGTTTAATAACTTAGAATAATGTATATTTTTGGAGAACAAGTCATTTGAAATTCATCCCTCAATTCTGAGCAGGCAAAAATACCTGGACCCTTCTTCTGCTGAGACAAAAGGAAGTGATGCAGTTTGTATGAATTTAAAAACATACCAATTCCAAGTAAGACATGAATAGTAGAGTGGAGCTTTATGGACTGAACGAAACAAATAAAACAAAGGTAATGAGGAACCAGCATTACAGAATTAATTAAAAGCTCAAAAAGTTGCTTTAGCGTAATAGTGGCCCCTTAAAGTGACTAGGGGAGATGATTGTATCGCCACAGTCATTTAAAAAACATGTCTGGGTGCAGCGATTGTAGTTTGACCTTAGGGGCACAGAAGAGCAGACAGGTCACAGCGATGTGGACCAGTAAGGTGTACCTGAGTCATTAGGAAGATCAATGCTTTTGTAATGAGACAACATCTGGAACAAAGAACCTAATACATGACAGCTGCTGAGCTAATTAGCAGAACACTGAGGACTGCAAACGCTGGGGCCATCGTAGCCCACATTTCGGACGACGCCCCAGTCCCCATCGGAAATACAACATGATAAATATTTCATAATTCTTCAAATGACTTATAACGACCGTGTAATATTGGTGTTCATGCGAGAGGGCCACAGACAGAAATACAAAATCCCAGCTTGACATAAATGCTTATCGAGCTGCACTAAATTGTTCAATTAAGGAGAAAATCTGTTTTGAGGTAACCTTTCAGCTTATTAAATAAGTCATAAATCAAACTTTAGGGCAGACAGAGTGACTGGCTTTTAATGAGTGTTACGTGTGTAATCTCAAAGCCTTAGCAGTGTATGAGTTTGTGTTTGCAAAAGTTCATTACAACTTTAGACTTCCTGGTGAGTTGAGTTGACTGTTACTGTTTCTATAGGCATAAAAGAAGTTCACCTTCAACTGCAAGCAAGCGATCCAATTAGGCAAGTGTTTAGACAACACAACAATGAAAGAAAAGAAAGTTTATGAGTGCCTGGAAGTGCTACCTGATCATGAACCAATGTAATTACAAGAACAGCGTCTACCATAAAAATGGCATTGTAGAGCATCAAGCCTTAATTAAAGTATATATTGTATGTTAAAGAAAATAATAATCAATACTTGATATAAACAGACATGGTCTTATCAAATCCACAGTCTGTTTATTTAACAAAATAAACAAAACAAACAAAAACAAAAACAAGAACATTCAAACACAATCTTTTTCACCCGGTTTTCGGGTAGATGAAATCTTTCTCAGGAATAGGACATGAGATAGAGTTTGGACTGGATAAAAAATAATGGTTATTGTGATATCTTAGGAAAGCTTGTGTTACTGATTGAAGGAGTTGTAATGTTGTATTGTTGTAAATTCATTTTTGCATTTACAGAATATGCTGTAAACACAGCAAAAAACAGACAGTTGCATCGTCTTCACCTGACATTTAATTGAGTGATGGGAAGACAGAAGCAGAATTTTGCTTGAACAATTCTGATGTGCAGGACATATTGTGAGAGCTAGAAATGAGTGAGGGCCAAAACTAAAAATGCTGGTTTGAACAGAAAAATATCAGGTATCCCAGCTTTAAATCCCTCTGTGTAGACTACAGCATTTAACTTTCACGTAACAATTTTCTCTTTTTAATTCTGCTTTAGTTTACCTCTTGTATGTGAAGTAGGTATAGTAACAAGAGAAAAGTACATTAGTATGGGTGTTTAGGGAAATGGGAAGAAATGCTATCAGGTCTTAACGCAGTCAACACTGCAAGAGCACAATTCCTGTGAGAGAACGACGGCGGCAGCAAGCTCCCAACTAGCAGTAATTGGTTTTAAAATAATAGAATTCATTACACTTATGGCGCTTGTTCAGAAATGCAAACAGGGGAAGAAAAAAACATTCATTAGAGACTTGGGCTGAACTGCTTCACTGAAAACCATGGGGAGATGAAAGGCATAATTCAAATGACAATTTTAGAACCCTTAGCTCATTTATTCAGAAGCTCAGAAGATGTTGTCGGCACAAAAACATCACAGTTTTTTCCCCACCGTTCTTTTGTTCTTACTTGCGGGGCATGGAAAGAACTTTTCCCCTCTCAATTTCAGTCTTTTGTGGTGGCAAATTCCTCTTCTTCACAAAGAGACATGCGAAGTGACACACAAACAATCTAGCAAACAACAGCCACTGGCAGCGGAGACAGGCGACTGAAAGCTAACATGGGAAATCATGACAGGGAAGAAGAAAACACCTGACACGCGACACTGAATTGGCTGCTTGTCTTATTAAATTAATGTGTAATTATGCACGTCAGGGGTGTGCGTCATGTGGTCCTATACTGTATAGTGTTCATATATTTTGAAATAAATTTTGTCATAATTTTTCTCAATTAAATGTTGTTTGCTGACATAAACAGTGACTAAATTGTTGTTCAAATTTGTTGCTAAAAAAACCCAAAACTAAATAATAAGGAACAGGCACAATTAAAATATTATGATCAGATTCATTCCTTTTTGATCCAAGAGCCCACAATACAAATTCAACAACCAAGGAGCAAATCTGGCCCTTTGATCCATATACAGTGAACCAGATGTTTACATACACTATATAAAAAGACACATATGCATTTTCTTTCTGACATGAAACTAGAATTCACTTTTCCTTTTTTCTAGGTCAATTAGAATTTTCAGAATTATTTCTATTTGCTAAATTCCAGATGATCGCTTTTTAGATTTTTTTTGTTATTTTCTACAAAGTCAGAAGTTTACATACAGCAAGATTACTATACCTTTAAACAATTTGGGAAAGCCCAGGTGACGATGTCATGATCTTGAAAGCACAAGTCCAGTTCATCCTTGGGTGCAATTTCAAGACATGCTCATTGGTTCAGTTATACTCAAGTATAAAAAAGTTGGAAATGTCCACCCATCATACAGATCAGAAAGAAGGCGGGTTCTGTGTCCCAGAGATGAATGTGCTGTGTCTGAAATGTGAATATCATCCCAAGAACAAATGCAAAAAACCTGGTGAAAATGCTGAAACAGGTAAGAGCGTGTCATGATCCAGAGAGAAACAAGTACTGGACATGGGCTGAGAGGATCCTAACAGAGAAAACATTATGAGGAAATATTGGAGCAACATCTCGAGACATCAGCCAGGAAGTTGAAGCTTGGCGCTGATAGGTCTTCCAAATGGACAATTCCCAACGCATGTGGCTAATACTGGTTAAAACGTGGCTAAGTCTATGGTTTAAAGTTGTCATCACAAAGTCCTGATCTCAATCCAGTTGAAAATGTATGGGCAGAGCTGAAAAGGCATGTGTACGCAAGGTGGCCTGCAAATTTGGCTCAGTTACACCAGTTCTGTTTGGACGAATAGATCACAACTCTTGCCAACTATTGTTACGAGCTTGTGGAAGGAAATCCAAAATGTTTGCCCCAAGTTATATGTTATATGCAAACTTTTGGCTTTGTAAAAAGTAATAAAACACGTAGACAATTCTATCTCTCATTCTTCAGGCTTTGTAGCAAATTGTTTTGTTTTTTTGTGATTGACCTAAAAAAGTAAAAGTTAATTCTGTGTCAAATGTGTCTTTTATATACTGTATGTAAACATCTGGTTCCCTCTGTATGTAGTACATTTGCTGCAAGATCCATGAAGCCATACAATATAATGAAATATTATTTGCATTTTGGTAACAGATTTGTACATTGAATTTGCACCTAATTTTGTCAACTAAAATTTGAATGAATACCTGCTAATTACTGATCTTGATTAAAACTAAGAAGCCGACAAAAAATAAATTAAAAATTTCTTGTCAGTATTAACTCTGGTTCTATCACATCTGCCGCTTCAATGGGAGCCATCCGAGCGCGACATCTTGGGTGTGAAACAAGACATCAGAGCTTGCGACATAAGATCATCACTCAAGACCACTCAGGACATAAAGAGATAGGTCAGCCATCTCCACATGATTGGATGTCACCTCACATGCTGGGTCTATGGCCAACATCAAGGACAGGACCATTTGGAACAGTATAGATCTGCCATCAAATCAGCCGCACTACACTATCTCGTGATTGGGCCAATTGTATAAAAACGCTTGTCACAATTTGAAAGCACAAAAGCCTTTAAAGCATATGTTACAACAGCAGCAGGGATTTTAGCAGCTTTATTTACTTACTTTCATTTGGCGCAGTACCTGCAGACAAATAGGACCAACATATGGCTGCGCATTAAAAATTGATACAGAATGTTAGTGGGGGTATCAGAGCCGAACGCCAAAGTAGGAAGAAGTTGGAACAGAAAGTAGCCACTTGCCAGGGACAGAGGCCTTTTCGCCAGTCTCTATCATCAGTGCCCCTGCTGGAAAACAAAGTGGTCCATGAAGGAGAGCAGTACCGAGCTGAGAACATATCTCAGCAAAGCATGTCCAAGAATGTGTCGTGACAAAACCACAAGATGCTACAAAATTCAGACTGGCCTCAAGAGGTGTAGAGTAGGACTTTCAAAACTCTGAGGGAAATGAACTGCGATGAATGTTTCAAAACTTTAAAACATTGAGATATAGGCGAAGTAGACAGAGTGTGTAATGTAATGTCTATTCTGAGCATAGCTTTTGTAGCATTAGTTCTATAAGGTCAGTCTGCATTTAAGAGCTGACACTGCAATAGGTCAAGCAAGTCGCGGACAATAATTCTCTGCAAAGTGAAAAGTTCTTCCATTGAGTCAGGGACTGTATCAACAAAAAAATCATATTTTCATCTTGCCCTTTCATTAACCACATTGTGTTAATTAGCTTTGTACTTTGAAAGCTAATGTTCTTGTTTTACACAGCAACCTGATAAAAAATATTTCTTTAAAAGGCTGTTAGAAGCCCATTGGGTCAATTCCATAGCAACAATAGGTGTTACAAACTCCTGTTCATTGCACTAAACAGAGCATTACAATAGCTGACCACTGCCATCAAGTGCTGGTCATGAGTACTACAATATCATAAGAATGTTGGTCCAGTGACGCTTCATAAATAACTCATTCAAGCTCTAATGTCTCATCTCCAATTAGATTGCCACGGACGAGAGACTCCAGGACAACTACTGGCTTTAAAAAAAACACATCTGTCCAATAAAATGAATCTTGTTTGAAACTGCACAGTGAATTTGTGTGTTCCCGAGTGAATCTCATTCGTGATTCATTTCAGGGAATAGCATATTTGCTATGTTGGTAGTGAATACAACTTGAAGACAGCAGTTGCAAAGCTGTGTCTTATCTCTCCTGAGTACCCTTAGAAAGGAAACTGCTGTGCAGACAATAACACATTCAGTGATCTGGCCTTGATCATGTCACCAATCACTAGCACAGAGTGGCTGGGGAGTCTGTGCAAACCCAGCTGTTGATGAGGCGATTATGTGGCTTTACTCTGAGCGTCCAAGTATGACAGTGGAGCTGACAGGGAGACCCTACACCTTGTTAGCACTCTGTTGTGCTGAGTGGACTAGTTGGCCAAATGGTAAGGCTATTCCTCAGGGCATGGGGCGCTTACTTCAAGTATGGAGGATTATAAAGATGTCCCTCTGTATTATGGTATCCACACTAGAAAGGACAACTTTCTTTTCTCTATAGCCCCGAGGTGTTAGTGCTTCTCCGGATCAAATCAAGCTTTGTGTCTGTGGCTGTAACACAAACACATTACTAGCAGTTACTACATATAGCGCTAAAAATGTTCCCTTAACGTGCAATTGAAGTCTCATTTTGGAATAACAAAAATAACACCTAAAAAGACAGTCTGGCAAGCACAAGTTAATTATAAGAACAACTACAGCACAAATCTTGACTTAGCAAGGGCCCACATTTTCCCAAGATCACATTTCTGAAAAGCAGACAACTCCATCAACCAGAGCAAATAACTTACTAAATATGCACAGTCGTAGGGAAGGATATGAAAGAGCTTAAGAAGCAAATAAAGAAATCTGGTGCAACTGGAGAAGCAGGCAACCATAAAACATGGAGATACACAGAATTTCACAGCTGTGTGAACAGTTAAAGCAGATGCGCTGGGATGTGATGGTGGCTGCATACAGAGAGGCGGGTTGTAAAAATATGCTATAAAGTTTATGAGGCCTAATGCGGCCCTGCAGGAGCCTCCTGCCGGGCTGAGCATGCCCACAGTGCCATTGAGAGTGTGACAGAGCAGTGGGAAGGAGACATGCCACTGAGACCATAGAGCACATTCAAAAGCTCCATCACCGGTGAGGACACAATAGACACAATCACAAGCACACAATCAACAGAAATAACTATACCATTTTGTTCTCCTCTACCTCTAAACTATTAGTTCTAACAACACCTCTCCTGAGCAATGCGTGAACCCTAGACGTACAATGAGGATATCAAGCATAGACATAAGATTGTTCTTGGATCTAAATCAGAACAGACTAGAAATAAATAGACAATAAAACACAGCCACATTCAAGATTAGCCTTCAAAATAATAAGGAAAAGCTCTGCCCTCAGTAGTTGATGCGCACTGATTGTTTCTAAGTTGAATGGGAGAAAGGCATGAGAAAAACATTGCAGATACCATAGCAAGAGTTCAAGTGATCTCTATAGAATTCTTTTTTGGTCAGCTGGCTGTATTAAATGTAACAGTGTAGGCGTGAGAGTGAGTGACGAGCTGGGAGTTGTTAAGCAAATTGTTGGAGCAGGGAGGCGAACCCACGACGCTGAGGCTGGCACAGTGCCTGGCTTGTGTGCTACAGCCAAATGTACAAGGCTGTTGTGGTTTGTATAAAATAATAGTCTATGCTTGAATTTTGCTTTCAAAAGAGAAAAGGTAGGAAACAGCTTTTTGGAAATGTCTGAATGTGTGAAATTCAAAAATGAAGTAGCCTTGGGTGACTTCGTACACACTTTATTGCCATAATGCCCTGCCCTAGTGTGACACCTGACATAATAAATAGAGGTGCCTTCCTTTACAATTCAGTGTTGCCTTATCAAAATGATTCTACCTTGTTACTGTTCAAACGTTTGACGTCGACTGGGCTGAAAAGGCTTCAGTCCAGCAGTCAAAGAGAGATCTTATTCAAAGCACTCCTACATTCATCCATGTTTCCTTGATCTTAATTTAAGAGGGAGTCACTGGTTAACACTGGCTCAGGGCATAGGAATCACACACTATTGATTCATTTTTTCATTGTCGTTCTTCTAAAGCATCAAGGACATGTGCCACATCAAATTTGTTCAACCAAGAACCCGGTTTAATAGCCATCTTGAAATAAAAATCGTGGTGCTTTAAAAATGTTTGGAAAGGCGAAGAGTGAAATCCATGAGAGAGCATACAGGGCATACATTTTTAAGACCATGTGTAAACATTTTAGGCAAAATGATTAATTACTTCAGAGTTATGATGCCAGATATCAAAATGTTGTATCAATAAAACACTCATTCAGTCTTTGCCTCTTAGTCTTTGGGAGGCTCTGCAGTACTGGCCTTCTCAAAAGCTAATCATTATTATAGCTACTCCAAGTTACCCTTCACTTCACGCACACATTACAAATTTTAGTCAGCCTCAAAGTAATTCAGTTTAGCGAAGCACAAAATCATCTTATCAACCAAACACCACCATTTGTGCACAACAAGAAACTGGCAACATCATCTGACTAAAGAGGTGAGAGGGACTAGGTTAAAAAAAAAGAGCGATATTTTCCAGCATTTTTCAGTTCTGACAGATTGTTACAAATGGGAGTCCATAATGCACAAATGCAGCCTCCTAACATTTTTTGTTACAGTACATGCATACCAGTCTGTACTGGTACTGTACTGTACAAAACTGAGCAGAAGCGCTATGTTTCCAGTTAGAGATTATTGCTTAGACTGTCAGTGGTACAGAAGTCTGGTCTGCTCAATCACACCAAGGGGTCAGGCAAGTACAAGCTTACATATCGTTTCATTGGTGACATAAACCAGTCCAAATTTGACCACAAAGCAAAGAGAAGGAAAGAGTATCTGTCTTTCTCTGACGATTACCAGCAGGTGCCAGGTGCGTGTGTATGTGCTGCTCATCTCCCGTTCAGCTGAGCCACAGGAGGTGGAGACCATGTAGGACTTAGTGGTGATGCACTCGGGCACACCAGTCTGACTGGATTAAAGCCAATTCAGTCAGCCCCTATTCCCACCTCTGAGTCTATTGGGAGAAGTGAAGTGCCAGAGAGATTTCATGCCTGAGACAGAGGAGTTACAGTTGTGTGTTCCCTACAGACAATCCTAACCAACACTTCCCCTCTAGCACATCTAAGAGCGTTCAATCCCAGAAGCTCGCTGACAGCGTGAAAATGGGAATGTGCCACCAAAGCAGGGAGCTAACTGTGGGCCATGATCGGCTAACCAGGCTAAAAGTCATCTCTCTCTCTCTCTCTTCTTCTAAAACATTTACAATTCACTTGGAAAAACGCATATTCTTATTGTCTTTAATAATAATAATAATAATAATAATAATGGCTTACATTTGTATTGCACTTTACAGGCTTGTATTACCAAATTTCTCATAGAGCTACACTGTAATCATTATTCACTTACGCCATAAGCAACTGCTGGAGCCAACGGTGGTACAGCGGCACGGTGAGACTATCTACATCTGTCTAGGGTCTACGGATGAAAAATAACCTTCAGGCTAATTTCCAGTGCA
Source organism: Gobius niger (assembly GCF_951799975.1). Taxonomy (NCBI): domain Eukaryota; kingdom Metazoa; phylum Chordata; class Actinopteri; order Gobiiformes; family Gobiidae; genus Gobius; species Gobius niger. The sequence continues at coordinate 23,110,953 of NC_136856.1, read as the reverse complement.
TTTACAGAAATGTTTATCAACGTTCACTGCTCCTGTCAATTAAAATAGGAGAGGATGCATTTCACACCAAGGTCACAGAATCCACCCACAAATATGTCTCTAAAAACATTTCGGCAAAGTATGTAAATTCCACCATTGTATGAGCAGGGCAAATGTTAGATACAATTTACTGACAACTCCCAGATTTCATAAAAGGTGAAAACGGGCCTTTTAACCAAAGAAATATCACAAGAAATTGGAATGAATACAACATGTTTTAAATGTAGCCGACTTCCTCTTAAAGCCCACAAGGCTCTGACACAGCAAACTTTAGTTAAAGGTTTAATTCTTGAAGTAGCAGTTCCAGCTGGGTTTCAAGTTTTGAATGGAACATTTACAGCACAAAACACTGATTCAAACAGATGAACACTCCATGTGATGGCTGAGGACATGGCATATCACTGTGTGTGAGCAAAATAATATCTCTCAATTGACAGCGTGCCTTTGTTAACTTGAAGGCGGCTTTTGTTAAACTGAAAGAGGCAACGTGAAGTGAAAACAACAAAAACAAAAAAAAGCATTTAGAAAAACACAGTGGCGACAACACATCTTATTCAACAGAGGCAGGCTCGCTGACAACTAATTTAAATATACAGCCAATGCACAAAATGAATACATCCAGTATTTATGTTCAATGCCAGAAGACGTGACGTCTCTGATATTGCTGGGAGGTTACTTTGTTGTGTCTCTGGCTTATTAAGTAATATTTTTCCTTTTGAGAGAAAGTGCAGATTACCCCATTTCTCATAAACTATTGGATTACCCATTATGAATATTTGTGTAAAGGCGATTGCTCTCTGTTAGCAAAACAATATTCAAATGCTAATAGGTGTCTAATGGTGGTTTTCAAATGTGTGCCAGTTTATTATCACGCTGTATGCCTTCCAAATCCTTCATTTCAAAGTGCCACAATTTACATGCCAGAATGGAGCTGGCAATTTATAGGCCTTCAGAATTACAGACCATTAGCAATATCAGGCCCGAAAATAAAATCAGGGGTAAAACGACATCAACAACAACCCACTCCACATCCATTCCCAACTGTGTTTGTGTGTGTGAGACTGCAGACAGAGTATGAAAGAACAAAACACTGAGGCCAAGTAAATAATGGGCTACTTACCGCGACTTTGCTCCCAGTTATCTGCATGCAGCGATCAGCGGAGGTTAATGTGCAAAAAGACACAAACAGCACAATCGTTAGTACTAGGCCAGACGATCTTCTCAATGACCAGACAGCGACATTTGTGTGGCGCGGCAAACATCAATCACGCAAAGGTGGTGCACATTTGAGCCCTTAAAACTTTTAATAGCCATCCTTGATTGTAACTGAAGACAATGCCTGTGTAGTGCAGCGGAAACTTTTGAAAACTTCAAGTAAAAAAAAAAGTCAGTAATTTAAATATATTCATAGTCACCTGATGGTAATTTATTTGCATGCACAGTTAGTGGCTTCAACTGCTGTGAAAGTGTGAACCAATACGGTAGACGTGCTGATTTTCACACAGGGGTTCTCTTAAATGATTAATGGCTTGCAATCTGTTATTGAAACTTTATATCATTGTGTCGTAAAAGCTAACTTTGTGCAGCTTGTGTTTTATAAATACTAAGTTGTATCTGGCTAGGTCTCGAGGGAGAAATGAAGAATGGGAGAGATTTTAGATTTTAGACTCACTAAAGTAAATGGATCTTTACTGTTAAATTAAAAATAAAAATTGGAAAAAGGACCTAGATAGAGACCATCACTGTCACTGAAGTTGCATAAAACTCCAAGGGCCTTCAATCAATTAGCTGCCAATAATACTGAGCTTCACTTGTCAAATCTGTGTAGCTCTGCTGCCTTGAGCTGATGTCTTCAGCAAATCTAGAGGTAACCTTGTTATCTTGATGACGGCAGCAGGCAAAGAGTGGGGATCTCTGAACCTGCAGCATTTCTGTAAACATGCTTTTTTAGCTATATTTTTCTGTTATGTCTTGATAAACATAGAAGCTGAGGTAAGACTGCTTCTGAATGTTAAATCCACTTTCTATGTTTATATAATATCTCTTTGAGTCAGAGACCGTTTGTTGCTAGATTTAAACTCCCCGTCTTGTTACTTGCAGTTTATAGCAGCCATAAAGTCACATAGTCTCAACCATATCAGGCCAAAATGTTATTTTAAATCATACTCTACCTCAAATCAACACTGCCTCCCTCTCCTATGAGTTCCCAATCTGCCTTTAGGACTAGAGCCTACGTACACTAAATAGATTTTCCAGCTTTGTTGATGCATGTTTGTAATTTTTAGGTGACCAGAGCTTGACCATGACTGCAGGCATTGTCTTCAGAGCACACAAACATTGAGGAGTAAGGTGGAGGGGGGAGGGGGGCTTGTCACTGAAACTTCTCCAAGTTTGCAGTCCTACAAAATACTATTGCTATTTTTGACACTGAGCTTTAACAAATTTACAATTAACATTTTAGCATGCATTCATGTGACGATTACTACTTTTTCAAAACATGACATGCAACAAAGGATTTGTAAATTGACAGAGAGGGCTTGGCTAATTGAAGATCATGCCATTCCCTATTTCTAGAAAGCTGTAAAACGTTTGTGGTGGAAAAAATAACGGAATAAAAATGGCATAATGAGACTGAACAGCATGCCCCTAAACAAGACCCTGCCATCACACTCCTTTTCAATTTGAGGCGCAGAAGGTTTGGATTGATGTGATAAATTATTCACTGTCAGCAGAGGAGTCAATCAGAAGAATATGAGTGATTGTGTTGTTGTTAAAGGGATTTGGCTGCTTTAATGGTGTTGGCACACAATGTTAGGAGGAAAGAAGAAAATAAAAAGTGAGACAGAAAGCAAATGTTCATGCAAAGCTGATGGTCAAGGACATGAGCAGACCTGTAAAATCAGTGCCGGATTCCATTAAAACACAGCTTCTATTTAAATGATCAAGGTCAGCGCTCTTGCTGAACAAAAAGACGTTCTATTATGGTTTGAGAGTAATTTTCACCCCCCTGCTGAGACACCCCAGTCGAGTATGGGAGTGCGCTCAATCTTGCCTGGTGATAAAATACTTGAGAGGTGGCAAGTCACAAAGAAGGAGTGAAAATAAAATAATCTTTCTATTCAAAGCCTTTGTTTCAAGCATTAAAATAATCAGCGGTGACAAACAGAAAAGCCAAAAAGTGTGAGTATTATAAACACAAGATCTCTGCTAAATTTGACCAAATTAAACCCAATGTCATTGGGGGATTTAACTAAGAAACATAATTTTTCATTCAATGCAACGCATTTTGTCCGAACATGACCATGAAGAAATCATCAGGTAAGAACAAAAAGAAATGCACCACAGCCTCCGACAGCACCAATCACAGAGCATCCATGAGCTAAAACACGTTCCCAAACACTGACACCAGGCAAAGAGACACACCACCTTAAAATCATGATTGACTATGAAAGATCATGCTGAATAAGATTATGACTGGAGCAAATCTACTCTGCCATGTACTCTGCCAGTACATCTACTATATGTAATCCATATAATTATGTTCTGAGAGTCCAGATTATCTGTCTAAGCATCACATTATTATCAGAAGATGTTTTAAGTTTATATTTATATGTCTACAGTGCTTTCAGAAGGTTTGGGGGATTATCTTAAATTCTATTGGTGAAAATCATTCACTGTCTACTCTATAATAGCATTTAACATAGAAATATGTTTACAGTAACACGTTTTAAAACAATCATGATACTTTAATATTTTACAGAACTATTTTATCTATTTTATTTTTTAAGTCTTTGGCAGATTTCATTAAAATATTTAAAAATGCAAACATTTTCAGTATCAGATAACTAGAAATAAATGGAGGGGCATGAATAGTTTCTGAACCCACTGCAGACAAATAGTGAGGAGCTGACAGACATTATGTTATTATTAATTTGAATAAAACATCAGTGATCACAAAGCACAATGTAGTCCCTGAATGGAAATCAATCATCTCAGATCGTCATCATTATCAATAACGCCACTTCATTACCATAACAATGAGGAGGGCAATAAATGAGTATGTCAAGGCAGAGCGCCAGGTTTAGAATAAAGTGGAGGATCATCTTTTTGTGCCTTCACAAGGTTGTCTTAAAAAATTATTGCAAAATCATAAAATAATGTAATATCTTTTTATTAGATTGTGATATATCTATCGCTATTTCACGGGAAATATTATTTATTCAGTAGTTTCGTTAAATCGTTAATTTGCAGCCAACATGAAGTTGTTTGTTTGTTTTTTGTTTTAATCTGCTCTGCAAACACTGCCGCATCTTTAGGTATCTTCTGCTATGTCAATCAGAAGGCTGGTTGCAACAAAAAAACATGTTCTGTTATAATTGCACGAGAATAACAACTCGTTTTATTTTTTTTCTGAAGCCCTTATTTGCTAATTAAGATTGACGTAATGATACTTCAAGATCACCTCACCCACATTCCCATGCATGCACGCAGGCCGGCAATCTTTAGGTGGCATGCAAGTTCAGGGCTGGACAAGCAGTGACCATCCACCTGGCACTTGAGCGAGCCGCTACAATTACGCATTTGAGATTGAGCCTATCATGGGTGACTGCACTACAATAAGAGCACAAAATGAGGATTTGAGATTCAAGCATGAAGTGAGAAGACAACAACAGAAATAGTGCGCGTGAACAGATGATGGACAAGGCAACAAAGCAGGAGATCGGGTTAAACTTGTGATGGAAAGTAGTGGTGCGTGCCTTTATAATCCAACTGTGATTATACACTTAACGCTCTGGTGTCCATAGATGATTTTGTGGGACTTACGGATTTGGCTGTGGCAGAGATGTACTGGACCACCATCTCGCGTTTGGTGCTGAGGTCTTTTCCGCGCAAGGGAGCTTTGCGATCCTCATTTAGGTTCATGTCCTCCTAAACAAGCACACAGACATAGCACATGGAAAAATAAGCAGCTGGCACAGACAAGCTTCCGTCTAGATTTAGAAAATTGAAGCATGCAGTAAATTTAATTCATCACATTTGTCGCACAATTACACATTATGATAATATAGAATACAAGAAGGCAGAAGTGTTAAAATTAAATTTACATGATTTACACATGTTGTGAAAAGATGAAATAGGCTGCAATAACATGTAAACATTTTAAAACTGTTCCATTCCAAAGTCGTTCCTAACATTTCGATACTTCATACGGATGAAGTAATAAGAAATGAAACATGTTTACAAACTCAGTGACCCAGTAATGTTAACTCTCGAAGCCTGTCCAGGGCTAATTGTGTTAAGCATCTGCGCAACCTCTAGGTATAAAATCGATCATAATAAGACACTGCAGTGGTCTTTTTTCTTTTTCATAATGGTTGGCAAACACAATTCCGGCAGGGCGTTAAATGGATTTAATTCTACAACAAATCAAAATAGGTGCAGACGTTTAAAGCTCATTTACCTTTGTTTCTTTAAAGAAAAAGTAAAAAAGTAAAATGTTTGTTGCAGGAACTTATTATAAACATATCAATAAAACGTGAATGTGGATATGTATTGGGAATTATTTGGCTTTGCTCGCAATCTGGTAGCTGTGAAACGAGATTCAGCTAATAATTTGACTTCAACTTTCTCTGTCTACACTGTTTGAGAATTACAGAACAGCATCATTACAGCAGCAGCATAAGTTTCCGCTTTTTACTTGCACTTTCTCATCTCAACATATTAATAAATATCTAAATAAACAAAATTATATGGACATTTTAGGCAAAAAATGACAAGATAATACAATTACCGAAAGAAATAAGGACTAAAAAAGTGGTCCATGTCTTTCTGCAGTTCATTACATTTACGACCTATGCTTGATCTGATCACTAACATAAGGTACGGGAAAAATAATATAGTCCTGTATTAAATAGTCCTTGAAACCACAGAGCGAAGGTTAGTGCAAACTGTACGTCCTGAATGGGAGAGCAACCAAACAACGGACCCTCTATTGAGGCTGTGCGATGGCCAGATAGGCTGAGTATGTGTGTGTCATTGGCAGAATTATCTTTGTGCTACTTTAATTCTGCATCACAAAGGGGCTCTTTCATGTGAGAGACGTCAGGGGATGCAGCGAAGGCTGGACAGAGCACTAAAAGCCAGGGAATGACATGATGATTAGAATGGAGGGGATGTTTATCAGGAGCACTCTGTGACAAAGAGAGGGATAGAATGAACCCAGTAAAAAACATCCTCCTTGGGGCTTCAGGTTGGCGATGTGGAACTGTAGAGCCATGCTGCCCTCTGCTGGAGAACAAAAGAACTTGTGTGTGTGGTTAATTTCATTTGGCAGTGATTTTTCTCTTAGGGATTGAGTATTAAAACAGTTAAAGCTAGCGCACTCTATGTCATCATCATTGTAGACTTTGTGCTGATAAGCTCTCCCACAAGCAATCTGATTCAAAGACTTGTTCCTTCATTCGTCAGTGAGGCATGCACAGGGATCCCACCCAGGGGCACAGTGACCTAAATTCCTTCCAACTACATTTCCTCTAGTAAAGACCCTGAGAGAAACACCATTAAAGTCATTTTAGCTACAGACAAAAGGCTACAAAGCTCCAATTTAAAATGGGCATGTTTCCTCAGCCAACAAACAAGCGTTTTTTAATTAATCTCTGAACCCAGGAATTTTATCTACTTAATTGGCGTTCGAAAGGCAAGCCTGGGTGAATGTGCGGTAGGAGGAGCGCAGCGCAGCAGAGTGCCTGGGGGACGTGTGCGAGTGAGGGGGCAAACTGGAGGAAATGAGGCCTCTGTGTTGAGTCTCCAAAATGATGAATGCTCTTTTATTAATTATACTCTCGCAGGCTTAGTAAAAGAGTCCCAGGACATCACGGACCATGCTGCTGCTCACACTGCAATGGTGAGATTAAGGTTCAGATGTGTCAGTGGCAGATGTGTTTGTACGTCTTGTTTCTAAAATGCTTGTTTGACTCAATTTAGGTGTGCAAACTACATAAGGATCTTGGTTTACTGAGAAGAGTTAAATGGAAGCAGTGATAAACATGTTATTCTTATGTCTCACTTGATTTAATCTTTAATTGTTCTGTTCTGTTCAGTTTAGTTTACTTGGTTTCAGTCATAATATGTTTTACAAATTACACAGAAACAATCTATGTGAGACCAAAACAGGCAGAAGCAAAAGCTTGTTTGCCTAAATTAACTTTTATAAAAGTTCTTACCACAATAAGAACAAATATATCCTAAATAATAAGAACCAATTCATTTTTTCACATATCTCTCAAAAATAGACCAGGAGATCATCTTCTTAAATGTAAACAAAGAATTACAGTTTTTCAGCTCTTTACTCATTTTATTCCAACGCCTTTGATTATATTATTTACTTCCATATACCAGATTTGATGTCAAACCAGATTTTAAGCAGGCTAAGTTCCCTTTCTATCAACGACAAAAGTTCATTTAATGGTTGTGAAATGTGCAAACATAATACATTTAAACAGGTGAGACCAATATCTGTCGTTTTTATTTAACACATTGTTGTCGGTTTATCACATAACTTTTAATCCAAGTGAGAACTAGATAAAAAATAGTTGCTCTACTTTGATGGACTCTTCATTAGCCATAGAGGATCTCAGTAATGTGATATATTTTATTTTATTTTGCTTTTTAAATTAAATCAGAACATTCCCACACAACAGAGGTTATCTTACCTCATTGCATATTCTTTTTCGACTGGGCTGGCTAATATCACTTAGATTAATTTCACATGCTAAAGGCTAATTCACACTTCACAATACGCAAGAAGTTCTTGTTCTTGCACCCTGAGCTGCAGAACAAAATGAAGTCACTTTTGCCTTGTCGCCATGGAACTGATGGTCATCAGCTACAAAACGTTTCCATGGCAAAAGAAAAATCGCACATTCAAGCTGTTTACCTCTTAAGACATGCCACTAGAACAGGTACGCACATCTATCCAGCAGAAAAGCGTATGTTTCAATAGCTGGCTTTAAAAATCCTAGAGAGACCTCATTTAGCCTCGCCCCCCACTGACAGGGCGTCTGCTGGTATATTCCCGCATCTCTTTGATGACCTTGCCTTAATAGTTCAGTCGCTATTTTAGAGCTACACATTGCGATTAATAAACCACTTTCTGGAAGCGAGGGGGAAAAAAACGATTTTCTTCAAGTCATTAATGCACAGCTGGCGGTCCAACTAATATGGCATGGGCTGTCCCTTCATTTGAACCCAGCGAGACATCTGAGGCCATAACATAGGCTTCATCAAAACAATCGATAACTTCAAAGATGGGAAGACAAACAGCAACTCTGTGTGTAATATGACAGCAAACGAGCCAACTAAAAAAATGTGGACAAACTATAGGAACAAAAAAAAAGGACAGCACTGATGTCATTTGACACTGTGCCACATCAAAGCGCTAAAGTTTACGAGAGCAGAGAAATACTTACAGTGAGCTCATGACGTATCCATAGTATGAATAGAGGTTCATGTATTATATTTAATTCTGACACTGAAAATAATGTGTTTTTCCATAACAAATCAACACTCAAGCTTAAATATCGAGGGTGCCCATTTATGAGCATGGGGCAATAAATGGAATATACCACCAAACATCATCTAAACCAGACTTAATACAAAGTCAATTATGTTGCAGCCCCCGACCAACACTGGGTTTGCATTTTTGGCCCCCCAGTCCAAATGAGTTTGAGACCCCTGATCTAAACCTTTATGATTGTGAAGGCTCTCAGTCATCCAGGTAGTATTAATGAAGTGAAGCTTTAAATTGTCAACTGGACTGAGTTGATAGAGTTGAGGACGTTTCGCTTCTATCGACAAAAGTTTCACTTTTATGGACAGAAAGTCTGATAAGTGTGCTTACTTGTGGTGGCCATACCGCCTTTGCTATGCCCGATCCCGTCAGATCTCCAAAGCTAAGCAGGGAAGGGCCTGGCAGGACTTTGATGGGAGACCCGAATGTAGTGTGAGTGAGTGGTTGGTGGTGGTGCCTGATGTGTGCCAACTGGTTGCCTCGATTACCACCACCGAGTATGGAGTGAATAAATAATGCACGCAATTGTAAAGCGACATAAGACTAATGCATTATTATTATCATTCAGCTAGAGGTCTATCCATACCTTTGGCTTTTGCCTTCGTTACTGCTCTCAAACCATCTTTTCTCTTTAGCTAGACTTTTGTCCTCCCTCACACCAGTCTCAACAGGGGTGTCGGTCTGAGACACGCTTTGTCTCCTTTGTACAATGGAATTCTCCAATCAAGGGAAAAGCCTTCACACCTTTCATATTCTGCCCTAGCCCAGAGCAAAGATTTTGCTAATGAGTGAATGTGTCAACAAGTACAGCAGGTGGGGTGATGGCAGTCCGGAAAGTCTTGAATAGACGTGTAACTTGTGCTTGTGATACTTCCTGCCTACGAGCAAAGAAGCAAAATGTCCTCCACTCAATCAGCTCAGTCCAGTTGACGATTTAAACAATGAAAGTGCAAAAGGAGCACCACACCACCAGTGTTAATTTTGACAACATATTTAAATGTAGTTTAAGTCAGACTTTTTTTGACAAAAATATAACTTAATTTAGTCAGTTTAGACTTTTCCTTTGGCGGCAGTTTGGATGATTTTAGTCTCTTTTTTTTGTTTTTTTTCGTTTTTATTTAGTCTTATCTTAGTTGAAGAATTTTATTTTATTTTATTTTAGTCTCATGAAAAACATTTAATTCAGTTTGAGTTAAATTTTAGTCTGAAAAAATATTACTTTGACTAAAATTATGACGAAATATTTTAGTTGACGAAATTAACATTGAGCACCACTGACTCAGGGTCTGCAGTTGTTGTAAAGTCTGAACACTCATCACCATGTTTTTCTTTTCTCATATTTTTCTAAATGTCGTTTTCGATCAAATAAAAACAATTACATAGGTGTCTAAAGTTTTTCTTATTAGCCTGATTATTCCCCCTTAACCTGAGTGTCAGGGCCTGTCAAGTGTCAGAGGCAAACATGGCTGCGTCGTCCATCACTGAGCAAATTGCGGTTGCCTGGGTTTTAATGTCATGCTGCTCTGAGCACAAACATAGTAATAGAGAGGTGAGGCGAGTGACAGGGATGAGCACTCAGGCAAGAAAACGCGGCGCACTGTGCTGATGAGAACCAGGGCTATCGGTCGCACTACTCGGGCCCAGCCAATATAGACCATTGTGTGGGAGCAAAGGCGAGACAGACACCATAGCACCCATATACTCAAATACATTACCCACAATAGCTCACACACGGCCTATGCCATGGAGTCACCGTAATTCTGCCACTCCACTTCAAAGACATGGGTATTGAGGCTTTTTTGTTACATTTCATTCCATTGGAACGAAGGGAAAATAAATGCATTTCAATGAAGACGGCTTTGACCTCAGAGTGATCAGGGTTACAACCTTGAGGTGAGGTCGATTAGAGATATACAGTAGGAGAGCTAAACAAACAGCACTTTTGCCAAGCATGACAGAAAGACGGCGCTCACCATCATCTTCTCAAAGAGGTCAATGATTTCCTTTTCGGAGAGGTTCATGGAGCGGTCGTCAAAGAGCGGCTGGGGCAGCGGCAGCTCGACCTGAGTGGGGAGGGGGTCTGTGGGGTGCTGGATGAGAGGCTTCTCCTTCTTCATCCCCTGCTTTCTGAAACTCGTAATGCGGTCACGCTGAAACACAACACAGCAGAGTTGGAGAAAATAAGTCAGGTTCAAGCGAAGGCCGCCCTTAAGAGGCCAGAGCTATTTCCAGTTTAATGTACAGAGAACTGTGTGTGATGTTGTTTCTATAAGAGAAAAATAAATACAACTGTCGAAATGAGAGTAGAAACAGAAAACCTTGGATTGGTTTGGTTGCTCTGTATGTGCATTGGTTAGGTGTATAGACGATTGCTCCGATACAAAACAGTTGCGACATTCACTGTAAATGAGTACATAAAGAATTTTGCAATTAGACATTAATAAAGGAATTGAAACGGATTAGATACACTCAAGTGGGGGTGACATTGGTTTCTGACTTCCTAAAAATATGTGCTGGTAAATGAGAAAAAGGCCATCTAAATATTATATGATAAATATGAATAAAACAGAATAAAACGGTGTGTTCACCAAATACTCACCAACATTGTCACAGCAGAACAACACGTCATTTGGTTAACAACACACTCATAATTCATCTGTTCTATGTTAAAGTTAGTCCACACTAGTCTAGTTCAATCAGGGGCAAAATAACCAAGCAAAGCATGCAACACATCAATGTTAGTTCTGTTAAGTACGTTTGTTAGTGGTCGTCATGCCGATGAACACATGTGCAGGAAGACGTAAGTGTGTCGGTGGGATGATGGCAGTCAGTGTGACAAAAAAGACAGCATGTGAATGGATCAAACGGTCCAATAGCGGTGAGAAGCACACACTATTGCTCTAATCATGTTGACATTTCATCTACATGGCTTTTAAGGGTATTAAAAAGGCCCCAGGTGGTAGCATTTCCTCCTAAGTGCTGATGTTATTGCAAACTAAATGATCTATGTGTTGTTTTCTGCAGCCGAGATGCTATGGGCTACACGTTATAACAATTATAAATTAGAATTTGCGTTTGATCACTATTGCTTGACATTAACACTATTCAACGAGCCAAAAGCTGTAAGCTGTCTACTTTTACGAGGACGTTAGCAACATTTGTATTAATAAGGGACTTTGGCCGTTAATGTTTGATTTATATCTCAAATAGAAATTTAAAATATTTGTGCTGTCATTGTGAGGCAGGATTCATATCGCAAGAAGCCGCAATAGATAAATAGACATTCCTTGAAGATTTCACAAGGTTTTTTGGTCACTCAACCTAAAATTAAAATGCATGTTTTGTTCCTGATTCAATCTTTTTTGACATCTTGTTTTGACACACAGAAGAAAAAACAAATAACTTTGGAAACCTGAAAGAAAATATTGCAATCATATTGTTAATGCAATATCCAGGACAGCGATCAAAATTTGGCAGTTCTCATATCATGCAGCACTACATTTGAGGAAGTGCTACATTTCTGCTGCTCCATTTGAGCGTAGTAAAAAAGGAGAAAAGAAAGGAAATTTAAATATTTATATATATCTATATATATATATTTGTACCATGGTTGATTAAATGTGATCAATCACAGGCGACATCAAATCAAAACACCTCTTTCCTTGAATAAAAACAGCCAAAATCATCTCAAAGCAAAAAATGTAATGTTAATTAGCACTAAATAAGAAAAAGACAATTTGATTTATAACATGACTAACATGTTATTGTAGCAGGTTAGTTGAAGTCATTTATTACTCTTTTGGCACGACCTGATCCATTCACATGTTCATGTTCCATGCAACAAAAGTTAAAAGGAAAAAAAAGTCACCAAAATGGACACCTTACCATGTCATCAGCCAATGTTTTTATGTGTATATTCTGTCGAAGGGAGGCACACAGTGAAAAGGGAGATCCAACAGAAACTGACAAGAACACAAAATGCACAGTACACATCCCACCTGAAGTGCCACATGTACATGTACCTTTTGGGATATTTCTAAATACAAAGTCATTTAAAGTAGTGAATTTGTTGCACAATACACTCTTGATAAGAGGTGGAAGAATGGGGACAGCAGTGTTTTAATTTCAGTGACATTACTTTGAATGGTATGGCACTAGAAAACATTGACCTCATTTAGAGCCAGCCAACAATTAGAACAATTATTAGATGCAAGTGTGCCCTTAAGGAACCTGTGGTCATTTCTATTTGCCCTTCAAGCCAGGTTTGCCTTCAAGGCATGATGTCACATGAAGACTATGAATAGTTTGGGTTACAGTCATGCAGAGGGCTGGGGAAGTGTTGGTTATGTGGAGAAAAGTGGTTGAAAGTTTAGGAACTTCTCCTTATTTGATGTGTGTCACACCATCGAGTATATTGTGCAAGATCACTGGCTTATATTTAGCAAAAATGTACATGTGTGGGATGTGTCAAAACTCCCCAAAAATGCTGCTTAAATACAGAATTTTAGGTGTGTATGAAGAGACGAACACTTCATCCACAAATAAAACTAAAAGTAGACAGACACAGTACCACCAAACATGCATGTTAGTGAACCTGCATAATGAAACACCAGCATCCCTCCCAGACCTTGTGTTAAAAGCAGTGGTTTGGTAATAGGAGTGACTGCAAGAGCTTTCCAAGTTTTAGTTAATATCACCTTCTGACTTTCACTAAGTTCAATGTTGGAGTAATATTCACAATATGAGCTTCTTGACAGGCGAAATATGATGTTGAACTGAGTCTCAAATTGAGAGACACAATTAGAGACAGCACAGCCAAAGGCACCTGGCTCTGTGAGGTACTCTGTTCGGGCAGTTGAGATTGAGAACACACCTAGAATTTGTGCCATATGCTGTGGCACGAGGCAGTGAAGTCCTAATGAGCAGTGAGGCGTGGGGTGGTGCTGGCCATAAAACATGCCTCCAACCGAGGATTTCTAAACTATTCTAATCAGGAGAGCAGCAAACAGGCAGCATCAGACACACACCTCCCTGTGTGCAACGTGCATCTTCATCAACTGTCGCTCTGGGCAACGCTCACAAGCACAAACACTACACTCACTCTCAACTTTTGTCACTGGCGGATCAACAGTTGCTTTGAAGCCCAGAAAACTCACCATATGCAGCCGGCATGTGCTGCTTCCCAAATGTGTTTTCAACTCACAAAAACAAATATAGAATATTCATTGAGACCAAGTTTCAGGAATTTTCAACATTTACTTTTCTACACCCGTAATGACAAGCATTTGACCTGAGCTGCAACTTCTCCCATTTCTCACTCACATGTATCATTAAGCCCAGCATTCTCTGCTTTCTTCTCAAGCTGTGTGAAACAATAGCTAATTTTCAAATGAAGTACTTAGACATTTTCTAATCAATTTAACAACAATCAAACAACAGTTTGGTTAATTGCCTTGACTTGAGGGCCTTTCCCTGCCCATTATCTTCTCAACATTGCACCAACGCAATTTAACATCTAACAATTAAGCTTGTGTGTCCTGTGGGCTTTTGTTGCTTATTAAAGTGAGCTTTTTCATCATAATAAATGTTTATTACCATGCACATATTCCTCTAAATAATCTAATCAAATTAGCTCTGGGTCTCCCCTTAATCAAATATGATTATGACTCCATGCAGATCTTTAAAAAGGAACACTCCAAACAACATTACACCACTTCATGGTACATTAAGGCACATTTCTCACAACATGGGGATTTCAAGTAACAATTACTGCAATCATTTTTATTGTGATAATTTAGATCATATACATTTATTTAAGCCACTATAACACCAGCAGAACTGGGTTTATGACAAGCAAATACCAGCAGGTGGCACATGACATCAATTTTCAGTCCAATTTAGAAAAAGACCTGTGCTCATTTTAATGTTTACTTCCCCTCTCTAGAAATAGAAAGTCGGTTTATGCAACAATAATAACAGTAATCACACTTAAGTAGAAGGCCTCAGGATAAACTAGATACTCCATTCATTTAGACAGAGAATCGAAAACTCTCACAGAAAAGCTTCGGTCATCAGAACAAACCCTGCTACAAGATATTTTTGTTACAGTAACTTATGAAAAAGTTAAATCTAGGGACTGTGTTTTAACATTATGCATAAACAATAGATTCACATGGTAATACAACAGTCACCAAGAGAGATGGTAGTCCTCCACATATCTGTAAACTGAACAAAACTGAAGGAATTGGAGGTCATTATTACAGGAAAGCACTGCTGGTGTTTACACTGTCTACACGTCGAGTCGAAAAGGGGAAAGGGAATGACACAAAGGCAGCACAGTTTGAATGGCTGGCCATGTGATCAGTGCAAACTCACTCACTGCCCTCAGGTTATCTCTCACTCTGTTTACAGACAACTTCAGCTTTCGCCTCACAACATTAAACTGATATAAACTGATATCAAAAGAATTTGTAGCTTTTGTAGACAAAGGACTTAAGGTTATGGGAAACTCCTGTAAAACTGAGAGCTTACACAGATACAGCTCTTTCAAAAAATGGCAATTGCAGTAATGTGTTCTTTTGGATTTTGTGTGCTGTATGAGTGTGAGGGTTTGAGGAGGTATTGGACCTGTGTTGGCGAAGGTGGATGTGTGGATGGGTGACTGAAGTCATATAAAGGTGGGAGGGATACAGAACATGTTGCTATTTTAACTTTTGGCATATTATTACACTTTAGGTAGCTTTTATATCACTTTAAAATTGCAGTTATTATATTTGGAACTGTTAAAAGGCACTTATCTAAAACACTGCTATACCAGCGTCAAAGGCTGTCAAAAGAATTAAATAAATAAATAAACAAGCTTTGGGTTCAAGCTTTAGGCTAATGGAGAATTAGAGCTGCAGATAATCCTGTAAAAGTGGCTGTAGGCCCATTGTTTACATCTGCTTACACAGCGCTATCCAATCCACACCAACCACTCTAAAAGCTAAAGCTCTAAATATACTGTGGTGACAGACAAACTGTTTCATTTTTCTTTGGGATGGGCAGCCCATAGAAAATCATATCTGTAAATTATGAAACAGCATCATCCACAGTAACTCATATGTGAAGATATTTACATGTGTGATGAGGCTTTAGGACCATGCACTTAGTCTCTATTCTGTGACTAAAGCATTCTTCACCACTTCCTCTCTCCTGTTTCCTGAATGCCACAAAACCCTCACATGTGGTCCATTTCCTGCCTTGCTTTACAGAAGCTATTAGATTTACTTAATAACAAATTAACTGTATATTGTGGGAATATGACACTTCAGTTCTAAACGGGGAAGGATTGGGGAAACCGGTGGGACACAATCAAAGGTGTCTGACCTGACCACTTCTCTAAAACCACAGGTTACTTGACCCTTAACTTCCCAAATACAGTATCACAACTGAAAGGTCAATTACATATTTCTGTTGGTCTTTATAAATAAATTGCATTTAAAAATTATCAAAGCATGAAAGGCAAAGATCTTGAATAAAATCTTTGTTGAAATATAATATCTTATTGTAGACATGTATCCTGTAGCCACTCTTTCCCACGTCATTAATTTATTCAACTGAGTGGCTTTGTAGGAGTGAAGCAAAATGCAGTACTTTTATATTAAAAGCAATTCTTTTGAACATTACAAAGCCTTACTGAAACTAACCATACATGTAAATGTCCCAAATGAACCATGACAAACTATATGGACGGTCTCCCCTGCCCTCATTTCCATAGCAAATGAGATTAACTGATCAGTAAGTAGTAGAGTAGTCCACATTGCCCAAATTGAACCCTGAATTCACTTTCTGAAGCAAAATGTAAGCAAGTAGCAAGTGTAAGCAAGTTTTGACATTTGGAATCTTACAAAAAGCAGTGGTTTAAACATTAAGTGTGTTGTTTAACCAAACTATAGTTTAACTCCATTAATTAAATACTTTTATTATATTTCAGGATTTTCCCAGATAATAAAACAAGTTAATATGACAAAGTATAGTAGAACAATCTCATTTACAGTCTAAAAACTAAAAACACTGAGCTGTTTGTTAAATGTCCTTGCCTCTGTTACGTATCTACATCCTGGGTCCAACTGCCAAATAGTATGATGTAATCCTGTGAAGTGACTAGTAAAGCAAACATGTCCAGGGCTTCCCATCTCCAGACCGGTTTGTCTAAAACTTACAGCAGTCTGTCTGTCCTATACCACATACAGTCTTATTACTCTGCATGCTATTGCTGCTAGGGTGTGAATTTGTACCGACAGATTTTAATGAGGCACATGGTATACACTTTGCTAACCCACCCATATGCTTGAATCACCCACAAGGAATGCAAGCCTATAGCTCCATAAATGGTAAAAGTATTCATATTCACAACTGGAGCAAACTAGCATGAACAGAGAGTTTGAATACTTGGTCCTATGTTGCTTTTAACAAGTTTGCTAGAAAACCTGATGCTCAAGTGTACCCTGGACAGCTGAAAAGTTGAAATAAACAGAGGACATGCTCCCAGGCTCCACCCAGGGATGAATAATGACTTCCTCTCCCACTGCTGTGCTCAGATTTGTGCAATAGCCACACTGCAAGTACTTCCCAAGACCTATGTGCTTGGAGCATTGAGCAACAGAGGACATGCCTGGCACTGAAAACACTTTGGGGAACAAAAAGTTGGTCAGCTCAGCTAAGAACTGAGAGCTGTCTGTCAGGGTGTTTGGAACAGGATAAGCCAGAGTTGCCCTGCTGCTGTCTGGATATCTGTCTCAAAGCAGCACCCTCAAGTGGCTCTGTGATCACATCAGGTCCTTCCTGACTTATTATAATCAAGGATAATTTTGTTTGTATCCGAGGCTTTTCGTTTCCTTGTTTGTTAGCAACAACAGGAAAACAAGAACTGGACAGTGTAAACAATAAGTCAACAATCTAACTTCATGCTACGTCTTTGGAGGAATGTGACTCAAAAGTCTCATACACACATCTGTTATTATCAGCTGACAGCAGGTTGTGAACCTTACTGTCATTACTTTGCATAGCCAAATTTAAAGATGAGTAATGCATTCTCATATTGATGTTTGTTTAGAGAGTGCTTGCAAATTTTGCACCAATCCAATGATAGCAAGAATGGCACTCTATAATTCAAGATCCAATGATGATCTCATGTCTAAGTAATGGATCCATGCAGTAATAACTCAGTGATGTCTAAGTTATGCTGCTCAGAGAAAGTCGTTCACTAATTTCCAGTCAGAACACCACTGCTCTTAAGATTGTTCTGATAAGCAAGCACACACTTTACCAACTGCTTATGGGACATACACAACTGCCCAGCTGTCTAAAGGAGAGAATGTTGATATGATGCTTTGATGGGATAAACACATCATGTACTTACAGTAAGTGCTTTGAAAAGTAATGCACTCAGTGAAAATTGATCTCTTTTGCTCAATCTCTACAGCCATTACAAGCTTGTATCAGACGGCATTAAATAGTAATCACAACAAATCAATAACTATCAAGACCTTATCAAGGGGGGATGTGCTGCCTTGACAATATGTTTGGTAGTAACATGACCTTACTTGCATGCAATACAAACTTTAACTATGTAACAATCACAGTGTATGACACAGCTGTGACAGTGACGTGAACTGTAGTTGGATGTGCACACCTACTTCTATACAACTGTAAGAACACGGCAAATACGTACCAGTTTTTTGTTTTTACCCTCATCATCCCCAGACTTCTTTTTGGAGGGTTTGTTGGGGTCGTCCCCTCCACTGGCTTGATCCATTTTGGGGGGGAAAAATACTTCCAGAAGATGAAAACAGTAGACTGTGCAGTCGTCACAACTCCACAAGGACTGGTGTAATACAAGCACTGCGTCTCCAAATTAGGTCTTTTCTGAATCCATTCCGGTGAAAAGTACAAATGAAGCGTCCACTTGCTGTTGTTTCAGCGGTCAGAGAGGCAGCTTGGAGAGGTGTGGTAGTTTCCGTCCTGAGGACTCCCCTGCCCGGCTGTAGTAAGTCAGCTCACGCCGCGTTAATGCTTTATGAAAACAGAACAGCGGCATTAGAAACATTTCATTGGTCTCCCTGACATAGAGTCCAGGGTGTAAAGTTGCATAAATGTTTTTACTCACACGTGTGAAGAGCCTTATTCGTATGCAGAAAGCAGACATGTCCAGTCAAGACAGAACAGAAGTCTAAGAACTAACATAAAGGAAAAAAATCAGTTAATGCCGATTACAAGAAAAATGCACATGCATGCGCCAATATATGCTGACAATTAAGTATATATTATCCAAACCTGTGTTATAGAAGCGTAACTAACCAAAACCCTAGTAATGAACGAGTAAAGAGACACTTTGTTTAGCTAACACTAAACAGCGAGCAAATCTTGAGGATGGTGACAGGCCCCGCGTTTGACTTATGCTAAACAATTAACTACGATCAGTAACAGCTGTGTAATTGTGTAAAATCACCGTTTCTCACACTGCTTGGGATACTTTACACTGCTGTACATTTAGCAAAGCTACGCAAAAAAAGAGAACAACTAACGCGCAACAAAAAAATAATAACAAGCGCTTATTAGCCTGTCAGACACAGCAAATTAATAAAATAGCAAAGTGTAAAAAATAGCACAAGTAATATAATTTTTTGACAATTTTGTATTGTGCTTACCTTTGCAACCAAACATGAACTCCAGGCCCACTATCGTCCCGCCTACAGCCCTCTGATTGGTTTAGAAAGCACGTCCGGCTGGGGACGTCCTGCTGCTATTGGCTCGCTTCTCTGTCAATCTCGGTGTGCGCGTGTTGTCGGCACAGACCGGAGGAGGAGCAGTATGACGTAGGGGCCAGTCCGGCGTACTCACAGCGGACGGGATGGGGTGCAGTGCAGACCATGCAGACACGGGTGCAGACAGCTGGAAGGGTGATTTATGAAATAACAAAGGGCTAACGGCGGGCGGCCGGGCGGATATTGAGGCGGGCCAATAAGAGCTATGCATGGCAAATCGAAGTCATTTTCCCATTAGACTAAATGGACTATTAGTTGTTGTACAGCTAGTCTTCTATTCTACACTGCTTTGTGTATATATTGGAAGCTATTACTCCATGTATTTTAGGCGTAAGGTTATCAAAGACTTGAGGATCCCGGGTTTTTTCCACCCCGAACTTAACTTTTTTTTTTTTATATACACACACACACACACACACACACACACACACACACACACACACCCTCCCCACCCATTAGTCTGTAATGTTCGATACTAAGGCTAGGTGTCCCTTCAATTAAACACAAAAAACCCAAACAAAACCATCATACACCTACCCTTGTTCAAAGTCATGACCAGGTTAACCGAGAAACCAAGAAAACTGCATAACGTTAATACCATAAAAATGGGAGAAAGACCTACAGACAAATTTTGAAAAGAAGGAATGGACGTTATTGGTTAAAAATATGTTGGCTCCTATGAGAGATGCCAGATCCAAGTTGACTCAATTTAACATCTTTAATAGACTTTACTGGACACCAGTCAAGATGCATAGGGCTGGGTTGTCCAGTTCAAACCTGTGTTGGAGATGCAACCTCGAAAGCGGAACCTTAACCCATATGCTTTTCCTATGCTCTTACATTAAAATATTTTGGGGGAAAGTTATGGAGAAAATTAGCTCTACCTTAGGAGTGAGCATAGAGCCAACACCAACCTTATGCATCTTGAATAAGACAAATCCAACAAAAGAAATCCCATCTCAAAAGATAAATTGGCTGAAGGTTGCTCTTACAACAGCTAAGAGAGTGATCTTAAAATATTGGAAAAACCAGGAGATCCCCACATTTACGGAGTGGTTGATAACCCTTTCAGAAACTGCTTCCTATGAACGTTTAATTTATAAAATAAATGGAAACCTAGAAATATTCAATGACACATGGGAGCCTTTTCTTAAGCAGTTAGAGTAACACTAAACTGAATTGTGACAGGCGAGGGGGGTGGGTGGGAATTAGGGGAGGGGAGCACATAAGGGGATAAAATTGAAAATCACTTCATTTCGTCAGGGCAGCCCTTTTCTTCCTTATTTTGGTTATCTTCATCATTACTGTTGTTAACAACGCTACTGATACTTTTACCGTTACCTTCATCTGTCTCACGCATTATAGCCATCATAATGACCTACAGCATGTGTTTGTTTTAGGGATGCACCGGGTGTCGCAGAAGGTGGAGGCCATGGTGCGTCGCGGCATCGCTTGAGCATTTATCTGATCGAAATATCGAACTATTTATTTAATTATTTATTGCAAACTCAGCTAAAACAAAACAAAAAATAAACAGGGCTTAAAATATGTGTGGAATCTAGCTTGTTTTTCCGATTCAATCTTTGCTTTGACTGTTATTGTATTTTTGTTGTTGTGGTTATCTTCTCTTTTTTTTTTTCTCTTTTTTTTTTTTTTTTTTACGACACTTCTGCCCGCTGAAAAACTTGCAGTTTTTGTTTAAACAGAATGTAAAATGTATGCATTGCAAAATATTGTAATTGTAACATCGCCGCGGTACTGTTCGCCGTGACACCAATCACAGTGGCAACCTCGAGCAGCCTCAGTTTGTGGTTCGGATGCTTGCTTGTTGTCTGATGATGATGATGATGATGATGATGATGATGATGATGATGATGATGATGATGACGACTAGTATCATTGTATGTTAAAATTGCTGCCCTGCAATAGAAGTAAATAAATATAATATAAAAAAAAATAAAAAAAAGAAAATACCATAAAAATGACAGCTGCTGACCTTTTTGAATTACAGAGCAAACATGATTCATTCATACACTTCAGAAGTTTTCTAAATCAAAAATTATTCTGTGTCATGTTCACTATTATGGTAGAAATCCCAATATTGCAATTAAAATACTAATTATAACAGAATGACAGTATCTGCAATCCCAGAAATTAAAGCAAAAGCTATTAGTGCTGCTACTTGATTTAAAAAAAAACTAATGGACTTCAAATTAGACATGAAAGGTACCAGATCAATTTTAGATCAGATAACTTGCATATCTGTTGTCCTTAACATTGTATTATTTCTCATTTCAAGTAGTTTTCTAATCATCAGTATCAATTTTTACATTACATTTGTATTGGTTGAGTCACAAGCCTGTTGTTTCTTATTTTTCAGTTAGATTCTTCAGGATTTTTCTCTTTAGAAATACTTCCAGCCTATTCTAAAACGTCACAAACTTGTAACTCAGACTGTTTTGTTTTTGTTGTTTTCTTCAGCACAGTGGCAGAGTAGTTAAACCTTTCCTCCCTGGAAAGAACTTCATGAACTTTGTGTATGTAAATGGAATCACTTGGAAATGTGGATTGGAATCACTCTGAAATGTTATATATTTGAAAACTGGTTGTTCAAGTTATTAGATTAAATGTGTCAACATGACATATAATAAATCTTCCCTGCAACAAGAAGCAAATCTGTCAGGTCACGTTTTGTTTTAATAGATATTTTTACAGAGAAATTCTCCAACACTTATTTTGTCAGAAACAAATTGAATCTCTGTAAAGTTATCTTATGCATTTAGAACAGTGTAACCTGTCACAGTGATTTATACAGAGCATATTTTTCTTATTGTCATAAATCATATCTACAACAGCGCAATTGATGATGAGCAGAAGGAATTCCAGACTAAACAACATCACGAGATAAATGACTCAACCGAATTTTCATCTTTTTTTTTATTGCAACAGAGTGCATTGTTGTTGCATAAAACTTTTATGAAAGTTTCAATAAAGATAGTCTAAATCAAGTCATACCTATAAAAAAATATTTGTGTTGCAAAGTGCTGATGTATCTGAATTCAAGAGACAGCAGACATTCATAAGTCAGGCATGTAAAATGCTAATGTGGTGAAAATAATGAACTTTGCTTTACAAACAACCAAACAACTAACAACCTGAGGACACGGCAGCCAGTGGTTAGCGCTCGTGCTTAACAGCTAGAAGGTCCCGGGTTCAACTCCCACTGGATGGGGCCTTTGTGTGTCTCCTCGCGTCTGTGTAAGTTTCCCCTACCACTAAAACATGTACAATAGGCCACGATGAATGATGTGCGTGTGTGAATGTATGGTGGTGGTCAGAGGGACCGTTGGCACAGAAGTGTGCATGTCTGTGAAAAGCACTATATACAGTTGTACCAATAAGTTTACATACCCTGATGGATTTTTTGGATTTTTTTGGTTGCCATTTCACAAAGAATATGAATAAAAACACAAAAGTTTTTTTTTTTCCACTCATAGTCAGTGATGTTGTAAAGTGATTTATTGTGGAAAAAAATTTGTAAACTCAATTTAAATCACCATAACAAAATGAAATACCAAAATGACCTCAATGACAGCTTGGAGTCTTTTGTGGTAGTTGTGGAGAAGGTTCTATATATAATGTAATGGTAAAGCGGCCCGTTCTTCTTGGCAAAAAGCCTCCACTTCTCACAAAAGATTCCAAACTGTCATTGATGATAAAGGGGGAAATACACAGTATTAAGAACTGGGGTGTGTAAACTTTTCAAACGGGTCATTTTGGTATTTTATTTTGTTATGGTGATTTGAAATGAGTTCACACATTTTTTTCACAATAAATGAAGCCTAGTCGTTAATTCAACCTGGGAGACTACTGTCAGCATCACCTACCTCCAGCCAATGATCGCTTAAGAGAGGGCCACACCTCCACTTCAGCCAATCATCCCCCTTGGTCCCGCTTCTAAGCCCCAGCAATCATGGTCCATTCGCTTCCCAGCTGCGCTGCGACCCACCTCCACCCCATCTCCGCTTCTTCCGTCCACGGCTTCTACCTGCTGCATCTTCACGGGTCTCTATACCACCACCAGTGTCCAGGCTCCGGGGAAGACATCCCTAATTACAAGCTGTTCATCCATACAGACTTTCATACATCGATGTCTACCACCGTGGTCTGATCGCCAAAACTAATATACATGTCAATAAATCTTCCTAATCACTGCATTTGTCTGTTTGAGTCTATCCAGGTTGAAATTACTTCACTGACCATGAGGGGAAAAAAGGTTTTTGAGTTTTCACACATATTCTTTGAGAAATGGCCAAAAAAATATAATCCACCAGGGTGTGCAAACTTAGTGGCACAAACTTCTTCTTCTTCTTCTTCTTCTTCTTCTTCTTCTTCTTCTTCTTCTTCTTCTTCTTCTTCTTCTTCTTCTTCTTCTTCTTCTTCTTCTTCTTCTTCTTCTTCTTCTTCTTCTTAGACTTTATAACCCTAAAAGCAATGTGCTTCATAGAAGTCCCATTCACATACACATGAGATTGATTTTAAACAATTACTTTTATGACCATATTATTGTTTTGCATATCTTTCTGTTTTCTAACTTTGAGCCGGACATGCTTAAACTTAAAAAGGAGCATGCTTCCTTCGAAGATATAGCAATAGAGCTAAGGGGTGATTTTGAAAATAAAGTCAACGTCAGCAGAAATAAAACTGAAAAACATAATAGTGAAAAGCTCATAAAACAGGAAGCCCTATCTCTGCTCGTTTAGCGTCTTGTGTAAAGGCAAGTCCCTAAAGAGTCTACCTTCTTCTGGGGCAAGTTAAATGAAATGAAAAAGGGATACAGAGCTAGAGATAGCAGTCATTAAGGTATAAATGCAACCTCATAACAACGTTATGGAAGCACAATAAAAGCGCAATCACACGTCATGTACCCATTCTTCTAACAACATTCTCCAATGAAAGGTATCGCGGGAACACTAAACCAAATGAATGAGGTTATAAGCTGCACATTATTAGTGTAGGTTAAATGAGAAGGCAAGGTATTGTCTATTTTTGGTCTTCAAAAGTTGCCAAATTCTTCCCCACTGCTCTGATGGTGTGGAGCCGCAGTCAGGCGTAAGTGCTCTCTCGGAGAGGAAAAGGGCAGCTTTGGGAGAGGAAACACTAGCAGATCTCCCTGGTGGGAAGCTCCGTTCTTCTTTTTATAGATTTTGACAAAATACATTGACTCTCGATAAATCCTTCAAAAGTATCTCTTCCCAGTATGGAAGCGTTGAATAATGAGGGAAAAGTCCAAGTTAAAAGAGCCTAAAAGTTAGTCCTGCCAAAAAAAGATGATACATCAAAAAAAGTTTAGGTCTAGGGTTAATTGGTCACGAAGATATAGCTTTGGCGATATAAAACGTAGGAAACTGTGAATGGTGCTGAACAAATAATAAGCTGTTATGACACCTGCCACAGAGGGACAGAATTCTGAGGAGGTTAAACATGGCACACAGTCAATGAAGACGTTCAACATCAGAATGAGATGCTCCTTTAGAAATTGTTACAGAAAATTGTTAAAGAGCCCAACAGCCTACAATCCTTCAAGTAATTAAAATCACTGCACCCCTATACTGGGGTATAAAGTGATGCAGGTTTCGAAACAAAAGTTTGACCAGTTGTGTTGCTGTTTACATTATCATTGTAGTGCATTGATCTAAATGTAACCCTAGAGAGGTAGTAGCCTATAATAATGCGTACAGACCAGTTGACTATTTTTCATTTTACAGCAGTCATTTCAGTTTATTGATTATATTTGTTTACATTATGTGTCAGTGTATCACAAAGGGGACTCCAATGCCACTCCCTTAGGTCAAGCAGTCAAGTACCCCTAAACCTTTAACTATGGAGGAGCTTTGATGATTGTTTTGTGGCTTCACCGAAAACACTGCCATCTGCTTCACGTGTCTCACTCTCTCTTTTGATAGCCGTGTATGGTGATTTCAAACAGCACAGCAGCAGTCATATTATCTTCTAACCTGTGATGATCGCCATAAGGTTTTTAAAGCTTATCCAGACCAATTTACTTCACAACACACTGAAAGCTCACAGCCATTCTTGGTGACACAACAAGGTCTCCAGCAAAATAAAACTGCCCTTGACATGTGTGTGGTTTTGTTTGCAAGCAACTCACACATCTTCATTCACCTAATCTTTCCATGGGTTAAACGTCCACTGCAGTCATTTGGATCTGTTCTATATATGTTCCTTTTGAGTAATGGCATTACAGAAAGTACTGGCTGTCAACAATCCAACAATAATCACATCAAATAATGAGAATGATGATAAAGACACAGTGATAAATGTAAATAAAATCAGCTATGTTTAGTTTACACATTACATAGAATTGCACTGTACTGTGAACATATTTCTAAAACAGATGAATAACTGATTATAAAAATAAATATGTAGTGTATTTTAATATCTGTGATAGTACTCCCACAGGGGCAGTTTCCATCATCTTTCCTGATGCCTCACAACAGATCTAGTGTGTCGCCACTAAGTCCTATTCCATCCTTTTCATGACAAGGATGGAACTAACCAACCAATTATCCCAAAACCAGATAAAGACAAAGCAGTCCATGAAAA
This sequence comes from Gobius niger, assembly GCF_951799975.1. NCBI lineage: Eukaryota > Metazoa > Chordata > Actinopteri > Gobiiformes > Gobiidae > Gobius > Gobius niger. The sequence goes on along the minus strand of NC_136856.1, from coordinate 23,084,910 downwards.
GCTACACAAAGAGTGACTGGAGAATCCCCCCTCAGGCTAGAAGAACCACCTGAGTGGTGCCGTCTTAATTGCAAGTTTGGACTAGGCCTATCAGCCAAGTGCCCATATCTTATTTTGTTTAATTAGAAGTAATTGCATTGAGCCAACATGTAGCATCACTTGTAATGTTTATTTATCTGGAGGGTGGGTTTTACAAGAAGTAACAAAGACAAATGAAAACGAAAGGCGTCTTCATGATCAGCACCATCTGTTTGTTTCAGAGTTGGATTTAAAAAAAAAAAAAAAAAAGTAATTGGGAGGCAGAGTGCGGCTAACCAACAGTGACATCTACAGGCTGATCAGAAAATATCAACAACGCAATGTTCTGTAACATCTGAGGGCAAAATAGCTACACAATTTACACATTTCTAATTTATTATTAAGGGCCACTGGATATCTGCTTATACTTCTGACAGCTAGCCTAAAGTACTAATGCGTACATATGGTGATATAATATGACAGACTAAAGAGCCATTTAGGATCAAATCTGCAAATCTGCAAGTCTGCAAGGTCAGCTGTGCAGGGAGCTACACAGCCGTCACATGATTTATGCGAATATAGATGTGTGCCTTATTTGCATATAACCTATATTCAAATGTAGAAAAAGTCATTTAAAGGCACAGCATTGCACTGTACATATCCCTCTTTGGAACGATTTCAAATGATCTCCAATTAAGCTGTGATCCGGGCCGAGAAAGCCACTTGTTACTTGCTCTGATCAGGTGCGTGCTGAAACCAGAGGACGGTGATTGGTAAATTGTGTCTCTAAGTGGCCCCCGCAGCCCGTCTTTGTTTTGTGCCGGCTAAGATACACATTATGTCCCGCAGATTGGAGGCCTCGCAGTTCCTTGCCGCCTATTCCCCCCCTACCACTAATAAAACATAGTCTACCCATTGCTACTCCTCACCCCCATACCATTTTGCGACTTTGGAGGGGAAGCAAACGAGAGGTCCTCAGTGTGAAATGGATGCGCAATCACGGAGTCCTTTTCCTTTTGACGGTTATTGCCAGCACACTTTTGGCTTTTCTTGGAGGCCACCATAAAGACGATAGGGGAAATGACAATGGGCAGGGCAGGCGCCGTGGAGTGGGAGCATTAAGCCGCAAGCAGCAGAACGGATAGCTTTGACACTATGGGATCTCTCAAATCGCCATGCTGGGCCACCTACATGGTGCGGCAATAAGCAACAAGACAGGCAGCATTTTTCATCACAGAAGGGGAGCTCGTTTGGCGACAATGGAGACAGACCCGGCGCGTCTTTGGCTGACACTTTGCTTGTAATGGGGATGTGAAGTGTTGTCAAGGAACAGCCTCACAGCAGTGGGACAAAGCTTTCATTAAGGCTTAAAATGAGCAGCATCACTATCGGAACATGTCTGGAGGGCATTTTAGTTCAGGTAAAGCAATGGTCAAAAATAAATGGGGCAATTCAATACTTGTTGCGGCATCAACACATACTATGTTTCAGACAAGACATCAAGGTAAGGTTTGTTAAGTATGCTGGCAAAAAAATTACATTGTACACATTAAGGAAAATATTTTACAACTAGAAAATGTTTCATTCCCTGTTTGAAAATGAGATCAGATAATGTACATAAATTAAACATTGTCACAAAAAAAAGATATAATCTTTTATTCGCTACTAACAAGGGTGTAGGTTATTCTAAGTCCTCTGTTATGAACAAATGAAGACGGAATGTAAGCACGTACGTTTTTAGTGCTTCTACACTAAGTGACACACAATCATGAAGTGAACCACAGTTTTCAGGTTTTTCCACAAATTCTCGATTGGATTTTGGTCTGGACACTTGGATATTTTTTGATTTTCAACCATTCCATTGTTGCCCTGGCCTCATCTGACCAAATCATGGTTCTCATGGTTTTCCTTTAAAAATGTCTTCTTCTTGCCACTCTGTCGTAAAGGTCATATTTGTGCAGTTTACGACTAATAGTTGTTCTGTGTACAGTTTCCCCCACTTGAGCTGCAGCTCTCCGCAGTTCATCCAGGGTCATCATAGGCTTCTTGGTAACAGCTCTGGTCAGTGCTCCCCTTGTTCGATCAGTAAGTTTCGGAGGACGGCCAGGTCTTGGTAGGTTTGCAGCGATGCCAAACTCTTTCCATTCCTGGATAGTGTTTTTAAAACTGTACTTTGAGAGAAGCTTTGGAAATCTTTCTATAACCTAACCCAGCTTTATACTTCTCTACAACTTTATTCCGGACCTGTCTGGTGTGTTCTTGGACTTGATGCTGTCTGCCACCGTTTTTCTTTACTGTGATATGCTCTTACCTGAGCTTAGACGAGATTATATTATGATATGTACCTCTCTGGTCTTTGTGTGCGCCCGTGGAGGAGTGTGGTAGCTTCCAACTTCACCCCCATTTGGAGCTATAGGAATACATTGGGAGAGGCTAAATGCTAACAACATCTTTGGTGCTTTTCGCATGACTGACAGGTACTTATCTAAGCTCAGGTAAGAACATATCTCATTGTGGGAAAACGGTGGCCTATTCCTTTAACAGACCATCACAGAGCAGCTGTATTTGAACTGACATTAGATTACACACAGGTAGACTCTATTTAGTCATTAGGACAACATGAGATCATTCAGAAATCATCAGGCAACTTCTCAAGGCAATTTGTTGCACTAAAAGGAGAGGGGTACGGATAGTTTTGCACATTACACTTTTCAGATTTTATTCATAAAAAAAGTTCAAAATCATGTATACATTTTCTTTCACTTCACGATTGTGTGTCACTTAGTGTGTGTCTTTCACATAAAATTTAAACTAAATATATTTATGTTTGTGGGCCATAGTAAGGCAAAATGTTGAAAAGTTAAAGGGGTACGGATACTTTTTCAACCCACCTGGGCCTACACTTTGATGCAACTAACTGACGCAAGTTATTTTAAATAATGATATGTCCCTGATCTCAGCAACTAATCAGAATCCCCTTTTGAAAAATCTGTTTCTCTCACCTGGCTTTGTCATCTTTTAAACTATCACTTTAACAGTTTTAATGAATCACGCCTCACCTTGTAACCATATGCACTGCTAAAGTGCTGAATAACAATCAGTACTTGGAACTGTGTGTTCTTGACTCCTTAGATGTAGCCTAATTGTATGTATTCTTAATTATTATAGTGTCACGAGACTCACGACAAGAAAAAGTCTTTATAACCATAAGTGCATTAGAGTAAGATGTCTTGCCTTGTGCATCGCAAAATAGCATTTCAGCTTAAAAAAAATAGCCTAGTAGCAACTATGTAGCAGCAATGTTTGCACACAGAACAGCATAAGAAACCTTCGAAGATGGGTATAAAACTGTGTTCTTCTGATAAAAACATACCAGCAAAAATATCTAAACATAAACAATATTTTTTTCATAAACAGAAAATATTAAGCATTTCAAGCAAATACCAACTCAGAAAACACAAAGTGCAGTGTAGAATTCCTCTCAACAGCATGTTACAAAACAAACACATGCAGCTTATTTTTACCCAGAGGCCGCCTTATAAATACCAGACATCTTTGGCATCTGCACTCTCTTTGTTGAATAATTGATAAACTGGTGAAACTATAAACATAGATTTACAGAAGCAGCGCTCTGTAAAACTTTCCGTGAGTGTCAAAAATAGTGCTTTCTTTTATTGACTTGTATGAGTCACGTAGTTCGGTTGCCAATGCTTTTTCCTCCTCTCACTGCAGGATTTCGTACTATAAAGAACGTGTACTAGCTGCTTTACACTTTTGAGTGTGAACAGTGCAAACATGGATCGGAAAGGTATCTGCATTTGCTAATTTCATAATGATGTGGGTTGTTTGGACACCAAAAAATACCTGAAATCATGCTTCATTGATAATTTGAATATAGCATTCACATACAGACAAAATGGACCTCCATAACAAGCAATATTTAGATTTATGATTTATCAACTTATTTCATTTTTACCGACTATCCGAGCCTTACTGTGCAGAATTTCCATGTTTGCATCTTCACAACATGCCTAATTGGTTAATCATCCAGTTAAGTAGTTTTATAAAAGTTTACGTAGAAAAATAGGTCCCCTCCGAGGTATAACTTGCACCAGCCTTGGCAACTACCTGGGCATGGAGGCGTAACTGCACTGTTGACAAGCCTCTCCTGGCATCACGTTGTTCAAGCACCCATTTGCAAACTCCTTCCTGTAGCTGTGGCCATCTAGCGCTCACTCCACACTTTCTTTCTGCTGCTCAATTACCGTTTTTTAAATCTTCAGTGGTACAGGAGTAGCAGACTGGTATACAAGCCTAGTGACTGTCAGTGTGAAAGTAGCAAACATGTCTAATTATATATTTTGATATATAAGTCGCACCTGAGTATAAGTCGCACCCCCAGCCAAACTATGCACAAAAGTGCGACTTATAGTCCGGAAAATCTGTACTAAAATTTGGGGAAAAAGGATGAAATACCCACATACATTAAAGCAAATCTTGAATAAAAACTACTGCTATGAATAAATGTGGCTCAAAATGTTACCTAAGTATAGGTTAAACATGTTAGATCTCATACCCGGTAACAATCTGCATGGGCCTACTGCATAAGCCTCAACGTTTCTTGAAGCAAGTTCTCCGTGGTGATCAGGAAACTTATTATGGGGCATCATGTTTTCATTATCACCCAGATGACATCTTGATCACTCTGATTTATTCTGCCTCATTCAATCTGTTTAAGAAGTCGGTAGAAGAACCCGCTTGTACACATGACACAGTGGATGAGGACCACAGGCACATCCACTTTGGGAACAGAATCCATTATGAACTGCCTGTCAGCTCTTCACTCGTCTCCCAGTGATTTCTGTTCACCAGGAAGAGATTACTTCTCTGAGAGACAATAACTCTGGTTATTAATTGAATGTTCATAGAAGAACAACTCAATAGTCTGTCACTGAGTTCAAAGATTTTTTTATTAGGTGGTACTACAGTTTTATGAGCACAGACACACAAGAGGCTTTTTAACTTTAATTATCTGAAAGAATAGACCTACTGCTTATCCCCCCCCCTTACTGCATATCCAGAAAGATACCCCACAATTTTTTCTTGTGGATGGAAGGGGTGGGATGTGAGTGGATTTTATTTTGTTTAGTTCATAGTTTAGTTTTCTTTTTATAATACATTTAAACATAAAAAAGTAAAATAAGTAAAGAAAAATCATGATTGAAAGATGAACACAAAAGTTGATTAACCAATGTTGTTTTAAAGGCTGAACATCCTTGAGAGCGTGTGTATGAAGCCTTTAGATCCTTTGAAATGCTTGCTGAAGGACTTGTTTGTTTTAGAGGTAAACAGGGCTGTTGACTGTCACGTATTTGTTGAAATTCCATTTTGCTGAAGGACATCTGTTATTCTGTCTTGCCTCTTTACGCTAAACTCAGAGCTGGATTCTAAAGGCACCATGTAGTGCTGTTCTAAACAACATTCTTTTCAAGAGCAAGTCACAAAACGGCAAAGGAAGGAGCCTTGGATGAGGGCTTTGATTTCTGGGATCACAATGCCCTCCTGTGGTAAGTGTGTGCACTCAATAACCTCTGCCACTGTGCACTTCTCAATGTCCTTCGGCATCCTTGATTCTATCTCTTGTGGTTATTGAAGAAAATAATAGGCCACGAGTTGTTGTTTTTTTGAGCTGACATAGAATAATTGGGGTGTTAACAGTGACAACACGAGGGGGCCACTCAATGACAAATATCAGCAATTAACCCAGAAGATGACCCAGACTTGCTTGACCGCGCCACTCAAAGCAAACAAATTTACCTCCTGCTGCAAAGTCAAGCTCAGCAGGCAAATATATAATCTATTGTGTCAACACTATCGCTCGAGCATTTAATCGTCTAGATTAGATTGACCTTATGGGAAACACAAATGTTGAATTTTCAATTAATCAGCCTATTGTATGCTTCAAGTAAGTGGGTCTCTTGTATGAACACAATAATATACACAAATATCCTATAGATATAGCCTACTAATGAAACAATCTAAAAGGGCCAAGACTAACCATTTTATCAACTCTATTTCATTGTGTAGTCTGACAGGACAGGACAATACCTTTCATCAGTAATTGTCAACTTGCTCTCAATTTTTCCCTTATAGTTTATTATTTTTGGTATGTAGAACACACAAACTTGTAAAATTGTATTTGAGCAGTGTAATAAAAAACATTGAATAATGTGTTCTGCATCACAGCATATAATTGTAAATGTATTATTTTTCAACAGAAATCTGCTGAGATCTTTATATGCCCACTTGGGGGCAGTACAAACCTTTTGAATTTTTTTACTATTTTAACAGCTGGGCGCAAAGGTAATCACAATTGATCATTTGTATTTTTAATTTTTTTGGAGAATGCATGATGTCTGTAAATAAATCATGCATATACCCAATACATTAGGCTACACTATAAAGAGAGTGGACAGAAACATTGTGAATGTGAATGAATGTGTGTGCTCTTAATAAAGCCATTATTGCTATACTTTTAAACCAAATGTATTATTCATTAGGGGTTCAGAAACATATATTCATTTCAACAATAACCATTCATAAATCAAAGAATAGTTTGATTCTGTAAAGAAAAGGTATGGTTCTTAATTAATGGGTTGGGACCCAAAAGTGCATCACAGGATCATTTTCAGAGGCTTGCAGCTCTTTGTCTGCTCAGTCTGGATTTGACTAATTTAATCAGTTTGTAAATGTACATTTCCATTAAAAATTTGCAATGTGCATCCCACTTATTGCAATACAATAGCCGTGATGATAATACTGTATTCACATGGTTGTATGAATCATTTCGCATACACTCAGTTGCCCTGATAGAAATGTCACTAAGTCTCTCTAAGATAAATGTTCTCGATGGACAGATTGGGGTGCTGTGAATTCCAGGATGTTAAAAGGGGTCTTGGCACGAACAGCAGTGCCCCTTGTCACACACTACTAAACTGTTTGGTGTCCATCTGTGTGCACTCCTAATGCATTCTGGCTCAAATGGTTCCTACTTCCACCTGTGAAATCATGACTCCTCTCACACCATTTTAACTGCTTTCCAAAGTAAAGAGGTGATGTTCTACAAATACCCAGTAGAGGGAGCTACTGGCTTTTTTTCGTCGATCCACATAAATATTAAATTTATGTGTGAGGCCGAGACGGAATAGAATAAGAATAGAATAGATATTTTTGGTTGCATCTACTTGCTTGTAGCACTCCAATGCCCCGTGTTTGATTCCCAAAGCAGGTGGAGAGTCATTTGTATGTTCTCCCCCCGGATAAGGTTCAGGCAAGTGCTTCATTTTACCCCTTCAAAAATAAAAGATACTTCTTCTGACCAAGAGTCATGATTTGGGGACAAAAAAATGGAAACAAATACAAGCAAGTTCATCACACGAGGCAACCATCTAAGGACAAACTTTTATTCTGCTTAAAACCATATCAGTGTGAATTTTCAGATACTTTATCCAGCACAAGGGCCCGGTCACCAATTGAAAACTACCCATCACTTTATTCCTTGTCTCACTTTGAGTAAGTGTGGATTTGACAAAAAACAGCCTGTCAAATTAGAATTAAGGCTGCCCTACTTATCCACTTAGAAGAAGAAGAAGAAGAAGAAAAACTCTTCCCATGTGACTTGCTTGTGGATGGAAAGGGACCTCTTTTATGTGTCTCTTTCCTTTATCTTCACGGCACATTTCCTCAGCATCTCAGCTGACAAGATACAGTAACCGTGCACACAAAAATCTAAGCTGAATTGATAATCTCAGGGTGGCCTCAGAACAAAAGTGGAATTAATGAGCCGGGAGTTGAACAATTCAGATCTACATTGTACAAGTCGAGTTTAATACATTTTTTAACGTTCACAAGAGGATATTTAATAATGATAATAGACTTGGCTTCAGCGAATTTCAGAACAGATGGATGTAAAAAGAAGAGACAAAATTATTTTTTATAGCATTTAATCTATATAAATTGTGTATTGATTAAATGCTGTTTAAAGTGTATTATTAAAGATCCAATTTTATACTTCATTCTGGCCAAGAAAAACTTTTGGATAGCTTGAATTGATATATTATCCTTTTACCATTTCCAAATTTAATGATGCATTGTATTTAAAGACAGACTTTCTGATTTATACTGAGGGACATTTTGTGGAGAGCAGGATCTTTCACTTTCAGAAAGTCTCTTCAGTGGGAGTAGTAGAATGGTCTTTATAAATGGAAGGTAAGGGTGAGGGTGATTTTTATTATTGGAAGTTGGCATACTGTCATATTTTTTTCTTGGATTTGTTTCTTAACACTCTGCCTTTATATGAAAGTGATCTGTAAATGAGTGGCTGGTGGTGAGAGAAGCCATTGGCACAGATTGGTAGCTATGTCTGTCTGTAAATGGCTGCTGTGGCTACTTTAGTTGCTGACCACCACTGGGTGTGGGGAGTATGAATACTGCAAAGCATCTTTTATGATTATGAGCAGTGAGGCTTGGACACATGAACAATTGCCACTTATGGGGAATGGAGCATGCAAAAATACAATCAACAAAACATGTATGATGCAAATGTATATGTGTATGCCATAAACATGTCCATAAACAAGCAGCAACCTCCCTCTCTCTTGGTACAGCTGCATTTTTCCCCCCCTTTGTCTACAAACTGCCTTTGTGGTTTCTGTGTTCCACATACTTCTGTACATCGGTGGATTTTAATAAATTTTTACTACAGAGTATGTCGTATGTATATATAAGGTATTATTATAAGTATAATGGTCCTGAAGAAGCAGCTTTTTAAAAGCAAACAGCTAGCTTATCAGCTAAACCCATTTGAGACCTACAAATTTCTTCTTCTGAGACACTGAAGAGGCACTAAGAGCCCCCGACACCTGCAGCACAGTGGAGGCATCACAGGAGGAGCTACAGGAAACAAAAAAGGGACAAGCAAGGAGGTATCCACGCGAGACTCACAGCTAAGCCACACATGCCTTCTAGTGATCTGGCTAAAGGACATTCACTGGAGAATAAAACAGACGAACTTCTGGTGAAAGACTGTCAGCGGAGGGAGCTGCGCAGGAGGAAGAGGAAGGATGAGGAGCTGACCAGTCCAGGACACCACGCTCTGAAACAGAGACAAACCCAGGAGGCGCTGCACCGTTTCAGGTTCAGAGGAGACTGAAGGCAGCCAGCCAGGTTTCCTCCAGGTGCTACGGTTTCCCCAACCTCCAAAAACATGCAGGTCAGGTTGGCCCATAGTGGCGACGCGGCTCAGTTGCAGAGGCTCAGGACAAACACCTGAGCAAAATGTTGTTGTACACTTGTACAAATAAAGCACTTACTTACTTACTTACTCATAATGAGTCTGATGATGGTATATGGTGTTTTCCAGGAACAATGGGGAGATTTGGCTCATGACTTTTTATGGTATATAGGAGGACACAAGAACACACAAAATGGGGGATTCCATATAAAATACACTACTCAAGGCTTTCATTTAGTGAAGAAAATATAGATAGCCTGAAAAGAGAAAATAAAATAGGAAAAGCAAGATTTAAAAAAGATAAGATGCTTTGGTGACAACATATTTGTACTTAAACAAAACAAACTAAACTACTTACTATTTGAATACACACTCACTCCAACAGAGAAATCTAATTTACCACTGCTCCAACACATCAGCAGCTAGTTATTATGGCACCATTAGCTGCACTGGGGCTGTGTTGGCTAATCCTACCCGCAGCAATCCCGATAAACTGCTCGTAGGCAGCTCACGGTGCACTATTTTCCGTCTTTGCTTCCCAAAGCTTTACAACAGGCACCAAAGAGGGACTACATGCAACTCCCAAGACAATAGACGATTCTGCATAGACCAATATCCACAAGGCTATAATGTGAGTGCCATAAATAACTACGGTTTGTTGATATCTTTGAGGCGTTTATATTGTATTCTTCCATACTGGCTTGTGTCGAGGTTCACCATTGCACTAAGATTCATCGTTTATTCATTTGGCTTATGTTTCTATCTTCTATGCCAAATTACAACTACAACTAGAATTGACAAAATTTAAACGCCATTTCATTGCTCAACATCCTCATCTAAATAGCAGAGAAAAAACAAATCAGTTTTCGGGGTAAACTGGGAAAAAATGCATTGAATTGAGTGGTTTACAAATTTAGTCGACACATTTGGGAAGGGGTGTAAATGTGTGTGTAAAAACCTCAATCTATCACAGCTTTTTGCCCATGTGTTTTGAAACGCATCAGCTCACGGTTAAAAAGGATCTGGCCGACTTGCTGGTTCCATTGGGCTGTTTTCTGCTTGAAAGCTGGGAGTCATAAAGATATATGCCAGCTCTATGCTAGCATGTGTGTACTCATGTGGATATTTATGTGTGGGGGTCGAAATGTTCACCACAGCAGCTGCTTATCAGGCTGACCATGTTCTCCCAGACTCTCAAACTAGAAGAACTGCAACTTATCTGTGCTTGGGTCCGGAAAGTATCCAAAGACCAGTATCCCAAATGGAAAAGATAAAATATGATGGTGGGAAAATAATTTGGAGATATAGCAATGAAAGGCAAAATGAGTAATGGCAAAGTCAGGGGAAACGCTCCGGGGCGTGATCTGGAAATGACCTGAGCTGCAAATTCAATGACCTTCAGTGAGTTAAATACATTATTATTTCACACCTTTTATCCCCCTTAGGCTAAAGATGGTGAGCAGTTTCATAGGGCAGGTGCCATATGCCACAATAACTTGACCCACCAAGGTGACAAAACTTTTAGTCCTGCAGCATACACTTGCAATGGGTGTGTGTGAGAAAGAAGAACAAAACCCCTACATTGTGTGAAGTGCTTTGGGTGATATTTCAAATGACCAGTGTTCTGGACCACAAAAAACACAAAAAACAATGAATAGCTTGTAGTATCCCCTAAATAATAGTAGTGTGATCAGTATCAGACAAGCAAAAATGTTGGCCTTAAAAATTCTCATCAGTGCATCTTTAGCTTACAACAAGCCCTGTCCAATGAACATTTGTCTGGATATTAGGCTCAAATGTCTATGTTTTTTTTTTTCATTCAAGACTTGTCAAAAGATGAAAAATGAGCAAGAAAGACGGACAAAGAGGGGTTTATATGCTCTAAATAGCACATTACCATAATGACGTTTCAATATCTAATTGTGATGAATTTTAATAATTGTCTTGGCAGATCAATAAAAGCACGCCTCAACAGCCCCCGGGGACGCTGAAAACTCTATGCCACTCTTTCTGCTCTTGCACCTTTCTCACTGACGGTGTTTAATGAGAAGAAGTTTGCCACGAGGGATGAGCAAAAACATCAAAAAGAGCTGAGCAAAGACTTTTACCCGAGGTCCAGTTACGTTGATGAGTCTCTAACGCACTCCAAAGGGACTGTTGACTTGGCTTCTTCTTTTCTTTCGTCGGGGAAAGAAACCTTGAAAGAAAATGGCTGGTACAGACAAATCTGCAGGTGTTTCATTTGCGTTTGACTTTTCACAAATTCAGACCAAGTGAGGAAGTTGTGTAATGTTGGGGGCTATGGATATATGGGATGATTTGAAGAAGTTATTGCAATTAAAATTGAAAAACCAGGTGAGAGCACACTTTGTATTGCCAGGGAGGACAGGAGCAGGGCGATGGCGTGATGCTTATCAATCTATTATGATGTACTGCTATCTGCTTTGCTCATGGTTTCACTGTGCACACCCAGCCAATGTTTACTGACACTAAAACGATTCCATAAATTGCCCCATATGTTTCTCCGCTCTATAATGAACACGGATGACTAAAAGCATGTCATTTGAGTTGTACACGAACAGAAATGTGCTCCAGACAAATGCTTTTCTCATGTTGTGTCTCTTGGTTTCACTTACATGGCGCTGGAGATCTGATCGTCCATCTTGGATTGTTCCGACTCCATCCATAACTGATCTAACTTCATTTTACAGTGCATTGCATTCTGTTCCGTTGCGGTGCACTTGCTATTTTTCCCTGACAATCTTTTTCTAACTTCATTTGTTGATTTCCTTTCCCTCATTGCATTTGATTTCGCCTCAGTCAATCTTCGCACCTCTCTTCGCCTGCCTTCCCCATATTCATTTGTCTGGAAAAACTCACGCGTCAGATGAATGAACTGTATGCTCATTAAACATGACACTGCAAAATAGAATAGGCCTGTTGTCTATTGAACATTGGACTAGCATAATGAGAGGAAACAAAACAAGACTACAGTCAGTCAATCGAGACACACAAATGGTTATCATTACAGCACAGGCTACCTTCACTAATCTCACTTTGCCACAGTCAAAAAGCAATATGTGTTGGCAACGCATTACGATGTTTAAAATAGCAGCACCATCAATGAGGGTTAAAATGCTTTCTCAACAATGTAATGTGCCAAATCAGAAATCCATAAATAAAGTGAATAACTCATTTTGGATACACAATAGAAAGGCCATTATAGGCCATTGACTCTCGCAGGCGCCTGCTGCTGCCATTTATTATGATACATAAATATTTTTTAGCATGTATGTAATCTATTGGCAGTAAAGCTGTTGCACCAACCATGTCTGTATAACAACTTGCCACGCCACTCCATGTGTGCGACATTATTGATCTTTTAGGCGGGAAATTAGATGGAAAGCATAAGAAAACGCCATTTGTCATGCTGAGTAAAATGACAGATTGATAGCAATGTTCATTCAAATGGTTTACATTCTAATAGAAAGTCATAATTTAAAACTTGTTTAATGCACTACTGCAGTATCATTTTGTTTATGGGCTTGATGCATGAAAACATTTGCTGTAAAATTGTCAGCAATGGATCAAGCAATGAGGCGGAAAGCAGAGGCAAGTAAAAACCGTGCGACAAATGGATGTGCTGAATTAGACGCGGCAGGGGTCGAGGGGGGACTCCTTCCAATACAGTGGATGGTCCATTTGTTCAGTCCCTTAGGACGGGGGCAAGGGGGTGGCCACAGAACATGGGCTATTAGCTCGACACGGGGTGTACCATTAAAACAGCATACACAAGTGATCATGCAGTCATCGCTGACATGCTTGAACCATGAACCCCCACGAAGCCCTTGCATCAGCACCCCTCCACAGAGAGCACTGCTGTTGCATTACATTCATCTATAAATGATGTCAAAGCGGCAACGTTAACCATTTATAACCTTGCTGACCTTCATGGAAATAATAGTTGAGACCAACGGATACAAGGATACATATTGAGCGCAAGATAGCATGTCAAAGTAATAGTGCCAATGTGGTGGTTTTGCAAGATGGATCATTAGGCATAAAAAGTAAAGAAATGCCTAGAGGTACTGGAGCACACACTCCCCCCCCTCTGTGTCAGGATGCATCAGGAGGTTGGAGTGGTGGGGTGGGACAGGCTGAACCAGCAGAGGAGCTGCATGGACTGTAAGCCCGGGAGCTCTCCTGATTGCTTTGACACCCATGGAATTCCCCAGCACGAGAGGGAGAAAGGCGGCTGCAGGCGCTTTTATTCCACATGTAAGAAGTGATGAGAAGAACAGCATCACTCGTCAGCAGCACTTTGAAAGAACCGAGAGGGCTTCATGAAATATAGACAATGAAAATGAGCTTTTCTTCTTCATATAGTGTTGTCTTCTTCATATAGTGTGCCTTACTTGTTTACTTGAAAACCAAAGTATTCATTTTGCTGTGTGATTATAACGACATAGTTTAGTTTAGTTTAGTTTATATAGCAGCTTATATTATCCTAATTTACAAAATACACATTAAATAGTCACAGATGCTCATATAAGGGAAGTCATTAAAAGTCAATTGTGTGGCAAAAATAATTTGATAGGGTTAAGTGTGATAAGAAGTAAAAAAAAAAGAAAGAAAAAAGGTCTGCATCTAGTTTAAAGAATCACTGAGAATAAAAATAAAAATGTCAGCTATATTAATTCATGCAGTAAGGATTAGGGTCAAAAGTTCAATCTATAGGGCAAGGAAGGATGCAAAGATCCAAGTGATTGCTGGTTGAAAATCTAGTGAGCTTCCTCAGCCTTGAATACCATTAGCACCTAAAATGTGCATCACTTAGGTTTACAGTTTGTAATAAAGTAAGTTTGTCATCAAACCTTTTAAATTTGATAGTATCATTCATTTCAAATGTAACCAAAGGCCTCTCCTGTCTGGGCATCAAATGGCCCATTGACCACTGTGTATGTATACAAGGCCTGGGGAAAAAGAGCAGCTCACTTTTGTTATGAAGTTATAAAATTGTATTGGGAAGCCTGTGGGTCCCGAGGGCATGCTAACAGAGAGAGCTTGTGCGTTCTATTACTTGTATGTGTAATTTTCTGTGGGAGCAGCAATAACAACACGGCCCAACACCTGTTTACTCTTTTACTGAGATGCCATTACACAAATGGCCAATATTTGCCTTCTGGTTGCAATGCATTTTGGTTTTCATTTGCAAAATATGAGACAAAGTAAACTTTCAACTTTGTCCAAATTTCCGTTTCACTTCTCACTCTGCACATTTCCATCACTTTGATAATAACCTATATCTCCAGCTTTGCAATTTATCTGTGAACGTTTTCTCTATAGTGAGACACGTCATTTTCCTTCAACACAACATAGCAGGCTTTCAGGGCAGACGGTTTACCGGTCTTTAAACAATTCTTGTTGCCAAACATGTGGCGCTCATAACAAAGTCTGCTCAGCCAGTTATTATTACTGTCTATTTCCCAACAAACACTTTTTAAATGACCCCCTCAAAACAATCTGTATTATTGTGTTTGCAATATTACAGTCAGCAGCTGTTAATTGTGCCTATTTAACCCTATTGCCCTGAGTCATTAAACCTATCCGCTTCTATAACATTACTGCACTCCATTGTGTTTGTTTTAAACGAGTTAGAGACGATAACCAAGAATATAATCTCAGAAACAGTACCAAAGGTGACATGAAGTATAACTCTGGGATCTCATTACATTGGAAGGATGAGATGGTGCGGATTGTGGTATCGCATTAATCACAATCAAGAGTTTATGATATGAGCAGTGCTAGATCTCTTGGGACGCTGTACCGCCCGATCATACTGCATTTTAATTAACTATTTGGCAATTAGAGCCACAATGAGAATTAGACTCTGTAATCGGCAAACCCCCATAGCAATTTATTAAACAAATGTCGAGTCTGTGACGGCTGTGGAGTATTACTGTTTCGAGTTGGGAGCAAAACAACCCTTGGCAGCTTTAAGTAGAGACAAAATATATGCAATTACTTTTTAATATTAATTCTACTAACTTGTGAGTGCTTTAATAAATGTTTTTGGTTGTAGTATTGGGGAAAAGAAAAAGAAATGTGTGGATGTTGACGAATTAGATCTTGGTAATCAAACACTGACTTCATTCATCAAATTTTACACCAGTTATTATTTTATTTGACCATATGTGGGCTTTAGTATAGTGACACATCTCAGTTTGTTTACAGACTCTCACGGCTGTTATTCCTGCATTTAGATAAAAGTAGAAAAAGAAAGCATTCTCCATTTCATCATACAAGCTACAGTTGTTTGTGTTTACGATGAAAAGTGGCGGATTTGGCATCTGAACTGTTTTTAAGCCACTCTGACTTCTCTGCTCTGTACCTGCTCCTCCTGCTCTCCACCAATTTGCCCTGGCCAGCCGAGTGGAAATGAAGAATGATAGGCCTTGTAAGTGTCCACTCTCTCTACAACTGCCCCCGCCTCTTCTCCCTCCAAGTGTGCCACTTATTTATAGATGATGGGTACGGTGGATTAACACGAATCCCCAAGACTACAGTTGGGAGAAATGACTTTGAGGGCTTTTTGGCAGGCTCCAGCGGCAGTCCATTTCGCAGCACAAAGCCCAGCTGAGCCCTTTGGCCAAGGTTACACGACATGGCACTCATCGGTTTGTGAACGCCGCTCGACAGACGGAGATACTAATGTAGGATTCGGAGCTGCGCTTGAGCCCTCACATGACAGGGAGACACGCTTCGTTACGTTGGTCAGAGTTGTGACTTTTTTTTTTAGATATAGATCTATATATAGATTTAGATATTTTTTAGAGATAGAGCTGTGTTTTTCAACATCGTAATTCTAGTGGTGCGTTCCATTTGTACTCGGAACTCGGAATTTCCGACCTCCCAGTGGGAAATTTCAACTGGAACGCCCCCCCCCTATGTTTTGTGTGTATGTACGATTTCCCACTGGGAAAGTTGGACGATCCTCACAAGCCCTGAGTTGGGGAAAACAACATGGCGGCGCACGGTGTTAGCAGTAAATAAAAACAACACACTAAAATAATTTACATTTCTTGTGCTTTTAACACTCAAAGGGATATTTCAGGATTTTGACATAGGGCCTCATTTCCTAGTTATCCAGAGTGTTGCTGATTTCTGGATATATATATTTTTTTGTAATTCATGCAGTTCTTATATTTGAAGAGTTACGTGGCGCTAGGCTTGTGCTAGGCTAGCACATTTCTATGGTATCAGCTACCCTGCATTAAAAACAGTCTGACACACTCCACAGTGCACCTGAGGCAAATCTTGTAGCGCAAGACAATATAATGTCTGTGTCGATAGAATGATTTTTGGAATATAACTGAACCTTGCATCACATGAATGATCGCATTTTGAAGGACTATTTTCTAGCAGATCACACACATAACTTATACAACCACGAAGCTGATGCTGCTCAAATATAAGGTCTTTTAAAGGCAAAATGGTTAAAATGACTCTATCGACACCAATGATCGACACAGACATATTGTTAGTCTGGCGTTATAAGTGATTTGCCTCGAGTGCTCTGAAGTGGGTCAGACTGCAGGCTGATATCATAGAAATGCGCTAGCCTTGCACTAGCCTAGCGCCACGAAACTCTTCAAATATAAGAACTGCATGAATTACAAAAAAAAATATCTCCAGAAATCAGCAACACTCTGGATAACTAGGAAATGAGGCACTATGTCAAAAATCCTGAAAAATCCCTTTAAGTTGTCATTGTCTGTCACTCAGTTCTTGTGCAGGAGTTGAGCTGCTGAGGACATAAAATGGACATTTGGAAGTGACCTCCCCCTCCCTTTTTTCAGCCAGCTGCATCTGTTTTTTCTGCTCCGCGTTGTTTTTCTGGATACTTTTGTATGTCTTTAACGTGTTTTTGTGGAGGTTTGGAGGATTTGTTTACTTTGAGAGTCCAAAATGGTCCTGAAGCTTTTTTGAAGGTAAACAAACTGCTAGCTTATCAGCTAAACCCATTTGAGATCTACAAATATCTTCTTCTGAGACACTGAAGAGGCACCTAGAGCCCCCACACTTGTAGCACAGAGGAGGCGTCACAAGAGGAGCTACAGGAAACAAAAAAAAGAGATAAACGAGGAGATGGTGAAAGACTGCGGATCGAGCTGTGCAGTAAGGAGGAGGTGAAGCTGACCAGTGCAGGACACCACGCTCTAAGACGGGGACAAGCCCAGGAGGTGGTGCACCGTTTCAGAGGATCAGAGGAGACAGAGAGCAGCTACAGTTTTTCCGTCCTTAAAGGTCATGCGGGTCAGGTTGATGAACAGAGGCAGCGCGGCTCATCCGCAGCAGCTCAGGACTGACACCTGAACACTTTTTCGTTGTACGTTTGTACAATGACAATAAAATACTTATTTACTAACATTTTGCTTTGAGATACTAATATTGCTTACGTACCTCAGGGTCACTCTCTTAATGATTTGTAATATTATTTATGAGATCGTTTACATAACCACGTTGTTCGGGTTTATAAACAAGTAAGTTAGGGCCATATTGAGCTGGATTTTTACCAGCTTAAATGGTTGATTGATGATTGAATGATTAAATGATGTGATTAAAATTTCTGACTTGACAACTGCAACGCTGGAACTCGGAAAAAACAACTTTCCTAGGTCTATAGGAAACAATGCAAAGTTGAAAGTAGTTGTTTTTAGAATGAAGATATGTGGTACTAAAAACAAGGTAAACCCCTCATTACTATAATCAATTTACTTTCAGCCTGCCACAAAAAAAATATATATATACATCCCAAAGACAACCCAATAAAGATGATAGGATAGAATGCTTTATTTGTCATTACACAGTACAATCAAACTTGTATGGCCCTCAGAGTCTCAATAATATGATGTTGACCTGAGACATGGAGATATTTTAAAATGAACTATGGTAACTGTTGTGTGTGACCTGGATAAATTGTGCTTACACTCGTATACGCAGTAGCTAATGTCTTAATGAATGAGGAGAACCTTGTCTGTCTCCACAAGATTACTTCTGGGTGACACAACTCCTGGCACTGCTCTGACTCTTGGCTCACATTGGCAAATCTATGTAGAGGCAGCATTTGGCACATTCGTGTGGCGTATTCACAGGAGCAATGACATTTTGCTTCTCAACAAATTTATTTAAAAAAAAGAAAAACAGGTTCAAGCTGTATTTTGACTGCCCGGGACATACATTGAAAATTGGCTTACTGCAATTTTTTTCTCCCCTGAAATGTTGATAAGCAGGAACGCTCTTGGTCTTACGCGAGACATCCTTTGAGACACGAGCGCAAATAGAGAGTGCAGCCATGCAAAGCAACCAGGGCACTCGCAGTTAGAAGGGCAATATTTTACATTTACAGACCTCCTAAAGAAACTGCAAACCTTGCTATATGCACCTTGAATGATGTTTGCAAGGAAGGAAAATGGATTGAGGGTGATTTGTTCATTTCTCTTGAGCTAAAGTTTTTTCAGCCTTTGATAGTCAGAGAAGTGGTAGATGGGATTGAGAGAGAGCTGAGACAGATGTTGGAAGTGAAAAATCAGGCAATGCATGGGTCTGCCCAGTATAATCACAGTGCATAATGAAGCCATGGCTGTGAGGATAAAACACATGTGGATGAGCAATAGAAATTCTACATTCTACTATATCCGGAAAGTAGGTCCTGATGTTCATATACATAACATTGTGCTTATCTATATTGATATTTTGTCCCATTCAGTGACAGGTGCTACAGGAATCAGTCCCTCAGTCGACAAGGGCAAAGCGAGGAATAACACTCAAGCTTCATAAAATGTGTCATTTTGCATCAGGTAGGGCAGGGGTCCCCAACAAAATCAGCTCAAGGTCTCCAAACTTTATTTTCGTGACTTTCGACATAATGTCCAGGGTCCGGACATATGCATCCAAACCTATTAAAATAGCAGAATCAAGAATGAATCAATAATTTTGCCATTACATTTTTATCTTATTTAAATGTTGCTGCAATTGTTAGATAATTGTTAAAGGGACTATACGGAGTTTAAAAATGTTAAAGGTAAGTATTTTCCTCCCCCTACATGTTACAACAATGTCCAAATGTGTAGAATGAGCCCAGACCTGTTCACCACAACTGCCTCTAAAATCCTGCACTGTGACTCAAAAAGGTGTTAATTCGGGTCCAAAGTGCCGTCGTGCACAAGCTTAATATAGAAGCTGCAGTTACACGTATGACCTGAGGTGGCAGTAGTGAGTATAAAATGGCGAACTTGCATCCAGCCCCTTTAATTCAGCCTTAGATATTAGGTATACTGAGAGGATGAAAAGGCTTTGGGGACCGGACTATAGCCTCTGGAGGTCGGATCTGGACCCAAGTCTGCCATTTGGGGACCCCTGAGGTAGGGCATCTGACATACTGTAACTACCGCAAGCTATCCTCCTCTTTTCAGTGACCATTTTTTCAATCCGTTTGACAATCTCGCTGTTACTATTAAAACAAAAGCAGTTTTCATCCTAGTCTCTCCCAATAAATCTACACAAGCCCCTGATGTCTTGTATCTCGTGTAATGGTCGCCAGAATATGAGACTTCATAAACCCTCAAAATGCTGGCTCACACGATACAGTGCTATCTCCTCAAAATAAGTTTTGAACTTAGAGTTTTCAAACTTTATTTTATTTTTTTAATTTCGACAACTAAAATAAGTATGTTTACCAAAAGAAATTAGCCAATTCCAATGCAGAACATTCTGACACTTGGACAAACTATTACGCACCCTTTTAAACACAATTTTGTGCTCACAAGGCACTCACATTTTTCAATTTAAAAAGTTGGTATACACTGACACCTCTACCAGCAAATGTAATATTTTCCCAATTTTCTCATGTGCAGTTTAGTTCTCCTTGCTTTTAAGTGGTTCTCTGCTGCAAAAACAGTTGTAGCCTTAAGTGAATGTGCTAATGCTGCACATTTCTTTTGATTACAGCAGGAATGGGCGCCTTTAGGATTGAGTACTGGGGCCAGGGACTGGAGAAATGCTTTAACTATCCCCTGTGAGTTAGCTAGCTGCATAACTAATGAAGTGAGCCTACAGAAAGATATAATGAGGCACAGAAAGGTTATCATTGATCATGGCTTTGTAAAGATACTATATTATGCAAAATTGACTTTTTAGAACCTATGAACTATATCTTGGTTGTTACCGGCCATTTACTTATCAACAAAAACCTCGAATGGAATTTTGTTTCAGGCACCCGTTTCCGAAATCCTGCGTATTCTGATCATGTCCACGTTCAAATTCTTCTGCCGCGTTTTGTATTCATTGCAACATACTCCAGAAGGTATTCTCAACATGTTCATTTGTTGTACCACAAGAAATACCTTGGCTGAAGCGACCAAGGTGGTTTCAAAAGTCAGATTAAAACATATAGTCCCTTTAAGACACGCATAAAGCAGGCAACAATCCCCGTACATAAGTAAAACATGACAAATCTGATTTTCTCTCACTCATTATTCATAAGCCTGGCAACAGCACAGGCAAGGATGTGACTTGCTTTACCCAAGCCGATTTGAATATTATCTCCTCTACAAAGTACTTGCGGGCTCATCGACTTGGAAAAGCAAAGGTGGGCGCTGCCTCCTTCAACAGCTATTGATCCTCCGGGATTTTAGGTGGATTACTCTGCTATTCATTCTCCACCAAACCCCTCCCCTGCCTCATTCTTTACACTGTATGAAAAGTGAGGGCTTTTCTGAGACTTGCTCAATGCAAGCTTCTGGTCCAAGATGATAGCGCAATCTTTCTTTTTGGCGTTATACACGGTAAAGATCCATGAAACAGCATTGGCTCCAATCCACATGCAAAGGCACTAATTGGCCTTTCACATCGGGCAGATAATTACATTGGTAATATGAGCATTATCTCATGGCCTCTCAGTGGGAGAAGAGTGTTTAGGGTCAATCTAATTTATAGAGTCACTGTAGGCGACGTTCATTTGACAAGTTCAACACGAAAACAATCCCAGTACACACGCAAGCTGCACGCATGATAAGACGATGTAGTGCAGTGCAGCAGTGCACCGCAGGGCCCAGCTTTATCAGCGCGCACTTACACATTCTGTTTAAAGTTGTGCGCAGCTGCAGACTGGTAGCACCTCGTGAGCAGGCGGACGGGCTTTGGCTTATGTTTTGCAGAGCAGCGCCAGAGCAGCCACACACTATGGAGGTACTGTGAGTGGAGGAGAGGTGGAGGAGAGATGTCTGCCAAGTCATATCCAACCGTCATGCATCTACTCACAGTATTGCAACCTTGAAGTTTAAGACAAACTTTGTTCATTGTCATTATAACTAGAGATGCACCGATCCAGCTTTTTTCTACCGATAGCGATACTGAGGTTTGAGTACAGATCAATTATGAATTATATCTATTGATAAACTCTTGGATAAACATTTAACAAGGATGACTTTTATTTGATTTGGCTACTTTGATAGAACATTTGTATAATAATCCTTGAACAAAGTAATCTCTGAATGGAGAACTGGGGTTAGGATTAAACAAATTATCTTATTCCTACTCCCTTTCAGGTATAAATGGATAGTCATGTCTGCATACTGTATATTCCTTTTTTCCACAAATGACTTTTTTGTGCCATTGTCTGAAATAAATGAATAAATAAATAAATAAAGACTGTGAAGTAACGCCGACTGTAACAAGTGAATTTCTCCTTTGTGAGATCAATAAAGGTTTATCTTATCTTATCTTATCTTATGAATGAAATGAAAAATTAAAAATGATATACAGCATGCCCATATTCACTTAGATTTAGGTGGTAAAAGTTGTGTTTTTAAGAGCCAAAACTGGTATTGGTTCAGTATCAGATATTTGTTGCCCGATATTGTATATTTTCCAGTATTGGCTCCAATATCCGATACCAGTATCGGACCGGTGCATCCCTAATTAAAACATCTAAGCATTCTTTCAGCTCCTGTGCCAAAAATGCAATGTAGGACTCTGTTTAGAGCTTGCTCCTTTACTTAGTCTTTTGAAAGTCAAGGTCTTCTGTAAACCTGTAACTTGCCTCACCATCTTTACCAGCCTCATTCCCCTTTAAATTAGAATATTGAAGTCATTACATATTTACATATCGCTGGATCAAGTGTTTTGAAAAGATATAACCATAGCCTTGGTTTGTGATATTATGCAGGGAGCTGAGTAGCTGTGTTGATGCAAAGTGAGGCAGCCATTTGCTCATAGGTGCCCTTAGGCGAATTGCTCCAGCCAGGCCTATGTAACAGTGTGAGATACTGCGTGTGTAATATAACGTGGTGGTAGCCAGACAGTGCTCCATTACCCTAGTATTCTCCCTGTCTCAAGCTCTCAGCCTCACTAACGCTCTTACGTAATACACTCATGCCTAATTTAACATTCATATTAGAGGATGCCCGGACCAGCACAGTGTGTCTGGTGTCATCGAGCCGAAGATACTGTATTCAGGGACAGCTCAAAAAAGCAATACAGCCTATAGTGACCGTGAAAGCGTCCCACTGAAACATAGACGGTGCCGCGTCTTAATCGCCCCCGCTAGAAAATCAACACACAGCAAGAGAGCGGTGTCACAGCAGAAGTGATTCTTTGCCCAATTACAGCGATGAAACGGAAAGAATTTGTGAGCTGATCCGTCACATCTGATTGACCCCAAGCATTTAAAGCAATTAGATGCTAAAGATACACCATCGCCTCCAACTAAACCAAGTGGAGAAAGAGAGAGCGAGTTGGTAAGAAAACATAAGTGTAGTCAAATTGAGCATTTTGTGCATGACAGCGTGGGTTAATGGAAGAATACATTTAGGGGCATACTCGAGGCTCGGAGCGCAATGCAAATATTTACCTTTACACTTGATCAAAGCGTGATGAGCCAAGTATGCATCTCATTTACATCACAATAGGTTGTACAGGAGAGACTGCGCTTGGAGAGAGGGGTAAAAATAAGGTCAGTTCATTGCAGTAACCAGGAGACAAATTTTGCAAGGCATGGAGGTGTCTGGGTACAATTTTGTTGGTGTGTACTTTAATCCAGCAGGGCAAAGTATTAATAATCCTTCTCCTGTACAAAATGAAAAAATAAACAAAGTTAGTCAGTACTCTCTGCGTGCTTAAAAAAGTAGGGAATTACTTAAGTGACTTTAGCACCTTTGCAAGTTGTGTCAGAATAACTTCACTATAGGATCCACACATAGAACTATATACAACCGCAATCCACACTACGCAAAGACATTTTTTTTCCCAGTTCCGTGGCTTCGGGCAACAACAAATGGCTTACAGATTTGCCTGAGGCTGCACTTATCAAATTACTGCAGCAGCACTCTATGCAAATGTGATCTTTGGATGTGTAACAGTTTTATTACCGTCAAAAATCCATCATTTTACGTGACAGCATATCTCAAACAAATGCATGTTTAATGGCTCAGGCCTTAATGAGCAGTTGAAAAATTCATGAAATAGATGACCATGAAGGTTTAAGTTGGGACGAGGTTACCGTGCCGACGTGCGCTGTTCCTTCATTTACAGGCTCCTGGAAGTATTTTTTATTTTTTAATTTTTTTATTCATCTTGAAATTAGGCTCCTGGATGTTTTTGACAAAGCTAATCAAACGAACATAAACTGCCAATTCTGCGCAAAGAGGCTATGTTTTTTGCTGAGTTAATACATTTCAAACTGATGATAAAAACACGCGGAGTGGCAGCTCTCCGAAGTCAAAAAGTGCAGATGCTAAATGTCGCTAACTGATCCAATCTGCTCCAGCTGCGATTGGGAACTTCATGTCACGCTGTAATTGCTCCTAGAAAGTATTTTGGTGAAGCTGCCTGCTACACATATAATAACTGGGGCTTGGTTTTGCACAGCAAACAAAGCTGTCCAATCAATGAGAACCAGTAGTGTAAAGAACAAACAAAAAAAGTGTGGTAAGACTAAAGTGTCCCCTGAAATTGTGGACCTCATTGGTATTCCTCAAAGGTAACGCATTTCTGGACACACTGCATTCGCCATCACTTTGATTCAAATTAGAATTGTAATTTAAGGTTATTAAATGACCTATGAACCATGGCTAATGAAAAAAGTGATCCGACTTTAAGTACAAGTGCAGAGCATGGGTGCTGACATTCTCTGCTCTGCATGTGACAGGCGCATTATTACAACATTACGATCAGGTCCCTTCTCCTCGCCCCTTTGTTCCCTATTCCCTCCAAGTCATCTCATTTCACCTGCAGGACAGCCCGGGACCACTGGAGCCCTATGGGGAAGTCTCGCTGGGACTGGAGGCTCAGAAGTCATTAGATGAAAAGTCAACAGGAAGAGATCCTAAACCCACATTTGTGCTATGTCAGTGTTTTCCCACCTCCTATATGTCAGACTGAAAGGTGCTGTGACAGGAAGTGCAAACAAAAGTGTTATCAAGCTATCTCATAACATTTAAGCATACCTTTAGCCAAAAGCTTACGTATAAGTTAAAAGTACATGCAACAATGATAAAACAAATGAAATGCAATACACTTGACTCCAGAATCCTTGCAGACTTAAAGGTCCACTATGCAACTTTTTATGTGGGAAAAAAAAACACCTTGATATCTGTGCATATTTTACCTTTTAGTGCAGCATTGCACCTTTGCTTTCCCTAACATTGGCCTTTATGATGCTCCAGGATCAATTGTTTTAGGTGTTAGTACCAGAATCTGTCCAGAAACTGTCCAGAAACTGTCTAGAAACCCAAAAACAATTGATTCTGGAGTATCATAGAGGTCATTATATGTAATTAATGGGCACACTCACGGTGATTCCTTTTGTTTTTATTGAAACCTGTGCCATTTATTTGGGGTAAATATAATAAGTATACTTTACTTATTCTTGAAAGCTAAATTTGGTCACGTTTTTTCTAAATATTTAAGTATTTGAATGGTACAAAATAAGAAAATGGAGCTTTGAGCCCCTCCACTTGTCACAGAAGTGGTGAATGTTTCGGAGTGTCATTTCACACACGAGTAAGTAGGCACACATACATATTTATGCCCAAACATATATGTATGTATGCACACCATATACACACATCAGGGATGAGTGGCATGGTGATAAGGCAGAGGTGACACTTCTGAGGGCTTTTCACACAGCGCTCCAGAGTTCCAAAGCGTGACCCACCATATCCATCCAAGAACATTAAGAGATTTCACCAGACCAAGGCCCTATTCTGTGTCACGCTCATAATCAGCCCCTCATCTCCCACAGCGGCGCATTTGTCAGCTCTGTTTTCGCAGTGGAGTTTCCGATATGGGTCCAAGCCGTGCTCATCTGTTCAAGCGATTATCTCGGCAAAGTTGAAATCTAGCATCTTACCTTTATTTGTCTCTGTTGCGTGCCGTGGCTTTCTCATCTCTTATCTGCCGTCCGATGAGAATGCTAATAACTATAAGGGCTGGCGCAGGCAGTGTCTCTACAGCTGATCAGAATCATCCGTTCCACTGCCTCACAGCGGCTTAAGCCCTCTGTAAGCACACTATACGCAGAGGATAGAGATAAAGTATTCCATTACACTGATTGTCCCAATGGGAGAATGTGCGCCGTAATCATATTGAAAAACTTTGACATGAGAGCTGCTTTAGTTCTCACATTGGGGAGATACTATAACATACTCTATACACTGCACTTACAGGCCAGTCTTGTGAGTTCCTGGACACACATGGACAACTGGATTTAATGAATAAGCTTATTTCAATCTCATGCGAAAAGGCAAGGCAAGTTTATTGCACAATTCATGCACAAGGCAATTAAAAAAGTTCACAGTTACATAAAATTCGTAGAAGGCAGATGAAATCAATCCATAAAAGATCAATATGAAATTTACAGATACAGTATTTTTCAGTTGTCAAATGCACATGAACATTGTCAGAGTTGATTAAGGTATAGGTTGAATAAGAGAGGTCCCAGGATTAACCCCTGGGGGACTCCACAGGTCATGGAAAAGCTTAAGATTAAGGAAGCAAAGTTTTCATATCTTAATACAAGCCCTGAGTGACAAAACCATTGATTGAACACTACAAATTATGTTAACATCATTACTTTAAATTGCTGGGATTGGCCATTCACATGTAGCAGAACTAAGGACCTGATTTACTAAGCGTTTGTACACTTGCAAAATGGCCGCCATTGAGATTTGCATCTTTCATAAACACTAAAAGGCTACCGCTCAAACTCAGTTATATATCAGATTTGCACCACTAAAAATATAAACAAATACTAATGATTAATCAGGTGCAAAGCCGGGCCCTCATAAAGAGCAAAACAACAGCATAACACAAACTAATTTGAAGTAGTAATTGCAAGTTAGCACCTGGCTTTGTAAAAGAGGCCATAATAGTGAAAGAACCTAGATTTCGTACACTAAAAATACAATTAATCAAGCAAAACTCAACATTGACAAAGTTTGCAGTCATAGAGCAGGTGGATCATAAAGTGACACTGATACAGATTATTGCATGTGGTTTTGCATATAAGTTATTGCACATTAGTTTACAGTGCTTTACAATAGTGTTGTACAGTCTGACAGTGGTGGGGATGACGGTCCTACGGTAGCGCTCCTTCTTGCACTGAGGTTGCCTCAGTCTTCCACTGAAAGAGCTGCTCAGCTCCTCTGTAGTCCTGTGCAGTGATTTTAACTGCACCTTTAATTGCCTTGTGCATGAATTGTGCCCTACAAATAAACTTGCCTTGCCTTGCCTTGCCTGGGAGTGGGTGGGAGGTGTTGTCCATGATGGAGGTAAGCTTGGCCAATGGTATTACCAATACCTTCTGTCCCTCATCTCCTCCACTGAGTCCAGGGGGCAGCCCAGGACAGAGCTGGCCCCCTGCCCAGCTTGTTCAGTCTGTTTTTGTCTGTTCTGTGCTGCCTAGCACACGGCAGCGTAGTGGATAGCAGAGGCTACCACAGAGTCATAAAAAGCCCTGAGCTGAGGCCTGCTCACTCTGAAGGACCTCAGTCTCCTCAGAAGGTGGAGGGGCGTTGGTGTTGGTGAAACTGTTCACCTCCTCAATGTCCTCCCCCCGGATGTTCAGCGTTGTGTGCAGTAGTGACTTGCGGTAGATCCCTATCTCCTTCGTCTTCCTGGTGTTCAAGCACAGGTGGTTGCTCTCACACCAGTCCACAAAGTCCATGATAACCGACCGGTACTTCAGGTCGTTCCCCTCAGACACACAGCCTACGATGGCGGAGTCGTCGGAGAACTTCTGCAGATGACAGCTGTCCATGTTGTATGTGAAGTCCGACGTGTAGATGGTGAAAAGAAACGGTGAGAGGATTGTGCCCTGAGTATTGACAGTATTGACAATATACAAAATACATATAAAACCAGAAATAACTAAATTAAATGTTCAATTGTCTCATTTTCATGTTACCCGCTCTGTTAATAATAATGACATCTTTAGAGATCATAGAGTCTGTTCTCCTTGCAGTAACTGGGCCTTTGTCAGAGGAAAATCTCCTCTCTTCATTTCTCAGAAAAACAATTCCTTCAAACTTCAAACAATCTTTGAAGTGTAAAATACCCGCTCTTTACTTCTGTCACAGCTTTCCCAGTATACAGTAAGTTGTCAGTGCGTATTGCTCACTGTCAACGCATTGTATAAGGGAACCACAGCGATGGTTTGGTCTTTGATGGAGCTAACCTTTTGTTCATTTGAAATGCAGAGGCTCAAATTAACTTTGAAACAGCATTGTGTGACTCACTGTGACTAGATTTCCTGGGTAAAGACTTTGAATTACTGCAATGTATTTTATAGCGTCTTAATATTGTTAATTAATATTAATTTGATGGGAGTAAAGTCTCATTATTATATCAATGTCTGGTGATGAAGCCAATGTCTGAAATAATAGAATATGACATTGCTTCCAAATAGAAAGAAGTCCTACTGTCCTACTTTACAATGATTCTGAGGGTTAATAAGAGCACTGAGTTCTGACAATGCAATCCGTTGTACACAAAATATTTTAGTTAAGAGCTGTGCTCTGATCACTTTACAGAATGACCAACATTTTGACCACCTATTAGTCTAACGATATTCTGTCTTTTGTCTTTTCCCCCAAAAATATAATTTTAGGCTTTGCCAAACAGGACAGCACAGAGTAAAAAGATGAGTGAACCCACAATGCTGAGGTCAGAACATTGTTCTTTGTGCATGGCAGAAGCCTTACTAGATGTCTGTACCCATGGAAACAGTATCTGCATGGGCTGGTTAGTACCAGGGCCAAGTAACCAGGTGGAGACAAGCCGTGTGTTTCCAGCTGTACTGCTACTCCATCTGTTATAATGAAGACAGGTTGCTGCTGTCACAATATGTGCTTTCACAAGTGTCTAATTATATTGTTTCCATATTGGTGTTTGCTCATGTATCGCGTATACAGGTGTGTCTTGACACTTCTTTATGAAGGGCCAGGCACAAATGCAACATCACTTGGTGCAAGTTAATGAATATTTTTCATGGAACGTGGCAGTGCGAATCTTTCTTCCACTTTGTGCTCATGTATCCCAGAAATAAAAAAAATAAAACAAACGGAGTTGTGTTTCAGTTGGAAGGCAAGTGCCAGTGCGACTCTATGGGAGAAGAAGAAGATGTCCAGATGTGCTTCCTTATTTTTGTTTGGTGGTGATTGGCTTCGCAGGCCTGTCATATGGTTCTTGGGGCTGGGAGTCCTTATGGGCCAGCCTCGCACACTTGTGTTTTGGGTATTTTCGACACTTTTGGACGCCATTGGAAGGAGATGGTTGGACCATGGTTTGTGTGTGCTGGAGGAGATGGCTTTGAGCTTTGAGAGAGTTATTGTTTCATGTGGATTGGCCCGGGAAATGCAGAGAATTTGGCAGTAGGCTGGGACTGGAGATCTGCATTTTGACAACTGCCATGTTTGCTGCCACAGAACTTTCACCCTCCACCTCAGTTTTTGACTGTGGACTCTTTGGAATGTTGTGACATCACATGAATGCAATCTATTTGTTGCTTTTTTTGTTTGTTTTGTTTTTCTCTTTCTCCTTCCCTGTCTCCTACTTTTTTTAATTACATTTTTTTTGTTCTTATGGCTGTACTGATGGTGTGCTGGGCAACCCGTGAATACATTAAAAAAATATTCTTGCATATCAGAACTGTAAATAGTTTGTAACAACTAAAACACTCTGTTGGTTCAACACAAACCATCACCTAGGATACCTACTGCAAAGCCGCACCATCTATTTGGGGGGTATAGTATAAAATGAGTTGAGTGAGGAAGTGACAGTAAATTTAAAATCCCCAGCAGCTCATGTCTTTCACAAACAAAAAAAATACAATGGTGGCGCCAGGAGACTTTTTTAGAGTAAAAAGTGAGTCTGACAACCTCCCAGAGAGACTTGGCTCCACTCTCGCCCAGTCACCTCTATCTGCTCCTCTTCTTTTAGAGGATGTTATCTACTTGTCAGGCACGGGACAGGACAGTGCGAGAGAGAGACAAGGAGGGACTAGCTGTCTCCACCTCCTGGGACTTCCACTCTTGATTAATGAAACAATTGACTCAGTGATTAACACCTGTGCATCAGAATCTAAAAAAGGCCCAAGGAGTGGAGGGTAGGGGAGATATCGACTTTCCTCCCAACTCACTGTCTGCTTTGCCTGTGATCACGAGGGAGACAAGAGCATTAGCTCTACGGTCTTTAGCTAATCAGTTAATTCTTGCTGAAACACTGTCAGCGCACATACTGGTAAAAACTGAGGACCATGCCTAACCCAGCAGTAGAAGAGATGGTCTGTTTTTCTCTGAAGCTCAAAGATCACTTAATGCAACTTATTTTAATTAGGAGACCAGCATGGATCACTGACACAAGTGAGCTTCAAGTATAGTTAATAAATGTGTAAAACAACAACACCAACAGCAGCAACAAGCAGAAATATTAAATTATTCATTCAAGATTGCATATAAATTCTTTCAATTAAAGACTCTATGAATTACACCCAAAATGGCTCCATATGTATAAATCTTAGACAGAGGGAGGATATGGGTTTTTATTGTGTTTCTAGCTCTCAGTTGGTTGCGCAAAATGCAGCTTTCAAGTGATTTATGTATGAATATACTGTAGATTTTGTACACAGACTTCAGACACAATCAGACCTTTACTTCCCACAAAAACACATTGCATGACCTCCCACATTTTTGAATGCAGTATCTGGTGACATGGATGAAGTAGGTTAAAGGTTTATTCTCTTCTTTGGCACAGCTCATATACTATCTGACATTGGCCCATTACTGAGTGCAAAAGAGATTTAGGAGCCTTTAATTGGAATTCTGGGCCCGAGGTGCAGGAGGTCTTTGAAATGTGAAGTCAATGGGAGAGAGAGTCAAAGCCAGTTGTTCTCGACAAAAATCCATTTGAGGTCGGTCTTTGTGGGCAAAAGCCTTTCTTATCTACTGTACACGGAGCGTAGAAAAATGATGAATAAGTGTAATGTGCAGAGAGCCCTTGACAAGAATCTAAATAGTAAGAGGTCTGATTCTCTCGACCTCTTTCCTCCAGCTTTTCCTTGACCATATTAGTATTCCAACTTCCTATACAACCGACTATCTGCAAAGTGTCTGGTTGGGAACTTCAATAAAATAACCCAGTTAACAGAATAAAATAAAAGATGTCAAAATATTAGAATACCCATGCTTTTCAAGACATGTTTCTTTTTCAAGTTGCCTTAGTGAGCAGCAGAGGACTCTTTTTTTTTTTTTTAGATCATTTACACATTTTCATTGTCTCTTATATTTTTCTGCTGTAAACGAAAACGCAGACAAACTAACTGAATGAGAGTTGTGAGTAGCTCTGTGTTTGATTAAGCGCAATGACTCAATACCTGTAACGTGAGCTCATACTGAAGAATAAAACAGATTTTATTAGTTGTAGAGCAAGCCCAGAGGCGCCTGAAAGATCTATATGTGCTGTCATGATTTCATCAGATTCTGAGGTGTGCATTGATTTTTTTTCCACTCAAGCTTTGAAAACGTGACACTTTGGTTGTACGTTTCTATATGAAGCCAAATGTGCTCCAAACGGTGACATGTGTTTTTTAACTTTCCATCAGACAAGGATGAGTATTGTCAAAAAGATGACAATGGCATGGTTTTTGGTGTTTATTTTTTTCATTTAAACTTAACACCAGTTCTGGTTTAGACCATTTAAAGTTCAAATTCATCATGGATTTGACATGAGTAGGTGTTCAGTACGATTTAAGGGGGGAAATTAGTAGAAGCTAATCCAAGCCAAGGCATTACTGCAGAAACAGGATTGCCCAAAAGAGAGCTTTGATTTCTGAAACTGTGAGAATCAGCTCGGGTTTGTCATCTTTCCAAATTCTTTATGTTTATGGCTATACTGTATCGGCAAAATCTAAAAACTTAAGAGGGTCGTTGGTGTCACGGTCTTCAGCCCTGTCCACGGAGAAACGGAGAAACCCTGCTTACAGGGACTGGGCAAGAAGAACTGAAGCTCCAACAAGGACAATCCTTGCAAACAAATAAACCATGCTCCCCTGTCATCAATGAGGTGAACTTTATCAAGCTGTTCATTAACAGCACCTGAAACAATAGACCATAGAATCAAAATGAACAGCGCCGACATGGCCGCACAAGAGCACCCTATTTGCATGAGAATACCTTTGTCCCATTGACAGAGTGATGCACTGATTCTATCATGTTGTTTTTCTCCCGACTACAAAGGAGCGCAGCGAGGTCCGTGTTTACTGCCGACATGTTGCAGTGATTGCAGGAGCCATTAAATGTCGCTATACACTGACAGCTGTTAAGGGTTATTCATCACATGACGGAGAGAAGAGCAGGGAATGCTGGAGAAAGGATGAGGATGAAAATCTACTGAGGAAGTGGCAGTTGATGTAGCATTTTCTGCATAATTACCCTCAGGTTCACATAGTTCTGCCGGGCCATTGAGAAACTTTTGTCCAACTGCTGCGCCTTAATTCAGACAAGTTTTATGTGCAGTGATATGATTATGTGGATGTGCTCTCAGACAGTTTGGGTTTCAAAACTTGCCAATGCAAATAAAATATGAAATCAGTAATTTCTTACCTTTTGTTGTCAGAAAGCATTTAAACATATTTATAACAAACAACACCAGCAGCACATGAAAAACCTGGAGCTCAGGCTAGGTTTCGGCTCAACCTTGCAATAAATGATGTACTATACACCTACCCTAATCCTTTAGTTCAGGGGGAAAGCTGTACCTGTTGTTGAGCCTCGTGTTTAAAATGAAAGAAAAAGAGGATCCCATTTACAAGTTATTACTGATTAATTTAGTGGCCAATTAAGTTTTTGAGATCTTTGCTTCAAGTCATTACCACCACTTTTACACCCATTGATTCCTTTTATGGATTTTGTATATTGTGGGCACCATGAGCCTGGGACAGCTTTCTTTGAGAAAAGAAAGAGTTCAAGCAACTCATTTGTAAAAAGAGTGACATGGTCATTATCGCATGATATCCTCAATTCTACTTTACCCAAAAGGCACTGTGGCTCCTCTTTTTATTTTCTGTTTCCTGCTAATTGGAATTTCCCAGTTGATGTGAGTTTTCAAGCAATTTCAAGGCAAGCTGTCTAAGTTTTTTGTAATGTCAGGGGGTTGTATGAAGCCGTATCTCTTGTGACATTGTTAAATCTAAAAGTGTGAGGTTGAGAAATCTTCGACAAAACATTTTCACTTTCGAGTGTGTTATAATTGGCTAACCCTATTCGACAATAATACTCCTCTTTTTTCAGCATGTTTAAAGTTCCCCATCGAAATTAATTGCTGCCTCTTCCTTTCCAATTCATCAGCCGTTGCTCTGGAATAAATCAGTCCTGTGACATATATTGTAACCTCTTTTAGGGTCTTGAGGATGTTGGATAGAATACTAATAGCTCATCACAATGAGCATCGCCAGTGTATAATGCAAATGTCACATCTATTGTGAACACTCTTATCTTGGTGCCTGGTTCACTCTTATCCCAAACAACTGCAAGGAATCTCCTCACGCGACCCCTCTGACGCGATAGAGCAGAATCTAAAAGGTTTGTGTCACTTCCTGAATCTCTCTGAGCGACAGTATGATTACCCTTTTAGCATGGATAAGGCTTTATGCATACATGATGGAGGTGTTTTACCAGAGTGCACCTCTCAAGGGCAAGCGCCATTATCAGGACTGACCAGCGGCACAAGTCCTACCTACCTCGCTCCTACATGCCACAGAGTTATGGAGCCCCTTCTTAAAGGGCATAGTGGGATAAGAGAGAGAAAGAGATGCAGAGCATGTTTAAGACCGAACCCATGGGAGCAGACATGCACATCCATCAATGTCTGCCCTCAAAGACCCCCTTCTGTCTTTTGGTCCCCACAGAACATACAACTGCATAGATCTACTTATGTTTAGAGGAGTTTTGCTGCTGATATCTTGAAGAGGTTACAGTAAACATGCTTTTCTGGGTGTGATTGTATCTAAGCTGGATGCCCTAAACAGAAGCATTGTATTCACATGAAGATTCTCGGTCACATACAGGTATAATCTGAGCAGTTGGAAACTTTGATAACATTAATTTAAACATTAATTGTTGCAGTTATTCTCCCACTGGGCTTTGAGAAACTTGGTGTAACTGGCATGAAAAGCGCAATACAAGTGTGAGCCATTATTTGATTGATTGATTATTTAGTAACACACCTTGATCACTATATTACATGACATCTGATGTCCTCGGCCAGCAAGAGGCTGCCCACTGCTCCTTACGGGTTGTCCCAGCGCCATCGAAGGATGGGTCAAATGCAGAGGACAAATTTCCATGGGTTGATCAATAAAGTATACCCTAACCTCAACTTACAGTACAAAGTTGAGCAGTGCAGCTAAGTTGCAACTCGGTACTCGGCGATAAATGCTTAACATTGGAGTGACCAGAATCAGTGTGGTCATGGTGTAACCACAATCAAAACATTTGAGCATGTGGCATAATCAGTTTTATGCATTTTAATCCAATAAAACTTAATGTATTTTAAAATAACTAATGAACAGCAGATGGCGCCAGCGCGTAAAAAGTATAAAAGCCCACCCTGGTTCACACGCACTTCCTCTGTCTTCCTCCCTGGCGTCCTCCGGCCTGGTTGGGCTGGCCCAGAGGCTGTGCGCGATGTTCTACGGGTGCAGGTAGCTATGGTTCGTTCGTCCTTTTTTCAGTATTGGTTTAGCCGCTAACGCAAGTTGTATTTTAGCGTCGCGGGTGGCTGTTTGTTTAAGGCGCACCACTCCATGGCGTCCGCATGGCTCTCCCGACGTGTTTGGTCCGGGGTCTGCTGGGGCCCTCGCGTAACCGGGAGGCTATCGAAGCACCGCACCGGCCGGGTGGAGTTCGATGTGGGCGTGCGACGGTGGAACCAATGCTGCTGTCTTGCTTTGCCTTGTTCTTGTTGTCATGTTTTCGTTTTGTTTGTACTACTGAAAGCTACTGTGACCAAACGAAAATACTGTGAACCGACAGACTTAAAGTGAAACTGTTCAACTGAATGTAACATTGTGAAATGTCTAGCGTGAACGAAAAGTATGAAGCGAACAGAATGATAAAGTACAACATAGAAAAATAAACTAAACTGTGAAAAAGGAACATGCTGCCTCTGTCCTTATGGGTCGAACCTGTGTGCCTTAAAGCACATTTTTTCCAGTTTTACTGGATGGCGTTGTCTGGCATTTAATTTAAACCTACCTATACCACTCGTCATGTCACATTTGGCGATCGTTGGCAGGACCATTCGGTTTCAGAGGCTACAATGTTCCTTTCAGTAAGATCTATTGGTAACAAAATCAACAGCTACAGGACCGCTTTGTAGAGATTTGTTTGTGTTTGCTGCTAAAAACATGTTTTCACCAGCCCTATTTGCTCATTATATTGTGTACTTTTGCATGTTTGTTTTTGCAATATTTTCTTGTGTTTATTTGCTGTGCATTTATTTTGAATGGCAATATAGGACTACTGGTACTGAAGCATTGTTCTGTGTAGTTGCACTAAAAATTTCGCTAAAAGCTACTATACTGCTGTGTATTTTGTTTTGTTTGGCAATGCGGTTCATTTTGTGAGAACCCTGTTAATTTGAGAAAGTAATTCTGTGGCAGTAACGTGTACTTTTATTTGTGCAGAAGCAAGACAGCAGCTATAGCAACATGGGACGCTAGTGGGGACAGACACAGCATTTTGGCCTCGTGTTACGTTGTACCTGGCATCTCTGGGGCTCATACCCCTTGTAGCGGTGGGTAGGCGTGAGATGAGTGTGCCTCTACTACCGATAGCCCCAAGGGCAGCCGTTACTGATACGTGGGAAGCCGTGTACAGCCCGTGTAGAGGCCAAGTTTTTAAAAGTTCCTTTCCCTCAGCTCGTGGCCGTCAAGGTCCCTCACAACGTCGACCGGTGGGTCAGGTGGGGTAGAGTGGGGGGTGTTTTATTGTTGCGACGTCCGGTGACCTGTTGCCGTGGCCCGCGTTATGTTGGGACACTGGTCCCATGGTGTCCTTGGTTTTAAATTCGGGAAGCGTAAGCCTCATAGCCCTTTCCGTTGCCTGAATGTTTGTGTAGTGCTACAGTAAGAATGTTCATCGTCGGGACGCCGATGCAGTTTGGGGGGGGTAGATGTGGCATAATCAGTTTTATGCATTTTAATCCAATAAAACTTAATGTATTTTAAAATAACTAATGAACAGCAGATGGCGCCAGCGCGTAAAAAGTATAAAAGCCCACCTTGGTTCACACGCACTTCCTCTGTCTTCCTCCCTGGCGTCCTCCGGCCTGGTTGGGCTGGCCCAGAGGCTGTGCGCGATGTTCTACGGGTGCAGGTAGCTATGGTTCGTTCGTCCTTTTTTCAGTATTGGTTTAGCCGCTAACGCAAGTTGTATTTTAGCGTCGCGGGTGGCTGTTTGTTTAAGGCGCACCACTCCATGGCGTCCGCATGGCTCTCCCGACGTGTTTGGTCCGGGGTCTGCTGGGGCCCTCGCGTAACCGGGAGGCTATCGAAGCACCGCACCGGCCGGGTGGAGTTCGATGTGGGCGTGCGACGGTGGAACCAATGCTGCTGTCTTGCTTTGCCTTGTTCTTGTTGTCATGTTTTCGTTTTGTTTGTACTACTGAAAGCTACTGTGACCAAACGAAAATACTGTGAACCGACAGACTTAAAGTGAAACTGTTCAACTGAATGTAACATTGTGAAATGTCTAGCGTGAACGAAAAGTATGAAGCGAACAGAATGATAAAGTACAACATAGAAAAATAAACTAAACTGTGAAAAAGGAACATGCTGCCTCTGTCCTTATGGGTCGAACCTGTGTGCCTTAAAGCACATTTTTTCCAGTTTTACTGGATGGCGTTGTCTGGCATTTAATTTAAACCTACCTATACCACTCGTCATGTCACAAGCACTTTCTGGTTTAGACTTTAGAGTTCATTGTCCCCATGGGGGACAATCTTTTCCATGTACACAGTGCATGCTTGAAAAAAGGAGTGACAGAATAACAGAGAACATACAGTAGATGGGGGCTGAGGGGATCAGGCTTCTTTTAAAACGAGCCTTCCGGCATTTGAGCGTCCTGTATCTCTGTCCTGAGGACAGAGGGTGAGGTGAACATGCAAGGGGTGTGTGGAGTCCTGTTCTATAGAGAGTACAGTGCGTCCAAAGGCCCAAATGTATCATGCACATTGTTTGACCTGAGCCTTGTTCATTTATCTGCAGAGAAACACGTTTTACTTCTGGTATCTATCTGAGAGCAAATGCTTTTTTGACAAAGGTAGGATGGAAGTTAAATACTGAAAACACCATCCTTAAGTGCAACATACCCATGCAGAAGATGCATATGTGTGACTTCATGTGGAAATAAAACAAATACACAGCAGTTATCAGTTCAAAGTCTAAACTTTGCAAACAAAAATATTCCAATACAAAGGAGAGTGATTTTAGCTGGTGGGGTCGCAGACATGGTCAATCTTCAAATAAGTGGAAAGGTAGCTGCTGCTGGGTACAGACGGCTGACACTGGAGGCCCAGACAAGTGGAAAATTGATAAATGTGTTAGAGTTAAGTTTGATTCTGTGCCCGCTTTCCTTTTGAAGGCACACTTACTGTTGCTTGTTGTGGCTGAATAATTGAATGAAGTTCTTTCATCTCAACAGCAGCCATTGCCGTTGAGGGTTCACTACCAAAAGCTCTTGTTTTTCGTATTTCCTCTAGTTCAATTAAAACTAGAACAAAGATGGTAGAGATATTTGCATAAGGACAAGTTTATTACTCCTGCACCATTCAAGGTTACAGCTCATATGGAGATAAGGAAGATTCCATTGGCTTTAAGGCAAAGGTATTCCAATCTCCATAATGTATGTGTGAGATTGTACCATCGCAGATTATGATCCTCTTTAATTGTGGGCCTCTGTCATTCTTACTCTGTGGGTTTGACTTCTCTGGTCAAATATAATTTTCTCATCAACGCAGTTGGACGCCAGCCTGAGCTAGTTAGAACCAATGTGATTTCAAATGAGTCTGAATTAAGAAAATGACTCAATTAGAGTGTGTTTTTTCACAGCTGCATGCTGCCCAGGGAGGCAATTAAATGGTATAATGCCAGAGCAGGAGCCAGGGGTGCTCTGAATATCGAACTGTGCACAAAGTGAGGGACAAGGTCAGATGATGAATGTGTCTCCACAAAGAATGGATCAACTCATTATGGTATGATGATGAATGGACAAAGGTCACATGGCTTCAAATCTGCAAGAATAATTCTGTAAGATTAATTCCAGCGACACAATAGACAACAGAGAAGAGCTTAACAGCAATTTATAGATGCACAGCAAAAGAAATATAGAATCACAAAGCTACAGCTGAAAGTTTGCACTATAGATATTTTGAAAACAGCTCTTGCTTCATAAGTTTCCAGTTGCACAAGTTGAAGATGTAGAACTTGAACATGTTCATACTGTACATGTTCCATTTAGTCCAAATGTTTAATCAAAGCTTGTGTCATGTACAGTCTATAAGAGACAGGCTAGACCAGAATCCCTGGTGTTCTTTACAACCCATGAAACATTCAGACTCTCTTTGGTCAAATCAGTTTGGAGCATTATTGTGTGTAGACTAATGTCTTCCCTTCTTCCCAGGGCTCTGTCTACTGTCTGTTTTGGAGCATAGGGGAATTACCCACAGAATAAAATGTGCCAGTTCTTCCATTTACAACTCTGCGAATGAATCACTGGTGTGCTTGTTATGATTGCAGTATAAGTGTCTGTGAACATTGTATAGACTCCTTCCAAATAGACCAAAAGTAGTCATTATTCACAACGTGTCTGATGTGTTTCTCTTCAAAATGAAACACATGAAACAGTTTTTAAACCTATGGCAAAAGTTTGCTTTGTGATGTTCATACTTACTTGCAGGCTTACTTTTACTTCTTTCCGTTCATAATTCAGCCTGTTGTCTTTTACACAATAAGAGAAAACCGCCCAGACCAATGAAATCATAATGAAAAACATATGAAAAGTGCCAAAACTTAGAAGGACCTCACTTACAGGCGAGACATGAGACGCCAGTGGAAACGCCCAGCTGCAACTCTTTGGTGGGCTCCGCGTTTACGTGCTGGATGCATGTGGGAGCCAATCAGTGAGTCCGCGACAGCTGCATCTGCCGCTGAAGTGCACCTGCAGCACAAGGTGACTCCGCGGCAAGCGCTGCAGAACGCAAGCACCGTGATTGGTTGATCCTTTTGCAAAACAAGGAAACACACGACAAACTCCTTCAGTCTCCCCCTTTGAAGTTATTTTTGATTGACTGCGGAATTCTTCCGCAGTCAATTATTGGTTTTCATGTTCTTTATCATTATTCCTCTTCCATCTTTTTCCCGATTTTCTAGAGCTTTCAGCACCTTCATG
Organism: Gobius niger; assembly: GCF_951799975.1. Classification (NCBI taxonomy): domain Eukaryota; kingdom Metazoa; phylum Chordata; class Actinopteri; order Gobiiformes; family Gobiidae; genus Gobius; species Gobius niger. The sequence continues at coordinate 23,045,595 of NC_136856.1, read as the reverse complement.
CTTTGTGCAATTTATGCAAGTTATGCATCAAAATGTTCCGCATGTTGAGGAGAAGGGTGCTATTACTTTTGGGACTTCTGCAACTTACGGTTTTTCCGCAATCGGCCCAAATGTCGGAGATTTTTCCCATTGACTTATAATGGGGCTGCCGCAAATCCATGCTTTTCTGCACTTTTTTCTGCATTTTCTGCAATTTCTGCACTTTGTGCATGTTCAGCTTCTGCAACTTGTGGGTTTTGAGAAAAAATTGGCCTTCTGCAGTTTTCCAGTTTTTTTATATGGGAGTTTGACATTTTTGCATTGGTGTGTATGGGGGAATCCAGCCAATGGGGAGACTCCAGGCCTTTCAGCCATTTGTGCAGCTTCTGCCATTGAAGCACTGAGGCCATTTCAACAGTTTGACCAGTTTATGGAATTTAAAAAGTTTATGCAATATTAACAATTTATGCAAAGTAACCACTTTATGGGATTTAACCAGTTAATGCATTTTAAAGCGTTTATGCAACTTAAGAGTTTATGCCATTTAGGATTTATGCATTTTAAAGAGTTTATGCAATTTACATAATTTATGCAAATTAACCCATTCATGGATTTTACCACTTTATGCAGTTTATACAGTTTATGCAACATGACATTTTATGCATTTTACCACTTTATGCAAATTTGATTATGCAATTTGAAGAGTTTGCAGAGAATTTCTGCATTCGCTTCCCGCATTTCCGCAGTCAATCGCAATGGCGCAGCCATTGCATTTCTAGTTTATGAATATATTGTTCCTTTGACTTAGCACTTTTGTGTTTTCCCTTTTTATGCAATTATTATTGTTATTTCAAATAGACATAACAATGTGAAGGTAGAGGAGCTATGCGGAAGTTCGAACGATTCTGGCGTCAAGTGGACGGGGCAGCGGTGGGCAGGTCCGGCCGCCAAAGTATAAAAGAGCCTTAAGGGGGAAAAGATGTTAGTTCTCAAACTTCTGAGATCTATGTTTGTCTTTTCAGCCACTGAGCGACGGCTTTTGGACTTCCAGAATTTCCGAAACAATATCAACCAGAACATTAAATGCAGTTTGGAATCCAGCAACAAATTCATACATTTTTTGGACTTGTCAATATCTATGGATGAGAATGGCCACAGTTGTTTTCACTAACATTGCAACCCGGTGCAGCCCGCCCATCTGTAATTTATTTTTTTTCTGATCTGAAAAAGATCATCTTACTTATATTACTTACTTATCTTACTTCTTAGAGAAGTTTTTCCACACATCAAATCATTTTTGTTACAACAAAATAGACAAAAAAGAACCTGACCAAAATTGTAATACTGTAATATATACAATCCCATGTAGATCATGCAATAAATAAAGGCTTTCAGTTCTCGAAAATAGCAACATGGAACAAAATAAAACAAACAAAACAAAACAAGCCGAGCGAGGACAATTCAAATCTGCCATATTCGTACAGTGCAAAAGAGCAAACCACATTATGAACTGGGAGAGAGCCAAAATCAATGGGACAGAGGAAAACAAACACTGCCGCTGGATTAAGGAGGCAGTTAAAATTTGTGCCCCCGGGACTGTAAACAGGGATGAGGGGGCCTTTTTGCTTTCACAAACCTGGGATGCTGTACTGAAGAAGTCGGACTGCAGACGCCGCTGTTGTCCTATAAGAAAACGTTTTGCAACTTTATTACAAAAGTCAAAGACATTGATGGAAGTCCATAATATTTAACCAGGGATCTTGGCTCTCAATAGGATAGCTCAAAAACTGCATTTTCTGTGTTGTTCCACAATAATGATTTTAATAACTAAACTATGAACTTGTCCATACATTTTACATGGTTGCAATAGAAAGGAATCTGGAAAGAGTGATGCTAAAAAGATGTATAATTTTAAAGCTGCCTTCGAATTTTTTTCATCAGTAGGTGGAGTAGTGAACTCTGCTCTGTTCCACCACCACCCCACTCCCCTCACCTGGCTTTCACACTATCGCCCTACGCCCCAAACCCCCTCAAACAAATGAGGGAGGTGCGAGGTGCTACGCTGGTCTTCTTCTACTGTGTGCGAGCGTGGCGCACACGATGGCGCATCTAGAGGAGCTTATGCATCGGTGCCGGACAGCAAAACGGGATTGCTTAGAGCAGCTTTAAGAAAATTCTCTCATCATCATATGTCAAAATTCTACTACTATTCTACAACTATCCTATGTGTCTTGCCTTTTAAAATATTTTTGGAAAAGGCATGACCAGAGGTGTTAGAAACTCTCCTAATATGTAAGCAAATTCTCATTAAAGTTTCACCGGATCTGAGAATGCCCGCTATGAAAAAAAAAAAAAAAAAGACATGCTCCACCAGTTACATTTTTAATTTATGTGTTTGGCAAAATATCCTTGAGTAAAAGTATGTAATGAAGCTCTAAAATAATTTTGAGATCACTAGAGGCAAAAGCAAGTTGTTTATTTCTGCAATAATTTATGCAGTTCAAATACAGTCTGACTGACATTTCCTGGCAATTATTCACTTCCCTCGGTGCTTGAAATGGCAAAGCAACACTATGTAACTTTTTATCATGAGCTTCTTTCTTTAGTTTAATTAGTTTATATTCAGTTTTGTTTCACATGTTACACTGTTGACAATGAAGGTGAGGTTAATTGATGACTTCAAACGATTCTCTGATTCATTCTCTGTTAATCCTTCAAATGCATCTGTGAATATGGCACCATTGGCAAAAGGGGCTTTTTGGTTGTAAATACTGCTCCTATGAGTGAATTTGCCTTCTGAATTTGATCCATCCTTCAATGTCACTGGGGCATTTTGTCACGAGAAGTGTGCGAGTAAGGTAAGAAGGGAAAAAGAATTTTGAAAATGTAACTTGCAAAATTATTGGCCAGGAAAGGAAAGTTTTCTTACTCTTGTTGGTAATTGTGTGCAGATTGACACCTACAATAGTTATTTTCCTGTTAGGACTTTGCAGGCTTCCAATATTGCGCATGTCGTCAAAGTGCTCAGATTTGGTTGTTTATATTAGATTTCTAAACATGCCAGCAACGCATTACAATTAAATAGTGTTTATTTGTGGTAAATGTGCTGCGTTTTCAGTCCAGGCATCTCTCATCAGGTCATTTGTTTACACTCTTTAAGAGCTAACCTTGTTCAGCTCCATAGACCATCTATACAAGTATACAGTATTATTTTATTCATGGCTTGCGTGGATGAAATGGAATAACAGTCCTTGAAAGGTTGGATCAATCTCTCTGCTGAACATTTGGTAAAAAAAAAAAGAAAGAAAGAAAAGAAGTAAAAACATCTAAACTTTCCCTTTTGCATATTACATCAGTTTGGGTAAGATTTTGGATGGTGCCACCATAAGTGTCCCCGATCCAAGTGAGCATTAAATTCCTTCCGTACAACTCTTTCGTGTTGCTTCTTCCTCTAATCCCTGACAGTTTAATAGTTGCATTACACTTTACTGCTGCTATTATGAGATTCAGCTCTACACAAAGCGTCACAGGTTGACTAATGTGGACAAATATGACCCTGAATACTTATAGGCACTTCAAGGCTGCGTACCTTGCACATGCTTTGAAGCTGTTCTTACCCTGATTTACAACATAGACGCCCCATCCGAATGATAATAGAATAAAGCCTTCAGTGTGGCGATTATAATAATAGGCATATCCCAAAAGGATTACGTTAGAACCCAAGACCAGAGGAAAGCTGTTTTTCAATGAGGCTCTTATGACACACCTTTTTAAAAATGCATTGCCCTGACCTTCAAATAGTTTTTAATTACCTAAATCAGAATGCGCAGCTACAACAAAACTCACCTTTTGCGTTATAATCGGGTCAGAGTATCACCTAACCTCATTTATTATCTACCACTGCATCTGTGTGCAGGCGTTTTACAGCTGTCCAGGGCAACAGGGCTTTTATTGGCTGTTTCTTTTCAGGATATTTCCATCTCGTGTTACCAAGGTATACCACGATTTTATCTCACCGCTGTTCGCTTTACTACGTCCCATGTGACCACTGATACTGTGAGCACCCGTCCTTTACGCTCCTCCTGGAATTTGACGGCATAGAGAAAACAACATAAAAGAGGCAGTAGAAAGACAGAAAATACTGCTTCCAGGTGTATTACAGGCCTAACCCTTTTCCAATACCACATACTTTGATTATTAAGATGGAAAATGAATTTATGGGCCTTATGAATGTTACACATCATTTGTGTGGCTTCATTTACCATTAAAACATGTGAAATCACATGAGCATTGCTGGTAGCGTGACAAGCTCACAAGAAAGCACAAGCACGACAAGCTAGCAATTTCTCTCAGAAACTCTCAAAGTTGGACAGAAGTCTTAGTTTGCACACGTAACTGCCTTATTGAACTTTGGGGCTTTACAAGAGAGAAAAACAGAAAAAATCTGCAGTATCAATTTACTGTGCTTAAAGATGCACTATGTAACTTTTTATGTGGAAAAAATGTTTGTGCATATTTGATCTTTAAGTGACTCAGTGACTGTATGGGTGCACCATAGCACATTTGCTTTTCCTCAGTGACCTCAATGATGCTCCAGAATCAAGTGTTTTTGGATTTCTGTCCAGTCTTTTGGTACAGACCCTAAAAACTTCTTGAAGTGTCAATAAATGCCACTGTGAGGAAGTTGCATAATGCACCTTTAAGTAGAAGCCCATCTTCGTTGTGTTTTTGTGCACATTTATGTTCCATGTCGTGAGCCATATAGCATAATTGCCTAAGTCATCAATATTGAAACATGATCTAGGCAATAATGATATGTGGCTAACGATATTACTCCTTGTGTTTGACTGCATTTCTTAAGAATGTGAACAAGATATTTACCTTCTCAAAATGAAGAAGATCTTGCAGTTTCCATCCGCACCGTACCCCATTGTTTTAGACATTTCAGCTGCTTATTGGGGGTGGAGGGTGGGGGTAGTTTCAAAAGCCAATGGTTGCCATAGAGACAGGCAGAGAGAATTATGGGCAGAACAGGCGCTAAGGGACACATCACCAATGTTTGTTTCAATATGTTCCCCACCCTATTTCACTGCTTCCTCGCTCCTCCAACATCCAGGGATACACTAATGACCTTCATGTGTCTTCTTGCACTTTTCTAACTCGGACACTCTTATAACGAGCATGATATTCCGTATAACCACAGTTCCCCCCCATTAAACTAATTTATTTGAGTGATTTGGTAGTCTTTAGATGGGAGGGGCCCCTGTCGTGTTCCCGCATGTCATTGGCTATCGCTCTATTAGTGTCTGCTGTCCTGGTGTAATGCAATGTTACAGGGCAAACATGAAACCATTATGTGACCTCTCCACTCCAGGAACTCTGAGCTTCTTTCTGAGGTTAGCTTAGTACAGCATCAAACACATACATGAAAAGCAAAGGAAAAGGCTGGAAGGAAGGCAAGACCCGGTAGGTTACCTTTGTGGAATATGAACTCTAAGACATCTGTGGCTACATGCCGTGAAATACATGATCAAAGAAGTGGGTCTATTTACAATGTGTATGGAGGAATGAATGTGTTTAGAGGAAAATTGAGTCTTGAGGCAAAAGCTGGCTGAAAATACATAAGTGTGTGTACATAAGAATCAAATAATTAAGGAAAGTTTCTTTAACACACAATATACACACACATCCAACCCCGAGTAGTAAAGTAGGCTGAGAAAAAATTTGATTTGATTATGTTGAAAATTATAGGACAGTTCAAGTCCATTGATTGATTTTTTAATTAGATAAACATTTGCGCTTTATGCATTTCAGTGCGGTTATTTGTTTTACTTAAACCTTCCATTGATTGCAGAAGTAGTGTCTATGTATAGTGCAAGCTAAATAATCTCGACACTTCTTCCATCAGAAGAGCTTGTTATGGGAAGCATCCAGGCCATGCACATAACATGCAACAGTAGTAAATATATCCTTTGTGACCCACGGCTCCCAGGACATAGTGTTTCAGCTGTAAAGGTTATTTATGTACCTTATTATGCCACGTCTAATTTCGCAACTATCTTTTATGTGTTTTTTTTTTTTTTATATTTGAGTTACATCTTAGAAGTCATTAATCGTACCCTTATTTTTGAGCAATTGCCGAGCCCAGACATTATGGTTTTGAATGTCACGCTTGAATGCAAACAAACATAGCAGAGGAGTAAATGGAGCTACAGTCATAAATCTAAAGTGTCGTTAACCAGAGAAGCACATAACACGAACTGTCACACTCTAACACATAGAGGCAAACGTAATATGAGCTACAGTATGTATGAGCACTGTTGTAATTAAGCCCCACTCAGCCATGCAGCTAATAGTAATGCAAGCCAACTGTGATATAAGCAAAGAGCAAAAATGACACTTCATTTTAACTATAATATGAATTTAAATGTAAAACGAAGAATGCATCCACACACCCAAATGCCATGTGGATCGTTCGAGAGCTCTAGTACCAGCTCAACATAAAGACCACTGATTCTGACCAAGTCTACTGTATATGAAATACTTTTACTTGTGTGAAAATCTGTTCAGAGCTTGTACCATTGTTAAGATCGATGATCTATGATCATTGTCATGACCATAAATGCTTTTGAACAAAGGACAAAAGACAAAATAGCCAGTGAACATCTGTGTGTTTTTTAAAGAGTTGTGGGGCTAATTCCTCACTTCAGAAATACACGCAAGATCAACGTTGAGTTGCGCATGCACATGGGTGAGATACTGCAAGTAGGGACCTAATAAATACAAAGTATTCCCCAGCATTTTAAGCCCCTTTAAACACCACAGAAAGCTCTCACTGTGAATGGTGCTTGTTTTTTCAGCCTTGTTGGCGTCTAAAGCAGTGGTCCCCAACCACCGGTCCGGGGACTGATACTGGACCGTGACACATTTGCTACTTGGCCAAACAGAAATACTAAATCATTTATAAACGGCCGCATTTCCTCCGATTTATCTTTGGCCTGTTCCGCTTGACACACCAATACGTTTGTCCATAGATATGTAATAAAACTCCTGATTGAAAGTCGCCATAGAAATCCACTGGACTCGAGTAGGCTACATCTGGTTTTATTATAGACAGAATCAAGACAGCCTCGTGCAGCTTAAAGCAGCTTTATTTGTACTTACATTCTCGACACTCTCACAGGACAAGGAGCTGTATTTATCCCACTGTGAATTGAACAGTCTTGAGAGAAGAGAATGTGCCTTGGTCCCACTGTAGAGCTCTGCGATCAGTGCTGCGCGCCATGCTTTAGAAACGTGACCCATAGTCTAATTACGCACATGCTAAACACCCCCACCCCTCTTCAACATTTCTCTTTTCTGATGCGTCAACAAGGTTTTTTAATTCTACCATACAAAGCTTTTCGACTGTGATCCCCTTGTCCCGCACATATATAATACACTTTTGGCACATTTATGTCGAAGCGTTCGGTTTCTTTACCGTATTTGCAGATGCGCAACAAGACTCAGCATTGACCTAACACATGTTTCGGAGAGAGGAATTTGTAAATGCCCAAATTCTACTTTTCCCAGTGTTGCCAGAATGTCATCGACCTCTAAATAGTTAGAGGTCGAACAGGAAGGTGTTCTCTTCCTGTTTGAAAGAGTAAATGATTTAACATTGATTTAAGAGAACATGTCAAATATACCCAATATTTGGGTGTATTTAAAAGACCATGATACACTAGTTTTACGATTCTAACAGAGGCAAATGATGAGCTAACTTTCTTGAAGGTAATAAACATAATATTTGATGATATTTATGTGAAACAGGAATCATGTGTGCCGACAATTTTCACACTTCCAATGTCTCAAATGTCACACCTGTGTCATATTGCAGTCCAAGTAATAAGTTCCGGCGGAAGATGTGTGGTTATGTTTTAGTTTTGGGGAAAGGTAAGGCTATAGTCGTAGGATTCTGTCACTTCACTCATGGCCTCATTAGCACATCATCGTGGGGAAGTCAGATCCGCCGTGATGGACTGTGTTTCCTCCAATTTCAGTGGTAAACCACGGCACTGAGAGACAACTGTGAGTCAGTGGGTCTAAAAATGCCTGCTCCTGCTGGACTCCTCAACAGCTGAACCTGCACTATATCTAATCCCGTCTCCAATAGCAACTTGCTGATATCCGGCGTACAAAAATTTCACTGCCAAAAAGTTGAACAAAGCCTTTTTTTAACAACAGAAACCACAAATAAGTTCCAGCACACAATCCTCCAAGTCTATGTATATTTAAAGATGATGGCTTTGAGAAACTTGGTAGTGTACGGGAGGTATGCTTAATTGAAAGGACGGTGTGACAAGTCCCGGAAGCCTGCTGTCAATTATGTGGTATGACAAAAATACTAGGCTTCTTTTGATTCATGAAAATCTGTGTTCTGGGGTTTGCTAAAAAGAAACAGCAAGATGAAACAGCAATGTCGAACATGCCAAAAAAGTATGATGTTTAATTGATAAAGGACTTTTCAGAGGCACAAGTTCTGATTGTACGACAAAAACAGACGTAGTAAGAACAAATAAAGTAGATTTACCATTAGCTGGCGTGTTGGAGCCTGTGCCGCACAAAACTGGCAAATCTCATTTCAAACAGTCAATCAGCATTTGGCCCGTCTCCCCATTCATTCTCCAAATAAGCTGTTGTGCCTTTGCATGTCATAAACCTAATTATCTGTGATGGATGTTGGACAAGTTTGTGACAAGGAGTGTAACCACACTGATCATTCTCAGCGACTTGGCGGTGTCCTCTTCCACGTGATAAGACCATACATACCTCCCACCGCAAACACTTTGACAAAATAAGATCGCAGCAACAACATGGCAACGAATTATTCAAATTGGACTCAGTGATGTATGAAGATGGAGTTGGAGGAGACTGCGCCGTGAGTCCAACCTCCAGTCAAATCAATTACCATCTACCCTCCGAGCAATCGAGCGCCAGGTGACAACAAACAGGGATTACATTGCTCACTTTAAACCTGCTGGGTTGCAAGACATGGACGAGTAATTTGTCAACTGGGACACTCCGGTGATGTCACTTGCAAATGTTGTAGCGGTACTTGTCAAAATATTGCAAGCATTACACCTAGCATTAATTGATAGCTGCATTCTGCCCATTGCATCAATCAATTTTAAAATGAGCTACATAATCTTTTTTTGTAGATTGATGCCACATATAGTAATCTTCCTCCAAGCTTAGATTTATCCTCATTTAATGATTTGTTTAACCTCGTAACCCCCGCCTTAACCGAGTGCATTTCCTCCAGTTTGTCTTTACCCAAGTCTAAACGCTTCTCTGAATGATGTGATGATGGCTGCAGACTGCGGCCACTATACAGTCTTGGTGATGTGTCTCACCTGAGTTGCTCAGGGATCTGTTTTGGCCCCTGTTTTGTTTTTTGTTGTACCTGAAGCCTCTTGGTCAACTTATCAGTGGTTTTAAAAATGTGTCGTATCACTTTTATGCTGATGACATTCAGCTGTATTGCTTCTTCAATGACTCAGAGTTTCATCTCTTATCTATGTTTTTGAAATGTGTGCATTAAGAACATGGCTCTCTTCAAATTACCTTCAGATAAATGTGAACTGAAACTCTGATCATTGCTCCTGACAAAAAGATTCCCCTGATCAAAAGCCACCTTGGTGTTCTGGGCTCGTCCGTTCATACCAGCCTCAGAAACCTTGGGGTCATGTTTGATCAGGCCATGTCCTTGGAGTGTCACGCTCATCAGCAAATTCAGACCTTGAGACATTCATTCCTTCCTTAATTTTATCGTTTTGACTACTGCAATTCTGTCCTCCCCTGCCTGAATAAGTCCACTTACTGCACCTATGGTTGTACAGCACTTTGTGATTTTGTCAGTGAAAAGCGCTTTATGAATAAACTTTACTTACTTACTTGCTTCTCGATGGAGCTTACAGCCATTAGGCCAGTGTAACGCCTCATTTGAAAGCTAGAAACACTAAAAACATGTACAAATGGGCCAGGATGAATGATGTGTGTGAGTGAAGGTATGGTGGTGGTCAGAGGGACCGTTGGCGCAGACATGTGCAGTTGCGACAGTGCTTCTGTCAGTCTCCCCCAGGGGAAATTGAAGCTACAAACGTAGCTTACCACCACCGAGTATGGAGTGAATGTACACAAAAGTGAATGTACAAAAATTACTACTACTACTACTGCAAACAAAACTGGTCGTAACTTTTTTTTGTCGCGTAGCTGGTGCCTTTGTGTCACATTTTTATTGTGTTATTGTTGCTTTTCCGGCATGTTTTTGACGCTCATTTGTTGCTTCTTTGATGCTTTTTTGTCACTGTATTGTCGCGTTTCATCAATTTCAAGTGATGTTTTTGTAACTTTGGTTTATTGTGTTATTGTTGCTTTTCCAGCACTTTTTGGTCACTCTTTTGTCACTATTTAGATGTTTTTCTCAATAAGCTTTTAGAGTTGGGTAATGCCAAACTGGTGGGGAAATGTGCTCGGTTCAGGTTAGGGTTAAGACATCAAGCCAAATGCCCTTAATGACATATCCCTATTCCTACTAGACTTGGAAAGAAAAGAAAGTATAGGCTTGTGTACTTGGCTCATACATGCTATATACTCACAAGAATAAACAGGGCTGAATGCATAAACAATTAGCATTAGCAGTATTTTGGCCAGTAACCTTGGGCCTCATTAGCGCTTAATAGAGAACATCTGTGCTGTGGAGTGATGCAGTCATAGCACTGAATCTAACAAGTGAAGCGCTTTGCTGCTGCAATCCCACAAGTCACAATAGCCACTTTTCTTCAAGGGAAAAGCTTTAAAGTTTTATCTTTATCAGCTGTCTTTGTAAGAGGCTGGCTGTGTCATTTCTTGCATATGTACTTACACATTTTGTAGTCATCTTGAATTGAATTGAAGATCCTTAATCTCTCATCCGAAAGTCATTCAAATCGTTTGATTGCACAGGTCTACTTTCAGGATTCAAACTAATCTCTAAACCAATGTTTCAGCTGATAAACTGTAGCTGTGACATTCAGCTTGACGGTTCCCAGTCATTTTAGTGTCAACTAGTGTAATTTGCACTTTTGTCGTCTAAAAGTATATTACAGAGAAGAAAGTGAGTAGATTTTTTTTACATTTCTGCCTAAATCGGACCAAATGTGGTCTGCTCACATGTTATGGCCAATAAAAATATGATAACATTTAAATGTTTGGGTGGTATTAGTTTATACAGACACTGTTTACTCATTCTTTTGATTTTAATGAAGATCAGACCACATTTTATGACCAATTTAGGCAGAAATGTACGAAATTCCCAAAATTCCTCTCACTGTATAAACGGTTAAACGGTGAACTGCATCTTCTTTTCTTTCTTTTTTTGCGGGTCAAAGCTCAGCCAAAGAGCCAACCTTGTCATTACTCAACCCTGACCTGATTAGCGACTCTAATCCAGAGCCACACCCTAACCCTGCACCAGGAGGAGTATAAATTCAGCTATGCCTGCAAACAGCGTCAGGCTAGCATTTTTGTTAGCACGTATCACTCAATAGAGAGACTAGCAGCTCCTGTGGCGCAACCCTGGCCTGGACGGGCTGTTCCTCGTGGCACAGACCACATACTTAAACCCTACACTGGTGAGACCACGTTTTATTTTTATTCTCATTCTTCCGGTATTGTCCCAACCTGTAACTTAATGATTCTCTCTCTCTCAGGTGCCCCTGGCTGTAGATCTGGATCTCTCTTAAATATTCATAACCGAGGAGAGGAGCGACTCATACTGACAAAACTAGCACTGCTCTACATTAGCACACACTGTTCCCAACTCAAATATTTATCTTAGGAAAGGGAACAATTATTCAAAGATTATTTTTTTAAGAGCTTCTCCTAACCTTGCTTGACCTGAAGAATGCGATCCCGAAGCATCGCCACACAAGGGATTATTAAACCCTCTCAAAGAAAATGTGAAATTCAACTGACTCTAATTATTTAATTATTTATGAACAGCGGTGAAAAGTTTGCAGCGGATGTTCTCCTGAGTGTATTTTGGAGTGTGTGCTGGGCTCAAGAGTTGGGAGTGAACGGGCTTGTTTTGTTGAAATACCAGAGGTCGTGTGTTTAAAGGAGCCACTCTTGAGCTGCTCAAACTCCTGCTGTTTTCATGCTGGGGGCTTTTCGGGGGGCAGTGAGAAAGATTTTATTGAGACACATGAAGGTCGGGTTTCGCAAAATATTCACCATTTCAAAAGACTCTGTGCTTCATGAGAAATACACAGAATCATCGAAATGCTTATCAAAGTAGATTTTGTTCGGCACATGATCTGTTCTTCAAGACCCGTGGGAAAATAAACTCAATGCTCCCAAGTAAACTCACCTAAATCAATTAGCAAGATGAAGGATATGAGATTGTGTCGTCAAAACTGCAGAAACGTATGGTACATGGAAAACAGTACAATAAACCAATAAAGATTTTTAGATGAAAACTACAAACAGTGTGAGCATTGATTAAAATATTCCAGTAATATTGTGTTGAGATGTTTGCAACTAAGGTTTATGCTTAAACTACCGTGCAACCTCCTCACATAAATATTCTATTCTCTCTGGCAGTTAAACCCTTGACTTATTGGGTATTGTCACACAAAAGAACCAAATGTGTAGTAGCTAAGTTGTTCTGCATTAAAACCATATATTGTGCATATAAGTCTGCAGAGCATGAACACGGAAACATGTTTCAGCTTCAGCGTCAAGTCCTATAAGCTCGTTGCTTAATTCTTTTGAATATGTTCTGAACAGCTTCTATGGGATGAATTTCAAGTTTTACTGTTATTGTTATGTCAAACCTGAAGCAGATATGAGAAAGATATCAACTCGGGAGAGTCTGTTAGTCAGTACTACGCTTAGCTAACAGAAATACAGCTGCAAGTTCAGTTGGTGATTATCATAAAAATTCAGTTTATTTGGCTACAAGTCAAGATAATTTCTGGACTGACCCCATTGGTCTGAAGTGCCTCTTCAGTAGATATCCAACCTTCAGTGAGGACATGCTACTGTACACAAAAGTACACTGCTGATCCTGCACCATATATCATCCTCTGCTCATTTACTGCCACTGCGTTTTTGTTGGGAGCTTGACTGGGTATCCACTTTTTCCGTATACGTGGGTATTTTGAAGCACATTTGTTAACTGTCCTGCTCTGCCCCTAAACATCTGGAACATATTGTGCTTGTGATTACATTTCCGCGCAAAGCAATCTGGTCTGTTACCTGCTTCAGTACAAGACTACATTGTCAGGCTCATAAAGAGAAAAGATGCGGTTACCCCTGGTTACATCATACTCAAGTCTGCAAGTGTTTTTTGTTGAATCCTGCAGGTTCTTCACTCTGTTTCCAAGCACTTCAGGCAGCACTGTAGCATACACCTTCCAATCCCAATTTGACCTATTAGCTCAGAGCTGCTATCCCACAATCCATTGCATCAATAACAATTGAGAGAGAACAAATGCACCTCTTAAGATTCAAGGTTCCTGACCACAGAACGAGGTCAATCAAGCCGCTGTTAATTGGCTGTTTTTTTTAACCTTGACTTCTTCTGTCACCTAATCTGTAATGTAGATCGCCGACATGGGGAAAGTGGTTTTACATACACAAATGTGAATGGACTTTTAAGTAGCCGTAGCAATGTTAAAAATAAAGACAAAGAAGTCTTGATCATTAAATGGTAAATGGTCTGAATTTATATAGTGATCTACAGCAAGGAACCACTCACCAATTCACACACTCATTCATACACAAATGTACCCAGACAACGGCGGCAAGGTGAGTGAAGTGTCTTGCCGACGGACACAATGACTGTGGGATACGAACCCCCGACCTTCCGATCATGGGATGAGCTGCTCTACCATCTGCGCCACCGTCACATTAATAATGTATGTATAAGAAGAGACGCTCAGTTTAAATGGCCATAGTGTTTGTGTTTAGGTCAGCGAGAATAAGAAAGATTCTCCAACAGTGAGCAGCACCAGAGACACAGCACACCACAGGAGAGGGAAGCGGATTTGTGCATTTATAAGTCTCCAATATTTTTGTATTAATACATATTGATAAAAACAAAAAAAACATTAAGTAATTACCTATGACTACTCGTATAAGTTTTATTAGTATCTTTGCAGAAGTCTTAAAGTGAACACTGTGCATTAACAAAACAGACCTGTAAAACATTCATTCTGAAGTTTTGGTCATGTCTCACTCAAATCGACACTTATCCATTGGGGTGGGTTGGTGTCTTGCTCAAAAGCATGTTATGTATAGCATATGAAGTTTCAAGTGGTAAGATATTAATATTAATAGTATTATTATTATTTGTTCATTTGGGGCTTGTTAAAGTGATAGTCTGTAAGTTTGCAAAGTGAGGAGAGATAGAGTGAAATTTGAATTCCTGCTGTTTATCCAGAACGCCACTGGGAGATGATGAGGAGAGCAGGAACAGAATTTTCAAAAGTAAACGATCAAGCTCCCGCCCCCTGCCCCTCCCCTCCTGATTGGACCTGACAGGCTGGTTCACAGGAAAAGCTCGTCTCATTGGTCAAAGTCGTATCCCGGGGGATTCTTGTTAGTTGCTGAAATCGCACCTAATGTCAGACCCAGGCAGTCAGTAATAAACAATCTATTCAATTTGTATCACGTCAAAACTTACAGACGATCACTTTAAAGAACACACTAACAAATACACTCTCTTACATACACTACACTGTGGAGGCAAGTCATCTGTACACATCAGCAGTATGCATCGGTTGGATGGATCAAACCACCAACCTTTGAATTTGTAGGCGCTCCTGGTACTAACCCCAACCCTGTTTAGCTTCTGTGATCTCTCACTGTGGTATGCCTGTAAAATTACCAGTACATCTGTTAGTTGACGAAAACTATACATGATGACTCATTTATGAATATCCAGTACCTATCAACAAAAATACAAATAACTACAGCTTTCTCTGCAAACAATGATGTAATGAATAACAGATATTTCAAGGTTTCTCCCCTTATGAGTTTTCGCCCTCAAGAAAAAAAAAAAAAAAGCACTGTTTCCACTCGACTCCCACTCCACAGGGAGAACTGGGGGCAGGTCTTCTCTCCTCTCTGCTGGTGCTATCTAATTAAAACTTAATACTTTACCACAATTGCTTTGCATTCTCTTCATTTCCATGCTATATCCAACAACGAGTGCAACATGAAAGAAGCCATGGGGCACAGTGTTGTTGTCTTTTTACACTGTTTGTAGCCCGTGTGGGAAAATAGGACAGCCATTGAACATCCCTTTAAAACCGTCTACAACAGAGAGGATTCATTGTGCTTTTAGGAGCTGCCACGTATATGCAAAAAAGGGGATAGACGTCTTTCCCACAAGAAATCTGCCACAGCCAATTAATTGCATTTCCCCGCCAGTGAGTTGAAAGGCAAAGGATGGCAGGATATTTACCGCCAATGCACACCTACGCCAACATAAAGATGCACAAAGTCAACATGGCCGCCACCGTATTCATGGTTACAGTTCTTTGATAATGGCTCCGTTGTGACATAAAAGGAAAAGTGCAAATCATTACAGCTGATCGTGTGATATGGGCTTTTGTTCTCAACTGAAACTGGAAACATATTTTTCTATATCTAAGGTAGAGCTAAGCAGGTTTAAATCTGAGATCAAGAGGTTGCTCTATGTTCATGGGTTTCAACATATAACAGCGAATTGTTTATTACTGGGATCAATTACAATGAATGGCCGTTATTACCAGTGTAAAAATACACAAATGTAGTAATGCTTGAAGCCTTGATAAACATTGTTGCACCAGGAAGGGCTTCTGGCTTTACACCCCATCAACAGTCACCTAAAGAAAAGAAATGCTAAAAAAAAAAAAAAAAGAAAAGGTAATTGAGCTTCAAAGCAACTCCAAACAAAAAGGATTGTTGATAGGCTCATCGTGCAGGAAATCTGACTAAATATCTCATCCCAGTGTCTGCAGAAGTAATCAATAGAGAGCAAACAGCGCATTATCCATCTTTGTCCATGCATAGGAAGAATAAAATTAGAGTCATTTTCATTCATTAATCTTCTAAAACGTATCCCCTTTAGGCGTGAAGAATAGCTGAAGCCAATCCCTGCTGCTCAGAACTTGGCAATTGCGAGACAAAAAAATGTTTTAAAAATGTTTTTCACTTCATGAAACACTCATCTCTGCAAGTAGGGCTGCGCAATATTGTAAAAACATTGTTATGCCTATTTATCTTTCCTTTCCAAATTATTTTCTAACAATCATTAAAAACAAAACCACAACAAAACAACTAATTGGAAACAATAAATATGAGTGCAATATTTTTTAATTGAACCATTGAAAACCCTTTCTGGCGCCAGATGTTGTCGATAAATAAGCACAGCATACTACAGAATATTATATCTTCTTCAAGCTGCAAAGTCAACAGAAAAATGCTGCCTGTTGTTAGGTATATGCAGCACATCATGCATATTCAGCTTTGTTTTAATTGGTGTTTTTCTTGCAGTTGGGTCAGTAATTGTGCCATAAACAGCATGCACACTCCTCTCTATATAGGCCAAGTCGAGGTTTTTTGGATCTCAAAAGCAGAAAAGAAAGTAAACAGCACTGTCGGTCTATCTCACCCGGACACACGGACTGTTTTCAAACCACCTCGACAAAAAAAAAAAAAACGCTAACAGTGAGCTGAAAGCAATGCAAAAGCAGGTGCAAATGGTTAAGTGGAGTCCAGAATTGCCTTTTAGTTGTATAGCTGCCCCACATGTAGCAGGAGCAAAGAGGGGGTTTTATCAGAGAGGAGAGAGAGAGTCGGTCCGACCCGGGGACACCTTGCAGGTTGTGGAAGGTGCAGGGGTGGCCTTTGGAGAAAAGCAACACGCTTGGTTATTTAAAGTTCTTTTCGAGAAGCAGGCAAAGTGTTGTTGTTGTTTTTTTTCCAACTCAGCACAAAAGCTTTATGTTATGCCCACCTGAGAAGATTGGAGACAAACTCTTGTAGTGTAGTTTAGAATATGTGGGTAGGTATATATACTGTATATATATAAGGGTAGGTGAATGAAAGAAGACCAGTTGTTGCCTCCATTTGACCCGTCTTTTAGTGGTGCTGGGCTATAGCTACAGGGGAACATGGTGCATATTTGATATATGAAGGTTTTCTCTGTCACAAATGCGAATTGAATTTTTGACCCGAGGGATAAATGTATATAATTTGTTCAATTAAGAGGCATTTCACAGAAAAAACTACTACTTGACTACTTTAGTATCGTAATAGAAAATGAATTAAACCCTCTATTTGGGGTTACGTGGAAATTCCGTGGAAACAGCTGCTCTGCAACATCAAGACAAGTCGCCCTCTTTTGACAGGGTCCATAAAGCAGGCATTGGATGTTCGTAAAAGAAGTAAGGAAGTACCAAACATTCCCTTATTTATAGGATGGGCCTAAAGTGAGTTGATTTATGACTCTGTGGTCAGGTGTCTAAACAAAGGAGCGGCACACCAAAATAAAATTGGTACAGATCAAAGTTCATCATGTTGAAGTTCAAATTCCATGCTCTCCTTTCACTGGACCAGCCAACCAACACTTATTTTTAGGTTGCCAGGTTGCAAAACGCTCCGGTCTGTTCTGGTCCGCTCCTATGGAAATGCCCTTTAAATGCTACGTAGAAACCAGAAAAGAGTCAACCACTTCCATAACTTCAACACCGACTTATTTCGACTTCCTAATCTTTCAATAATTTGGATGACTGATTCTAAATGACTTTTCATTGCCTTGTCACTGTTTTCTACGGCAGCCATGTCTGTCTGCCTCGTTCTATCAGAGCTCTGTTGGATCACCTGTCGACTTTAGCGGTCGGTACAAATTGATGTATGTAGCCTGATGGTCGCGTCTATTTGGATTAAGCCTAGATCTTTATACATACTTGTTATTATAGGCATTTGTTTCCACAATAAAGTTCTTCCTGTAAGTTTGACAGGAAGGAAATCTTCCAAACTTTCAAATCTTTCAAACTTGTACCATGAGGAAACACCCCAGGATGACTGAGAGCAAAGTCGCACAATACAGACCCAAAGAATTAGGCTGTAATGGGTGTTTTGAGCAAGAAATGTATGCGTGAGCTCTTGACCGAGGTATTGAGAAACTTTTCTTAAATTCCCCAAATGTTTTATGGATTATGCAACTTGTTTATTAATAACTTTGATGGGCCTTACCTCTTCACATCATTTATTACATAAGAGTTTTGTAAATGTGTAATGGTTCCGGAGTTTTCCTAATTAACCTTTGCAAGTGGCATCGGAAAAACTCATTCGGTAATGATTTTACACATCAATGAAAGTCAATGCAAAACAACATAAACCCCACCTGAAAGAGCACATTGATCCATTCCTCTGGACTTTTGAGACAATTTCTCCAAGTTTCAAGGCTGGAGAAGTGTGGGGGGGGGTCAATAGCTGATATACAAAGGAGGAGGATGCTACCCTTAACCTTGTCTCTTTGTACGTTTCCTCAGACGTTTGGCGGGATAATCGCCTCTTTAGGCCACAAACAGCATGGCCCACTGCACACAGCCTTTTTGCATTCATCCAGACAGCCATGCTAAATGTTATTTACTCTGCAGCTGGGGGTAAGGAAGGGCAGCGGACTGGCCACTCTAGCCACAGGTCAGCTCCTCCAGGGAGGGCTCCAAAATGGGAATTTTGTGCCAGGCTGAACATCCATTTCTGCAGGATAAAAGGCTGGAAATTGTCTCGGATGTGACTTGGGCAGCTAAATAAAGACTTCCATGACAGGAATGGTGAATATGATGACAGCTCGGAGAGTGGCTCAACAGGGGAATATACATGGTGACCAAAAGTGTTAAACATATATTGTCTTGTTCTTGACGAGAATAAACCTGCACTGTCCTTTCTAATCCAACGTAATGCAACCTGATAGAAAGTGCCCTCTAACCAACTCAAACTTGACCTTTGATTGGTCATTGGCCATTCATTTAAATTCTTAGACAACCACCAATCTGGCAACAATGAAGAAAGTGACATTTTTACCTTAACTTGAGATGATACGATTTCTTTCTTGATTGCAGAATATAAAGTGTTTCCAGATACTGTTTTTCTCATTTCAAGCAAAATGATCTACAGGCAGATACTTTTGCTTCACCTCTTACCCCCACCTTTAACCAGGCACATCTTCTTCAGTTTGGCTGCACCCAAATCTAGAAGTTTGTCAAAAGTGTCAATGTAGCAACAAAAATGAGCCAAGAACAAGGATGAAAACACAACAAAAGAGCATGACGACAAAGTAACAAAAATGCAACAAAAAAGCACCCAAAGAATAACAGAAAAGTGGCAAAAATGTGTGATGAAAAAGCAACAAAAACACCATAAAAGAGCCACAAAAAAAGTGACAAAAAGTGATGAAAAAGTGACAAAAAAGGCACACAAGAGTAAGAGAAAAGCAAAGTCCACTCCATGGAAGTGTATCTCTCCTTCTGTGGTTCTCCCCGAGGTTTCTCCGTTTTCCCCATGGATTTTTGAGTTTTCCTCGCTGTGCTGGAGAGTCTAAGGACAGGTGACACCCATGATTGATAGAATAATTTTAACCATTTTGCATTTAAAAGAACTTATATTCCTGGTTGTAAGCTACACAGCGGCGGAGTGATCTGCTAGGTTACCGGATCTAGTTTGTTTACCTGCGGCCGGCATTATTACACGTAGAATTCACAAAGGAGCTTTGTACAAATCAGATATGGCAATGTTTGGAGGACGACCCGAGGATTTTGAAGAGGTTTTTAATGCAGGCTACTAGTTACCATGGACATGCGCTACCCTAGCACTAGCCTTGCACCACTAAATATGATACAATACTTTGGATAACTAGGAAATGTAACCTCATAGCCCTAATGCCCTTGACTGTAAAGATCATATTTATAAATAATATGATTATACTTAATGAAAAATAGCATTTATTTCAATTGCATTCACTCATGAACATAGATGAATCTTTTCAAATGGTGGTGGTGGTGGGGCAATGACTCTTTGAAGATGAGTCATAAAACGCGGTAACATTGACAAGAGAAATTGACTTTGACAAGGATTCTGTCTCCACATCCGCTGCACTTGAGGAATACATTATGTTACTCAGCGCTAATGACTGGAAGGCCAGGTTAATCTGTTCTGATTGAACTGCCTTTTATAAAAACATTGTTTCATATCCAGGTCTAGAATTGAGCAAATCCTCGCACCTTGACTGTCATGACCTAATCAACCATTTCAGCGCCCTATGTCTACCTGTTATAAATCCATAATTCTTTCAGACTACCCATTACATCCCGAAGATTGCCCACAGTCTGCTACTCAGCGCTGTAATTTATCTCATTCCGCTTCCATCGCCGCCCACGTCCTAATTACGCCTCATTAGTAAAGACTCAGAGTCGGCTCTGAAACAAAACTTACTGCTCCTTTAAAACATTCATCGCTGAGGAGAGAGGTGAGGGTAACACCATACTTCAGCAAAAGCACGCAACTGCGACTTAAAAAGGCGCGTCAACGGAGCCTCTCCTCCAGCGCACGCACTGACCCAGAGGCTGCCCAGCTGCCCGAAGCGCGCATCCCGCGGTGTGAGTGGATGCGCGCGAGCCCCCTGGACTCTCTGTGGGAGGGGGAGGAGAAGTTTCTCCAAAAGACAAGCGCGGATCACAGACAGAGACGCGAAGAGAGACGATGCCTTTCTCCTGTAGACCAATCTCACGAGTTGCGCAGTGGATTTTCTGATTTCCTTCAAATTTTATTTTTCTTCAACTTATTCCAGTGGTTTGGGGAGATATTTTTTAAGCCAGAGGATGCTCCCACGGGTCTCTCGGATTCTATACGTCCTGTCTTTCTGGGTTTTCCAGGGGGGATTTTTCAGGTAAGACATTTCTAATTTCTTCACCTATTGTAAACTTTTCTACCTCGTATCGACTCACGCTTTGCATATTTCCATCTGTATTTCTCCACCCTGACATACACACACTGCACTCGTAACTTATTGCAGCCATCTCATTATCAATACAAAATTATGGAACCTTTAAATATAATTTTAAAGATTTATATTTGCACGGAAACCAGCGCACAGCAGAGCGGCAGATGCTACACTGGATAAACGCACGCGTTACGCGCAGCACTGTGCAACGAAGCGCCCTGAACTCTGGAGTCACTTTCATATTTACACTGACAGTAAACTGTACTGTCATGCTTAGCTGAACAACAAGCACTTGATTTAACGAAAACAAAGATTTTTTTTTTTCTGGGTCTAAGACAATTCATCAACATATTTTTACATGAACAATGTGTCAGTCACTTTTGGGGGTTTAGGGGTTGAATGTCAGGCATTTTGAGCTTAGAGCACATTGATTTATTGCATGGAATTGAGCAGTCTTTGTGTGTCCTCTATCGACCTGGAGATTTTTTTTTTAATTCTCTTTTACTCTCTCCACTTCGAACCCACTTACTGTTTTTTTTTTTAAGTACATTCATATTTTTTCAGCAAATAACACGAAGGATCTGAGCAAAATACCATGAGCATTCTTTGTCATTACAGTTCATATTTTTCGGTGTGTTTGCATTAATTATTAAGCGATACACCGGAGTGAGCATGTCTCATTCAACGGCAAGAAACCCATTTTTTTTTGCTTCCCAGCCTTACCCTTCTCCTGCCTGTCCGTGGCCCTATAACTTTGATTTGCACTCGGAGTACTTTTCCTCCTATTTCATGGCCCGTCAAACTCAGGTGTGAGCGGGGAGGGCGGATTTGGCCATCTGCATAATCCTGGAGTGAAGGGACCAACTCATGACTGGGTGAACCCCCGTGGGACATGGGCAGAGCCAGTTTTAAAAGCCTTAAAGAGAGAAGCAGGGAGAGCCAAGTCAACTGACAGCGCCTCCTCTGAGGAATGCGAGTGAGATGGGAGGAGTCCATACACTATTGTGGTGAGGGAATGTGATGCATGGATTGCCAATATAGAATGTTGTTGACTTTATTTCACTGTTTCTATATGTTCTTCTTCTATGGCCTTGATAGGAACAACAGAAGATGATTCATGTAGTTGTGCTGGATTAGAAAAGTGGGGGTCGGTGCAAGGAGATGACGAGAAATGGTTTGGACCGAGGCTGTAAGTGATGAGAAGGTGCACCTGTCACAGTAGTAGGAAAGTGGTTGTACAAAATGGTGAGCTGGCTGGATGGGCGCGACATATTTGATGTACTTCCTTGCGAATGGGAAGGAAGAATGAAGATAATGGTAATATAATGGAATGGATAAGTACATTCATATGAAGACTGTCGACAATAAAGAGCTTGGAGTTGAGTACAAAGAACTCATCACTTGTAGTTGGTTTCAAATGTCAGCTAGATTTCCATGTACTTGTCTCCATAAAGCTGCCCGGAACTACTTTAATGTGGTTTTTAAGCATTCCTTGAGAACCCTGACACGAGAGGATTCAAAATGAATTAGAGCAAAATTAGATAAAAACGATCAATTTGAAGCTGGATTGAAATTGTAATGCTTTTCACATCATTTATGTCATCTGCATTGATTGGAGAGTTCTTCCATTGCTTTCCTTGTCCTTTGAGGATCTGTTTCATTTAGTCCTGCCTGATTTTGCATTGATTATTTAAGAGCTGGAATCAAAGTCAGTATTTTTCATCCAGAAATACATATCTCTACAAAAGGAAAGCAGGTGGATGAAAAAGTGCACAGAATTTCCCATGTGAGTTTGCTTCTGATGAGCTCATTATGCCATACTGTGCCAATGGGGAAACGGAATATTAATACCACTGCTTCTCTTAATGTGTTGCACTGTGAAACATATTTTGCTCTAAAATTAAAGCAAGCGATTTATGATATGGGTTCAATGTCAATTTAAAAATTCAATAACGGTCTTCTTCTCTACATTTTCACCTGCTTTTATTGACGTTGGTATGGCAGCACCATCTAGCACCACATATTGGAGAAAAGAAATCTCCCTTGTCGTCCTAGCCCACAAAACCCACACCAAACGTGTAAAGCTAAATCCATTTTATGGGAGACAAACAATGACTTTTCTTTTTTAGTTCGAGGCATGTTCATGCGCACAGGTCTTCTCTCAAAGGGATTTTGACTACTTTTAGATCTCGGCTTGTTTGATTTGTGCTGGGAGTTGTTCTGAGGCTATACCAACTCTGTTTTATTGACTCCAAAAGAAAATAATTTCCCACAGTTTAAGAGTCACAAAACAGCAGTTCTTCTGTTGTCTCAAGAGGGCAGAGTCGCTGGCGTGATGAGGAGTGCTCTGGATGCACTTGGATGCGACAGCCTCCCTGACACAGACATCTCTATTTGGGCTCATTGTTAACATACAATATAGTTCATTTTATGGGCAGGCTACTGTTTATAAAGCGTCAAGTGTTAGTGTAATTATAAAAAAGAAAATAATGTAAATAATGTATAAATATAGGCATATAGGTGAAATTGAAAAAAGCTTTGACAATAAGCCTTGCTATAGTAAGTAAAGCAAAGCGTCACTTTCTGATCTTCCACTCACAGTCTTGGCGGGTGCTCTTTGTGGCAGTGAATTGTACTTGAGGGGAAGGACAGCGGATGAGATGGAGGATTTCTACTGCCCTTGCCTTAAGTCAGTGTGAGATTATGAATCAGAACTGAATACGTGTTTTGATCCGGTAGAGTTAGGCCGTCGCTAACTTGAATCTGATATGCTGCTGGAGAGGCTGATGTGGATTTGGGGAAGGTCTACTCTTTTGCTGTTGGTGAAATGTGTGAAGAGAAGAGAGAGGCTGCTTATTGACTTCTGAGGTCAGGATTATTCAAATCAACTTGGTTTGACACGCTTTGAAAGTGGGCTAGTTTCAATATGTTCAAATTTCAGATTCAAAAGACCATACTCAGTCGCACTCAAGCCTGTTTTGCTCGTTTAACCTCATCAAAAACTGCAATGTAAATAACTATCTGTTTGTTACTATTGTACACTGATGCCACCATAATTTTATACCCTACTACCAATCTCTGATGTGAAGACTACTATTCATGTTACTGTCAATAACTTACCTTTACTATCAATGGTCTGAAGTTGCCATCTGGTTGTTGAGAGTAGTGGACATCAATATAGGCTGAGCTGCTATTTTAAAAGCCCTTAATGTTACAGTCATTGCAAAATAGCCTTTGGTATAAATGTTGTAGTGTTACATGTTGCATATACATACTTTTCCACATCAAATACATGGCATTAATTTAAAAAAATGAATAATATAAGCCGAAACCTAGAGGCATTGTGTACAAGGGTATAGACGATACCATCAAAACAATGGTAATAGTTTGAGTGAACAAGGTGGTGCCAGTGACAAGGGTAAGTCCCTCTCTGAGCTGTATAAATGAGTCAGTCTGCCACTTGCAATTTCAGCTCTTGGCAAATCCTTGGCGATGAAAGGCAAAACGTCCACTACTCCAAACAACCAGTACCGATGATGACCAGAACAGCCCTTCTCAATTGCTGGTGTTATTGCATAATAGTACCATGCTATGTGTTACTTAGCCGGGACAGCCAGCTGCTCTTGCTTCCAGTTCAAAAGCACGAGCGTCTGTGACTTTGCTCGCAACCAATCATTTCACACTAAGTTTTTATCACTTAAATCACAGATAACAAATTTGTAACGCGTCACTTCTCTGCTCGTATTCAAGGGTTTAGTAGTTCACCTGTTGCTTTGGCAGAAGATGCCATACAGGTGAAACTCGGAAAAAACAGGTGCATTCATTTCTGTTATCCAACTTAAAATGTGGAACTAATATATGATATAGACTCATTACATGCAACGTGACATATGTTGAGCCTTGTTTGTTTGATGGCTTGCAGTCCATTTTCAAAATATTCAAATTTTATGAGATTTCTAATTTGGGGTTTTTACAAGCTGAGCCATAATAATCAAAATTATAACAAACAAAGGCTATACATATCTCACTTTGGATGTAATGAGGCTAATAGTAAGGCTAATACTATACTAGTCTCACAGTTTAAGTCGAGTAATAGAAGTGAATGCACTTTTTTAACAATATTCTAATTTTCCGAGTTTCACCTGTATATATTGTGTTGCTGGGTTTCAGGTGTTGTCATAGCATTCTAAAGGCCTATAATATTATATAGAGGGAAACATATTTTGTTTGTGAGGACATTTTTGGTCTGGTACAGAGAGATCCTGGACCCGGTGACTGATATTAATGATCATTTTTGTAATTCATTAAAAAAAAAAATCTAGATACGACATGTGAAAGTGTAGTGCAGTTAATAGGCAAAACTGACTCCTGCCCCCCCATATGTGATGGACCATGCGTTTTTCTGACCCATCTGTCAATCATATCCCTCAAAATTCTCGGAAAAGCGTGTTGTCTGACTTGATTTTGGTGCCAATCGTGAGCGGAGTCTGTCCTTGGCATATTCTAGTCGTATAAGAAAGGTACAATGCGGTATACATCTAAGTCATCTTATCCCAGGATCAGTTCATGACGCATGGCCTAATTCTTTTTATCTTAACAAATTTTAGCTTATGTCTCCAATTTCCACAGTATTAATAATAGAAAAATTAACCGCCATTAAAGGAATAGGCCACCGTTTTTACATGCTAAGATATGTTCTTACCTCACTTTAGACGTGTTAATATATCCCCGTATGGTCTTTGTCCGTGCGCTCTGCCAGGCAAACGGAGCACATACGCAGCCTCTCCCACATGTCACATAGCTCCAAAAAAGCTCACGATAGAAGCTACCAAGCTCTTCCACGTGTTCCCTATTTAAATAAAGTTACGTGAAGTGTTTTCATGCGAAGTATATTTACACAGAAATGTAACATGTCGATTTTATAAGCAAATAAAAAGGGGGGCTATATTGTGAGGCGTAATGATACGAGGAGCACAGCGTCCGCGTAGTAACTCCTAAAGACTTCCCCCGCTCACTTCCGTCAATAACCTTTAGGAGTTACTGCGCAGACGTTTTACTCCTCGTATCATTACGCCTCACAATATAGTCCCCCTTTTTATTTGCTTATAAAATCGACATGTTACATTTCTGTGTAAATATACTTTGCATGAAAACACTTCACGTAACTTTATTTAAATAGGGAACACGTGGAAGAGCTTGGTAGCTTCTATCGTGAGCTTTTTCGGAGCTATGTGGCATGTGGGAGAGGCTGCGTATGTGCTCCGTTTGCGTGACAGAGCGCGTGGACAAAGACCAGACGGGGATATATTAACTCGACTAAAGTGAGGTAAGAACATATTTTAGTATGTAAAAACGGTGGCCTATTCCTTTAAGACTGATTAGTTTATAGCAATCTGACGACTTGTTTCTGTAGAGCCAATTTGAACTTTGTCACAATGACGGGAGATTTTTATTTTCCCCAAATGTACTCATGTTTAAGCAGATGGAGAAAATGTCTGTTTATAAGGAAAAGATGTGTCTGCCCAAAGAGACGCATATGAGACCATTTTTTATTCTTTTGGCTTAAACATTCTGGTTGGTTTCCAGCATGTTAAATACTGTACTTTTGATTTCTAACTCTCATGCTGCACATCATTCAAGTTTAGGGAGAAAACTGGAACAATAAGCCCAAGTTTGAACAATTCATATCGCTCTTGTATTCAGAACATGCTTCCCTGGCTGTTTTAGTACACTTATCTTCAAACATTAATATTTCTCACTGTTTCCACTGAGAGCTTTCCATGTGCTAAACAGTTTTAACAATACAAGAGAGAGATGGAGCAGGGGCTGAAGGTTAAAATGACTGATAACCGAACTTTTCCTGACTTTTACCCTGGATCATTGTTTTTGTTTTGTTTGTTTGTGGTAAATCTGGACACAAAAAAAAAAACGAAAGGAGAGATCTTAAAAACTCCCGGAGCACATTGCCTTTTTACATAGTTGTGATAGTATCGCGTTTTCCCCCCATTCTGCTCCTGTCAAGTAAACACCTGATTAGGAGAAACCATTTGGCGCGAAAGTAAACACCATTTTGGCAGCTCTAACATCCAAAGTGTTGGAAGAAGACTATCTTTGTGAGGTAGATTTAATTAAATTCTGTCGCTACTCCCAGCTGGTGGAGTACAGTCCCACAGTGTAATGTCTTTAGGCGAGTAAACAGTGGCGGAGAAACGGTGTGTTTACATATTTATTTTATAGGAGGTTTTACATTATCGCCTCTGTTACATATTAAGTACATTGATGAGACTTGACAGATGGATTCAAAACAAATTCATAATTAAACTTAATGTTGTTTTGAATCTCATCATTGGCACTTTTACTTTTAACTTGACATACGTTTTGACCATATGCATTTAACAAATCATTATAGTTCATGTCAAAGGGGCTTTTCCTTCAGACGGTTAAAACACACATATGTAAATTGATCATAACCCTTAATAGGTGACTATTTTTGGTAATTTCCGCACACATCAGTAAGGTAAAGAAGCATGTAGTCCTCACTCAGCCAATCAGAAGAGATCACCCTACATCAGATCCCACTACTGTGGCATTTGACCAATCAGCAGAGACCTGTCGCGCTCTAAATTTCCGGTTTCTCTGAAGTCTGAAAAAGACCCAAGTCTGGCTAAATTCATGGTCCACTTCTTGACATAACCTGAAAACTAACCATGGTAAGTTGATGAAACTCACACATTTTATTGGTGAATAATTGTGCTAAGTGACAGTATATGTGTTGGTTTTGGAGGACGTAGTGAAATGAGTGAAATTACAG
Organism: Gobius niger; assembly: GCF_951799975.1. Taxonomy (NCBI): domain Eukaryota; kingdom Metazoa; phylum Chordata; class Actinopteri; order Gobiiformes; family Gobiidae; genus Gobius; species Gobius niger. The sequence goes on along the minus strand of NC_136856.1, from coordinate 23,017,786 downwards.
CATGAAAAAGGCAGGAACCACATTTGATCATACGCCAGTTCACTTAAACCTAAAGTTAATGAGTTTTGTCCATCTTTGGACATGCCCGTTGCACTTGTTATTCATACTTAAAGTATTTTCTTGACAAAAAAACAATAAACCCTAGGACTATGTTTTTATGTGGCCAAAGCAAACAACACTGAAGCACAATCACATTACAAAAACGCTTGCTTATGACAGGAGTGAGCGTTCAAACATCAAAATCACAAAACAGAACCCCTCCTGAGTACCAGCACCCCCTGAGACCTAAAAGTACTTTTATAAATTTTATATATAAACCTTTGTATTTTATTTTTTATCCCTTAAAGGGCAATGAACTAAATATGGTAACTTTGTTTACAGTATTTCTTTTTTACCAGTTTAGGGCAAGGAAGCAAATATGGTAGCTTCGCTCACATTGATTTTTTGCATGATAATGAAATTGAAGAAGAAAAAAAAACATGTTACAACAGAAATAAACGTGTGTTATGTCCCCCAATAACACTCTTAAGTTGAAATTTTAAAGTATTTCATTGAGTGCCCTATAAAGGGATAAACTCACGTATGTTTTTAAAACTGTGTGAGGAAAGACTCATCTTCCATCAATTACCACAAATGCAATGCCATATACTCAATAGAATTTGAAGTGTTTTCCATGAACGATAAACAGTATTATAAGACGATTACTGACAGGCCTTTTGACATTTTGCATTTGTGGCTGGCATTGAAACTTCTCTCCCCGACAGCACGCAGCCATAGGATGTGACCACCGCTCTAACCTGTCGGCTCTCGGTGTTGCTGCAATAAGCCCAAGGTTAGGCCTGAATACCACACATCCACTTAGCGTCGTAATGGCAGACGTGGAGTGTCCCCAAGCTTCGTTTCCAGACACCGGGAAATAATGTCAGCTTATTGCGCGCACCCGTCCGCATGTGTCACAGCCAGGGTAATGGCACCAAAGCCGCCACTACAATGTTGGCACTCGTCACACAGGCAGGGAGCAAGAGGGAAAGATGACGTGCACGGTGCATGGCTGGATTGCACAGTAATGTCACAATCTTATTAACAGGGAAAATCTCATCATGCCTGATGACTTAACTGGCAGGGTGTCTTGCTGTACTATGTTGGGTTGGGTGCCTCTTTGTGACTGTTACCACCTTTTTGCTGCTTCATGCTTTGTTTCACTGATTTGATAGCTGTTAATTCATTAAGTGTTAGCTCTTCTACAAGTATTTCACTCTCCATAACTTAGATTTGGAAAACAACTTCTATGAGATATGGATCAAATAAATGTTCTTGTATTGTATTCTGACAGACTTTTTGTATCCCATGTGTAGTAGACAGACTTCACCTCAGGGTAGCCTGTCCTGGACACTTTGCGAGCCTCTTTGTCTTGTTAAAACATAGGAAATCCCCACACAGTGTTGGCTCGGCCTTGGTCTGCAGAGGTGCTGACAAACAGGAAGCATGGAGGCTCGACAGATGGGATGTTTACGTGAGTTAATGACTAAAAAATGAGCGCCGAGCTGGAGACTGCAGTTGAACAGACGGTTAGCCCTACGCAGCGACGCTATACACACTGGCACTGTACTTAGCAATGAAATATGAAGACCATGGGCACCAAACAGATCCATCACTAAATAAACAAAATATTTCCCCCTTTGATAAGATTAACTGTAGCTCGCTAAGTAAAACTACAAAACAAGTCATTATTCATTCTGTCCATATAAAGCAACTCACAAAGTCACTTGATTAGCTGCTAATAAAATAGGTTTGATAAGAAGAAGGTAGAAGTAGATCTACACATCCACGCCTTTACAGCGAGATCACATTCATGTTTGGGTCCAGTCTTTCTTCTGCTGCTGTTCACTTTAGATGTTGTGAGTTAATTGAGTTTAACTGGCTCTTTGTCAGGACCAGCGTGTTTAGTCGCTTTTTTCTGGCAGATGGTTCAGCTGTGATTTGTGAAAGGAAGACTGAGGCCTGGGATAGTGTTTCCAGAGCTGTGTGTTCTCAGAGACTTGTATAGTCTCCACATCAGGAGCTTTTCTGATGGAGGTCCCAGACCGGATCTGTATGAGGAGGATGGATGTTGTGTGATTTAATTGTATTTATTTATGTAAATGAGCACACATGGGACTCATGCATGTAAAAACGACACACCGTATTGTAGCCATAGGCTAATTGCGATCCGTTGTCCCACACTCGCACTCATCCTGGCCTTTGTACATGTTTTTAGTGGTAGGGGAAACTGGAGGAAACACAGGGAGAACATGCAAACTCCACACAGAAAGGCCTGATCTGGCCGGGGATCGAACCCGCGACTTTCTTATTGTAAAGCACAAACACTAGCCACAGCGCCACTGTTGCTGTCCATGGCGGGCGTGGACACACCTGTATTAGACTGGTATTAGAAGTGAACAAAATAGGCATTGGGCCTGAGTACCAAAAGTTTCTTGTATCACAGTAAAAATAATACTCAGCAGTAAATTGTCCGTAGAGCCTGAGCTCTACCAGCAGTCGGTGCTGGATCAGATGCCACATGATAGTGCGCAGTCTACGTCTAAGCCGGGATAAGTCTGTTCTGCTGCTTCTCTCAGGACAAAACTGAATATCAGTAGTGCACATGTTTAGAGTTAATTTACCTTTATTCCGCCTCACACATTTTTAATAACGGGGTTACCATTATTGACTGAGGTTTATTTTATTTTATTTTATTGACCTTTATTTAATAGTAGATAGTCCCACTGAGATTAAGAATCTCTTTTTCAGGGGAGTCCTGGCCCCAGAGGGGAATCTATTGTACATGTCTTTAGTGTAGGTTCAGGAGCCACGCCTCAACTATCTCCAGCTTCTCCAAGCCACTCCTCACAACTTCTTGACTGCACCTCCCTATTTTCCCTCAGGGAATGGACTTCCTATTTATCCAGGAAGTCCACCCATGTCTGCTGGTCATGTTTTTCAACCTCACCCGCCCTCATTTTCAAGCTCTACTACATTAGAAGGACAGGTCTTCAGTCTGCACCATAGACACCCATAGTCCTGTGTCACTCAGCCATTCGATCTATTGCATCCAGGATTCCGTATGCTGCCTTCAACATCCAGCATGCAGCACTCTGAATCATCCCTTCGTCAATCTCGCTAAGAAATATTTCAAATCTACTCTGTAGTGGCGTGTTCCATGTTCATGAATCAAACTATGATTGGCATGTCTTGGATTTAAGATGTTTACATTAAGATGTTTGAATCAACAGTAAAGGCAAATTCTCTAGCTGTGTTTGAAGCTACTACCTGATGTAGCTGTAGTTTCCTTGGGCCTCCGGTACTGATTGGATATACCGTGCTAGTGACAGCTAACTGATGGTGTCTCGCAGCCTGCCAGCAGCTTCAGTGCCGGGCTGACATCTCGGGCAGAGCCACTGACTGATGCTTGTCTCCTCATTTCAATCAAACTTTGACCTTTGTCCACATCTGTAATAGGAAACCTCCCTCTCCTTTTCTACAATACTAGAGGCCAGCTAATTTGGCACTTTTCTACTTTTCCTGGCATTCCTAAAAGACCAACTGTTTTCCCTGTTGAAATCGAGGCAAAGATCAGATCACTGACATCGCACAAATGATACCCAGCGTGGAAGAGAAATGAGCGCTTCAGCCTGTAATTTCCGTGCCCACTCCAGAGCATGTGTTTGCGTTATGCCTCTGCGCCGTGCTCAAATCAAAACCCCGAGCTGCTGAATAATAGATGCATCATGAAGTGTAACCGATGTTCACGGAAAATCTCGGCTGATGTTGTAGTAGCTGCAAAATGCTAATGCCTCAGCTCCATTAAAATAAAAGATTACAGAGTTTAACCCTGAATTAAACCAACACATTTATCGAGAGCTTAAATGTGTTTTGCCCGAGCTGCTTCTGACATATGCTGGAAATGCTGTACTGGGATGAAAAATTTACAACCCAATGCTGTGCTGAACTATCTTTAATTTCCGCCAAATGATCGTGGAGCACTTGTTGGTTGTTTGTTATATTATTGTTTGTCTGATGATTGCGTGTCCCTATGAGGTTTATACTGTACGAGTGGTTATTTTGCATTGTTGCATTGGATTTGCTAATGTTTGTAGCAATAACTGTTGTCAATTCACAGCCTGCATTTGCTGATTTATTTCTTCCATTAAGCTGGCTTGCTCTTGCTGCTACTTAAGTCCAATTGCTTGGAGTGTAACGGCACGCAATTATTTAAAAGCATACATAATTAGAGACCCATTTAAGTCTCTAATTACAAAAAAATATACATATTTAAATTTAACAGTTTCAGGGGATTCATCCATATTATTTGACTATGTCTTCAATAAACCTCGTGATCTAGAACAGTCAAGAGATAGGTGAGTGAACCTAAGCGTCCAAAAAGTTTCCAGCAGGTGCTCTTTAAAGGGACTATACAGAGTTTAAAAATGTAAAAATAACGTTGTTTCATCCCCCCTGCATGTTCCAGCAACGTCCTAATGTGTAGAATGAGCTCAGACCTGTTCACCACAACTGCCTCTAAAATCCTGCACTGTCACTCATTAATTCGGGTCTGAAGTGTTGTTATGCACAAGCTAAATATAAAACCTGCAGTTACTTGTAAGACCTGAGGTGGCAGTAGTGAGTATAAAAATGACCAACTTGTATCTAGTCCTTTTAAAGCAATACTGAGTAACTTGCTTACTTTAATCCTTTCCGTAGTCCCTCTGGGGGGTAATACAAGTGTTAATGGGATGATTGGGGGGTCTTTCATCTCCCCCTGGTGTCTCTGGCCAGAAAACCACAATTGCAACTTGACTGCCACCAGACCGGGCTAGCTTCACTTTAAACAGTGTTAGAGGGTAACATTAAATAGCTATTTATCATATAGTGTCAAGCTGTAAAATCTGCTGGGTGATACTGACCATCAGCCTGGCTCCACATCTGAGATGCGGTCGCTCACTGCTCCTTACGAGTTGCCCCAGCGGCATCGAAGGATGGGTCAAATGCAGTTCAATCGATTTGTATACAGTAATCACAGCCACCACTCAGAAGGTAGCGCTGATGAATAATACAGCAATGGACAGTATGTCACTCAATAGCGTCCATGTGAAATGAGTGAAACATTTGTATTGTTTACTTAAACTTGCGCTGCTAAATGAATGAAATAAATGGGCCCAAAATTATACCAAAACAGTTCACAAGTGGAACAAACTGAACATGCTGAACCGAAACGGTTACGCCCATACCAATTACACATGACAGTTAATTAAATTTGTTTTGGATACCTCGCTTCTGCTTGTTTTACTTTGATGGTGTGTGTGCTGTTTCCACCTGGTAAATAGTAAAAATATGCCATATTATTAGAGAGATAAAAAGTGATCCCTTCAGGTGGAATAAGTAGTGAACATTAGGCGCAAAAAACAGGAAAAATCCAAGGTACCCCAATACCTTAAAAGTCCTTTAATACCTGGACATGCCGACGCATTTCGGTCACGTTCGACCCTTTCAGGGCATACAATTTTAATAATCGCTCAGGTGTGCTTAGTAAGCTCAGACCTAATCACGTGGTATTTCTCACATACTTCTGGTAAAACACAATAGAGCCATCGGAGACACAGAAAAAACAATAAAACTGGACGAGAAATGTAAGGCATAGACCCAATATGCCATATGTTTGTGAAAGTCCTTAGGTGATAAATTGTCAGTAAGTCTTAGCAATATCAAGAGTCTCAGTCTTAGCCCAAATTCCTGCTGTTTTGACAGTGTGGACTCTCACAAGTGCAACATTTAAATTGTTAAATGAAAGAAATTTCTGTTTCCCTGTGCAGCTTCCTCATTGACAGGGGCAGCTCTTTAGGTTCAAAGCTGCATGTCTTTATTGCCTGAATTTAGAGTGTGAGCTATTGTAAACAGGTATAACTATGTGAGTCAGGTGGGTTAGCTGATTTTACATGAGCAAGTTTTAGTCATATTCTAATTGAATTTTGACACATTTCAAAATCAAGTTTACAGCATTTCCTTTGCTCCGTTCCACAGTCTTCCCCTAACATTACCAATAGCAAAACACCGTCTTAGTTTACTTACTACGATATACACTACGTTATATACCTATTTTTACAATACTCACCTTTCCCTGCGCAACATCCCCTACACTGCTGTTACCTATAGTTGCACTATCTTTTACATCCCCTGATTAAAAGAGCAGCCATGTGGATTAGTGCCTCGTGTCTGCCGCCCCTGGCCCTTTCCCTATGGCCATTTTATTTCAAATGGCCCAAGCCAACAAGCAAATCCTTCCCATTTCTTCTGTTATCTCCCATGGCTTTTACTGAAGAGGTCACACATGATAAGACAAGCAGACTTTGTGAGGTGATTTGGCGAGGGGCCGTTGTGCAGTAGCTTTTCAAACGTGAGAATAGTCCATAATAAAACCGGATAGGTCCATGTTTGTGAATGAAAAGGGCTTTATTAAACAACTTCATGGGCATTTACAAGATCAAACGGGACTGAGTTTAATCAGATTGTGTCGCACTGAAGGTTGGCATTAGATAAAGCTTTTGCAATAATAGGAGTGGTGCCCCAAGTATCTGTCTTTCAAACATGGCAAAACGCCGCTCCAAGGGTAAAATGGTACAGCTTGCACTTCCAGAAATCCCTGGTGTTTTGACCTGCAGTTCACCAGCCAAGTCTTTTCTCTTCACATTAGCAAGATGACTAGTCGTCCTTGACAGCCAAAGTGCAGCGCTAAACCGTAATGCTATCATCAGACTTTTGACAACAGCCGTCCCAACTTCTGCTGTAAAGGATAATGTGTGGGGTTTTTTTAGAAACGGTTTCTGTTGCTAAACCCTGGGATATTTCTGGTCGCTCCTGGTGCAACGCTTCTTGGAGAGAATGGGTTTTGAAGAGAATATAGTTTTATTGCTGAAGAGGTTTTCCGAAAAATAATTGGTGTCTGGAATTATAATGATATAAAACCTATTGGGAAGGAAGGAGCTTGAGGTTATTTCCACAAAGCTTCTATCTTTTTGGTGTCAGTGCCAGTGAAGAGTTGAAACTGCTCTTTGAAGATTTTGTTGAATAAGCAGAGACTGACATTGTGAGAAAGACATGCTTGAGTAATTTGAGTACTTTGTCTTGAATGGAAGTTCTTTTACTTCAAAATATTATCAAAATTCACAAAACTAAACTGCTACCTATTCCTTTATATACTAAAAATGAACAAGAAAAAGAAAAGGTGTCCCCAGAAGTCGCTGTTAAATCTGTGGTTGGTGATCAAATCTAGCCATGTATATGTCGAGGAGAAAAGCTATAGAACAACTCTGTGTCAATAAATACATCTAACGCGATGTCACAATCACTTAATGGACTCTAGCTTTATATTTTAAAATACTCCATCGGTTTAACATGACTCTAATCAAAAATTCAGAGCAGTGTAACATCACTGTCTCGATTCCAATTATATCAAAGCCCCCCCCCCTGGATCGATCCACTTTAATTGAGTAAAATTAACCTAAGTACTCTAGTCTGTATACTCAACCAGCGAGAATAATTGTCACTTTGCAACAATCCATCTATTTATGGGCACATAAGTGACGGCCTTTGCCTCGCTCATAATGAAATGGTTACAGAGTGGACACTAAACATGTTACATGTACGGTGGAGTTAGCACAAAGTGGCCTGGGTCATCTATTAGATCCACAGAAGCAGGCCCTTTAATTATCTCTTCCCTCCTCCCTTATTCCATCAGTGCAGCGGGAGGGACATTAGGCTGCAGGAGAAGGCCACAGTCAGTTTAAATTGACTGCCATCATCAGGTGAAGATATCTGTAGGAGTGCTTTATGTCAGGATTTAATAAAAATGAAGTAAATGTTCTGTGAAATGCATCAATCTAGGTTACAGACATATTACTGTGTTATGTAAGATACAAGAACTGTCAGGTACTGGTGTTACCTGTTTATTAGATCTATACCTATTGTTCTAAATAAAACAAATATTAAAGCATATGTCATGATCAACTTCCTCTGTTTTACCATCTTTAAATGTCACGTTGTTCATGAGATTTTTTTTTGCATATTTAGTTGCTCAGTTGTACTTCTACTTTTGCGACTATATATTCTTTGAAAACAATTAAAATGGCGCTCCTCCTCTCCTGTCTTGTTCCTGTGACATGGAGTGTGTAATAACTTCTCACTATTCAACATTTGTAAATATTTAATTCATAATTTGTTAATCTTTTACAAGCAGGATAGAGATTACATTATTGGTCAGACCATATGTTTAGACACTAAGGAACCCAAACCTTTTTTGTACCCTTAACCTTCCCTGACATTTGCCTAACCTTTACCTTAAACAGAGATGGTACACAGTGTTACTGCAGCAACAAACATAGCAAAGCCTCTTTTTGCTTATAAATGATTAGGAAAGCTGGACTGAAGAATCAAGATTTTAATGAATATTAATGTAGTATTTACCAATGCATTTGAAAAGCTTAATACTGTGTATTGTAACTCAATAAATGCATGTACTTGCTGTATCATCTGGCAGCAGCAGAATGTCACATCATTTAATTTAATTTTCTCCTCTAGAATATTAAGAGTTACTATTTATAAATGTACGGGCAGAGGAGACATGTAACTTGAGCCCTTGTGAAGTCAAATTTTATGTCCCTGCCTGGGTCTCAATGTAATCAAATTTGGACACTCTGACAATGTGCAAAGTCACAGGACGGAAGGACAAAGTCTGACAGCATCACACAGGGGGAAGGACATGAGTTGGACGTCTGGCTCTGTGCTGCAAGTTAAGATGTTATCGTCTGGCAGCCTACAGTCTCTGCATTGAGCGTAGCCCATACCTTGCCCATGTTATCTCAGGCCACACAGTAAGCTCAGAGCTTCCAAACCATCCATAACAGTGCTGGAGATGCATCTGTTTATCGCGTCGAGCAGGCGCCGCGCGGCTCCTGAATGTATTCCTCCACTCACCTTGATGCCTTACCATAGAGACTCCCTACATTTGTTTACCACGTACCCACTATAGACCCCTGCATTGTTTCTCAAATGGACTGTGAAATCCTGTTGTTGTGTTTGGATAAGGAATGTTCGACCGACAATAACTGTGGTGCACTCAATAAATGTGTCAGACAGGAGCTGAATAGGACGCTTTTTTTCCCCCTTCAGGACACTTTCTTGTTCTTTTTATACCTCAGATATTTTAAGTGCAAGAAACAATTATGTATTCTGCAAGACCTGGAAGGACCTCACTCAAATACAAAACAGGCATTAAATCCGCTGATAGGAGGACAGGGAGGAAGCACAACAATGTGTGTCAAAAAGGATTACCTCTTTAGACTGTCTCAACTTGTTTTTCTCTAACAGGCTGAAGGATTACCACAGCCATATGTCTTTGTTCTCAAAAATACTAAACAAAACTGCAAGACATGCAGTGCGTGTCCAGCAGCCCGAAGAGGCTGTGAATGAGACATCTGCCTGAAGAAGTGCGCGGAGCAAATGAGGCGGTTCTGGAGTCCAGCCTCTGAGGAGCTGCTGCTGTCTGTCTCACACAGTCGCATGTGTTTATTAACACTTACAACACTTTCTCTTAAGCACTGGAATCACTACCTTCAAACATGTTTTTTTTATTAAGTGTGCATCCCAATTTAGATTTCAAAGCCGTATAATGTATATGCGAAGTTACAGGGAAAATTTGGACAACACTTTCAATACTGGCTTCAAAATAAATAAAGTCTGTCTGCGACTCTATGCTGCAGTTCAATCAATGTGTGCCCGCACTCCTGACCTCTCCAGACCATGGAATAGAGAAAAATGTAATTGCTTAAAAAAAAATGGGGGGAGGGAAATTCCCCAAAACTTAAGGGAAGTAGAGTCATTGTGTGCCTGTTAGTTACTACCTTCTTAACATGGAGGAAGAGCATGATCGAAGCGAAAAAGTGACATCTCGCGAGGTATATTGTTATGCTCCCTGCTTTCCGGCTACGATTCTCCATAATCCCTGGTAGAGGCAGCTCCGTGGCGGCTCTGTCATGACTGTGTTGGTTCCAGCCAGCAGCTTGATCAAGCGAAACAGGCCAGGGGCGACGCTTACAACTTCCTTCCTCCGTTGCTGTCACATCCAAAATATGGGTCACCCAGAGTGCACCGACTGTCTTTGTGTGCCACTGATTCTCCCTCAATGCACCTCTCTGCCTCTCCTGAGATGAAGTGCGCTTTCATCGGGCGGATTGACAGAAACACCCCGGTGGTTTATATTTTAGTTAAAGGCACATGGGGTGTTACTGACTTGATGAAAATGATTTAATACTTTGAAATTTAGATAAATTAAATGTTAAAGCTGGAGTAACTGATTTCTTTTCTTTTTGAAATTCATTTATTTTGCCACCATTGTACAGTATTGTAAACTCAGCAGAAAAAGCCTACACAGAGTGAGCATTTTATTTCATTTTATTTTAAATTAATTTATTTCAAGCAATGGCAGAGGTAGAAAAGGCCACATATTGTATTATGTTGAACAAACATAGTACAGTTTAAAATACGTAAAAGACGTTCCAATTATGTCTTAAAGGGAGTGCTCTGTAAGGGTTTCCCTCTCTTCAACAATACGTGAAGTACCAAGGTGCAGTATAAAGTTTGTAGTGCATTTTAGTAATAATAATAGCTTTATTTGTAGCACCTTTCACACAAAGTTGCAGTTCAAAGTGCTTCATAGCAGGACAAGCAATACAAAATAAGAGAGTATAAGAGAGTACTTCAGAACTATTTCACACAGTATTTCACACCAATCACAAATTAGCATACAACAAAAAAAGAACAAAGATTAAAAAAAAAGATAGAAACATGAAAATTGGATAATAGGTTAGTTACAAGCCAAAGTATAAAAAAGAGTTTTCGTTTTAAAAGTGCTAAGAGAGCAGGAGCTTCTAATGTTAGGAGGGAGAGAGAGTTCCATAGTTTTGGAGCATAGTTTAACAAAAGCTCCATCACCAATTTTATTCTCTACGTTTCTGGGAACTTCCAGCAGAGAGGCTGAAGAGGACCACAGTGTTCTGCTTGGATTATAAACTGCCAAGGAATTGGAGATGTAGGCTGGGCCTTGACCGTTCAGTGCTTTATAAATTAATAAAAGCACTTTAAAATCAATTCTAAAAGGAACAGGTAACCAATGTAAAGAAGCTAAAACAGTTATGTGATTTCTCTTTCTGGTACAAGTTAAAAGTTTTGAATGAGCTGCAGCATTTGTATTGTTTTTTTTTTGGAAGGCCATTGAGAACTGCGTTACAGTTGTCAATTCTACTTGCAACAAAAGTGTGCACTACCTTCTCAGCATCTCTTTTTTGACTCATTACATGTCGGATTCACACAATATTTCTCAGATGAAAAAATGCTATTTGTGCAACCTTGGTTATGTGTGCATTAAAATCTAGGTCAGGGTCGAATATTTGTGACCTTTGAACAAAGCCCGTCTTCACTTATTGCAGGTGTTAGCTCATCCATAGCTAATTGCTAATGCCTACGTGTCATCAAAACTAGCATTCTATCCAGGTTGAAAAGACTTCCATTTAACATCATCATGTTTATCATAGTTTATTCTTAAAAGTCATGCACTCTATATTCTTACAGAAGGGTAGAAGGAGTTGATCATTGTCTGTGATTTACAGTGAGACTGATAAAAGTTGACACCTCTCTTCATATTCATCTGTGAATGTAGTGACTGGAAATAATACATCATCACTGTACTCCATACTTCCCAATTAAATGTTGACTATACTTAGCCTGTTTGGCACATCTGTAGGAACGCAGATGGAGGAATTTCCCAATGGGAGAATATGAGGACACATTCTAACATTTGTGGTCATCTTGTTACGCTGAAATCTGCCCGCACTAACAACAAATCATTTGTGGCTGATCATGTTTTTTGTAGGTTCTATTGAAACAATGAGGCTGAATGTTGTTTAGGTGCTATTGTGTTATGAGGATTGTCAGTATACCACACCACCCAAAAACACAAGTGATGTGCATTAGTGACTCTTAAACATAATCATCATACCCTCTAATAGCAGTGGTTCTCAATTAGCATAAAGTGAACAATACGTGTATATCAAAACTATTATCATCTGTCATTTCAGTCAAAGCTTCAGCTTCAGCCAGGTTTCCTGCTCCAATGCTGCTGGTGTATTGTTGGTGTGTTCATTATAACATTGGCCCAATTAATGTGTATAGACCACCATACCCAGATGAACTTACTAGTGTCTATAGCAGTGGTTCTTAAACTCTGGTGCGTATACCACTGGAGGTATTTGGTACCTTTTCTGGTTTACACATGGTTTACAATTTTAGACAGAATTTAGTCCAAAGTTGAAAACCCCTTTTAGACTCGGTTTGATCATGACCTGACCTGGCCTGGTGTAGTGTTGATATATGACTCTTTGGGGATCTGTTCAATTCAAAGAACTGAAGACTGGATCTTTTTGTTTGGGTGAGTATGGTTAGTGCTCGTACTTCACACCTGGAAGGTCCCAGGCTTGATTCCCGACTGGACTGGGCCTTTCTGTGTGGAGTTTATGCATGTTCTCCCTGTGTCTGCGTAGGTTTTCTGTGGGTGCTACCACTGAAAACATGTACTACCATGCGTTGCATCATGGGTAAGGTAAATGTTTTGGCTACCAAACAATACTAGATACCGACAAGCAACAAGGAGAGCTATGATTCGGACAATTTCAATCACTGGAAAGTTGATGATTTAGTTTCTAGTTGCTGAGGATTTCTTGTTAGAACCAGGACTATGTTGTAACAAAAAAAGAAAAGAAAAAAAGACAAAAATGGAAAGAAGAATGAAGAGAGACAATAGTTAGAGACAAACTAATTTCAGACTGTTTGAAGGCGACTGACGGAAGCCTGGACGCATGGATATAAAATAGGCTGTTTACACCTAGAACAATGTTTACACCCCCCAAACAAAAACAAAAAACCTCAACAAAAAAATGAAAATAGGCAACAACGAAGTCCACGGTCTAAACTGTGGCCTCATGTCGCCGATATTGCAGAATATTTAAACTGGGATGAGAAATCGTTCTCCACCGGCTTCGTAATGAAACATAAATCTAAGTAGTAGTAGTAATATTTTTTTGATCGCATTTAGGTGTGAACAACCAAAACAATAACTTGACTTTACAAAAAGTCTTGTTTGGGAGGTGGACAGGAAACAAACTTTTTAATTGTGGCCAGACCGACCCATAAAGATTAGACTCTAAATTCATTTTATTTTTATATTTTCGTGATTGATCTGACGGTGTACGACACAGCGAATCAATCGATAATTTGACAATTTACCCCAGAGCAGACTTTTGGCTGTATCTTACCATCACAGCCAATGGTGAATTAATAATGACTAGTGTGGCGCTTTGATGAACTTGGAAATACAGGCTTGTAAAGTGCAATACAAGTGTAAGCCATTAATAATAATCATTAATAATAATAAAAAATCCATCCATCCATCCATTTTCTTCCGCTTTATGCGGGGCCGGGTCGCGGGGGCAGCAGTCTCAGCAGAGATGCCTAAACTTCCCGATCCACGAACACTTCCTCCAGCTGTTCTGGGGGGACCCCGAGGCGACACCAGGCCAGCTCGGAGACATAGTCCCACCAGTGTGTCCTGGGCCTTCCACGAGGCTTCCTCCCAATGGGAAATGCCTGGAACACCTCCCGCGGGAGGCGACCAGGCCTCCCGGAAAAATAATAATAGTTATTATTTTCTTTTATGACACCAGCCAGATTTCTATCTAAGACATGATTGCCAAAGGCACATCTTTTGATTCCAGAATTACAGTGGGACTTTTATTCTTTGAACAACGTGTGTGTGAATAAAATCTTGCACCACAATTAATGTAAAGCGGCTACAATGGTCTGACTAATAATTTAAGTGCAAAAAGCTTTCACTTGTGTAGTCTGCTCCATTGTTGGGCTGATTCCTGTGTTCGTTCAGGGAACTTCTGGGTAAAATTGACTGAAAAAAAGATCCAGGTCTTTTCATAATTGAGATTCAGTTCAAACCAATTACCTTAAAGGAATAGGCCACCGTTTTTTCATACAGAGATATGTTCTTACCTTAACTTAGACCAGTTGGTGTGTAACTATCTGAACTTTATGCGTGTGTTGTTAGCATTTAGCCTCTCTCAGCAAAGGTACAGCCCCAAACTTGGGTGAAAGTAAAAGCTACCAAGCTGTTCCACGTTTCCCTATTTAAATACAGTTACGTGAAAAGTTACACAATCCAATCCAATTCTAAGCGGAAAAAAAGGGGCACTATATTGTGAGGCGTAATAACACCAGGAGCACTTCCACGGCCACGCAGCAATATTGTCGAAACGTGTAACAGCTTGGTAGCTTCTAACTTAACCCCCGTTTGGAGCTATACCTATGCAGGGAGAGGCTAAATGCTAACAATATTTGCGTGACTGAGCGCACGCACAAAGACCAGACAGGTACGCCTCAACTCGTCTAAGCTAAGGTAAGAACATAGCTCAGTCTGGAAAAATGGTGGCCTATTCCTTTAAAGCTGATTTGGTCATGAACGTCACATCATCAGCCTGATGGTACTTGGCGGAAACTTTGAGAACCTCGGGCCTGCAGCAATGCAAGACCAGTGTGTGTGTGTGTGTTGAAAAAGGCTGTTGACTAAGGATAAGCTGGCGTCCATCAAGCCCCACAGCAGACACATCAAAGGACTCTTTTGCAGCCAGTACAGTGCATCTTCAGAAATACTGCTGGCTCTGCCTCGTGCACACACAGACAGACAGGAAGACGACATTCCACGCAGATATCAGACCTCAGATGTGAGAAAGATGGCCTGAATACTGAGAGGCCTGCAGTCAAGATATGAAGATAGAGCTGAGATTTCATGAAAGTTTCACATCCTGATATGAGAGGAGTTGGCTAGTTAAATGGGAGTGTTTATTCCTATTTTGAATTGGCATTTATGTGCTGTCAATTTAGATGGCATTTCCAGGTTGCTGAGAACATCACTACAGATTTACATACTGTATCTCCAACTTTCATTGAACACGGCTGAACTCAAACATGATGTAACAATGGAAAACAATAGTAGAAACAGTTTTAAGAAAAAGACGGTTTTGAGTACTGTTTTGTAGTGAGTCTGCGTTTCTGGACTGTGGGAGTGAGTTCCATAGGGTGGGGGTAGCGATGGCGAAGGCTCGGTCCCCCAAGGTCCGGCGATTAGTGTGGGTGATGGGAGTGAGGCGGTTGGTGTCGGCTGAGCGGAGGTGGCGGGTGGGTTGGTGTTTTTGCAGGAGCTCGGTAAGGTCGGGCGAGGCCAGGTCATGGAGGGACTTGTGGGTGAGGAGGAGGAGCTTGTAGTGGATGCGGTATAGAACGAGGAGCCAGTGGAGCTGTTGGAGGACGGGGGTGATGTGTTCTCTGGGTCAAGTGTGAAGAGACAAATCTACTTGCAGAAATGCAAACACAACGTAAATTGCGTTAGAGTGTGCAGTCAATCAGTTGTAGCTGTTAAATGCAGAAAACAGCATTGTGACCATGAATCTGTCAGTCACAGTCATTGCACTCCTGGAAACATCGTATTACTTGGATACTCTTGCTGTCAGGCCTCATTCCCACCAGATTAAACATTGCATTACACATAACCATGTACGGGCAATAGCACAGTGTTGCATTTTTAGCCCGGGTTAGTGCGGATTACTCTAAATCATTAACCTCTGGGGTTTTTATTGAGGCGGCTAAATATTCTTTAACATGCAGTAAGATTGTGTGATTATTGGCTCCTGGCCGCAGTAATTATGCTTCGCGACAAAACAAAAGATCAAAGTTAACACAGAGGAGAATAGCAATGGTGCACTTACAAAGGGGAGGGGTTAATTAGAGGCAAGGCTGTAAACATTACAGTGTCTAATGGGAATGCCTCGCAACAGCAAAATAAAGTAGGTCTGCGCCCTACCCTCATTTTACTGACTACTCCTTTGACTACATTTATATACACTAAACTAATTATTTAGCACATTGGAAGAGTGATGAATATTGACCTTAAATGATTTCATAATAGTAACGAGTAATTTACCTCTGGTCCAAATCAGACCTGCACCTAAACGTATATTATCTAGAGTATACATTATAGTATAAAAATGCAAATAAATGAATAGATGAGAAATATTGAGCCCGAAAATGTATTGATTATCTGTCATTTATTGAATGATAAGTCGATAGTTATCGTGACAGCCGTAGATGTTAGTGAACACCCCAGCAAGTTGGTGCGCTCAGGACCCGCTCTGGAACTCCATCTGGCCCTGGATTGTTGATATTTTGAGCCCGAGATTCGAACTGTTTTAGCAATTACAATAAAATACAACATTTTCTCTTTTTTGTAATTGAAATCACATGCTAAGTCTCCATTGGGCTTATTATTTGCAGAGTTTAAGGGCTAGAGTGTGAGGGAAGGAGGACACAGTTTGGAGAGGAGTTTGAGCTGTCTGCTTAAGTCGTAAGCCACTCAAATACACATTTCAATAAAGTGATAAGTGATCCAATCGTTAGCGGCTCCAATAGGCTCTTTTTCACTGTTGCTTGTTTGCTTGACTTCTATCTCTAGATTCTTTGTGTTTTACAACTTCTAACAGTTGAATTCCTTCAGAGGTAGATAAACATCTCCTACTCTGTGGGTTGTTGTGGGCTAAACTCTAGCACCATGAAGGAAGCCTCTGCGTGTTTCCCCATACCTGGAGGTGTCAGTGTCCAGGAGTGGCAGTGGTCACGTCACTGAAGATAAATGTGAAAGAGTAAATTGCAGTGTGCTCCGAATCCCATTCCACAATGAGCCTATTGATCAAAAGGGGGACAGGGTAGCCATAGGCCATCACATACAGTATAAGAGGACAAGAGCTCACAGACCATTAAAGACAAAAAAAAATGACATGTCAGTGTATTACCTTTAAGTATGGATCCATTTTGATAGAAGGTCTGTCAGAGGCATGAGTCAATCCTTACACTTGGAAGGGGTGATATCAAGGAATGCCGGCTGACTCCAACACAATGTTTCTTTAGTAGGAGAGCCATACCTGAGACGCAAGAGGACTTCAGGGATAATTTAAGAAGTGGGACATGAGAGTTCAGTGTTTGAAAAGGATGTGAGAGCACTTCTGGTTGAGTATTATGTGAATATGATAATAGTACTGATACCTGCACAAGCCTCCTATTCATGCTCCATAACACCGACCATTGATCGCAAACTAGCTAATAAGAATGAAATTGTTAGAATATATTTTTAGGACAAACAGCAATATTCAGTGAAAGGGAGCTTTCACTGAATATTGACTACTAAATTGACTAAGTTTGAGCTTAGTTTCAACCAAGTTTTAAAGGCGCATTGGGTTGCCTTGTGTATGAAATTTATATGAAGTATAAATAAACATGCCTTGCCTTGCCTTCTAATGTTGTCGTTGTCTGTCGGCATCCCTATTTTCAATACATTACAGCTGTAGGTGCTGCATACAGGACTTTGACAGTAGCAGTATACTGTATCTTATAAATACTGTATCTTATAAATATGAATTTGAATTACAACAAATCTATTATAATTCGATCCATGTTATTCTGGTCTTGACACTGTTTTGGGTTAGAAGAACTTTTTTTTTGTCACAAATAAAAATGATCAGCAATGCTGGATATTCTTGAAACAGTCTTGAGAAATTGTCAGTCCCTGGTGCATGGAGCTCCATAAAACACAGTAACATGTTGTTTTCCTGAACCACTTGCCATTCGTACAAAAGGTTGAAGGTGGTTTAATTAATGCCTGACTGAACACAACCAATTGTTCATTTTTTGGCTGCTTTTAGTGTTTGTAAACAGAAAAAGTTGGTGGACTGTGGAAAAATGTGTTTTTCCAGCTGCATATTTCAACATCCTAAACATACGATTTTGGCAACAGCCATCCTGCAAACTCCAATCAGTAATTCTACGAACCATATGAACATTTCATTGCTCGGATTTTCCGGTTTGTTTGAGGTTTTCTGAACGTGCAAACATTCTGACTTGGATCAATGAAGCGAATCCTTGTCCAGGTGAAACCATGGGGCTTGGTCCAGTTAAAACGAGCAATTTGAATCATTTAATTTGTGATGAAGTGGAACAAGGAGCAAACAAACCCTGGAAGTGTCTATTGTTGCAGGGCTTGTTACTTTCCACATCTAAACAAACAGCATGAACAGTGAAAAATAGCTCAAATGATCTCTAGATCAAATGATTCACGGCCAGATATGATGTAAAGAGGAGACGAAATATGATCCCACAAAAACAGATCACAGTTTCTGCTGACCACTCATAGAAAAAGCTAATGTTAGCTCTGGCTATATGGACCACAACTTTCAACAGCCTTACTTACTTTAATCATCATTTTGCAGTAATAAGCTAAAAAGGTAAACGTGATCACATTATACCTTTCAGTGCCTGTTTAACCCTGTGAACTTTAACGCTGGCTGGACTGTGGTCCTCAGCATTGAGAGGGAGAGAGCCTGGGCATTCTGCCCGGCTCACTCTAGTCTCCCACAGGAAAACAACATTGTCCAAGTTGCTCCGCCTCTTCTGCCGCTGAACACAGAGTTATGTCAGATATAATTGTACAAGGTAATCCAAAGCAGAAATCCCAATGGCCTTACATCCTACTCCATGTTTGGAAACTCTTCAATGACCAATAAAGGAGCTAGTGGAGAGGAAGAATACATTATGAAAGCTTTAGCTCGGTTGCAAAAGTGCTTTGTGAACGTGAACTAGGCCAGCTGAAAAAATAAATAAATAATACTGCAATATTGGTTCCCAATCAGTCCCCTTGACTCAGCTGTAAATAGATCTGATCTTTTAAAAGACCAGATACAGCTATACCAAGATTCAAAGGTGTCACAAAATTTAGAGACAAAAGAATTAAACCCTCATCTAAGATGCTTTGCCAATAAGAAAACTATTCTTGGAGGACTGGAAGAGAAGAATGATGAACTTTATATTTTGTACTTTTTTTTTATCCAATTACTCCTCGAAAAAGCTCTATTTTACATTACATTAGTGGGGACAATGTATTTGGATCGGAACTGTAGTAGTGAAAATACATCTTTACACCTGGTTGCCGTCATGATCAATAAAGTGCATTGTTAACAGTATTACAGTATAGTGACAGCTCCATCTTTGCCTCTGTTACTAGAAAGAGTTGTTGGGTTTTCCTGTCAGGAGTCTGGCACGGATGCTCTAAGGAAAGGGATGTCAGGTCGGAAAAGGTCGCACTCATTAAATGTCAGCAAAGAGCATCTTAATAATTTAATAATTCAGACAAAGGCCCACATAATTCAGTTTCGGAAGAGCTTGGAGAGGAGACTTCTTGGGGCAACACTGCTGGCGTGTGACACAGCCTTAAGATGTATCGACTAGAGTACAGTGCACTAACCTGAAGAGACCTCATAGTAAAAATCAGCTCCGAAAGAACAACACGCTGCCAACAAGACAGACAGCAGTTGGAAGGCGTCCTAGCTGTCAATGCGCGCACTTCTAAATCTCTTTCAACACACATCAATCTCGACACAAGTGGGCCACCGTTCCCCTCCTCGCCGATGAGTGCCAAAAAAAAATTCCCCCAAATCTCTTGACGCGCCTTAAATTGAGTTGTCTCCGCCTCAGTGTAATGTAAGATTTATTCATTGGTTTCAGCTCATGCAAAACGCTGGTTATAAATGCATAAGGTCTACTGGAGAGGTAATGTGCGCCCTGAGGGAGGAGATGGGAGTAGGGTGAGGAGTTCAGCGGTGGACCGAACCACAAAAGAGGACATGCACTCTCTGATGGCTCTGGAGATTGTAAAAAAAGAAAAAAAAAGAATAGTATTATGCAACAACATGCACCAAAGAACTGTGGGCTTAATTAGGTGCACACAATGTGGAGAAACAACTTTTACAGAATACAGTCGACCATTTTATCTGTTGAAAATCTTGGCTGGTAATTCTTGTGTGGATACTGGCATAGGGCTTACAATTTCTAAAGACTTTCTGGCTTGTCGGCTTTATTGAGTGGCGCGTAGCATGAAGGGGGGTTAAAGATCTGCGCACTACATTGTGAGCACCTTCTTGTATCTGCCTGAAAAAAATAGGATTGGATGATATGATGTGATTAGATGCTGGACCAACCCAACCAATATCCAAACTGTGCGACCACTAACTAATGCCATCACCATAACAAAATGGGTTGGGTTTACTTACAAAATGCCATTCAGCATAATAGCATCAATATTTATTTATGCTACAAATATTCTTCCTCATGCTTCCTCAGCCCCCAGAGTGAGTGGGGTGGCCCAGCAGAAATCAGGTGGCCCGTGCCACCCCGTGCCACCCGCTAGACACGCCACTGCTGGAGGCGCAATACATACTAATAAAATCAAGATGAAGCTAACAGGCTAACAAGTAACACTACCTGCAGGCTAGCACCACTTAAACAGTATTTACAGCCAAGTTTGAGTGAAAAAAATTACCTCCATATCCCTCTCTCCCTTTGTATTTTCTGTCAGCGTAGTATTTGCTCTCACAGACAATTAATGAGTAAAAAAAAAAAAGGCAACATGCTACGAAACCTGCAGTGGCGCTTATGGCCTCTGGGGCATGAGTTACTTAGTTCTGCTTTCATTTAAAGATTGTTTTGTTTTTGTAAGTTTGATAAGTGCAAGACCACAGTAGAGCCCTTCTCAGTTGCAGGTATATGGTATTTATTCGTCTCATATTGTGACACCTGTCTAAGGCTGTAGCCTTATAAACCAAAGCAGTCCTGTCCCTGGTGTATTGTGAAAAGGGCACACACAGGCCGTCCCTGACTCACAGTGGAAGAGTTTGGCTGTAAATCAATCTCCCTGCTCCGCTGAATGAGAGTAAGGGAGACTGAGGATGACAGATGTGCAGCAGTGAAGTGGATTCCATATAGCTGCGACATGTTAAAGCTTCTTCACTTACATCTTATGCACATCTAACATCCTTATCACGTCGTATCATGAGAATTTAGTTTTCAGTGGCTCAGGCAATTTCAGAAAAAAAGTGTACTTGATCAGAACCGGTCTGGTACAGGTGCAGATGGACAGAGGACTCATTATAATATCACAGACGGGGAAGGCATTTAGAGAGCGGAACTGGACGACAGAAATTATTTAGATGTGTATACTGTACACGCAAAGAAAAAAGCAGGCTTACTGAAACACGTGCAAATGAAATAAAAACACCACTTCAGGCAAGTTCTGATCATCAAAAGCTCATACGCTTCTGTCTTTTATAGGCCCCTTTTTGTCAATCCCCCCATTGTGGCTGGTTGCATAAGTCCTAACACCTTTCAAAATGCACCCAGACTGTTATGTAACCCACATAGCCCCTAACAGTGGCTTTATGTCACAGTCAACTTGCTAGAGTTCTGTGTGCGCACTACAACACAGTAATGCTATGGCTCTGGGGGCGGATTGACCTAACTCTGTACACCAAACACTGGGATCATGACAGTTGTGACAAACAGAGCAATAAAGTTCATCGCCAGAACAAGACAACTGTGTAACAAATGGAAAAGAGTGAATTCACAGTGAGCTTGTTTTTTTCTAAACCTGGTCAAACTCTCTGCTTGAACCCCTAAGCCTTGGCTGTATGAAGTTAATAATGGGGCAAGTTCTCTGGCTTGGTCAAAATAGTTTTAACAGCATAATAGTTGTTGTTTTATGGTAGCCTACCAGTTTTCATATCTGACTTTGTGACTGCAATGAGAGCATACCAATCACTCTTCTGTTAATAATAATATTATAATATAATAATCTACAACAAAAATAGATTTCACTGTCTTTATAAATGTCCATGCAGGTAAAGTGAGTACATCGCGCCTTGCCAGCTGAGCCAAGCCATTTTTCACCCTCATTTCCCACCACCACCGGGTCTTTTTTTGCTGATGACTGACTTGCTGATTTGGCTCCTCATTTTGATGGATTGTCATTATTTTTTCCCAACACCCCCACTGCGCTCCCTCCGTACAATGCGCACAGTCAAATCCTCCTCTGCTCTTCTCAAGTCTTTTCTTTCTCCTCTCTTTTGTATGTGTATGTGTCCCTGTCTACCCCCCCATCCACCGTCAGACCGAGCTGCTGTAAGGAGGAGATAAAGCCCCCCAGCCGGCCCGGACCGCAGATGTCTCCTTCGGACTTCCTGGACAAGCTGATGGGGAGAACTTCAGGATATGATGCACGAATTAGACCCAATTTCAAAGGTATAGCGATGTAATGGTGTTGACAAAGTTGTTGTTGTTGTTGACAGCGCTATCAAGGATTGTACTTTACGGTGAAAAGTTTACAAACTTTTCACAGCAAGCACCTCATTTTACTATAAACTTGCCTGTCTAAATCATAGACAAAATAAATAATAGACTCCGTCTCCTCACGCCTCCCCGTTTACCATAATGACTACATTCGAAAGGGAAATCATGCCGGATTTACAGACTCCTCTGACGGAGCATGTTCCTAAAAAGAACATAAGGGCGGGATATTCACTAGACTCGGCCCTCGCGTGACGTGTGGTTCAACGTATAGCTAGCTCTAATGCTCACGGCCTGTCAATCAAAGTCCAGCCCTCATTAGAATGCGAGATTTCTAAAATGTACTTTATGAAAATCAGCCTGGTTTCTTTAATTGTAACTAACCCAGCGTTATCACAGGAGCAATATCTAGCTGTGGAAAGTTCCAAAAAATTTGAAACCAGGCTTTACAGTTGCTTAAAACGTGTGTAAAGTGCAATGTTATCTGATGGAAAACTAGCTTTTGTTTTTCCGCCCACAGATGGAGGTATTGCAGCAATGGCGGCCCCCTAGCGTCGCGGTCATAAAGCAGAGCTACCGGTGGCTATTGGTCTAAATAAAATAAAAAACACCTAACTAAACAACACTACTATGGCATAAATAAAATAATCTCTAATAACAATAAAGTCTAAAATTGTAGATGACCTTAAAGGAATAGGCCACCGTTTTTACATACTAAGATATGTTCTTACCTCACTTTAGACGTGTTAATATATCCCCGTCTGGTCTTTGTCCGTGCGCTCTGTCAGGCAAACGGGGCACATACGCAGCCTCTCCCACATGTCATATAGCTCCAAAAAAGCTCACGATAGAAGCTACCAAGCTCTTCCACGTGTTCCCTATTTAAATAAAGTTACGTGAAGTGTTTTCATGCGAAGTATATTTACACAGAAATGTAACGTGTCGATTTTATAAGCAAATAAAAAGGGGGACTATATTGTGAGGCGTAATGATACGAGGAGCACAGCGTCCGCGCAGTAACTCCTAAAGACTTCCCCCGCTCACTTCCGTCAATAACCTTTAGGAGTTACTGCGCGGACGTTTTGCTCCTCGTATCATTACGCCTCACAATATAGTCCCCCTTTTTATTTGCTTATAAAATCGACATGTTACATTTCTGTGTAAATATACTTCGCATGAAAACACTTCACGTAACTTTATTTAAATAGGGAACACGTGGAAGAGCTTGGTAGCTTCTATCGTGAGCTTTTTCGGAGCTATGTGACATGTGGGAGAGGCTGCGTATGTGCTCCGTTTGCCTGGCAGAGCGCACGGACAAAGACCAGACGGGGATATATTAACTCGACTAAAGTGAGGTAAGAACATATTTTAGTATGTAAAAACGGTGGCCTATTCCTTTAAGTGCCACCAGTGATGCATTTTGAGAAACACTGGACTAGGACTCACTGGAGGAAGACATATTGCTGATCATTTGAAACTTCCTGAATAAATGAAGGCAGTCCTTTGTTTCTTTCAGTGAAGCCAACACTATCACACGTTTGTAGTTGAACACATCTTTTGGGCCATGGGGTGAATGTGAGAGAAAAGGCAGTATTTACCAATCCCACAAGCCTCCTCTCAATATGGTAATAGACACGCAGTAGATAAAATGATGCTATAACTCTCTGTTTACATTGTAATGACCGATTAAGACGACCACTGATGGTTTGGATGTGGGAACAGAGGCTGCTTCCCAAAACATCTATATTTCATCAGCTTGTTGTTTACACAAGTGCTGCAGAGGATATGTGAAGATACATACTTCCTGTTTTTGTTTTGATCTTTTATTAATTCAGGAACAGATTTATTGTACAGTGGCCTTGCTCGGTCCCAGAAACACAGCTACTTCCTGTTAGTTCATCTTGTAGAAGCATGGCTATGTTTTAGATGGGCCTTCATGCACCTTGACCAGACTTATCTAAAGAAAGACTGTGGCCTCAGGATATAGACTAATGAACAGAACATGCCTTTCTATCCTTTTTGTGTGATGTAAATTAGTGTTGATGTGAAGGCAGGACTGTTCTCATTCAAGTTAAATGTTACAAAGGAGGGTTTTCTTTTTGTGGAACCATCAACATAATCTAAATATAAGTAAATCAAACTTGAACAAAAATGAATGCTTTATCGCAGGAAGGATAAAATGTTTGCATTGATTTCTTTTGCAAACATAAAAACAATATATTAGTGCATAACATTACTGAGCTGTGATACAATAAAACTGCTCTATAGGTTTTTGTTGTTTACTTTTATTATTTATAGATTTCACTAAAGGTCTTCATAGCATCATGAAACGTAAAACAAGCCAGATTATCAGCCATTAGTAAAAGTGTTCAAACTCACCTTTGGCAATATTTACAGCCACACGGAGAGTAAGGGGATGAATGGTGATGGAGACCGAGGTATAAATCATAGAGATACAGAGGCAGTTTTGGAGAGAAATGTGGAACCATGAATCACCACATACAGAGGATGGGGAATTGAACTTGTTTATTGCTCTTTTAGGCCCACCAGTGAATGTCACCTGCAATATATTCATCAACAGCTTTGGCTCCATTACGGAAACTACAATGGTAAGACAATGCACGACATAACAAAGCAGCATTACTGAAATTTACATGAATATTGCAAAACCTTCATCGCCAGAGCTTAAACATGCAAAGATTTCACAAATATTTGGCACCAGTCTAAGTCACCAGTTAAACACATTCACTTTTCATATCTCATTTCTGGATATCATGATATATCAGCTGAAGAAATGTGTGATCTTGAGTGTATTAGCAGGCAGTTAAATCATACTTTTCTCACACCAAGTATCACTCTAGAACATGGACTTTTCTGACCTCCAACTATAGGAAACATGCTCTGGAATGCTGCTCAAACCTGGAAATACCTGCCAACTTTGACATGATCAGAAACGAGTTGAAGAGAAGATCAGGTACAATAACCTTTGACGACCTAGATTCCGTTATTTATCGAGCTCTGAATTTAGTGAAACATTCAAACGTTTCAATAACCTACCGTTAAAGCTCTAGCTGTGATGGATTCCTCTAAGGTCTGTTCTTGTAAAAATAGAGGAAAAACAACAATAGAAATGATTTGCTGCTTCAGATCTAAAAGAGATTCTCGAAAAAGATGGTCAGCATAGCCCAAAATCTCTGAGCAATGTTATCTCATTTAATCCATGACATGAAAAATTAAGGTAACTCTGAGGAGTAAAGTGAAGAGTGGATGTAAATATTTGATGCAATACTTCTACAGGCTCAACTTGTCAATAAATATTTTGAGGAAAAAAAACAAAAAACACCTAGTGGTACAAAGAACTACCTGCACAAGAACTTCCTACACATGTCTCTGCTCTTGTCTTGGAACACTTTTACCTTCCACCCCTTTGCAAACTCCCTCATTGTTCATACCATTCATTTCTGCGTCTCTTGAAGCATAACAGAGCAACCTTCAGAGCCCGTTGGGTCACTGACACGCTGATAATGAACTGTCCACTCTCCAATTAAAATGAAAAATTGAGAAAGTGAATGAGAAGGTCCAGGGGCTCGCAGCTTCTAACTTTACATGTACAGTGCTGTATGTGCCGGGTCAGCGGAAATGGCCTTGTATTGTCAAAGAACATTGGACCGCGAGACTTCGAGGCGAGGTCATTGGTGTCACCTGATACTTGCCCCTTTTATTATGTGAACAAGCAATGGTGCCTGAAGTTATAATCTTGCTTCTATAGTTTTCATTTCTCTCTCATAAGTTAGACCTTCACACACGCCATACGTGAGTCCTGTATGAGAAGGTTTTTAATATGTGGTTTACCAAATCAACATACAGTGGCAAGAAAAGGTAATGGAATTCGTCACATTTCTGTCTAAATTGGTCACTAAATGTGGTCTGATCTTTATCAAAATCACAGGAATGATTAAACAGTGTCTGCTTAAACTAATACCACCCAAACATTTACATTTATCCTATTTTTATTGGCCACAACATGTAAACATTCACAGGAGAGCGTGGAGTACACCGCCTGACTCTCACTGAATGCATCGTTGTGAGCGTCTAATCTGCAAATGTCTCAGGTTTTTTAGCGAAATATCTTTATAAACCTCTGAATTTATTTTACTATTGATGATAGCACATTGTCCAGGCCCTGAGGCAACAGAACAGCCCCACATCATGATTTCCCTCTACCGTGCTTCACAGTGGGGATACGGTTTTGATGTTAGTGTGCTGTTCCATTTGTCCTTCACACATGATGACGTGTATTCCTCCCAAACTGTTCAACTTCGGGTTAATCAGTCCACTGAATATTTTGCCAGTAGGGCTGTTGAGCAAGAGCTCTTTCACAGACCAAAGTTGAATAGTTCGGGAGGAACACACGTCATCATGCGTGGAGGACAAATGGAACAGCACATCAACATCAAAACCCTATGCTCAATGTGAAGTCTGGTGCAGGAGCATCATGATGTGGGGCTGTTTTGTTGCCTCAGGGCCTGAACAACGTGATATTATCAATAGAAATATTAATTCACAAGTCTATCACTCCGGATAAAGCGGAAGAAAATGGATGGATGGATGGTTGGGTGGATGGATGGATGGGTGGATGGGTGGGTGGGTGGATGGATGGATGGATGGATGGATGGATGGATGGATGGATGGATGGATGGATGGAAGGAAGTTTATCCCGATATTTTGCAGAAAAACCTGAGACATTCACAACATGCATGGAATAAGTAAGTGAACCCCTGTATTAAATAGCTGCTGATCCTTCTTTTGCAGCAATAACTCTGAATGACCGTTCCTCTTTACAAAACTGTGCTGTAGTTCAGTAAGATTCAGGAGGTGAACTTACTTATTCCACACTCTCCTGTGAATGTTTACAATGAAAATATGATCAAATGTAAACGTTTGGGCGGTATTAGATCAAGCAAACACTGTTTAGTCATTCCTGTGAATTTGATGAAGACCGCATTTTGTGACCAATTTAAGCAGAAATGTGAGAAATTCCAAACGTGTACTTAGTTTTTCTCACCACTGTATGTCAAAGCCTTCTATGATTACATACATAAACACGTGCTTAAACCACAGTATATTTATAATCACTAAACCCCCCATTTTTCCACAGGACTACAGACTCAATGTCTTCCTACGGCAGAAGTGGAATGACCCTCGCCTGGCCTACAGCGAATACCCCGATGACTCGCTGGATCTAGACCCTTCCATGTTGGACTCCATCTGGAAACCTGATCTATTCTTCGCTAACGAGAAGGGAGCTAATTTCCACGAGGTCACCACTGATAACAAGCTGCTGCGGATCTTCCAGGATGGCAGCGTCCTCTACAGCATCAGGTAAAGGAGAGATGGTGAAGATAATTCCACATTAAATAATCTATTCACCCTGCATTATAACAACAGACATGAAGTAAAAGTAAAGCTAAATATGAACACATTTACAAGGCTACCATAGGCTTTACAGGTAAGGAAGGAAAGTAAACTTAGGTAAATTCGACCTGCACCTACTACAGTAATAATAATAATATCTCTTTCATCCAAATGTATTTACAAATTGCCTGTTGGACGTTGTTGAGTCATAATAAAGGAGTCATTTCTTACTTTTTTAGGGCAATTGGTTGAAAAGATGAATAGCTCTGGACTTAACTGCAGAATAGAGAAGTTGCAAATGGCCCAGCTAACCATGAAATTGAGAAAGACAACAGCCTGTTTTCTGTGGTTAATTTAACTGATTGTGGTGCAAGCAAATAAGCAGAGAAACATTGAGTAAAGGTATGTTTGTGAGTCAGGAGTCTTTCAATAACACACAGTGGGCTCGGGAAGTATTTGTACCCTATTTTAGGACCAGAACTCCCCATTTTATTTCAATGGGAATGATACAATCCCAGCACTCTGCACCTTGTACTTTTTATATTTACTCCCAAAAGGTTTCTGAATAAGCTCAAATTTGGGGGAAGTGTGGAATCAAACATTGTCCAATTTATTTGTAAAATGTTGAGGGTTTTTGTGCACCACAGCCAAAACTTCAGTAAGGTTTTCATATTTAGGCATATTTAACCTGCTTCAGTTTGCAGTTTGCACATATAGAGCTGTTTTGTGTACAAGGCCAACTAAAACCCAGTGCACCACCCTTTGTTTGTCAGGTAGAAGTCAGTGCCCCTACAATAAGTAATTTAGTGCAGTGGCCATAATATTGCATTACAAAAACTAAGACCACTGAAAATAATTATACATAAAGACTGTAGCCGTATTGCAATACCATGAATTAAGATTAGGGTAGCACCTCATTACTCTAGTCAGGGTGGGCGGGGTTTATTGTTATATTTATTAAAGAGGGGGTTATGCTTTTTGCAGTTATTTGGTATCAATGTGAAAGACATCTTTATGACTATCTTTGTTGGTTAGAAAATGCATTATTGATCTAAAACAACTGAAACAAAACATCTAGTTTCACTTCCTGTCCCTCCGAGCAAGATAGAATAAGCACCTCCCCCTCATCTTGATCCTCTTTGCTGTACAGCTGTTTGAATTAAGAAAAAAAAATACACTGCTCCATATGTGTGGCTGAAGTGAAACTATGATGAGTGTTTTCACATCACAATGAAAGGATTAAATTTAGGAAGCAAGTGAGAGGTGAGGAAAGCATTTCCTGGATACATAGACCTGAGGAGGAGCTTTTTGGGGAAAAGATGAGTTTTTGGGAGCTTTCACCGCAATGCTAAGAATAGCCAGTGGAGAAGATCCAAATATTACTCGAACATGTGCTAGCGGCTTGAAACAAAACTTCAGGTATGTTTTTGATGAGAGAACAACATTTTAACATGTTTTTAAGCTTTAAAAAGTTCATTTTGCAATCCCCTCTTTATAAACAAATCTACAGGCTTACATAAATTTAGAGTCTGTACCTTTCAATATCATGGGCAATGAATGGAATTGACCACAGGACAAAACATTTACTTTTTTAATGTTGAAAACGCTACAACAGTGATGGAGAGCAATGTAATCTGTCTGTAGTTTGTGTTTTGGTCTGAACATGTTGCAATGAAATTGCAGTTTCATTTTTATATTTAGAAGCACTTTGATTTAAGTATCAGGCTATATAATACAAAGAGGTCTCAAAACTTTCTGAACCCACTGTATCATTGAGTAATGTTACTTAGAATTATGAATTAGAATCTGGGTGAACCTGACTGGTGTTGTGTGTTCCTGACATGTGGGTAGATAGATAGCATCCTCCTCCTCACAGTGGTGAATGTAGCTGGCTCTGCTCTGGCCTCTGGGCAATGCATTACAGCAGGTACATAATTACGCCACTTTCCTCCAGACACACTGCCAAACAGGCCAGCCAGTGCTAGATCTTCACCAAAGAAGGGCTTAATGCATCAGAGGTACAATAATAAAAGGGCTGCTGCTGACACCAATTATGTTCATGTTACAATGCAGCAATTTTAACTTTTTTAACTTTATTATGTCAAGTGGTCTGGCGCTGGCTCATTACTGCTGATTTATGTAATGCAAAGTGTCTCCATGCTGATATTAGACTTTCCTGTTCTGCCTGTTAACCTCTCAGCTATCCAGGATCTTTTCCTCGAGCGCCTTCTTACCTTCTGCTGTTTTGCCAATGGCTCTTCTGCTTTCTCTCTATCTCAGGCTAACGCTCATCCTGTCCTGCCCTATGGACTTGAAGAACTTCCCCATGGACATTCAGACCTGTACTATGCAGCTCGAGAGCTGTGAGTCTGCTTTCTTTTCACATCCTGCTAATATTCCCTCTGCTTTCTAAATTCACTCTTCCTATATCTGCAGACACATTACCACAATCGCATGTATGAAATAGGTAAGGAATGGAAACTAGCCAAAACATTTCAGAGAAGATAACAGTGAAAGAAGAAAACAGATCTTGCAAGCTATACATTTAAGAAGTTGTTTTGTTTGTTTTTATTTGGTTGGGACAGTGCATGTTAATGAACATACATGGGTCTCATGCATGTAAACACGCCACACCGGATTGTAGCCTTGAGCTAATTTCCATCCGTCGCCCCCCATGCGCACTCTCAAACACACTCTCATTCATCCTGTCCAGTTGTACATGTTTTTAGTCACAGGGGAAACCGGAGTTCCCGGAGGAAACCTACGCAGACACGGGGAGAACGTGCAAACTCCACACAGAAAGGCCCCGTCCAGGTGGAAATCGAGCCCGGGATCTTATAGCTGTGAAACACGAGCGCTATGTGATGAGTTTTTTTTTAAAGGCTAATATAACCTCTCTCCAAGGTGGAATATTTCATTGACGAAAAATTAAACAGGTAAATAAGTGAACGTTTCCATTGAGAGAAAGAACAATAGAGTCTCATCTTATTTTACCAATTGCTGTGAACCTACTGTCATGTAGACCCTTTTCATGGAGATGGCATGCTCTGTCATGGATTTTCATTGCCTGTCTGTTTAAACGAATGCATTCTATCAAAACAATCAAACTTTAAATACATAGCAAGTTTCATTTGGATAACCACTGAGAGGACATTAAACCCGGCATTTCTGTGTTTAAAAAGGTTGATGTTTCCATGTGTTGGAGCTAATGGCTACCAGCTGACGCTGAATCTGATGCTCATGGTTCTGAGATCAAACGAATCTACATAAAATAAATAAATGAATACAAAACATCTGCTGGCATAGAGAGATCACACGCTTGTATTGCAAATACATTGTTATTCAAGATGAAAGAAGTATGTAGTGTATATAATTTGACAGTTTGGTTGTAAGTAATGTGATAGATCATCTGACAGGTGAACATTTCTCATTAAAATCCTGTCTACTGCAGTTGTCTTCCAAAATTCTCCAAAAGAACATTTAGTGCTCTACAGATAGAAAGTGCTCGCCTTTGCTCCCTTGCTGCCTTTAGCAAAGATATCATCTGCCCTGGTGAAACCAATTTCTCGGATATTAATAATAAAACTTTAATTCGGTGTCCCTTTTATTATATGAGACACACCTCCTGTGCCTGGAGGTGACCTAATTTCCTATCACTGGGACAAAATAATTTAAGTCTCGTAAAGGGGAGACGAATGGAGCACCCTTACAGCACCAAGCACCTACAAATAAACACATAGCTCTAGCTACAGCCTTATCTGATTCAATAACTGCAAGAGCTATTGTTGCTGCAGAACTAGTTACTCTGTCTCAGTGCAGGGGCGACATGATTTATTTCTGCAAATTGACAAAGGCACAAACATAAAAAGCCAATAAATTTAGTGGAGACGGTGCATGTCCAGGCATGAGACACGAATATTAAGACATTTTACCCTTTTGGGCAAAGACAAACATGTGTGTGCTCTGGAGGAGTGCATCACCTTCCATTAAAGGAGACATAATCATTTCAGATTAAAGTCCTGCAGAGGATACTTGGCCTTGTGGTGGCGGGTGTTCATGCACCACCCAAGGGTGTCATCACCTTGGCTGGAGCTAAATTGTGGGAGGACATTGATTTTACTGCAGCTACTGCAGTATCAAATGCTCTGTTTAAATCAACAGCTTTTGCTCTACAGTTTTGAACTAAATAAATAAGAAAATAAGTAAAGATGGATGTCAAAATTGAGCATTAGTAATGAATCAGATAGAATTAGTAATAGCATCCATGTAAAGTCAACTACAGGCATGTATAAGTTGATATTTTATCTTTGGCAAAATGGAAAACTCATTTGTTACAAAATATTTTCTATGTTAAGTTAAGTAACTCCCCCACCCGGGGAGTCAAGCCGCTCCTCGGTTGGGGGCCCCCATTTGCTTTTTCTGGTGCATGAAGCGGTCAAAAATATTTTAGCAGGAATGTGACAAAGCCAGTCCGCTTTTTATTTTAGTACAAAATGTGCAGTTCAGAAACACCATAAATGTAATCACTGCAGTTCTCAGTTTGCCGCTAATAACCCATTATTCTCACATTTTGTACGCATGAGAGTCAAAGCAAATGAAAGACAAAGTCATACATGTAAATCTAACGCACACACGTGCTGTTTCTCTCATTCAACCCCTCATGCCTTTTAATCATGCACACCTACAGCAACGAACAAGTTACTATTTTTCCAAAACATGCATGACAGATTATGCTCGAAATCACATGCGCTTCACACCACCACAGTGTTATAATTGCTAACTTCTACCATTAGCTAGTTGGTTTACTCACAGCTGTGGACTCTTCATCAGCCAGTCCTCTCTAGTTGCTCCGAGGGTTAGGTCCAAGAAAGCAGTAAAAAACAAAACAAGTCTGACGACTGTAGTCTTCCCAAAGCCACAGAAAAGTTCTGCACCTCTCGCAGCCGAACACCCACCTTCGCCAATTAGACATTTTGTTTACTGAACACAAATGTTACCATAACACTTTTGTCATGGGAAGAACTCAATTACATACACTTTTTTCTATAAACACATGGGCCCATTACTCTCAAATATTGTTCACAAATCTATGTGTTAGCAAGCAAGAGAATCCAGGCCACCTCACAGGTGTGGCATATCAAGATGCTGATGAGACCACATAAATATTGCACAG
The DNA here is from genome assembly GCF_951799975.1 of Gobius niger. Classification (NCBI taxonomy): domain Eukaryota; kingdom Metazoa; phylum Chordata; class Actinopteri; order Gobiiformes; family Gobiidae; genus Gobius; species Gobius niger. The sequence goes on along the minus strand of NC_136856.1, from coordinate 22,984,833 downwards.
GTGCGGCTTAGGCTGTCTACAATAAAAGGACACTTTAAAATTTGTTGATTTGTGAATGAGGAGCAGGTGTTTTTGAGCTGAAAAACTTTGGCTCCAAAGTCAAAAATGTTGAAAACCCTGCAAAAGACAGCACACTATATTGGACATAAACATGAAACTGCTTAGTCTTTCCTTACCTTTTTTAAAGCTCATGAGCGACCTATCGCAATCACTAGTTGCATCATAACTAAAATACAGTGGAGAATCAGCTTGTCTGCTCCACAAACTAGAATATTTCTTAAGGGCAAATTCCTTGTAAAGACTGGTTTTATCTCTTGAGCTGTACGGGGCCAAGGCCAATCTTCTTCCTTTCATGCCAAAGGCTTTTAGAGATGTATAAATAGAAGCAAGCACAAAATTGAGCCATTTTCAAACACATTAAAGTCTCATATATGCAGCTTTAGACCACTTCACTCTGCCCCAGGCCATTAATGTCCAGAACCTCAAATCCACTTACAAATCAAGAGTGGAAACCCTTACAAAGTTCCATAAAACAGCGCATTTCCAACTGAGGTATCAATTTCTTTTCCCTGTAACGTTTTCCATAGATTGTTGACATAAATATACACAATGAAAGTACTGTATTCATCAACCTTTTCTGTTTTGCTTTTGTTTTGTTGTAGGGTCAGGTTTACTATTGGTGCCCCATTTTGTTGTTATGATTATGCTTTTAAAGATGGAACTTTAAGTATTTTCTTTTTCTTAAAAAAATCATTATTGCATTTCAAGGGAAGCACATTCATCAATCAACATAGAAAGAACATGAAGGGTCTCTCCTTAAAAGTTGTGTGCGGTTTGTCTTCACTGTAGCTTGTCAGAAACAGTTGCCAGCTGCCTCACAGAGAGCATTGGTATTCCCCTCGCCAGGGTATGTGTGAATGACACTGAATTCTCCTCATGAACAAGACGAGTGTGCTTTAGCGATGCTGTTTTCTCAGACGGAAGCCACGGGAAAAGACGTAACATGCTGAATTATTGATGCCTATGTAACTCCGGCCCTCTGGGTTCCCGGCAGACGTTCGGTATTATTCGGATGCATCTCAAATATATCTATAATCAAACACATCCAAGTAGGAGCACAACCCTTGAAAGGCATTATGCAAATTTATGCCCATGTATTTTCATGTTTTTGTCCGAGAAAGCAAATTAAGCACTGGCATATTCCAAGTGGCCAGGTCTAAACAACATTGCTTAAACATTTGATACATAGTGGGTTCACAGAAGAATTCACAAAGGCATAATTATTATACGTAAGCCTGATTTTGATGTTGTTGTTTTTTAAGAATAAATAAATGTTGAACCTTTTTTTGTTTTATTATAAGGAGGTTCTTGAATACTGAGCTTTTCAAATGTGTGTGTGTCTGTCTTTGACCTTCAGACAGTCGTGACGACACTGTAACTGCGCAACTTGATCTTTATTGTGACAAATACATGGCGGAGGCTGGGAGTGGCCGGACAGATGGGCAAAAGGACATTACATCTCCAAAAATCACCTGGGCTTGACGCTTTGTCTCCAACCCCCCTTAGGCCAAGTTGTTGCTGTTTTCGATGCAAAGTTGGCAGATCTGTCAGCATGTGAGGAGACAGGCGGATATAGTGGAAGTCACACAAGATTAAAGCATGAATGAATAAATAAATAAATAGATTATTTTTCAAATAAACAAACAGATTTTAAGGTATCTTTTCTGTGTCCTCTCTTCCTCTGTTGACAGTCGGTTACACCATGAATGACCTGATTTTCGAGTGGCTCTCTGAAAACCCGGTTCAAGTGGCAGATGACCTCACCCTCCCACAGTTTGTGCTCAAAGAGGAGAAGGATTTAGGCTACTGCACAAAGTACTACAATACTGGTATGTAGTGTTCTGTATATTTCATGTCTATAATGGGCTGTATGAGAAAAATCCAATAAACCATGACAGCCGCACAGTTCTTTATTCAAGAAGAAGTTTTTGGTTCTGTCTCTATTTTTGTGGATTTTACCTTCGATTTGGGTATCTAAAAAAATGTCCATATGTTTAGATGTAGTAGATGCTGAACCTGTTTCTCTATTCTCCAACACATTATTTCGCAAAGTACTCAATGATGTAATTTTCCACTGAAACAAACAGCGGTGATTTCAACCCCAAGCTTTAATGTTGTCTAACTGTAACCTATCCCAAGGTAAGTTCACATGCATTGAGGTGAAGTTCCACCTGGAGCGTCAGATGGGGTACTACCTAATCCAGATGTACATCCCCTCGCTTCTCATCGTTATCCTCTCCTGGGTGTCCTTTTGGATCAACATGGACGCCGCGCCGGCCCGAGTGGGACTGGGCATCACTACTGTGCTCACAATGACCACTCAGAGCTCCGGCTCCAGAGCGTCTCTGCCCAAGGTTAGTCGGGCCAACATTTTATCATTATTTGGAAGTCTGGACAGTACCACACAAAAGACTTGTTAATGTGCCAGGTTGGCTAATTTGCACTCATTTTCACACTGTTCAAATGACAACGTTTAAAGGGACTAGATACAAGTTGGTCATTTTTATGCTCATTACTGCCACCTCAGGTCTTACGCGTAACTACAGGTTCTATATTAAGCTCGTGCATGACGGCACTTCAGACCCAACTTTTTGAGTGACAGTGCAGGATTTTAGAGGCAGTTGTGGTGAATAGGTCTGAGCTCATTCTACATAGTAGGACATGGCTGAAACATGTCGGGGAGTAAAATACTAACTTTAACATTTTTAAACTCTGTATAGTCCCTTTAAGAATCATGTCAAGTTTGCAGATACTGTGGGCCCAATGGGATGCATCTTTGTGATTAATTACCAACATTAACATCAACCATATGAAGAAATATTTACAATGAGTTTAGTATCCAGTGTTGGGGGTAATGCATTAACAAAAGTAAGGAGTTACAAAAATATAATACATTTTATGCAGTAGCTAAGGAATATAACATACTACTTACACAAAATACAGGAATATATTAGTCATTGCAATTTAAGTTTAAGTTACAAGTGCATATAAAGGGTTTGTGTTCATCAAGAAAAAATACCAAACTCCCCAAAATATAACGCAGCACCAAATCATGTTGAATACTGGTGTATAAGATCGGCAATAGCTAATGTCGTCCAAACAAAAACTTGGGGAAAGGAAAAAAATATATTATATATTATTACTATTTTCATTTTTTCTTTTACCAAAGGTGACTCAAAAGTAACTCACAGTAGTGTAACTCAACTACATTTTTAAACAGCAATATGTAATACAAATATGTTACATTTTTATTATAATTTTAAAGGAACTTGCCCAACACTGTTAGTGTCATCACTTTATTAGCATAGCATGAGAGAAGCTACTGTCTCTCTCGTACCTGGCATTGTTATCATGCACTGACATTCATCCCTATATGACCCCTTAAAGTTTTCTTAAACTATATGCACACATTTGACATTACTTACTTGGGGCACATACAAAATAGGCCTAGAATGGTTTCAAAACAGGGGCGCTAACCTTCACAGCCAGAGTCTCAACAAAAAGGTCAGCAACTCAATGGAAAAAAGTCTAATAACCGCAGTTCTGCCTGAATGAGGACACTGCACACCCCGGTGACATTTTGCACTGACACTCTCCCAAAAAATGATGCATGATTTAGAAGCAGCATTTTTCCATTCCTATATAACGCCCTGACTAGCTGACAAGGCCGACCCAAATGCTCCATGAACTAAGTGACGTTGGAACAATTGATTTTTGATTACTGAGAATGGAAAAGGATGGGCCAGTGGAGTCCTTTTAAACCTCTGGCACTGGTCTATAGGGCGATGTCTAAGGACGCAGTCAGTTATGAGCTGACTGTGCATGGAGCGAAAGCCCTGTACGGAACAAGGTGAGAGGCTACATGGAGTAAACAAAACAAGTTCACCAAGGGCACACTGGACACGGTTAAGTAATAAGCACGCATAATGGGTTTTCTTGTACAGTCGGCTCAAGAGGGCAGGATATTATAGGATATATTAGAAACACAGGGGTCTACAATAATAATATTTGCCTTTTATTTATTGCCCTAAATAGTTTTTTCTTTAAAGCTTTAGTAAGTGTTGATATTAAATCATCTGTTTTGTGCAAAGCAGCTTTAGCTATAGATCTACGTACTCTAATTGGTAAATAGCTTCGGGCTTCAAATGCTTCATGTCTCTATTGTGATAGAAACAGAAATTATAAACTGGATGGAAATACAGTTAGTCTGGTTGACTATGTTTAGATTTCCACTGTTGTGGGATTTTCGTGAAGAGTATGAAAACTATATATTTTTGGAAACCTTATGGTATAAGCAATGAGAAAAAAAAAACATTTGCTGTTGTCAATGGGCAAAATTGGGCAATTATACAATTTTTCCATTACAGTAAATGGGGAGTTCTGGTCATCGCTATAGTAGCTCCATGAAACATGACAAGGGTTTCATTGACTTTTTTGATTGGAACGACCAAATTAAACTTTCTGCCAAATTTCGTAAATTTCCGCCGTTTTTTATGTTTTTATTATGTTATTATTGCTATCATCACATTTTTTGTTTTTTTTACACATCCGAGCAAATGATTTTTTTTTTTTCTGATTGCTTATTTAATAAAGCTTTCAAAAATGTATAGTTTTGATACTTTCCACAACAATCTGTCGACATTACATCATGAAGTGCTTAAACCATAGTCTGTGTAAGCTCTCAGTCATACAGGAGTTGTCCATCTTCAATGAGGATATTTGAGTCGTGAAACAAGATTAATTGTCTCAAACAGAGAGGACATTTTGATTTTTGTTTCATGTTGTAATTACTGAGATTTTAACCATGAACCAGATCAAAATAAGATCTTCATTCTGACAGTTAAAAGACAGATTTCCACCTCAGAAGTCTGGCCTGCCCTCTGTCTCAACAGAGCTCGGGATGGCTTTGTCAAAACTGCTAAGATTTCTGCGATTCATGTGGCATTCGATGATAAAGAAGAAGAGATTTTAAAAACGGGAACTACCCTTCACATAAACGCACCTGAACGCTGCAGTGTGTCAGAAGTGTTGAGTCATTCCGGGGCTCTTTTCTTTACTTTTCATATTGTTTGCAGCTAATGTTTGCTGATTCCCCCCTAAAATGGTGGAATTCAATGGTGATATCAATTTATATCTCCATCCCAAACGCTACATCAAACTTTCGGCTCTTGAGAACGTTTTGATGTGAACCCAACCTGTACTTGAACTCCATCCCAAGCCTTGACTGTCTCTATCTGACATCTTCACACATCTCAGAGGCTCATTACCATTCTAGTCCCTAGCGCTTTAGCACAGAGGAAAGTGCATGTTTTGAACCCGGCCACAGATTAGCCATCGGCCCCATCGATCGTACATTGATGCCTTTGTGACCTTGTCTGATCCCAGGTGTCCTATGTGAAAGCTATTGACATCTGGATGGCCGTGTGCCTTCTGTTTGTGTTCGCCGCCCTGCTGGAGTACGCCGCAGTCAACTTTGTCTCGAGGCAACACAAGGAGTTCATCAGGCTCAGGAAAAGGCAGCGGCAGCAAAGAATAGTGAGTGTAAATCAAGCACACGCACACACAAAAAAGAGATATACACGCTGACGCACATTGTTACAGAGTTCCTAAAAACCACTAACCCCTGTCAGGTACCATAACATTGACTTATGTCTCTTGTTATTGTGCATGGCTCTATATTCAGCCGCTGACAACATCAACACGCTAGAGCTGGCTGTCATATTACATGAGGGAGATTGGCTCATTTTCAGTCTGCGCTTTTCTGTAGTGAGGGCTGACCTGTAAAGACCCTTCTGATCTCTTCTCTGATCCATTTCTGCTTTTAAACCAATCTCACACATGTGTCTCCTTAGCCTCAGACTATCTGTGCACTGGTTGGTTAACCTGTTATGAGCTAAAATAAATCTTGCTGCGATCTTCCCAATTACAGTTTCAGCACAATCAACAGAAGAGCTTTATTTGTAACTTCTCGTGTGACTGTCTATTGGTCTGTGCTGAGGAAATCAGTTTTTGATACTTCATATGCAGTTTTCATATAGTCTTACCACTGGAGCAACTAGACACAGGTCAAAAATATTTATGTTTTGTATCATACAAACAATTTCGCACAATACAAGGTCAAAAGCTTGTGTACTCTTCAAATCTGTAAGCACAAATAAATGTTGCATTAGAAAGTCCATCTGCTCCATGTGGACCTCGCGGGTTTTTTTTCTTGGCGCTGAAAACGTGACCTGGCAAGAGTTTGATATTACATGGTGAATAATATTAACATTATCAAGAAAAAAAAAAGGACTTTTAGCGGAGCATTTGTTGTCTCGTTATAGCCGATCACAGCTTCATGTATAAAATGTAGTTAGTATTAAGTTTTAAGACATATTACATGTGTTCATATTTTAACTAGTGTGACAGCAACTAAGAATGTAATTATTGAGCATAAAAGTGCTTATGTAACACCCACATACTTGCAGCAATACTGCCATGTGTCTCAAACAACCAGTGGTGTGGATTCAAACAAATTAGCAGGTGCTGCACAAAACGGATTTGAGTTAGTTTGTGAACTAAAGAATCTTTCAACAATCCAGCTTGCAATACAACTTAACTAAAACCAAGAACAATCTTGAGTTGAATAAAAGTTACACAGTTATTAATTGCTATTAATAAATCTAAGTTACCTATGTAACTATAGTTCTACGAAATGTGTGTGCCGCCCTTAGGCTGCGCTATTGCATATCTCTCGGAAGCGCCAGCGGGAAGCTGGCGCTTCCGAGAGATATGCAATAGCGCAGCCTAAGGGCAAGCACACAATTGAAGTAGAAGTGGATTCATTAACAATTTTACAGTCAGTTCTTACCTCTAGACATTATTTAAGACACACAAATCAGAAAAGCTTTCTATGAGGAGCTGTCTAGACGTAAATTTGTAATGTAAAGACCGAGGAGTCCAGCAGATTTACTGGTCTGTCTGCCCTTCTGCGTCGATACAGCGGAAGAGAAATGATGGGGACAAGGACTTTCCCTGTCCACATGAGCTGCACAATTACCCCCTTTGAAGACTGAGTGCTTACATACTATCTATCTGAGAGCTGCCGACACTGACCTGACACCTGAACTGGCTCCGCCATATACTGTCATTGCAGAAATTACACAGGAGATTGGCACTGCTATCTATAGTGTAGCAACAAATTGTCTCACTGGTTCGATTCTAGTTTGAATGAATGTGAAAAGGTAATATGAGGTAGCGGTAAACCTCACATGTGGCTCCTTGTGGTTAAAGCGAAGAAGCTATATTGCCCAGCAAAGTCAAAACATAAAAAAAAGCAATGTTTGTTTTTGTCAGGGGTGGATGGGGTCGGTACAATTACTAATAAAAATACTCATAATGAAACTAATGCTTGTATTTATTCCATTTATTGGTTTGAAATACTACACCTTTAACCCAACACTAAAAATATCTTTAAGTGCTGTGCATTTTCATCCTGAGGCACTGATGTTCATGTATCTTTCCCCTGTAATGAAGGATTTGGCCGTGGGCAGTGTGGAGTCATTGCGGAAAGTGAATGACATGCCCAGTGACCACTCCACCTACAAGAGCGTGAGTCAGCAGTGCAGCGCCTGTGCTAGGGTAACCCTGACCTTCAAAAACACATTCTGACCATGTCCAAGTCTTTGAAATTAAGCCCCTGGAACTTTCTCCTCAACTTTTTCCCCTGTCAAATCTTTTGCCCAAAATGTGCTTCCGTATCACTGCCCCGCACCCGACCTCTCAATCCCTGCATTTGCCCTTTCCCCCTTTCTCTAAAACTGACTTTAGTGCTGATATGAAGAAAATCTCTCCATTTGTATTAACTAGAGTAAGGTCGGAATGTGATTAGAGTTATGATTTATGTTTTACCATCAAGATTCAGTTCACAGGGCTTAAAACTTGAGAAAAGAAAGTGCTGAAACTAATACAATTTTCGGAAGCAGTTCAGAACATACTTTTTACAGAATCATAAATCAGGATATCGTGTGGTTTGCTGATGACATTGTGCTGCCAAAATAACTGCAGCGTCCGCAATGTACTAATTGTAACCATACATTTGCAATTATTTTTTGAAAAACTGCTTAAAAACCTTTGGACAGTACAGCATAGTGAGCATTCCCACATAAACTGAAGCACATCAGTTGCTTTGACGCTGCAGGGAGCCCCCATCTAAAACCATGAGCACCTATTATTTCACAGAAACACACCATTCGATTTTAGCACATGATGGACTGTATCTTTTAGAAGGTAGTGAGATTATTAAACTGTGCTAAAAGAACTACAACTCCTTTCTTTCCTGCCACATGGGCACTTTATCACCGAGACAACAGCATTCAGAAAAAGTAAAGCTTATACAGAAAAGAAAACACTTAGAGATGTTTTTGTTTTGGCCAGCACAATATTTATTTTACTTTAGACACAGTCATCTAATTTTCCTTGCCAAAATCTATCCTTTCATTTCATAAACCATCGGGGTATTTAGGTGTGGTGGCCCCCGAACTGAGATTTAAATTCAGTGGCCTCAACTGACCCAATGACCTCATGAGACACTTAAAGGGCTGGCTGGGTCACGTTTAGGCCAATCCCCCAAAATGACTGCTTATCATCCAATTTAGATCGCACACCTTCACTCTCCGCTGCTAAAGAGAATTTCTCAAGTGTCCGAGACCTGTCACAGCTAAGCCACACGTCGATTAATATTCTCTTCAGAGGGTGGAACAATGTCTCACTCACACTGGTGCCTGGTCATTCATCAAAGCCCTCTGCCGGGGCAGGCTTTTTTTGGTCCGGCTTAGATCAAGTCTCTTTATTAAGAGCCGTTTTGAAATGTCTATATCAGCCCGGAGCCTTGGAAAGTATTCCAAAGGAGAGTTAGAGGTTAATTTCTAGTATGAATTTCTAATTTAATTTCACTTTTACTTCAAATGAATTAGGCCTCCCCCAGGCACACAAACCACAACAAACGCCCTGCTATTTCTATCTGAGCTCTGCTTTGTATATAAACTCCAATTGGGATTTTAAATGGTCAAATCAACATTTCTAACATAGACCATTCAAATGTATCATCTTTAGAGGCCCTTATGAGTCACATACACAAACCTTTTTCAAAAGCTAATTGTTGCATTGTTATTTTAATCATTTATTTGTTGCAACATTATTTTTAACCCACAAGAATCTTTGAAGTCTACAGCTTATCTATAGCTTTTTACATTAATTGTTGTGTTCCCCACTATGTGTGCTGATTCTCTCTGGCGCCTAACGTGGGCCTCTCTCTGCTTGACTCCGCAGGAAGAGGAGCTGGTGAGGGAGGGTCGCGGGTTTTACTTCCGGGGTTACGGCCTGGGTCACTACCTGCAGACTAAAGAGGGCACTCCTGTGGAGGGGTCAACTGTGTTCGCCCCGCCGCCTCCTCCTCCTCCAGTCACCATGTGCGACGGAGGGATGCTGCATAAGAGATTCGTGGATCGGGCCAAGCGTATCGACACCATTTCCAGAGCGGTGTTCCCATTGAGCTTCCTTATATTCAACATCTTCTATTGGATCACCTACAAAGTGCTGCGGCATGAAGACATCCATGCAAACTTGTAAAAAATGTCAATCGCTGTCTATTTTTTCTGGAAAACCAAACCTGCCTGTCAGATTTACATTATCAACGAGGATGTGTGCTTCTTCTACTACCATTGCTCATAAACTTGTGCTCAGGTGCGACTTCAGGATCTTACATGAAGTGATTGGACAATATTTCTTTTGCAAGTTTTTTTCTTCTTTTTTTTCAACCATGGAGTTTGGGCTTTCTCGTGTCAAACAAGCTAAATATTAAACCAGATTTCTGCAATTTTAGCTGGATGAAATGACTTGAATTTTAACACTATACATCTTTGAATGAATGTTTTTGAAGAACTCAAAACACAATGACATTTTTGTACCAGATACTGTATCTAAATGCGCTCAACAGGTGGAGAATCTTTGATATTTATGTGTTAAGTGATTATCAATAATTTCAGCCACTTGTAGCAAGAAATTCTTTACAACCATGTATAAAATGTACATATACAAAGCTGTTCATCTAACTAAAGAAAGCACAAATATGTATTTCCTTTTGTTTGAATTTAAATAAATTGTTATTCTGCCAGAAAAAGACAAATGTCTCTCTCGGTGTTCCGCTCAGGCGTATCATGACCTAATAGGCTGCACCAAGCTAGTGCCATGCATTTTGAACACCTTTTTATGTGATAATGGAATAATCTCTTCAGTGATCAGTACTGCACGTGTTAATGCCATGTTTATGCATTTCATTCTCATTGGACACCAAAGAAAATTGCCTTTCCCTCCCTCACACAGTCCATCAGTGCATGCCCTGAACACTTGCTCCTGCTATATTCAACTGGTTTCCTGTGAAAAACAATCACTAAAACACTACATATAAACACTGAAGCCGACCGAAGGTTTGTCATTAGTGGATGAACACATTACATAACAGAAAGTAACAGACAATATGACACTGGATGGAAAAGGCTTGGCAATTAAAGGGCAATTACTGGAAACATCTGCCATTTTACTTTTTCCACATAATTCATGATAACTCTCACCCACTATGAAGACTGCAAATAACCAGGAAACATTAATATATTTTTGGTAAGAACAGGGTGCAGCAGTTGCAAAATGTGCTTCTCTGTGCACGCATCAAGGGTCATAATGCAACGTCTGATTGGTATGGGCAAATACAAAGTCAGCTATATATAGAAATGCATTTATAAGTGGCTAAGCAATATAGTCACAGATTAGCTCCCTCACACTGCTTTTCTATTGCAGCTCTTTAATAGACCCCATCAAGCCAAATCCCAAAGACACCAGGCACCACCCTTAAACCCGAAGGTGGTAAATCCAATTCCAGCACAATACAATCTGTAATAGACACAAGAAGGAGTCATCAGCACGTTGGCCCCTTTGCAAAGCTTGTTTTCTATTATGGCAATGATTGTTAGCAGTGAAACCACATGAACACAATCGATGCAGGAGGAATCATGCCTAAACCTGCTTAAGAGCTGCGACTACTTAAACGCTCGCGGGAAAAGTGTGCAAAAGCAGGGATGCGGAGACGGGGGGAGCATCGCCAGCCAGGGAGGACGAATGGGTTTTTTAATAGGAAATCAGGGGGTTGTTTTATCAACTAATGAGTTTGAAAAGGGCCTTGGCGTTTCAGCGTTAATGACAATGAATTCTAAGAGGCGACTACAGCCTACTGTCCTTTAGTCTGCAGTCCTAATCAACTCCTCTGTTTGCAGTGTTCCCCCAGGTAATGAGGCAAATGTGTGTGTCATAATGTATCTATATAGGACTCTTTCTGTATCTTATTGCTGTAATGACTTTTTATCTCTTATTGTTATTTAATGGTCATCACGGAAACAAAACTTTGGGGTATAACAATGTCTATATTTTAAATGTCCCCCCAAAACAAGCTTTCATGATGCCTGAGAAAATTCTGACTTCCTATATTTATTCGCATTCAAACACACAACCACACATTGTGCCTCGTACTTTGTGTGCAATGGAAGGAAGACTGTCTTAATCATGATCTATTTCACAATCAAAGCACCTAAGAATTGATTCAGACTCGTTTATAGAAGCAAATATTAGAGGAAAATAGTTGAATGAGAGTGTTAGAGAAAGTGTTAAAGGGAGACTTAAGATTCTGAATGTCTAGGGCAGGGAATGCTTACCCTTTGTATTTGATCGGAGACAGGAACACTCAAATTTGTTGTAGTCCTTTGACCATTTAAGTCTACCGTATATTTCCAGCGTCGGGGTCTTTGTAACGTAACCTAAGATGAGGCCATAGATAGAAATGTCAACAAGAGACCAGGTGTTAGTGCTTGGTATGAATGAAAAGTGTACACGATAGAAAAGCTTTATTGCTTTCAAAATGTCAGCGTCTACCCTTAGCAAGTCAAATCAGACTCGTAACAAATACAAATAAAGAAAATCAACAAAAAACACCAACCATAGACATGACTCAAAGGATCAAATCCACACCATTTTGTCATTTTCCACTTCCAGTCCATAATGGTATTGTTCCAAGCCTTCAAGAAAGAAAAAAATGTATAAACCGTTTCTCCAAATCCACTATCCTTGACATTGACACATTCAGAACAGCCCTGTGATTTGTGGCTATTACACGGTGCCACCTCATTCCGAAAAACAGTATGTAGCCATCCAATGTATATCATTTCAAAGGCATGAGAAGACTGATGGATTCCAATGACGGGGGGCCTAAGCTTGAGCAAGCAAACCAAATCCCTGTGGGGTGTTGACTCGGACAAACAACACCCCCGCAACCTTTTCCCACGTGTCACCGCGACAACCGTCACCGTTTCTGATCTATAAAGTAATCCTCACGTGGAAGGACATGGCCTAAATGAGGACAGTAAATTATCATTGTTGGAGGAGGTGGGACGAAGCTGGAGACTCCCAGCTCCAATGGCCACTTTCAGTTTATGAATGTGAATGAACGCAAGGGGTAATCTGATAAAAAAAATAACAAATAACAAACAAGAATAGAGAGATGGAGTGTATCCGTGGCATCATGTTCAAGCGGACTCCCTCTGGAATAATCAGCATGCACTCCCCCTCCCCAGTCCTCATTTCAGCTGAATGTCAATGGTGCCAGCGCTAAAACTGATGTGTGAGCTCGAAGGAAGCCGCCTTAAGACCCGCAATCAATAACGCTGTCCCTTCGAGCGTGAGCGTCTTACCCTTTCATGCACATAAAAACAGAAGCACACGTGTAGACACAAAAATAATCCCTGGGTACCTGCCGCGGTGGCATTTTACTACCGTTGTATTGACGAAACAGCAACGGGGAAGAAGTCTAATTTTGGTGGGATTAAAATGATAGACATGTTTTTTTTTTTTGGAAGATTATAACACTGTTTCTTTTCTCATTCATTTATTGATTTTCTGCGGCACAATACAGTTAGGGGTCATGGATGGTCATGGGATCCAGGGGAGCTCTTCTCATCTACTTTGGACTTGAGGCAGTGTACAGTGGCAGCAGGGTGTAGTCACAGGCTTAGATACAATATAAATAATTCACTTCAGCGTTCATTGAAATGAGATTCACCTATTGCCTTTGGGCAGGGAGGAAGAACAAACCACCGTCTTCCCTGTGCATTCCATGTACGTGTTATAAAGGACATTGTTATTTATTTCATTGGGAGCATCATTCAGCTATTTAAAGGGATAGAGAAAGAGATTTTTTATTTTTTTTATTCAGTCCTTGTAGAGGTTAGTTGCGCTAGGCTAATGCTAGGCTAGTGCATGTCTATGGTAACTAGTAGTCTGCATTAAAAACCTCTTCAAAATCATGGGGTCGTCCTCCAAACGTTGCCATATCTGATTTGTAGAAAGCTCCTTTGTGAATTCCACGTGTAGTAATGTCGTCCGCAGGTAAACAAACTGTAGATCCGGTAACCGAGCAGATCACTCCGCCGCTGCGAAGCTTACAACCAGGAAGCTGTTGCTGCTCAAATATAAGTTCTTCTAAATAAGATAAGATGATACTTTATTGATCTCACAGATGGAGAAATTGCATTTGATGAGAGAGCATCCGGCAGCAGCACCCATTCAGTGCGCACCACTCTTTTCCACTCTTGTTTTTCTTTGGTGAAAAATCGTTGTGTCACGGCCGCCATCTTCACTGTTTTGGTCACAGGAGGAGCACTGGTTGATGGGAAAGCCGTAGACGATGACCACGGCGGTGGCAAAATGGTTACCGGTATATTTCAAAAAATATTCAGTCAACACAGATATTTATATCGGTAGTCTGGTGTTATAAGTGATTTGCCTCAGGTGCACTGTGCTTGGGTCAGACTATAATGTTTTTAATGCAGGCCACTAGTTACCATAGACATTATCTAGCCTAGCACTAGCCTAGCATCACTAAACTCTTCAAATATAAGGACTGCATGAATTTAAAAAAATTATATATATCTCCAGAAATCAGCAACACTCTGGATAACTAGGGCACGAGGCCCTATGTCAAAAATCCTGAAATATTCCTTTAATTGGGAGCACCAGTGTTTTGCAAAATGCCAGTATTCCGGCTTCTTTTCAGTTCTTGCCTTGTCTTACATAAATAGGAGGCAATTTTATTTGTATTTGTCTTTGTTCAGAACATGTCATGGTTTATTCATAGTTAATTAAACTCAAGTAGGTTCATTTGATCAGGTTCAGAGAGCTCTTTTTTTTTTTTTTAGCACTGCCCTGCATGAAATCCTAGATTACTACATCATGCCATTTTATATTATACAGAACACCAAAAACAATGTGCCACACAATAAACACAATGTGACATGTGGAGCGTCTTTTCTGCTTTTCAGTTCTGTTAGACATTAAATCTAAAACTCGTGCATTTCTGTTTCTGTGACGCCCAAATGGAAAAATGGCAGCGGAGGGGAAAATATTGGTTTCTTCTGACAGTGATATATTAACAAGATATTGCTATGCGTGTCACCTTTAAATATATGAGTGTAAACATGGAAAAGTGCTTGCTCCACATTGTAATAAACATGCAAACCTTGTCATTGTGTCCCAGCGTGAGAGCAGCAAAGCCGAGGGGAGTTAAAATGAGAAACGGATCAATTACTAAAGAAGTGTAGGTAGTAGCAACCCCATTGTGAGAAAACGAAACACAAAATTACTTTACTTTAATTGGTTTTATCTTAGTTTATTATTTATCGTGCCCTTGTAGCTTTATTATTTATTCATCTATGCCTTTCAATAACACCTGTTCTCTGGTTCCTTCGAAGGACGGCAACAGTTTAAAGGTGAATTTCACTTTTCTGTTTCTCAAGGCATGATACTGACAAATCAAGCTAAAGGGCTTATCAACTTAGACAGGAAATCTAAACCTGTAAGTATTATAAGGATGGAGAACAATGGTGAGTGGCTTATGTTAGTCCTCTGAACTGCACTGTCCAAATGCAATCCATTAAAGGTGCAACAATACTGGGATATGGATCGAAAAAATTAGGTATTAACTTGATCGAAATAATTGTTGAAATTCTTGTTTTCTGGAAAGGAAGTAAAGATCACATGGCTATTACACAGCATATCTAACACTGACTTACATCTATGAAGAGCAAATCTAATCTAAGTTAGGTTAATCATGCTCAAAACACACTTTTGCTGCTTTCAGAGCAAAGAACACAGCCCTCACCACTTTTTTTGGGTATTTTTAGCTCTTTTATTAGTCACCCTTGCATTAAGCACTGAGTTCTATCGTGACATAAGCTGCAGTAACCTTGTACAAGAACAAAGTTCTGTCTCCTTCCAGAGCGGATGAAACTTCAGCAAAAAGTGTGAGAGCAGCAGGTTTAAAACACGGTTATGAAATGTTGATTCATCCCTCTCTCCGCCGACTGTACAGGCTCTAGAGAAATCAGCAGCGGCAGTATCCTCATTAACAAAACATGCATCTCCAAACAACAACAGTGGCAAGGAAAACCTACATTTGGAAGGCGCTCATCCTTGTGTATATATTTAACCAGAAAATCCTAGGTGGATTCATTTCCACTAATCCCTCTCAGTGCCTCTACTGTATATTGGTGTAATTCTGACATCTGAGAGAGGGCCCACAGCTGAGGAGGCTGCAGCTCGCAGGGTTTACATGGATAATGATTACACACGTGCAAAGAGCAGTGACTGTGCTCAAAGAGGAAGAAGCCTTTATCTGCAGGGAGGCTGTTGTATGAATATTATTGGAATTCTTTTGTCAATCTGCTCATATAGGCCTACCGTATCTGCAAAGTGGTTAGCGTCACTGGATCGCCACAAAAAGGTTACAAACTGCTTTTTTACTGCTCTCATCAGCTTAAAAAATGGCTAATTTTCCAGAAATCTACTGTGTATGTCTTGGCTCCTGCTTGCACTGAGCCTAGCAGATGGGTAAATGCATAGAATATTGTTTTTATTTTCCTTTTGGGCACAAAACCAGACATATATTCCAAAAGAAACATGATATAAAAAAAAAAGTTGCTGTTTCCTTTGGTGGTGGGTCCATCAAATCTCAGGGGAATGCCCATAAGATGGACCAGGCAGCTCAGATACTGATTCAGCGCTGCAGGTTGTGGCTTGAGGAAGTGAGCAGAGAAATGTAATTGTTTCTCTGTAGGATAAATTGAGAAATCTAAATGTCTTTTGGGCTTTTGAGAATACACGTGCTCATTTTCCAACACAATCATAGCAAAACACCCCTGTGGAGATTATTTGTCATGTTGCAATTTCTCTGACTACTTTTCTCTGTTTTCATTATGAGACCAAGGAATGAGCTGCATTACTTATACTTACCAGTTTCTCTGGGCTGGACCTCATTGCTGATAGATTGCAATCGTTTAGTATGCAATGTGGGGGCGGCTAGTGAGATATTTGGCTCATTTAAGACCACAACAGGCAGCTCTTCTTACATTTTGATGCCAGATTAGAGGCTTATGTGCGCACTATCAATCAGCACTATTGCGTTTGTAGTTTGGATTTCTATTCATGAATCATTGCGTATAGAATAGCCTTTAGTAAAGAGACTGATTTGGGTAATGAGGATATTGAAGCTACATTACAGTATATGGTGTTAGAACAAAAACTACCCTTATGTAGACTTCTCTTTTCTTTGATCATTGAGCTGTGACCAATGAAATATGAATGACATGAATAAATGTCACACATGACTTATTTTAAGGTAAATATATTGCTTAATGTAATTACTTACTATATCGCAATACGTATCGTCCCAGGCTTACTAAATATGTCCGCAGTCTGTTTGTTTCCCATGAGCAAAGCTAGAATTTCAAGAATGGAGCACCTGCAGCACAGTGTCAAGCCCAGGGAACATCGCTTGTGGTATCTCCACAAGGCAGTGCCCAGAGCAGCCCACAGGCCAGAAACTAGAAACATGTGCAATAGATGTCATCACTACTTTATTCACAGAACCAAAAACTGCATGTAGCAAAACAAGGCACTGCCAGAATCAAAAAGATGTATTCTACGTATAAACCTCATGGCATACATTCTAAAACAGATGATGCAAATAAGGATTTAAGAATCTGAACATTTTGAAGTCATATTACCTCACTTCCTGCAAAGTGGCATTGGCTGTGACAATGGGAAAAGGTCACTATGTGTGCTAATTAAAAGTGTGGCAAAGAAAAGTCTCTTTGTTAAATATCATGGATCCCTGTGAATGCCAAACAGAGTAGAGAATGCAAATTAATGTGCGAAGTGGCAAAGTGCTGGTCAGGAGCCCTCATCAGACTAACCTTTTCAGATGTGAAAGCTAAACTTAAAACCGACAGATAACAGCAATAAACAATCACATTGTCAGTGGTTTACTGACTGTACAGTACAGTAAATGCCTTGTCAAAGCAGCTCCCTCTGCTGGGCACCTCCTGTATGGCTTCACATAATTTCCCCTCACCACAGAACAATCCCCAAGGTGATAAAGGATACACTGAAAAAAGAAGGGAGCATGGAAGGGGTAGGTGAGGAGGCGAGACAAAAAGGGACATTATTACAAGCTTTCAGATGCTTTTCTTATATGGATTTGAAAGCTGATGGTTTTTGTGGCTTTTGTATGACAATTTGGCCACTTAATAAATGAATCCTCTGATATGGGCCAATTCCTGGTCGGCACAATTTCTGCGATGCTTAAGTTACACCTTAAAAGTGCATTTGCGGCATCTTCAGCACATGCACTCAGCCCTGTTGCCATGGAAACGCAAGCCTGCTGTGAAGCTTGACCATTGCGAGAGACGTAGGAGAAAAGCTCTGAGAGGATAGCTGTCAGCTAGTTATTGTAGATTTGAGGCAGTACACCCAGAATGCTGCAACTGTTCAAAGTCCTAAAACCGGGAACCATATTAGTCCAGTGCTCATGTCTTTTCACTGACTTCCAGTCGCTCAGAGAATGCACTTTAAGCACCTCTGTACAACTCTCAAGCCAACGTACATCTCTGACATCTTAGAGTCGTACTGTCTATGAGAACCTGAAGGAGAGCTGGTGCCCAGAGTCCAGAGTTAAAATGGAAAGGCTGTGTGTCAGTATTATGCAGCTATAATCTGAATCTGTTTTCCTAAAGATGACAGGCCTCAATCCTGTCTATCTGAAAATGGTTCCATTTAGCGGTGCATATGTCAACGGAAAGTATTTTATTTGGACTTTTAATTTAATGTCATAAATATTTAAGTTTTATTGATTTTAGTTGGCCCTAAGTGTTATTTTAACTGACTATTAACACATTCCTGTTCTGTTATGCACCTTGAATTACACTGTGAACAAACAGTAATCTACATATAAATTTGCCTTGCCCAGACGAGAATGTGTTATGATTTTCTGTTTCAGTGTCACAAATTAAGCAACACTTCTTTAGTGGTCGCTAACAGACTTGCAACATAACACTCTCAGTTCAGCAGTGGGAAATCTTCTCAGCAGGCACTACTATAAGCCTTCATTCACTGTCCACTTCCTGCTGTTTAAAGCTTGCCTCATCTGAACAAGGCACACTGATTCATTCACTGAGCCACTGAAACAACAAAAGCATGCAGACCCAGTAACTATGTATCAGACTCATGAACGGAATAACCTGTTCCAGCCATTTGCACAGCTCTATTGCACTATGTGGTATGTCCACACTTAGAGCCATTGCTATGACTTAATACACCTGCACATCTGTCATACAATCCCTCTGTTGTTCTTTGTCAAATTGTGGTCGTCTTTATCAGAATTTACTTTTTATTTTAATCGTCTTTATTCATGCTCGTCTAGCATAGTTTTAAAGTTTTTATAGCTTTTTAAAAAAAATCTAAATTCTGTGTTGTGTATGTTGCACGATTGTACCGAGAAAAAATGCTAGTTTGTGAACCTGTTCCAAACAATGGCAAGAGACACTATTCTGATTCAGATAAAGTGCTATACTGTAAGTACAGACTTGTAATTACCTTTTACTTGTCCTTACTGTCTTGCCACGTGCATGTTCTATGTATTTTAGCGAGTGTTTTCTTGCTATTAGGATTGGCTGGTGGGTCAAATGGCGCTGGGGGATACAACAACTTTCAGACTGAGTCAGAGAGAGCTTGAGAAGAAAGGATTTGGAGATAAGCCCAGGCTCAGAAGCACCCTCTCCAGAATCTGTAAGCTGAACCTGTCACAACTATTTGTTTTCATTTCTATGATAAAAGCAATGCAATGCATTCCTCTGGCTTGTTTACCGGCATGGTGGCACAGCAGTTAGTGCTCGTGCTTCACAGCAAGAAGGTCGGGTTTGCAGTTCTCCATGTGTCTGCGTAGTTTTCCTCTGTTTACTCCGGTTTCCCCTACCACTAAAACATGTACAACAGGCCAGGATGATTGATGTGTGTGAATGAATGGTGTGATCAGGTGTGTGCAGTCGTGCTTCTGTCAGTCTACTCCAGGGGAAACTGAAGCTACATACGTAGTTTACGAGTGAATGAAGAACAAAATCTCCTGCACTGTGTGAAAATCTCCTGCACTTTGGGTGACTTGTGTCATGTGAAAAGAGCTATACAAATAAACCGCAATTCCATTCCATT
The DNA here is from genome assembly GCF_951799975.1 of Gobius niger. NCBI lineage: Eukaryota > Metazoa > Chordata > Actinopteri > Gobiiformes > Gobiidae > Gobius > Gobius niger. The sequence continues at coordinate 22,965,153 of NC_136856.1, read as the reverse complement.
GTTTACAGAACAACACATGGCAGCATTAAATTGAATGATAGAGAAACTGGGATCACGACTGACCCTTTCACAAAATGCAGTTAAACTGCTTAATGGGCACAAGTTTCGATAGTTCAAAGGCTTCCAAATGAAACTCCTGGGATGGCTGTCTCCTTGTCATAGCCAGCCCAGTAATCAAACACAATAGGGCATTACCCCATTTTTAAAATAACCGCTCAAAACCTCAACTAAAACAGGCATTTGGAAAGATACTAGTTGCAAGTTTTATGTCATGTTTATCAAGTGAGTGAATGGTATCGATTTAGTAAAACCCAATTAGCATTTAAAGCAAAACGACATGGGCATTACATTTTCAAGATTTTCAGGCACACATTAGATTTGAGTAGTGTGGTGCAAATGTAATTAGCCGGAAGTCCATTTTAGCTTTAAGCATGCATCATTCACAACACGGTAAACAACACGTGAGATGTCCGTGGGAGCAGCCATGGATGCTTGGAAATGCAGGGAGTTGCAACCATGGGATCTCCTGAATAAACAGGGATAGACTTGTTACCATGGTGACAATATCGATAAACCTACAACCTGTACCCTGTACTCCTCCACCTTCAAAGTCCTTTCCTTAGGCATGTCCCTGCATATTTTATGGTATACTGAATACTTTGTAATTTAGTATACAGTTGATGCATAAGAGTACTTAAATAAATATTATTTGCCACATTTATTACTTATATTCAAGGGAAAAATAGTAATAAATGGTATGTACTTTCAGAAATGTAATATTAAACAGAACCCAGCCACATATTACAGGTAAACTCAATGAATGTATTATTAGAACTTGAATACCTGCTTTTTTAATATATCATGCTGACTTCAACTTAAAATAAACAGAAGTACGCGTCTGTCACTTTACTTTCTTTTCTCCCACTGCAAGGCAAATGAGAACACAAAATGTGCTCTAGGCTGCAAGCTCACCCACAGAAATCAATTTGCATGGCTGCAGTAAACCATGAGAAATATCGAACTCCTATGGAATAATTTCTTCAGGTAATGCGAAGGCAACACTGCGAGGAAGTACTCAATTTCTCATCCACAAGAGAAAAATGAGACTCGATGTGCGGCTTAAAAAGAACTTTATTTACTCAGCTCTAAATGAGTTGACTGTACTAAACCATTATAGTTCCTTGACTCAAGTGGGAAGGCGTAAGCTTGAATGCTCAGTCCGGCGGGCATTTCCTGGCATCACAGTTTATCTCTCTGAGAAAAGGTCAGGCCTGCATCCGTAACACAGATGCAAACATGCGACCCATGGAAGATAAGTTAGAAACGCTGAGAAAGGTTGACTTTGTTCGCGTGCTGTGTAAATCGTTGCATGTAGCATTCAAGCTGCCTGTGTACGGTGGAGGGCAGGGGCAGCAGACAACAAAGGTCACAGTCGAGCGCATACAACAGAAGCAACTGTATGTAAGGGATTGGAGTAGTGGTTCTCAAACTGTGGTGCAGGGGCCTTTTGGGGATTTATTCAGTGGCATTGAGGGTCCTCCACTTTTATTTGGCTACTCTTGGTTTAGAACTTGTGAAATACAATTTAGTGTTATTTATTTATTTCGATGGTTTAAACCTAATTGATCTGGAGCTGCAGTCCCTCTGAGAATTGTCCTAAGTCCTGATAAAATCCTGTTTGCTCATTGAAAGCCACATGTGAGATTTAGACTATAGAATCTGAAACTTATCTTTAATAACACCTTGGTTTTCAAACAGTGTGCTTTGAGGGCTTGTCAGGTCTGTCTGATTTTACAGAACAGCTGCCGTTGTGGTGTATGCCAGTACCTGGACTGCAATTGATTTTGCAAGCATAGGCTACCATAAAATGCAGCGCACCATGTAATCATAGGCACTTAGTATGAGCCAGTTCCATCAAAAGCAGCATCGGTTCGGGCAGATGCATACAGCTTTTGTAACGGGAGCCAGCGTGAAGGTCAGTCGTTGTGAACAATCAGACTTTTGAAGGTCTACAAACTAAATCATGTATTGATTATACTATTACGATTGATTTTCTCCATGTAGAACGACTTACCACTAAAGCTTTGAACAGGCCTCATTAGTAATAAGATTCCACATGTAATCACCCGGTGACTGTTATTAGCAATATTCATGAAAGCAGAAAATTAGGCAAATTAGGAAGTGTGGCGGATGCAATGCTGCAGCACACCAAGTGGAAAAAAACACTAGTTTGAAAATATTTAATACATACTTCTTTTGATTAGGGCCTTTCTTTTGATTATGGCCTTGAGCTAATGTGAATTATTTATGATACGGATTCATTGATTAAAAACAGCTTTCACATGCCTAATATCTGCAAGGGAGCTTAAGGGAAAAGGGAAGCCATGGCTACAAATGAATTCAAATATATATTTTCCCCAGGACAAAGCAACCTAAAACTGAATTAATTTAATAAGCTTAGTTTTCGTCAATAGTGTGAAGTTTTATTGTTGAGTCTTACATGCCATCAAGTATTGTATTAACATACATTAAATTACAAATTGCAAATAGCACATTTAACACACTGATAGTACATTCTGTCAATAAAGAAGTAGGCATAAAGTTTCATAGACTTCTCAGAATGGTCAAAGTTCCCTTTGTTTGTGATTTAGAAAAACTTTTAATCCCAGCTGTAATTCCACAGAAATGGAAAAAAGTGGGGGAAATGAAACTGAAACGTTGTAATTTACAGTTTTTTAAGCTTCCTTCAATAGGTTATTTCCAAAAGCTATTTTCGAAACTCTCAGATCAACAAGGGCCTAATTAAAGCAGCGACATCAGCAAACACTCACTCCCCGAGTGATGTTCAGTTATATTAACAATTTATGGAACCCATTATATGACAATAAACAGCACCTTATTGTGCTATTAGATAGAGCACTGCCATCTGTCCTTTAGATTAACAAATCCATGTGGCTTTTAGAAGGAGTAGCCTACCCCTACTCCTCCATTCCTTTTGTCCACCTGCACTTACCAGAGTGTTGTCATCTTTAGTCAGTCATTGCAGGTATACTGGCAAAAAGGGAGTATGATAGGTTAATATGTGCAGGAGTACGAGAAGGCTGAGGCTTCCCATTTTTCAGCCATTGAGAAATATATGAGAAATACCAACACAATGGTGGACAGGACATGGTCCAATTTCTCTGTGACAAAGGTGTGTCAGATGATAGAATGGGGACTGAGTCAAATTGAAATCTGACATTTAGATGCCTGGAGCTGTGCTCTGTGGCTCTGATATGAACTGCAGTCAATGACAAATTGTTTGTATGAGGCCAGTCTCTGGATAACACCTCTGATAATGTTTAGGACGGAAAATTCACCCCTGACATTTGATTAAAGGTCAGATTTTGTATCCATTTTACTGACAGAAAGCCCTGGGAATCAGTATTCAATTCTGCCAAATCATGAATGCTCATTATTTCACCTCACAGTGTGAAAAGAAAAGAAAACAAGCCAACACCGACAGACCACAGAGAGCAGAGAGCTATTTACGGCGCCGTCTCATGACAGAAGAACCTGGGTTTGTTTGGGACAACTATAGTGAGTAATTATTTGTACGTAATTTTATTATTTTTGCTACAAAAAGCATCCATATATCATTTACACACAACTGTTACTCAACGCACATACGTTTCACTTAGAAAGATGCTCTAGTGTATATTACACTAGAGCATCTTTCTGAGTAAGAACATGCAGGATTGATTTAGTTATGGAGTAGAGAGCATCCATTTAAAGCTGAATTAAGGGACAATAGGCCTATAATTAATTAAATGACTAAACAGTCAAACTGGAGTCTTGGATCCAGAGGTAATAAACAGCTTGAAGCAACATCAATACGTACGTAGACCAGCTAAATTATAGCTGGTGGCATGTGTGCTATTTCTGATTGGCTAAACTCCCCTGAGAACAAAGCAGCACACTTGATTATTTTCTTTCCCTCTATTCGGCACCAGCGTACAGAACATTTACTTTGCGTACTTTGAGTAGGTGGATTAGTCTGCATAGATCAGCTGGGCTAAAAAATGTATATTATTAAACAATTTACTTATTTATTGTTATTTTCACACAAACATCACAAGACAAATCAACATGTTTTGTATAAAGTCGATCTATAGTATAAAACATATCACACACAACCAGAAAACCTTGTTCAAATATCCTGCATTACTTTGTGCGTCAGCTGATTCTTTTATTACTAAACTCACCTGACTAGAAAGTAGCAACAATGTCAACTCGGAACGCCATTGGACAGTCACACAGACGCATTTCGCCCCTATTGGTCCAGACACATGACACTCAAAGGGGCGGGACAAGCGCTCTGAACACAATGAAATGTACATGTTATAAGTTTGTAGGGCTTTCATACACCTGCGTGACTTTTGTCGGCATTACCGGCTGTGGGACGATGGGCAGAGCGGCGTTTGTCCTCGGGGTCGTTGTTTTAATGAGGTTTTCCGCAGAAGCCTTAGACAATGGCTTGGCGCTTACACCCACTATGGGCTGGCTGCACTGGGAGAGATTCATGTGCAATACCGACTGCGACGCTGACCCCGACAACTGTATCAGGTACGAGTGACGACTCAACAGTGTTTGTGAAGGAAGGTGATGGAAAATACCCACTGACATTATCAACACATATGTAAGATATGTCTATGCGTAGCTACCATTTCAAGCAATGGTAGCTATGGTTTCCCGGAAGTGTTTTATTGGTACAGGAGGAGGCAGCTTTCACAGCAGCTCGAAAACAAGTTAAGAGCTGATCATGCGGCTGACCTCATGTAAATGTGATGATATGTTGACGCCATTACCCGCACTGAAAAATAAATAAAATAATAATATTTTTTAATAATATCACTATTGATACAAAACGTCTTTATTTAAAATGTGTTGATCCTGTATGGCAAATTGTTTATTAACTTTAGGAAATGTTCAAAAGATAAACCAAATATATTTCATTTCAAAGGAATATTAAAATATTACTTCTCCCCAATAAAAAAAACTGAATATATGCCTTTAATAGTTAATATTTAAGTACATTTTTTGATTGAAATAACAATTTTACTTATAACATATTGATATGTCACATATTGTATTGCCTTTGCTTCTTCTGTGTCTATGAAATAATAATGATAATAATAATCATAATCATAATCATAATCATAATTTAAAAAAAACACTACCCACTGATCTCTACCTGCTGGCCCAACACAATGACCAACACCTGGGCACAACAAACACAAATGAGCCAACATGAGTAGACAGGCAAAGGCATTCAAAACAAATTATTGTCTAATTTTAATATCGCAGTCTCCAAACCTATTATGACTGTGCAAATAAAATTTGCAGATTTCTTAATCTTCATAAAAATTAAATTACTGTTTGTTCAAAACACCAAACTCCGCCTACAGTTCATGATCATCCTTCTGTGTCATGGTGATTTAAAACGTTTTCATGTTAACTGATCTTTTTTTACGCTTGTGTTTCTTTTTCTCTGGCAGTGAGCGGCTGTTTATGCAGATGGCAGATGTGATGGTTAAAGAGGGCTGGAAGGAGGCTGGATATGAGTACGTCTGCATTGATGACTGCTGGCCGTCCAAACAACGGGATGCTCAGGGCAGACTACAGGCAGACCCCAAGAGGTTTCCCAGTGGAATAAAGAAACTTGCCGACTATGTGAGTTCTAAATGAGTGAAGCGAGCTTACGCTGTTACCATTAGATTTTATGTGTCCATTTAAGGCAAGCTTTATTGTAATGAATGTTTTCAGAAAAATCAAGGCAGAAAACAATTAAAGAGTTTCAATATTCATATGAGGCGAATTGCATAATTTAGGTAATAGACACTATGTGCATTTGTTTATACTGTAGATAATACTGAATTACACATTCTAAGGTGCCTGCCCTGTGATAGCTATTGCCAATAATTCCAGTAGTACTCTTTGGGCTCAGGGTATATTTTGGTTTTCAAATAACAAAGTGTGATATATCATATATTGCACTGCCACCTGCTGGGAAATCTGTCTGCAGTTGTTCTCAGGAAGTGTATATCTGATGACTTAAATTTGTCCTGCTTCACTAGGTCCATTCAAAAGGTCTCAAGCTTGGCATCTATGCCGATCTTGGCTACCAGACCTGTGGAGGATACCCAGGCAGTCTGGGCTACCATGAGATTGATGCTCAAACTTTTGCTGACTGGGATGTGGATCTTCTTAAATATGACGGCTGCTATTTAGATTGGACGTTGGTCGGAGAAGGTGAGTCCCCAATATGTTTTTGTGCCCACAGTAGTGGCACATGATGGGTATTTTTGTAATCTTTTAAGTCTGATATTTGATACATATATATTTAAGGGTACAAAAACATGTCAAAAGCTCTCAACAAAACTGGAAAAAGCATCCTGTACTCCTGTGAATGGCCTTTGTATGTGTGGCCTTATGCTAAGGTGGGTACTACTCACCTAGTTGTGAGTATATTAAGATTTCTTCACAATGAAGTCTTCACGTAAACAAGTTTCTTTGCTCCAGCCTGATTACGCGGCCATTCGTGAAACGTGCAATCATTGGCGCAATTATGATGATGTCTATGACTCATGGAGCAGCATCAAGTCCATTTTGGATTGGAGCGCTAATCACCAAGATGACATTGTTCCCTCAGCTGGGCCTGGAGGCTGGAATGACCCTGATATGGTACTTAAATCTATACACACGTCACTCATAAGTTAAATATGGCACCGCAACAGAATGTATACTTGTCTGAACACTTTTGTTCTTTCAGCTTGTGATTGGGAACTTTGGCCTAAGTCATGCCCAGCAGGAATCCCAGATGGCCTTATGGGCCATTATGGCAGCTCCTCTGATCATGTCCAATGATCTGCGGGACATTTGCCCTCGGTCTAAAGCACTGCTACAGAACAAACACATCATAGCCATCAGTCAGGACCCTCTGGGAAAACAGGGGTACCAGACTTTCAAGGTACATCTGCCTAATTTGCAATTTCATAATAAAAAGTACTTTTACTCTATATTTCACTAACCAGTTTTAGGTACTATTCACGGTAAGGATGTAATTTTAAGGACTTTTGACTGTTCAGAAATAATGGCCCAATGTTTTGCTATGACAATGGTCCAAATATTAACTAACCTTAATCCTTTATACACTTTAGAAAAATGACTTTGCGGTGTGGGAGAGATCCCTTTCAGGAGACCGGCATGCAATTGCTGTGATGAACACACAGGAGATAGGTGGCCCTCGCAAGTTCCTGCTTGGTGTAGCCCCTGGCTGGAAGCTGTGTAATCCCAAATGCAATGTAACTCTGATCCTACCCAAGTACCAGGAGCTGGGGGTTGTTCCTGTCCAGACTGACCTGATGCTTCCGGTGAACCCCTCAGGCACCACCCTGCTGACATTCACCTCTCTCAACTCGCTGAATGACAAGCGCCGCTGGAGAGTCACTTTGTAAATGAAGGGATATTTTTTACAATGCACTGATGCTTTATATGCAACTTTTTAATGCACTTTTTCTTTCTACAAATGTGTTAAATTGAATGACTTAATTGATTTAATAAAATTAAACTTAAGACCTTTAATTCTCCACAATAGAATGTTTTAGGGATAAGGCTGAGTTTTGATCTACTCTCTAATGGTCTATGCCACCATTAAAAAGCCAATTTAGTCAAGGCTTTATCCTGATGTTCAATTTCACAGCCAACCTAAATCCAGTTATTGTGGTAAACTCATCCAGAAGCAGGTTTGCAAAATCAGTTTGCTAGTGATACTTCATAATATAGACCTAATACCTAATTACAGTAAAGCAGTGCGTCATGTCTGTAATAAGATCACAGATGACGATAGCCATCCATTGTCCCATCACTTTGAGCTCCTTCCATCAGGGCAGAGATACAGACTTCCTTGTGCCAAGAAAAAAAGTGTACAGGAATTCTTTTGTTCCCTTTGCCATCAAGGAGCTGAACAAGTTGTCTAATGTCCACTAATGTCTTTCAGTCTGTTCCTTTCCCTTAATGAAGTACCTGCTGCTGCGGTGTCTGCAATGAACTGATTTTTATAATGATTTTATGTACATTGCTGGGCAAATGTATTGGAATGCAAATTTATCAAAGGTAAATTTCTGCCATCATTGTGCATGGTAGACAAGTTTTTTCTATTCTAATATCATTAAAGTCAGACTTGATACCCCTTATTGTACTTAAGTTTCATCTTTTAATTCAACAGAGCAGTTAAGCTTTTCAGCTTGCATTGCAGGTGATACTCTGACAATTAGATCATTCAAAAGTTAATTTAATTAAATGTGAAACAAATTTACGATACCAAGTTCATTTTCAAAATATTTTAATTGAGTTTTAATTTGGGTTTCTTACAAGCTGAGCCATAATAAGGCTATACATGACTCACTCTGCATGTAATGAGTATCATTAGTTTCAGTTTTAAGTTAAAACTCACTTAACAGTATTCTAAATTTTCCGAGTTTCACCTGTATGGGACATCTACCAAAAAATGTGGTTTATGGAAGCAGTTTTACGTGCTGCGCCTTACATGACATGCATCTTTAAATGCTCCCTCACAGGGTGAACGACTGTCCCGAGCTTCCAAGTCAGTAACAGGATTGGGACACAATTCCATCAGAAATTTCCTGCTTGGGGCTCAAAAAACAAAACATTTTTTTTTTGCACTGCCTGCTATGGAGCACCAATTGTCAAAGTTCCACTTCTGATTTGTCCGTATTGATTTGACTATAAAAACTTAGCAAAAATCCAAATTCTATATCCTAACACTGCGAAATTCCTCTGAATACATTTTATTTGATTGCATAACGATCACTAGCCCCCAATTCAAATCTTGGCTCATTGTAATGATCTTTGCCCCCCCATTTAATCTAACAATCTGTTTTAAGGTTTTGGTCCAGGATGACTTGGCCAAGAAACGTACCGTTTTAGTAACTTGATTTGAGAAAGTGAGTCATCAATGGCACTGAACAGTAAACACTCGAACACTGAGCAAATTGTAGTATTTTATTGAAACCATGAACGACCCCAGGAGACTGGTCCACAGTTTAAAACTGGATGACCTGGCCCTGGAAAGTAAAGAGACAGACGTTAAGATACATAAGCATTTTGTTGAGCTCCAAGAAGTAGACAGAATCTGTAGACGCTTCAGGCCCATCAAACCAAAACACTAACAATTCTGATTTGAATTTTAAATAAGTTAAGGCCCCACTAAATAACCTTCACATGTTTAAATAACTTGCTTTAGACATGTTAATGGTGGCCTTTTGGGCACCAGGTTGAACATGTATTATCTTAAAATTTGTAATAGATTAAAAATGGTGTATTACAAACATACCTTTCTCTTCTTGTCACCTCCCAGCTCAAAGTGCTTGCATCTCTTGATAGCCAGCATTCTCTTTGACCTGCAGTTGGGCTCAACGCACTCTAGCCTCAACACAATCTTCTTTGTTGTCTTAGCCTACAAATAAAAATAAATTAAGTGACATATTATACAATGATTTTCAGAAGCGCAACAACCACTCACCTTTTTCCTGAAAATGGGCTTTGTTTGACCACCGTACCCGCTCTGCTTTCTGTCGTATCTCCTCTTACCTGCACAACATCAGGATTAGCAAATGTAGAATATATGACAGAGTCGCACAAGAACGACCACTCACCCTGAGCATAGAGGGAATCCTTTCCCTTCTTGTACTGGGTTACTTTGTGGGGCTGGTGCTTCTTGCACTTCTTGCAGAAGGTTCTGCGGGTCTTCGGGACGTTCACCTGTGTACAAACAATATCATCAGTAAAAAAAAAAAAATGAAACATTCATACATCACAACCTTACGATGGAAGTCAACACCAGGGCTCACACATACACTAGCACCGAGCTACAACGTTAGCATGGGATAAGCTCTACTGCCCAGATTTCAAACTTATCCGTGGCCACATGTACTACATTCGTGTTTAACAAATTCAAACACGTGCCTGAATTGATTGTTCACATACCAGGTTTGTGAAGTGACGGCTAGGGAATAGCCTGCTGATAGAAACAAGCTAGTAAACCTGTTTACACATCTTTTAAGTATCTAGCTTCCAAAACACATAATATCAGCACAATACCATCCGATACATGTACAATAGACTTGTTGCCACATAGCTTTATGAGTAGGATATTTCTACTTATTCCCATTTACGAAGATTACAAATGATTGTGCGGAAGAATCATAACGTACCATGGTGGCGACCCGAAGCAGAGCGAAAGAGGAAGAAAAGACCGGATGCACTCGCTAATGTAGGGCAGCGAGCGCGTGTGCAGCACTGCCCTCTAGCGGTGAGGCGAGCAAGGAGCGCAGTAAAACCAAATTCACAAATGCGCTCTCGGCAGGATATTATTTCTCGTAATGCCTGGATTTTTGGGGGGAAATATTACTTGAGTACTCAGTTACTGTTTGAGCGGAAATGTCTATTTATTTTCAAGGACGCCATACATTATGTGAAACAAACTATACAATGATGTGGAAATCGTGACATCTACAAAGAAAAATCCAAGAAAATGGAATGAAAATACGGAAAAATCTATTTTATGGATCAAAATCATGCATTTTCAACTTGAATTTTTATTCACAGTGGAAAAAGTAACAATTATTTTTACTCAAGTAGGTCTACATATAGGCCTACTTCATAATAATTTTACTCAAGTAGAAGTAAGAAGTACTGTATGATAAGAAGTACAACAACAAAAAAGGTTACTCAAGTACATGTACGTGAGTAAATGTAACTGAGTACCCACCTCTGGGTTAAATGCAAAATATATTTTAGCAACTACAGATAACATCTTGCATACTATACCTGCTACAAGCCATTTAAACAGTACAGGGCTGATATGGAAATGAACAACAAGAAAAAAGGGAAGTAAAGGGGTGTCGATTCCTCTCTGTGGGTGTGTTTTAGCGTCTTGCTTCACATATTAACTCACATTTCATGAAAGGCACGCTACAGACACAGGCAGTGGTAGCGCTTCATCACACCTGCGGTCTGATGCTCTGGGTAAGTAAAGCTCATTGTTTTCAGTGTGGTTCATTAGTTGATAGAAACAGACTTGACAAAAATACTAAGTCTTCTTATTCATGCAACATTTTTAAACTCCATGTCTTGTCATGTCTACTAGTAATGCATTACAACATTGTAACTGTACTTGACGGTTTGCTTTATATTTATTTGTAGAGGATGATTTTGTCAATATTACATTCCACCAAAATGAGACGCACATATTGTCAGCCTTGTGGGTGCACTCTTCTACATGCAAATGTCTCTTCTATTTCTTTTTTCTACAAATAGACTACCACAAACTTATCTGTCAGGAAATGTTGGGAGGGCCATCATCATGACAGGTTCCTGTTGAATAAAGTCATTTTTGTGATAAGGATGAGTTCGCTGCGTCATATAGGTCTGTAAAAGATACTGTATGACACTGCTGGTTAAAGCTTTTAAAACTAAAAGATAAAGTTGCAAAAATACTCAACAGTCTAATTATTTCATAGCTTTTGTATCCCATTATTGTAAAATTATTGAAATTGTACTGGCTGTAAACTAGTTGCTCATGATTTGTTTCACTAATTTAAACTTTTTAGGATTTCAGAGTCATGAAATGGATTTGGTTGTTTGTACACAAGTAGAATAAAATCTAACATAGGTTTAAAACAGGACTATTAGGTCACACTGTATTTCTAAGGAATAGATCTGCAGAGGCGCCTGCAGTACTAGATTGACTAGATATGAGATATGAGTCTTCACGCCTTCAGCTGACACGGCACAATACTTTAGAGTGATTAAAAAAAAAGTGTTACATGCTTGCAGAAACAGTGCACATATCGACGTTAACAGTTAAGTTTATGCCACACTGAGGGCATCTGCAAATCTAAGCTGCATGTGCACTGCAAGGAGAGATACTGGAACTCTCTTTGCAGTAAAACAATGCTGCAACTTCCCCATGATTTTGTCTGTGTCAGCCACTCTCAATCGAGAGAAAATTGTACCCTAAACCCTCAGTAATCGTATAAATCAGTCAGTCTAAGATAGTTTGTACAAGTCACTCAAGCGGAGCGTGATGTAGTTCAGATGGTAGAAGGAAGTACACATGTGCTGAAAATAGGCTGAGCTGAATACTGACACACACAGTAAGGTTGTGTGACAGGGGTGAGATTATGAAGCACATACTAGTCTGTGCAAAGTGCCAATATTTGGACTATGACAATTTGCTGAATGTCTCTCCCTGCCCTTCGCCTCCTTTCACTCTCTGAGCTGTGCTGTTAAACAAAGCCGAGCCTGGATTGTATATAAAAACTGAATTACACTCTTGGATATATTTCAAGTGCAAATGCAATATCTCCCTGTAAAAATAACTGACTAACACTAAACGTATAGTTATCCCACTGACGTCATGTTTGTGGTGAAAAAAAGTATTATAATAAAATGCTGTTAATTCAAACCAATAGGACAAATATCTCTATAGGCAAGTAATTAAGTAGAAGAACTGCTTTTAAGTTCCATTTTTAGGCACTTGCACAACATCACCGAAGTACATTTTACGGTGAATACTTTTGTACTTTTAAGATGATAGAACTGTATTGAGCTCACAATGGCAACGTTCACGTGTTTTCCCACAACTTTTAGGACAGGATTAAAAATAAGGGTATGTTTGTTTTTTGGTGCAGAGTATTCGTTTATACTCCGAGTACTCCCCCAAGGGTGTTTGTTTAGAACGTGATCAACGTACTTTTGTGTGGTGTTCAAAATAAAGCTAAAGTACTCTAAGATTTGAATGTTTTTTGCTGCAAAATATTATTAAAACCAACTCGCCTTTTAAAATAATATTCAAATACTTTTCAGTTTCGACATAAAAAAGCTAAGCCCTAGAATAATGCACATTCCACTCATTCAGGAGTTAGTGGTAAAATATCTGGTACTTTTTTCTGCCAACAGATGGGACATTGAGCAGAGGCTGATTAGCATTTTTGTGTCCAGCGGTCATCAGAGAGATTCCTGGTTGAGTTTCCTGTTAAAGCAGCCCTCATTTGGTTTGACCAGGATGCTAAAGAAACTGATGGGGTGATACTATGCAAAGCAGGTTCATGCAAACTAGTTCTAATCTAAAAAACTGGTGCTATGCCACGTTTCGGCTGTTTGCGCCACAATCTTTTCTGATCTGAGCCTCTATGGCAGTGCATGTTTCTAAACAACTTGAACAGGCATTTGTACTCCACAGTCTGTCCTTTAAGAATTGTCAGTGCTCAAAACATTACCAGAGTGACAATGTGTTCACAGACATGTTGACAGTTACTATTGTCCTAAAAGATTCAAATGAGATGAGTCACAGTACTGCTGCTACAGTGTATGTGTTTTTTTTTTTTATGTGCAGTGGATGAATCATGTCGGACATTATACTGGAGAATATCTTTGTAAAAAGATCACAGCAGAAGAAGAAGACCTCCCCATTGAACTACAAGGAGCGCTGGTTCGTTCTCACTCAGGAGAAAATCGCCTACTATGATTATGATGCTGAAAAAATGGTGCGTGACGTGAAATAATACAAAGCGGTTTGTCTGCTGTGTCTGTGACTGTTTCCTCTTCCTCCAAGCAGAAACGAAAAAGTTTTAAGGGATCCGTGGACCTTGATAAAGTGAAGTGTGTGGATCTAGTCCAAGCAGAGGCTGGTGCATCACCGGAGCGTTGTTTCCCATTTCAGGTGAATCTAAAAATCTCTCTGGTGATATTTCTTATGCTGTTCAAAATGCTCATCGGTACAATACAGGTGTGCTATATTAGTGAAAATGTGAAAGTGCACTGAAAGAACTGAAACTGTCTGATCAACCAGGGGATTTTGGGCGCCACAGGTGTATTAACTGTGTTTTTATCATATTTGTCTACACAGATCATTTATGACGAAGGGCCTCTGTATATTTTTGCCAAAAATGAAGACATCCGAAATCAGTGGATTAAAAAGTTAAAACTAAGTAAGTTTGTTGTTGCATTCACGTGATTGTTGTACGGCTGTGATGCTAAAGTGCTGAAGTGTGAAAGTCCAGATCTCAGCAGTGCTACAGCCTAACCATGCAAATGCTTATTTTGACTCATTGTAAATGTGCTCAGTGGTGCAATACAACCAGGATCTGATGCAGAAGTTTCATCCATGTTTCTGGGTGGATGGGATGTGGCTATGCTGCAAACAGGAAGTTAAACAAGCCCCGGGTTGCAAGGTCTTAAATGAAAAAAATGGTGAGGACTTAAAACTTTACCTGATTTGTCCAATTTGTACAAATCTGACCAATAGCTGTATTTTGATTTCAAGGTTTTCAATCTCAGTCAAGAAAATCTCAAAGGAAACCTCTTCCGCCGACACCTACAGAGGTACAAGCTCAAGTAGCCTTATGATTATTATTATTTTTTAAGTCCTTGAGTGTAATCTTACGGTATTATCAGGAGAAACAAGAGCGACCTCTGCCTCCTAAGCCACCAGAGCCTTCAGGCCCGTCTGTGGGAATGACAGTGAGGGCAGATTATGACTACACACCAGGAACTGCACAGGACCTGGAGCTGAAGAAGGATGAAGAGTACACCATCCTCGAGATGTCCGATCCCAACTGGTGGAAGGCCAGGGACCAATTTGGGTGAGATCTCTTCAGATAATATTAGCGAATACTATTCTTAAAAATCTATTAATAACTTTATTGGCAAAAGTAGTTGTCTTTCAATAAGCTTTAAAGTGATAGTCTGAAAGTCTAAATGTTTTACAAATTTTATAAAATGCTTGACCACCTAGTCTTGCATTATGATGTGAAGTAAATATGTACTATTTTGTGTAAAGCACATCCTTCCCGGATCTCAGCAACTAATCAGAGTATAGTATCCTCCCGTGTTAACCAATGCGACGAGCTTTTCCAGTGAACCAGTCTGTCAGGTCCAATCAGGTAGAATGGGGAGGAGCTCGATTTTTTACTTTTAAAGATTCTGTTCCAGCTCTCCTCATTTTGCAAACTAAGAAGGGCTTTCTGGTTAAAGAGGAGATTGTTTATTTTGACATTTCAATCTACCTCTCCTCACTTTGCAAACTTACAGACTATCACTTTAACTCAATGGCTGTTCAATTAGTTAGGTTTCCTCCCCGTAAAGCAAAATGGCATGTTTTAACAAAACAGCTAAACACTTGTCATGTAACATATTAATACGCACTGAGATGGAAAACAAGACACATTTTGAACCAGAGACTTAACATGTTTTATCATTAATAACTACCTTTTATCACTATTCATTTGTTTTGCAGAAATGAAGGATATATACCAAGTAACTACGTTGTGGAAGCAAAGACCGGCTTAGAGAGATTTGAGTAAGTGTCCCGCAGAAGTGTAAACAGAACTGCAAACATACTGACGTTGGTTCATTTTTGCAGCTGGTATTGTAAGAACATGAACCGCAGCCAAGCAGAAGCGTTGTTAAAATTTGAGGTTAAAGCATTCTATAAAATGAATATAAAAACATTTGAATGAACTGCAATAGATTGCTTATGTTTTTTTTCTTGTTTCCCCTTCGGCTTGTGGTACTCTATTCTATTTAGAACAAAGATGGCGGTTTCTTGGTACGAGACTCAAGCAAGGCTGGGAAGTACACTGTATCTTTATTCACCAAGGGCGGCGGGTGAGAACATACTCTACATATTCATATCGGCTAAGGCATGTTTCATTTAAACTTATCAAAAGAAGAACTGTTCAAACTGAAAGTGGGAACAGTGCTCCACTGAGGGAAAGACATGTAAATCAGACACATGCAAAGCAGGGCCATACAGTGAAGCTCTGCACTGAAATGTACTTTATCAGGCACGTGTTTATTTGTATACTGTTCTTTGACACAGGGAAACCGTAGGAAGCTGCAGACATTATAACATCTGCACTACGGCACAAGGGCAGTTTTACCTGGCAGAGAAGCACAATTTCAGCACTATCCCAGATCTCATCTTCTACCACCAACACAATGCAGCAGGTCTGCTCATCCAGGCTTCTACAAGTATTGTTTAAATGAAAAAGAAATTCATCATTTTTTTTAATATTGGTTCATGTTTATAGGTATGGTAAGCAGACTCAAATACTGTGTATCCAATCAGACAAGGCCACCATCAACAGCAGGACTTGGCTATGGTAAGAATGTAATTGTAATATTTGTATTTTCCCCCTTTTACAGTCCTTACTATCATTGTCATGTACTATTTCTGCTGACAAATAAAGAAGTCTTACAAATGAATAGCTTCTGTAAATAGTCTAAAACACGTCTCTTGAATTGTGTAGGGGTGTGGGAGATTGATCCGCGTTACCTTACCTTCATCAAGGAACTGGGCAATGGTCAGTTTGGAGTGGTGAAATACGGCAAACTGCGAGGCCAGCACGACGTGGCCATCAAAATGATCAAGGAGGGCTCTATGTCTGAGGAGGATTTCATAGAAGAAGCCAAAATAATGATGTAAGAATTTTAGTATGAAAGGTGAACTTATGTACACTCGTTTTTTTCCTCTTTTTTGTGATTAGCTCAAAATGCTGAACTTCCTTCTGCTTTCTGTGGGTCAAACCAGGAAGCTACGTCATGAAAACCTGGTGCAGTTGTATGGCGTGTGCACGAAACAAAGGCCCATTTATATAGTGACCGAGTATCTCTGTAATGGCTGCCTCCTGACATATCTTAAGGAAGGCTTAACGCAGCATCCCACCATGGTGCAGCTTTTGGAGATGTGCAAGGACGTCTCTGAGGGCATGGCTTATCTGGAGTCCAAACAGTACATTCACAGAGATCTGGTGAGATAACATAGATATTTGTCGAAATTTTGTGAATGATTAAACCCAGATTAACAATGTGTATGTTTCACAGGCTGCCAGGAACTGCTTGGTAGACAGCAATGGTACTGTGAAAGTGACGGACTTTGGACTGTCCAGGTACAGCTTCTCTTATACAGCAGGTTAAAGATAATGTTATTCATATTCAATAGAATTATAGCCACTCCTGCTTTCTATTCAAAAGCACATCTTTGTAAAGTTAAGTTTAGTTTATTTGTTCATTTGAGCACTTGAAATTCTGCTCAAAAAGAATAAAGAACAGCCATAGTCCAAGGACAATGAAGGACATTTCCCTGACTTAAACGTTTATGAATGTTCAAAAACAGGATAACGCTTTCCAAACCCATCCCATGAGTAATGCCAGAAGCGAATACAATTTTATTAACTTGATTTCTCTACAGGTATGTCTTAGATGATGAGTACTTACCCTCAGCAGGCTCAAAGTTTCCTGTGCGCTGGTCTCCTCCAGAGGTGCTGCTATATGACAAGTTCAGCAGCAAATCAGACATCTGGGCATATGGTAAAAGTCTTTCATATCACAGTTGTGTGAGGGGTTGTATGTAACAAGTAGGTTGCAGCAAGGTTGATGCCGTTTCCATGTTCTAATTAAATATATATTTTTATTTAATCTTAAAATAGATCCTCCCTAGCCATATCATTTGGCTGGTTAAATGGTAAATGGTCTCAACTTAAATAGCACTTGCCAAAGGGCTTTACATCAAGGAACCACTCACCCATTCACACTCTCAATCATACACCAATCTCCACAGAGACTAGCAATGTCTTGCTCAAGGACACAGTGTGCACCTGCAGGATTTGAACCCCAAACCTTCTGATCATGAGACAACCCTCTCTACCATCTGTTGCCCATATACTGTATAACAAAAGGCAAACCATTGTGTTCTTTCTGGGTGATTCGAATAAGTACAATTAGGCGTCTTCCTGCTGACTGACCATTACATTAATATGAGACCAAAAGTTTCCCCAGACAGACATGGTAATATTGTCTCTGTTCTTTATTTTAAACTGTGGGGCTTTCTTTCTTTCCCCCCCCCCAATGTTTAAGAATAACTCTGGCAGCCACTGATGCCCCAACCATGATAACAGAGAATTTATCATTAGGCATGTTTGCTATTTGTTCTCTAACACCCAGTAAACATAATCTTGGACAAGATGGCACAGTTCTTCCTAACCAGCCACTCAGAGCATGAACATCCACTGGCCAGAAACAACTAATAACTTGGCAATCCCATAAACAGTGCACATGTCTGAATGATTCTCCATATAAATGCAACCTATAATGTCATCATTTGATAGGCGTATTGTTGAACAACTGCTATTAAAACATTATTTATAAGTTTCTCTCTCTCTCTCTCCCTCCCTCCCTCCCTCTCTCTCTCCCTTTTTCTCTCCCCCTCCCTCCCTCTCTCTCTCCCTCTTTCTCTCTCTCCCTCTTTCTCTCTCTCCCTCCCTCTCTCTCTCTTTCTCTCCCTCTCTCTCTTTCTCTCTCTCTCTTTCTCTCTCTCTCTCTCACTCTCTCTCTATTTATATATTGTAGGAGTCCTCATGTGGGAGGTGTACACGTTGGGACGGCTCCCATATGAACGCCTTAATAACACAGAAATAGTCGATCAAGTGTCCCGTGGTCATCGTCTCTACCGCCCCCAGCTGGCCAATGAAAAGGTCTACAGCATTATGACAAGTTGTTGGGTGGAGGTATTCCTTTTAATTAATAATTAAATAATTAATAATAATTATTTGTCGACTTAGTTGTGCAACTACGATGGTAACTATATTTTTGTCGTTTCAGAAACCAGATGAAAGACCCACATTCGTAGAACTGTCTGTAACTGTCCAGGACTTGCTGTACGAGCTCCAATAGTTAATATTAGCGATACTATTGGAATATGTGTTTATTATTATTGTTATTATTATTATTATTATTGTTATTATTGAAACAATGTAAAGATTTTTGTTTTAATGTGCAAATATTTAAAGATAGGTTAAGAGTAATTGAACGAATGTTGTTATTAAGTGGTTGATGAATATACACTTCAAACAAAAGTGATCTATTGTCTGTCCATGATAACAAGCTCCAGCACAAAATATAACAGCATAAAATAAAAAATAAATTAAAAAACATCAGAAAGATGAAACCTTACGTCATCACGCACACAACTGAACGCCCTAGAACGAGCTCTCTGATTGGTTGGAGTCGTTTCCTGTTTTCTTCATGTTACAAGAAGCTACACACGTGAAGGTCAGTTTCTAACAAAAAGAAGTCAGATAATTACAGAGGGATTACATTTTAAACCAATATGAACAGCCAAGGAGGGACGTCGGACCCACAGCTTCAACAATTTATCGAAATTGAGTCTCAGAAGCAACGCTTTCAACAGCTTGTACATCAGATGACAGAGGTTTGCTGGGTAGGTGAGCTTTTTTGCTAGCTATACATTGACTCGTAGACCTACAAATATGCGATTTTTCATTAACGTTACATTATTTTCGGCTAACCTCATAATGGACTTGATTAGTTTTGCTAATGATATAGCATTGCATATGGTTCCATCTTTTGTTATCTTTATTATTGATTGCCAATTATGTTCATTCTTTCTTGGTATAACAATCTGATTGGAAACGATATTGCCAGTATATAATACTATTGTGATTGTTTTGTTTTTCTAGGAAAAGTGCGTGGACAAACCAGGTCCGAAGCTAGACTCAAGGACGGAGATCTGCTTTGTTAACTGCGTGGAGAGATTCATTGATACCAGCCAATTTATTCTGAATAGACTGGAACAGACTCAAAGGAGCAGAGGTTCTTTCTCCGAGTCAATGGCAGAATGAAGCTGTCACCAAAGGAATCCAAGAGGACGCGAAGTCCAACCTGTGGGTTCTGATTCAGAACTGACTTCATCATTAAGGAGGACTAATTAAAAATGTCCTCTATGCAAGTGCTTGAAAGTGCCATCAAGTAACCGTGATCAGTCTGGGAAGCTCTGCCTGTGGCAATGTGAATGGATCGTGTGTGACTTGTAGTTTTGGGTCATGTATTGAAGATGGTACAATGACATTTATGTCAAATTTGGGTGCTTATTTTTACTGTAACACACATTTAGCAACAACTGAATAATGTTGAACTCATAAATTAATAATTAAGTTTCATCAGCAGTTTTTTTTATGCGAACTACTTCAACACTACTATACTTAGTAATTCAGCTTGATCAAACCAATGAAAATCATGTTTTATTCACATTTGCACTGTACATCTTTGGCAAGGTGATACTGAGGTATTTCTGTAACTCATGAAAGCATTTATAAACCACATACAGCCACTATTCACTTGACTTAATTAGGAGACTGCTTGTCCATTTGTTACACAATTAAAGTAAAACATTTTGTAACAGGAAGTTAAGGCACATTTGTTCTACTGTCTGTGGTTAATGTAAAAGACAGTGTAAAACTGGAATTGTATCAGTAATAATGACGGTACAAAATACTTTAAATTACGGACTAATCTACAAAAATGTAACTAGGTAACAGTAAAGCACTATGGATATACATTGTATCGCGTGAATTAGTCCAATGACTCAGCCATTTGGTAAATTAATTTGTAGTGCTCTTCACATTTTCAGCACGCATAGAATGGCTTTTAATGGACGGCTTTCCTCGTGGTTTATTCCAGTCCCCATTTGCATTGATGTCTCTGGGCAGCTTCAGCTCTTCATCTGCTTGGTTATCGTGGCTTGGGACAGCTGTGTAAGACTGATGTTCCCACGGACACCCCTGAGGGCTCTTTTTAAGGTAGAGAGGCAGAGAATCCCATGTAAAAGTAATGTCCTTAAAAGCATGCAGAAGGAAAATCCCTAAGATAATGGTAAGGAAGCCACTGATTGTCCCCAGTGCCCCATCTGTAGTCATTTTCAACCATTCTTTGAAGAGGATAGCAGAACAGGCCATGACTGAGGTTGTGAAGAACACATAGTAAATTGGTGTAATGATAGAAGTATTGAAAATATCAAGGGCCTTATTCAAATAACTGATTTGGATAGTTATACAGATAACTAAGCAGATGATTAACAGCCAAAACAATGGTTCCTTTAGTACTGCTACTCCTGCAAACAGTTCCTTGATGCCAATGCCCAGACCTTTTACGCAAGAGACTGAGAGTGAACCTATCACAGAGCAGATCAAGATGTAGACCAGGACGTTCTTCTGTCCATAGCGTGGTGCCACAGCAAAGATAAGAACCAGGCTGCTTCCCACAACACTCACAGCATACACAATGAATCCTAGTGAAACAAGCAATACATTTTAAAACAGCTTTTACCTGTGGGACACAGATGACTGCACTTTATTGGGTCTGTACCTGTGTCTGCCAGCTTCTCGGCCATAACATTAAGGGAAGAAACTTCCTCTTCCTGAGGAGCATGAATTACCATCACAGTGGAGCCTATGATGCAAAGTAAGCAGCCAATCTTCCCATGCACATTCAGTCTCTCGTTGAGAAAGTATGAAGAGAGCACAGCACTGGGGACAACAGTTATACACAATAATTATAATGAATGACACAGATTAAAAGAGGCCAAATTAATGTGATCTAGATTTAAACAGGCCATAAAACAATTACATAATTATTATACTTTTATTTCTCACCTCACAAGAACACTCAGTGCTCCTAGAGGAGTAACCAATGTTGCCGGAGCAAATGCATAAGCCGCAAAGTTAGCAGCTTCTCCTGCTCCCACTATAACAATATCATATACACATGAACACAATGGTACTAAACTCACAAAATTAAGTACATAAACACTTACTTGAAATAAGTCCAGCCCACCACAGCCATTCTTTGAGATAGGCATATCCCCCTTGGCCTTAAACACACAATGCGATGTTCAACCATATGAATCTGATTGTGGGATGTCCAGCACAGTAGTACAGTATATAAAGCTGTGACAGTGACATGAGATATCAGTACCTGCTCGTGTAGAGCCCTTACTGGCCAATCGCAGGAGGCCTTTCTTTTTCAGGATGAAACTTGCCCCGATGAAAACGCTCGAGCTGACTGCTAAAGAAAGACCAATGTAGAACTCTTTACGGTACACCTCCATCTGTGAAACAAAGCAGAAACACTGAGCTAACTATGAAGTTAAAGTTAAGGGGCGTGCCCTAAGTGGCTTTAAGAAGATAGCATACTGTTTGTGACTTTCTTCATCCGTTTCAAGATATTTGACAGTAAACTAGTTTGACTAGTTAGATGAGTAAACGCGGCATATCAGACATTTAACATAGCCAACAAATAAACGTAGCAAAATAAGCATTTTTACCTCCGTTGTCAGGTCTAACTTACCCCATCCGTCGAAGTTACTCTGGTAAGATCATGAGACAAGCAGGTGATTGGCTATGAATGCCGATACTTCCTCTGATGGACAAAGAATCTTATTTTTTCATTGTATCACAATTTCAGATATTTAATAGATTGGATCAAGAATGATAGGATATTCAAGAAAAACAATTATGTAAGGTTAAATCATAGAAATATGGTTAAATATGTATGCGCTTATCGTTAGCTCTGTTCAATGCCATTTCTGATTGGACAGCTTCAATGACGAAGGCGGAAGCAGTGCTAACCTTGCTGCGGCTTGTGCTAAAAACATGTCAGTAGAAATCATGACATCAAGGAGAAGACTAATTTATTGTTTCTAATCAACTGAATTGCCACGATGGATTGTTGATCGTTAGTTAACTTCCTGACTCCTTCTCCAAAATGAAGATCCCCTTTTTACTAAGAGTTGTCAGGTCGACACAGAAAATAATCAGGGCGCAAAGTCATATTAGCTCCAACGTGAATCAAGATGAGAAGAAGTTTTTTATCACGACTCCTATCTTCTATGTAAATGCATCGCCTCATATTGGACACCTGTACTCAGCTGTTGTGGCTGATTGTCAAAGCAGATACAAACAGCTTCGTGGATTTCAGACGAAATTTTCCACAGGTGAGACTAGTGCCCTCCATTTGTTAAACAGATAACCTACTGTATTCATACTGTCATTCTAAACTATGTGTTAACTGTAGGTACTGATGAGCATGGCTTAAAAATTCAACAAGCTGCAGAGGCTGCAAGTGAAGACCCTCTTTTGTTTTGCACCAATGTGTCACAGAAGTTTAAGCATCTCTTCAATACCTGCAGCATTTCATGCACTGACTACATACGAACCACAGAGCAAAGACATTATGCATCAGTGGAGCATTTCTGGTCAGCATTGAAAGACAAAGGACTAATTTATAAAGGCACTTATGAAGGGTGGTACTCCACACCAGATGAAAGCTTCCTCACAGCTTCCCAGGTTGGAGATGCTGTGGACTCCTCTGGAGAAAATGTTAAGATCTCCCTGGAGAGTGGCCATAAGGTAAGCAAAATCCTGTCCTACAGTATGGCACTTTGAAGGAGAATAAATACACTTATTCTTCCAAAAGCTTTTAAATTACTACTGTATTATATTATTGTAGGTTACGCTCTACAGAATTTGTTTTCACCAGTAGTAATAAGAGTAATATTACTGTAACAGACTGCCACATAATGAAAGAGTAAAGGTAAAAGTAAGATGCACCCAGCATATAAGCAACTGGCTTTGCAACATTAAAAGTCTGAATTATTTTGCAGGTGGAGTGGATGAAAGAGGAAAACTACATGTTTCGTTTGTCCATGTTCAGACCTCAGCTTTTGGACTGGCTCAAAGGAAATCCTAATGCTGTCCGACCTGAACACTTTCATCAAGCCGTTGTCCAGTGGCTCCAAGAAGATCTCCCAGACCTGTCGGTGTCCCGTCAGAAAAGCCGGCTTCAGTGGGGCATTCCTGTACCTGGTGATCCTGACCAAACTATCTACGTGTGGCTTGATGCTTTGGTTAACTACCTTACGGTTGCTGGGTACCCTAAAAATCACCAGCAGTGGTGGAGTGTGGCTCGTCATGTTATTGGAAAGGACATACTCAAATTTCATGCAATCTACTGGCCAGCCTTTCTGTTAGGCGCTGGACTACCTCTGCCACACACCATACATGTTCACTCACACTGGACAGTCGGTGGCAAAAAGATGTCCAAAAGTTTGGGTAATGTAGTCGATCCTCTTGAGCGTTCAAGTGTTTATACTACTGATGGCATGAGGTATTTTCTTTTACGCCAAGGTGTCCCTGATACAGATTGTGACTACACAGATGATAAAGTAATAAAGCTGCTAAATGCTGAGCTTGCGGATTCTCTTGGTGGTCTGCTGAATCGCTGCACTGCCCCTGCATTAAACCCAGCACAGGTGTACCCCTTATTCTGTCCTGCGTTGTTTCCTGTTGAATGTACTAAGCAAAGCAGAGCTGTAGATGAGGACTACCAAATGTTGGATGCTGTGAGAAATCTGTCCACTACAGTGGAACAGTATTACGAGGACATGCATGTTTACAAAGCTTTGGAGGCCGTCAGTGCCTGTGTGAGGCAGACCAATGGCTTTGTGCAGCGCCACACACCCTGGAAGTTAAACAGACTGGACACTGAAGAAAGGCTCTGGCAGGACACCATCATACACATCGCTCTTGAATGCCTAAGGATATACGGGACCCTCCTTCAGCCAGTGGTTCCCCAAATCTCTAACAAGCTTTTGTCCAAATTAGGTGTGAAGCAAAGTGAGAGAAGCTGGACTGCACTACATTTTCTCCCTCGATTTCATGGAATGGACTGTCCATTTGAAGGGAGAGCACTGGGTGCAGATAATGATGTGCTTTTTAATCGTTTAGAGAGGCGGAACGTAAAACAAAAAACAAAAAAAGAAAAGGCCTCTAAGAAGAATCTTGAATGAGAAGTTGTATGTACCTTACTGTGGAGGTTTTTGTGATATTAAAATTGACATGCTTGCTTCTTATTTTTCATAAAAAATAAAATGTATCATAGGTCAATAAACACAAGTCACAAGGTAAAAACTGACATGATTATTTAATGAGAAATACACAAAAATGAAAACAATTGTACAAATTGAAATAAAATAAAAATTGCATTATTATAATTTCTAGTACTTTTTTACATAGTTTCCATTAGACATCCATTTTCTTCACAGCAGTACTTATCCTTTCTTAATTCATAATTACATTGAAATTTGAATGCCTTTGTGGTCAAAAAGCATTGTATGACGCGGCATTCCCAATCTCGTTTTCTCCTCAGTTTAATATCCATGGTAATTGTTGCTCTGCCCGGGCTGTGAATCTGGAAATATAAGAAAATGAATTACATAGTAAAAAGAGCGACAACAATTATGTATTAAGCAGTTGCCAGCTAAGACATGCCTAATTTCGCAGGCCATTTCTTCCATAAATTGCATTTTTTTTCTATTTACATCAAAATTACCCGTTGCATTTTACATGGATTTTGTGTGAAGATAATGACCAAAAATATGCTTTTCTTTTACTAAATGTAATACTTCACACTAAGCATCAAATGTTGGCATAGAATTCCAGTGTAAACACTCAACATGCATGGAAATAGTCTTAAATGTTGTTTTTTAGCCAATAGGAATAGGAAATTAGACATTGTAATGGTGTTCATGCGACTCTCGCTTCAATACAGATAACTGATGAGATTATACCATACAATATATTCTGATGCCTCTGGCTGGTTTAAAACAGTCAGGCTGACAGGCTATACAGGTGCGCGTCATATAATTAGAAGTCATGAAAAAAGCATTTACTTCTGTTATTCGACTTAAACTGTGAACCTAATATATGTTATAGACTCAATACATGCAAAGTGATATATGTAGCCGTCATTTGTTATGATTTTGATTCATCTGGGTCAGCTTGTAAAAAGCCTAAATTAAAAATATTTTAAAAATGGACTGTAAGCCATAATCAAAATTATACATGCCACTTTGCATGTAATGAGTCTATGTCATATATTAGTTCCACATTTTAAGTTGAATAACAGAAGTAAATGAACTTTTTCATGATATTCTAATTATATGACGAGCACCTGTATATAGCTTGTAAGAACCAAACTTAAATGAGTGCTTGTCTTCTGTCCTCTCAGAAGGCACAGGCAGCCACCTCCCTGCTCTGATAGCCCGCGCTCCGAGTCCAGAACTGAACTGTGACAAAACATAGCCCTAAACGTTGGCTTCGAGGACCCACTCTTCTTACTCATTAGGCTTTTTGGTTTAAGGTGACAAGTCTACGTCACAAATAGACGCAAACCACACGATGAAGACAGCAACATGTGCAACATTTATCTAATTATGGGCCAGTTGGCGGGGTAATGGGACATGAAAAGGGGAGGAAGAGGAGCACAGGGTGCTCGCTTTAAGATGAAACTGGGTGGACGAGGAGCGACTCGCGGCTTCAGACAGAATTATTTAATCCTGCCAAGTTCCTGGAAATCACGACCTCTGCTCAATTTGACAAATAAAACGTATTAAACTGATATGTCACCGTCACTTTGGTCGCAGGGAAGTAGCAGAGTTAAGGAGTGGTTGCAGAAACGTCTTAGATATTTGGAAAAATTGCAAGAAAGATGAAGAATTTTTAACTGAGTTGATAGTTGCAATTGCAGCATCACAAAATCCTGAAGAGTCTGATTTAGGAAGAGAGAGAAAGGGTGACTTACTAGAAAGCTGTTGTTGTAACTGCCTGACCAAAGCTGCTGTCTGTTGTTGCTGTTGTGTCTGTTGCATTCCTTGCATTCCTTGTCTCTGAAACTTCAGACATAGATTATGATGAATTATATGTAAATACACAATTATTTAATGAGCACAAATGATCCTGCTTTAGGCTTCAACCAAGTACTGTAACAAGGTAGCCTTTACATTTACAACTTTGTATGGAGGAATGATATTTCAATATCACATAAATGAAAACAAAAAAAAATACAATATGATGTAATGCACTGACAAAAAAAAAGAAGATCTAAAGTTATTCCCTTCTAATGTAATTTGTCTGCATGTGTCAAATTCTGCTGGGACCAAAGAACTAAGCAGTTGTTTGGCACATACCAAGGGCTGCATGCCCAAGCCCTGGTTCTGAGCCTGACCAGGAGAGGGCACTGCAGACACCTGCTGTTGCTGTGGGACCTGTTGGGGAGGGACCTGTTGAGGCTGCACCTGCTGCTGCTGCTGCTGCTGTTGTTGCTGCTGCTGCTGCTGCTGTTGTTGTTGTTGTTGTTGTTGTTGCTGTTGTTGCTGCTGCTGTTGTTGTTGCTGTTGCTGTTGTTGTTGTTGTTGCTGTTGCTGCTGCTGCTGCGCCTGCTGCTGCTGCTGCTGCACTTGCTGCGCCTGCTGCACTTGCTGCGCCTGCTGCTGAGGACACATCACTTAGTTAGTATGGCAGGAGTCTCAGTATTATTAATGATTAATTAATAATTAACAACTGAACCAAACTAAGACTTACTCTGAGAGCTTGTTGTCTGAGGTACTGCTGCTGCTGCTGCTGCTGCTGTTGCTGCTGCTGTTGCTGCTGCTGCTGTTGTTGCTGCTGCTGCTGCTGTTGCTGCTGCTGCTGCTGCTGCTGTTGTTGTTGCTGTTGTTGTTGCTGTTGCTGCTGCTGTTCTGCAAGCATTTGATTAGATGGTCTAATGCTGGGATGGACACTTTGGCCTCCCATGTGCCCAAGGCCGTGCATGATAGGATTCTGCTGCATGGGCTGGTGACCAAACCTAAAGTCATAACACATGTTCGCTTAGCATTAAATGCATCGTCATTATATGATGCACTAAAGATTGACTGACCTCTGTATGTTATGGGTATAGTTTGGCGCCTGTTGGTGAACATAACCACTGGGTCTTGGTTGCATTTGCCGCAGGGGATCGACCATGGCTGGGTTGGCTCCAGGATGATTTCCCTGAAAGTTCTGGGTTCCGTAAGAGGATGGAACTATGCCACCGCCTTGAGTAGGGGGATGTTGCATCCCCATGTGGGTTCCATACGAGGTATAGCCTTGGGATATATTCTGAAAACAACCAGAATGTTTCTATTTACAACACACAAAGGGTAATGATGTACAACAAAAATAATGCTCACCTGAGTCGCCTGCATTGAACTATATTGTTGGTTGGGATTGATCTGTCTCATCTGACCCATCACATTTTGATGTTGATTCTAATAAAAAGATGTCAGATTATTAAATAACAGTATAATTAATCTGGTGATACCAAGGACTTCAAAACCATTCTTTAAGAATGTAGATGGTGTTTTCATGGACAAAAAAAAAAAGAGCCTCACCAGTCTGACCTGTAGTTGGGCTCTCAGTATTTGGGGCATACTGGGTTGTGGCTTATAGCCCATAGGATACTGTTTGTCCATTCCCATCATTCCTGGCATATTAGCTTGCATACCAGGCATCATGCCCGGGTAAGGAGGCCGCGTGGGCATCATCTTGTTCATTTGAGGGTTACGAGGAGGCCTATATGGAGGATCTAAACCAGGACCTCCTTTTGAAGAAAAAGTGTCATGAGAATTTAACCAATTTGTGTTGACAATGACACCCGTGACGTCCACTGACCTGGAGGGAGGGGCTGGTTCTGAGTGTACATGCCCATGCCCTGCGGGTTGTAAGGAAGTCTGCCATATTGGGATTGCATCATGTCTGTGGGCATGGTCGTTCCGTAGGGAACTCCACTGGGAGTGCGGCTCACATATTCCTGAGGGTAAAAAAAACAAACATTACAACAAATAATGAATTGTTGAAGACATGCAAATTTGAATGAATGAAGACAAATTCAGCTAGACCTCAACTCGACCAACCTCAGTCTTGTTTGAAGGAGTTTTCTTTTTCTTATTAGGCTTCTTTTTATTTGAGTCAGAAGTAACATTAGGAACGCTCTTTTCAGATTTGCCTGCTTCCATAATTTTCTTATCAGGTTCTTGGGAGATAGGAGTCAGAGGCTCCTCCTCCTCTGGAGGCAGGGGGAGGGGCTCCAGGTAATAGCTCCTGGGTTTTGGTTTCAGGTGAGTGTGGTAGAGCAACAAACGCTGCTGCTCTTCAAACTTTGTGACTTTACGATCCACACGAACAGTGCCAAACCACCCCCATGAAAGAGGAGCAGAATGTTTGAGTCCTTCAAAGACATCCCAAGGGGAAATCTTTTGTTTAGTAGAAACTTGAAGACCCTAAAGAAGAAAAAATATAGTCTTGTTATATGATTTCATTGTACATTAGGGCCATGTCAGCCATTAAAATGAACTATAAACACATTTACCTCTTTTTCAAAACCAGCTATTTTATTTCCTTTGGTATCGATAAGAGAGCCCTGTGGTTCACAGGTTATGACATCACGTGTTTGCTTAGGCAGGGGCAGGAGCTGACGAACCTTTTCCAAACTTTCAGATTGACGATCACCAAGCTCTTTCTGCAAGAAACAATTCAATAAAGCTATGCAAAATTACAAGAAAAATAAATCCTTTGAAAGGGCTTGCTGAATTGTCAAGCTTACCCTAAGCTTTTTGACCAGGTTCATATAAGCCCTCTTGTTCTCTTCCATGCTTCCCTGTGAGATACTGGACATATCAGCAGCCAGTGTACCATTGATCAGCACACTCAACATGTCCAACACTGTTGTGAAGAGTTCACTGTTGATGACATAAAAAAGCATTATTGGTATTATATAAAATAAAGGCAACAGATAAATAAACAACATTTGTTACTTATTAGACTGCATGTCCACAGTGCCACTGCTGATGATGTCGAGGAGTAGAACTGCCCACTCAGTCGTCTGCTGAGTGCTGCGCTGCACTGTGTCAAACATGCCTCCCACCTGGTAAACATATGGGAATGAATACTTCATCAGAAACCACTTCAATAAGATAATTGTAACAAAAGGTTGTCATGTCAAGCTCTTACAAGATTAAGCCGTAGTTTGAGGGCCTCGTGCATCATCTGCTTGGCCTTGCAGTCGTCCTGGTATTGGTCCTCTCTCCAGTTGGTGACGATCTGCTGAACCTGGCTGTAGAGTGAAGTGAGAAGGCCTTCCCTTTGCTCATCCTGACCCTTCAAACAGGTCAGCACCAGTGACAGGAAGGGCTGCTGGCTCAGCAGAGACATACTGGAGGAAGCAAAAACAATCATATTGATATGCGTCACAATTATTTAGCCTTGGGATAAAGCAATGGCACCTTTTCTGTTTCTGTCTGTCCCTCTCTTTCCGTGAGGAGGAGCCCAAGTGTTGTCCTTTCTCCAGCTCCTCTCCTGCTGCCTTCAGTACATGGCCTTGAACTGTGGTGGGGAGTTTGGCTATCAATGGAGCTACGAGCCACACGCCTGACCGCTCTGATGAGCTGAGCAACAGAACAAAAACAAAGCAGTGATTAGAGTTAAGTTAAACATTATGAAGGCCTGTTGAAGTGACAGAGACACACCTTAGAATAGGCTTCATCTTGCTTGTAGTGCTGCTATTGTTAGAGGCAGAACCACCCTGAACGGCTGAGCCATTTCCCGAGGGGTTACTAGAGTTCATCTCAGCTGATTTCTGAAAGACCTCTATGGTGGCCTTGGCTATATTCTCTAGCAGAGAATACAGCTCCTATTTCAACATTAATGTAAATTAATACAGAGATAATAAAGGTGAATGAATTCAAATGAAAAAACCTTACATTGTTGGTGCTCTGTTTAATCATCAACTGTAACTCAAGAGACGACTGCCGCATCGTCCACTGGTCCATGTTCTACAGGACAAACAATTTTATTACAGGAACTGTCTATACTTGATCATGCGTTTGGTTAGAAGAAGAGGGCATCATAACCAAATTGAGGTACAGTGAGGTTTGGCAGGTTGTATTTTCATGTGCATGGCAGACCTGGAGAATTCGTTTGATGCGCTGTCTCTGAGGGTTGTCTCCATCATCGCTGTCCAGCTGGCGGTGAGGGTAACAGATGAGCTGCAGTAGCCGCTGGGCCTGGATGTTTACAAGAACTGGGTCCTGTAGGGCACTGCTATCCTCAGAAAGGGACTTCAAACAACGCTCTCCAACCCATTCCTGTAAAAGATTTAGAAAAAAGGTAAGGCAAAAGAAACTGAGGGGAAGTGTTTTATGGACTCTACTTGAACCACCTAATCTAGAATTATTAAGAAAATAAAAGAGGAGGAAAATTGCCCAATTCATACGTCTATGCTTTTGGGAAAATGGTAAAACATAAACAAATAATGAAGAGATTCTAGTTGCCTGAGGACATAGTCAGTGACCTTAAGATGCAGCCATGTTCAAATAGTAGTATGAGATTAAATACCTGCTGGCAGATGGTTTTCAGAACATATTTGGCATACACATCCAGACTTGCTGTTTCAATAGAGACATTACGGCCTTCAGAGATGTCATCAAGGCCAGCATTGTGAGACAGTCCAGATCCCCTCAGCTCAGCATCACCTGAAATGCAGACAACCCACGTCATTTGAATGAATACTTCATATACAGGCTGGTTCATCGATCTAATTTGCATACAGAGATTTCTCTTACCAAGCATGAAGACTGCTTTCAAAACAGCAAACACCGCTCCAACCACTATACTGTTCTGAGAAGCCGCCAGGAGGTGTCGATCACATGATGACCTGATGCCTACAGAAGACTTATCTGATAGAAGATGAAATGTTAGTGTATTCTTCTTTCTGTGATGGTAAGAGTCTTAAAGGAGTTCTTCTTACCTGATTTAATACCATCTTGGGGGACCGGATTGCGCTGGGGAGTTTTAAACAGGTGCAGCAGGATTCGACAAGTCAGTCTTGCTCCGGGCTCAGAATCTTGTTCACTGCAGGCTGGGAGAAGATTTAGACAAAATCCATTAACTGCAAACTAGCGGCTCATCCTATAAAAGCAGGCTATTCTACATATCTTCTGTTCCGAGTTTGAAAACAAACAAATTAAAATGGGTAAAAATTAGAAGGCATTAGCGATTTGGTATGTGTAGCATAGCAGATCTAAAGAAACACATGTAATCTTTAATGATGAAATTAGGAGCACAGATAGACACTTTACAAATACCAAAACTCATTCCAATACCAAGGCTTACCTGCATTGAGAAGAGAGGGAATAGCCACACAGCGAACCAGATCCTCAAGCAGTAAGCACTGTCTGGCTATCAGGATGGCTACAAATGTTGCCAGAGAGTCATGGAATGACAAATCACTAACCTGGAAAAAAAAGATCGGAAGTCTTTAAATGATGACAATGACTAAATGTGAAATAGGTAAGTGCAGTTAATATACACTTACATCAACATTACAGAGTAAATCATTGAATCCACAGTTGCCATTGTTGGATGAGCAGCAGAGCGCCTTAAGAACACCAAGCCACTCAGCGCTTAGTGAGCGACAATATGCTGTAAGTTCTGCACAGAGGATCCCGATGTCATTGACCCTGAAAAAAAAAACAAGATCATAAATGGTCACATTGACATAAGCTTCAGTATTTACATGTACTTCCATGTACACGTCATACACATCTGCCTATGTTATTTTGCCTTAGTGCATTTTCACTTACAAACACTAAGACAGACAATTATTGCAGTCAAGTGTTCTCTGGTCCATCCTACCTTTCAGGATCTCTGTGATCCACACACACGTCCATAAGGACGTTACACACAAAGCTGTAGCGGTTGGCAGGGCTGTCATTGAGGATCTTGCCCACCATCGAGTGGTTGAAATTGTGAGCCAAAGGGTTGGCAATGGCTTCCACCATGAATGCTGGGTCCCACAGCATATTTGAGTCAGATGGGTCGATGTTGCAGTAGATGGAGTTCTTCACTTTAGAACAAAACTCACTGAAAGAAAATATCCATCTTAATTCAAGTTCTATCTTTAAATATACAAGACATTTAAAATTACTATTTTTGACCAAAAATGCTGAACAACATTTAATTAAAGAACGGTGTGACAGAGATGACAATCTCAAACCTGAATATCTCCCCAAACTTGCTTTTGAGGTGACTGCAGGAAGTGTAGAGGTCGTACAGATAGGCCAAGATGCAACGTTCTGCCGAAGAACAGTCGGCTGGATTCACACCAGACTTTACCACTATGCGCAGCCTGGCAGATTACAGAAATATCAGTACATTGAAATCGAAAGAAAAAGTAGTTCAGTAACAGTACGTCAAATATAGACGTCTCTTACCCATCAAAGACTGTTGCTGCCTGCTCAGGATTGAGAATAAGACAGGAGTGGTACCTTCGAAGAACAGCTACAATGCACAGACACAGGTTGGTGGTGTAACTGCCCACCAGACTGGAGGACTTCAGTATCAGCTCTGCTTCCACCAAACTTAACTCATTCAGTATCTGTAGCACAGAAGCAGTGGGTTAACAGACAGCTGGGCAGAGACACTACTTTCACTCAGTGACTTGCCTGAATAGCATAGTCTATGAGGCCACTGATGTTGAGGGAGTACTCCATAAGGTCAAAGATGAACTGAATGTGTTGGACAAGAGGCAGATGATAGGACATCCCTGAGGCAAAGCTGGTGATCTGCTCAAATGCATTTTTGGACACCTGAGGCAAACAGACATAATTTATAACTTCAGACAATCAAAACATGCCAGATTTGCCAGATATGAAACAAGACAGATTGAATGGCCTAACCTGGGAGGTGACCTGGTGCTGGTCAAAGTGGGAGAGATGCTGGAATTTGGAGAAGATATCTTCAGCAGTGGGAAAAGCCTCAGGCTTGCTCCTCTTCCTCTTTTGCCCTTCCTCGCCTCCTAAAAAAAAATAAAGCTACCATGAAAACAAACTAAACTTCGCATTAAATAACCTTCATATTGTGTTACATGTTTTAATCATCAGTGCCAATGGCATCATAAAAGGGTTAAAGAATAGTTTCCCTAAAAGCAGTGCACTGTGTGAGTTACACTTCAAACTTTATAATAACTGGAAAAAAGCCACAAGTGTGAGTATTAGAAATAGATGTGAACAGATTTGATCTTTTAGAAATTGGAGAGAATGAGACTATGTTCAAAAAAATGTTTAAATAACATCCACACATAACAAAGCATTGTGGTTGCTTACATATATATTATTTATGGCTCAAGTTTGTTTATGTTCAATTGTAAAAGCGCAAAAGCCAACATAGTCTACCTGTTTCTGCTGTGCTTTTGCGATTGAGAACCTTCAAGATATCTTTGGTTATTTTCTTGATGGTGTGCCGCGCCTCATCTCTTTGTTTGCCAACACCATAAAGGACGACTAGTCGCTGGTTACATTCGTGGCTGGCACTCTCCTCCTAGAACATAAGATGAAAAAAAAGAAAAGAAATCCAAAGTGTATCTTAAGTCCATGTAGAAGAAACATTTGCCCACAATGACAAAGTAATGCTTCATATGTGCGCAAATAAGGAAAACCAAAGTGCGCTTACCTGAGGAATAGGGAAGTGTGTCGCATACTGAATGTGGCGCGGCTGCTCGTACAGTTGAGGGAAGGCAGGGTCCAGGCCCTTGTCTTTGCATACTGCCTTGCTGTCGAGATCCGGAGGGGGCTTCTCGGGAGATGGACTGCCCTTGGACTCACAATGCATGGGAGGAGAGAACATCTGTAGAGAGGGTAAAATCAGTAAAGTACAGTTTTGATTCTTAGTATAACTAATACAGCTTTGCGTGCATTCATAGTCATACCACTGTATTGGGATAAAAAATTAAGTCATAAAAATATTTTGAAAAAATTCTGAACTCTTTCTGAATTTCAATGAAGAAATTCATACCTCATCAAAATTGGCACTGGAGTTATGATCAATTTCCATGGACTCAGAAAGGCCAGTATCCTGTTGAAAATGAGTAACGTGTCATTACATTTATATTGCACAAATGAAACAACATAGGATTCCGACATGCCTCCATTTTGACACTGCTGCCTGCATCCTGCTCCTTCCGCTCTGATTCATCCATGGGCTCGTCGCTGGGGGAACGGGGGCGGGGCATGTGAGAGTCCGAGGCCAGGTCGCCGCGGGAAATGAGCGTGCACATGTATATGTTGTGGGAGAAGACGTCGTGGCGGATGAGCTCATAGAAGAGCAGTACAAGGTTAGAGAACTCCACGCGTTCGCTTTCATTCCCCGGCTCACCTTCACCAGCAAACACGGAAATAGAAAACTTTAGGCTTGAGGAAGGATTCAACACTCACAATGGAAAGACAGATGCTCAAACTTACAAAGTCAGCTTCTGGACAAAAATATATACTAACACAGAATTAAATACTATGATAAACGCAACCTCACTGTAAACTTGGTTCCTCTCAAAGGAAAACTGCACGGATAACTGTATTGCTAATGGATAAGTCACTGTGTACAGCAACAACCAAATAATGCTCAAGATGAAATGAAATGAAATGACACAATCTTTGTAAAAGTAGGGAAAACAGAATCAGCAGACTCACTCAACGTGGGAGCTTGAGTGTCTAAAAACTGGAGCAGCACATCTTGAAAGACTGGCAGTGTGGCAGCAGAGAGGGAGCCA
Source organism: Gobius niger (assembly GCF_951799975.1). NCBI lineage: Eukaryota > Metazoa > Chordata > Actinopteri > Gobiiformes > Gobiidae > Gobius > Gobius niger. The sequence goes on along the minus strand of NC_136856.1, from coordinate 22,929,774 downwards.
GAAGAAACAGAGCCTTTCTCATCCACCACCTCTGACTCACCACACCTCTGCAAGCAAATGCACAGACGGTTTCGCCATCAGGGCAAAAATGTACAATAATAACTTCAGTATTTATATTTGCTGCCAACTCACCTCTGCTTCTATTTCTGCTTGTCTTTTTTCCAGCAGCTTTGCAACCACCATCGCCCGATGTCTTCCCGAGCGCTTGCAACACACAGCCCACTCACAAAGCAAAGTCACCACGGCGTCGTCATCCGGCGACATCTGAACACAAACAAGTGACCCGTTCTAAGCAACAGCAAATCAGAAGAGTCTAGGGGAATTTCTCGTATCCGTATCCTCACCTCGTGTCCATCTTTGCTCTGCCCAGAACCGAATATGCGATTGTAAAGGGAGTCTAAGGAGTTGCTGAAATCAGACTTTTCAAAGCTGTGGTTGTCCAGAACCTCAAGGGTATGAAGAACTCTCCCAATAGTGAACCCTGAAAACAGATTTCACAGTTTATCACCTAATTAACCACCCTAATATATGCTAAACTTAATCTGTAACTATGGAAACATTAATTTCATACCCGCTGTAGTCTCCTGGCATTTGTCAAAAGACCACCTGAATTCCACAGCCTGCCCTCTCTCCTTTATCTGTTCCTCGATTTCTCTCAATTTTGCACGGACCTAGTAAAGTAAAAATCACGTTAATATCTTTTTTTGTGTTAGAGATGCAATCCATGTTTTAAATCTAAAAAGGAAGCTGACCTGCTGTATGAACGTGGTGCTGCCCCCTGGCATTGGAAGGCTGGATGGGGCAATATGCAGGAGGTCCAAAGGAGATCCTGTCTTGTTTCGGCTATCTGTCAGTGAGTAGTGCCACACGAGCGCACTGGGACAGCAAAGCACGATGCTCTGTTGTAAAAGGAAAGAGGTGGAATGAAACAGAAGGCTATGAGTACAGTGTTGGCAAAACTTAAGATGGCAGTTTTATGGAAGAACATCATGTAAGGAGCATTTGACAACATTGCCTTTTAGAAAAAAATAACCATAGCAAAACAATAAAAACAACAAAAAATAAACTGTATATCTTCACATTTGAGACCCATCTATAAATGATCTAGCAGTAATATATAGGATGAAGACACTGGGACTTTCGCCCTTTATCCTATAGCCGTTGCGCTATTAGTTTTTCTTGATTACACTGGATCCTATTGACCAACTCTTACTTTAAAGGAATAGGCCACCGTTTTTATATACTAAGATATGTTCTTACCTAACCTTAGTCGAGTTATTATATACCCGTCTGGTCTTTGTCCATGTGCTCTGTCACGCAAACAGAGCACATACGCAGCCTCTCCCACATGTCATATAGCTCCAAAAATGCTCACGATAGAAGCTACCAAGCTCTTCCACGTGTTCCCTATTTAAATAAAGTTACGTGAAGTGTTTTCATGCAAAGTATATTTACACAGAAATGTAACATGCCGATTTTATAAGCAGATAAAAAGGGGGACTATATTGTGAGGCGTAATGATACGAGGAGCACAAAGTCCGCGCAGTAATTCCGAAAGACTTCCCCCGCTCACTTCCGTCAATAGAAGCTGCGTGACTTGTAGAGAGCTAGCAGAGAACAGTTGAAGAAGCGTCGATAACTTGTGAACAATGCCTTTTACGTGCATCGTGCCGGGGTGTGATAACAAGCAGAAAGTATATAGTGTAGTAATGTTTCACAGATTTCCAACTCACCCCAGACGACGACACAGGACTCAGGACCTCGACCATGAGGTAGGAATGCGCAAGCACTTTCCGAAAATATATTTTCTGCTTGTTGTAAAAGGCTCTCTACAAGTCATGCAGCTTCTATTGACGGAAGTGAGTGGGGGAAGTCTTTAGGAGTTACTGCGCGGACGCTGTGCTCCTGTATCATTACGCCTCACAATATAGTACCCCTTTTATCTGCTTATAAAATCGACATGTTACATTTCTGTGTAAATATACTTCGCATGAAAACACTTCACGTAACTTTATTTAAATGGGGAACACGTGGAAGAGCTTGGTAGCTTCTATTGTGAGCTTTTTTGGAGCTATATGACATGTGGGAGAGGCTGCGTATGTGGTCCGTTTGCGTGACAGAGCGCACGGACAAAGACCAGACGGGTATATATTAACTCGACCAAGGTTAGGTAAAAACATATCTTAGTATGTAAAAACGGTGGCCTATTCCTTTAAGTTATGGTGCAAAACAAAGGTGTATACGCGTCTATGTGACCAAACATTGTGGTGCACTACCTGTAGCATGCAGCTGAGGCCAAACACCAGAGGCCGGTGCAGGGGGCAGTTGTAAAAGTCGGTAAATGGTGTCTGGACCTGGCTCCCTCCTGCGGGCTGGGATGTCGGGGTGGGGGGCAGGGCGTTCCCTTGCTGTGTCAAGATGCCGTGCGCTGGGTGTCCTCCTGTGCCAGAGCTCCCGTCGCTTAGCAACAGGTTGAGGCGCCGTGTGCAGAAATACGCCAGTCTTCGTGACAAGTAAGCTGACTGGACAAATTCCCCTGAGTACTGCGTGATGGGAGATATTCACAGCATTATACATAGCTTTTGGTGTCCGTTAAAATTAGTCAGCTGTGAAAACAATCATATGACTGGCTGTGGGAGTTCAGTATAGGTCAAAAGTGTTGTGAACTAAAAACACACACTGGTTTATGCATAACTAGTGACAGCTGGGGAGGCCTGGCCTGAAAGCACAATACACTGTCCAAAAACAATGAGGAATAAGTCACAGGACACAGAATAAACAAATACCTGCAGTAAAAGCGGCAACAGGAGCCTGAGCAGTTCATCTTCTCCAGGCCGCACCTTCTCAAAGCATTCCAGGACCCATGTCAGAAACTCGTGCCTGTCCAGCATGCCATCCTAACAGGCAAATGGTGTGATTAGTAAATTCTACTTTTGATAAGAAGCTTCCCTTGATTTATGACCAAACTCACTCACCTGAAACATAAACATAGCCAGTTTTTCATTGTACTCCCACTGCTTCATGGCTTGCTCCACATCAGGAGGCGGCGCTGGCAGAGGCGAACTACAGCCTTGGTTGGGAAACTGTCTGTAAAACTCAGCCACTTTTTGCAGCTGCTCCCATAGGTACTTGGTAATAATCTGTGTCCATTCTGCACAAACACACACACACCAATGATGTTCACCAAATTTGGAGCAGAACAACTGGCATGCGTCAAACTAATTCACACAATTACAATAGCTCATACCTATACATGGATCAATCACATGTCTTTTCTTGACTTTAGTTTCAGTGATGGCTGCATGATAAGCACATGTCATTTTTATCATCCAGGCTGAGCGCATGACAGGGACCGAGTACTTTGCCAAGTATCCAAACACCTCTTCCTTTTTGCTGAAAGTTGGTACCTGCAGAATGAAACCATATGTTCTTAGCACTGTCTTGGCGCTTAGTTTGTATTTTACATAAGTATCATCCATAAACCAGTTGACACCATTTTACTTTAAATGATGAGCATATATTTCAATTCAGAAAACACAACAAATTACTAATTTCACCTTCTTAGCCAGTTGTGTTAGGGGTTTCGTTCCAGCCAAGTCTGTAAACCAATTATTGATGGAGCTTTGTGATCTTGCAGTGAGGGGCCAAAAATTATCCTTTTGGTTGACCTGTGGCTTGCGCTTTCCTGTATCTGGGAATGTGTTATACCGTAACTTTTCAGCAATGATGCTGCTGAAGTTTGAACTGATCTGAAAATCAATGGAGAACAAATGTCAATGACACCTCTAAGAAACAGAAAACATATAACTAATAGCACTATCGATTTACCTTGGAGGGATTGAAATTGACATTCTTGGCACTGCCATGTTCATCCCCAGACACTGCGGGTTGATTGTTAAATCCTTGCTTCACATTTAGGGCAGTTAATTCATCCTAAAACAAAACAAGTCAAGAGTGATGGCTGTTCTTAATATTAACAAAAGTAATAATTACCAAAAAAAACAACAACATCCACCTGACCAACACGGTATATCTTATACGCCTTCTCATCAGTATAGCCTTTTCTAGTGTTTCCCTCAGATATATCATTGTGTAGATAAATAGTGCATGTTGTTTCTTAACTTCATGAGGATGTGAGACAGGCCTCAACTCAGACAATGTTCCAATCCAGGATGAAAACAGTTCTTTTCTCCCTGCTTGTGTATAAGTCCCTTCATTGTCAAGCACCAAAGTACATCTCTGACATGTTACTGCCGTATGAACCACCTCGGGCCCTGAGATCCTCAGGGAGGGGTCTCCTGGTGGTTCCCAGAGTCAATAATAAACATGGTCAGGCTGCATTTCAGGTTTATGCAGCAAAAGTCTGGAACAGCCTCAATGAGGATCTGAGACAGGCCTCAACCCTGAGCATTTTTAAGTCCAGGCTGAAAGGACACCTTTTTACTGCTGCCTATGGAGATTGAAACTTTTTTATTTATTTATTTTATTTTATGAAATTTGTTTTCTTGATCTTCATTGTGTTTTAATGCTTTTTTGTGTTTTAAATGCTTTTTATTCTATTTTTACTATGTTTGGTGCTACTATGAGGCACATTGAGTTGTCATGTACATGAAATGTGCCATACAAATAAACTTGCCTTGCCTTGCCTTTTACCCATAGATATGACTGAAAGTATTTTATCTGCACTCTAGCCTTTCACTGTAATTGATTAATTTGATGATGATGTCTTTATTGATTTTATTTGTTTTCCTTGTAACTTTATGCAACTCACCTTGTGTATGAATTTGCTAGCAAACGATAATACATAAAAATAAGATGCAATCAAATTAAATCACAAATTCAATGGTAATTAGGGCTATCATGCAATCCTCCTAAACCTAACCCAAAATATTAATTGCAAAACCTGCATCTGTTTTAGGCATTTTGCACGAACAACAAAATATGAGCTCGCTCCGGAGTGCAAACAAATATGTGTATTAACTTGACGATGAGGAATGTGTGTGATATTTTTTCTGTTTTTCATTATTATTACTCTTTATCAGTTCATATTTTAGGCTTTTCTCCAATGTTAATGGTCTTAGGTTTGGTTAAAATGTCCCTGTGAAGTGAATATTTATTTAAAATTCGATTAATAAAGCTTATCTGCGCAATAGCGATCAGATTATATTGTATTTTTTCCTAAATTGTCCAGCTCTTCTCTGTAAAGACTTTTACACGCGCAAACATAGCAATGAACCGTAAGCACTCTATGAAAAAAAAAGAAAAAAAACCTAACATAGCAATTACTAGTCACGCACAAACGCACAGAAGACCTTACGGGGTTTACCCACGTAAAACAAAACGTTGGAAGTGAAGTAGTTAATTGGATTAACCACTATAAAAGCGCAAACGCTGTTATTTGTTTGTTTAAGTAAGTCAGGCTTGGAGTTAGCAGACTGACAACTAGCTGTTCATTGTTATTGCAGGGCCCCAGCTCGTCTACAGGCTAGGCTAAACATGCTAGCTAGTGTTAGCTGGCAAAGCCTGTTGGGTGAAATCCTGCACTGTAAAGCACATTTTCAGGCTTTTGTAAGATACCACGTTTAAACTGACCTCTTTTTGTTTTGGATCTTGCGGGTATACATCAGGAGGGCCGAGTCTTGGCCGCTTTAGAGGCCGGTGTTCGTAACTTAATATCCCGAAAGCAGCCATCATCCAGCGGCATCACAACCGGAGCCAGCAGGCAGGGCTTTCCTCCTCCCTCCTCCCGAACAGAGCGGTCCTAAACCTGCCACAACACAGACCCTCACTTCCGGGAAGCTCACCGCGAACTGCTGCTACAAAATATAATATAGGAAATATTACTACGGATGGACATGATGTCGGAGTGAATTTTGTGTTTCATTTCTAGTTAGAGATGATTTATGCCATGAAATTTTAAAAATCATGTCTTGATTTTCATTTATTATTCACCTTTATTTAAGTTTAAAAATTTAAAAATTATGTATTTTTCTCCCCCTACATGTTCCAGCAGTGTCCTAAGGTGTAGAATGAGCCCAGACCTATTCACAACTGCCTGCACTGTCTTTCAAAAAGCTGTTACGGGTCCTAGAAGCTGCAGTTACACGTATGACCTGAGGTGGCAGTAGTGAGCATAAAATGGCGAACTTGAATGCAACTCCTTTAACCTTTAACCAGGTAAATACTCATTGAGATTTACAATCTTTGCAAGAGTGACCTGGCCGGTTTTATGTGTGTATAAAAACTGGCAGTCCATAAATAGCTTCTTTTTTCTATCCCTCTCTCTGGATTTTGGCTTGCTGAATAACAATAACAACAAAGACAATGTATATAAAAAATATTTTATTGAAAACAAACCTTTTAAAAATATCACAAGTAAACAAGTATAAATTTCAAAGGCCATAATAATAAACTTATTTAAAAATATTGCACTGTATTACTGTTAGCGTATGCTTGATTATAAAGGCAGACAACACGTGCAGACATCATGAGCTGCTCTGTACCTTGTCAAAAAAGTACCCAATTTTTATATGTAATAATACCCATATGTGCATAATTTCAACACCAGCATTTGGATTTAGACAAAACAGTAGTTCCTTTAATCACACCGCAACAGAGGAGACTTAAATGTATAAAATAGTGTATATATGGCTATTTCCATAACCTGGAATCTTTAGACACCTAAAACGTGCAAAAATATTATGTTAATAGTGAACTAAATAAAGATAATATAAACATCAACATAGTGATGAATGAAACACACTGCGTTTAAGCAATGTTTCACTCAAATGTTAAATAACTAATACTGAATGATCCAGTAGTATTGAGTACCTATAGCCCCACACTGTATAGCACTGGTTTAATGCTACAAAGATAAGGAAGATAATGATTGTTTTTTCACAGTCAATTTCTGCCCTACAGAATTGTCATACATATATAAATAATATTCCATATAATGATAACGATCTCTTGAACACAACACGCTAAGCCCAAAACAATGTTTTAATTAAAAAAAATTAAAAAATGCGATGCTTATTGCTAAATTTCTGAATTCAAGTGGCCTTCAAAAATACATGTTGATGCCATCTTTGGTTTTCAAACTCCGTGTCCACAGCTTTGGAGAGCATTGTACTCACACTACAGAAGACTGGAACAATAGTGACTTTGTGCAATACCACGTCTTTTCTATTATCCCACATAATGCACTAGCTGCTTTGATTTTCTGATGCCTCAATCATGGCTCGAAATCTTGAGTTTTCATCTGCCAGCAAGAAAGCGGGTTTGTCAAACTCCAAAATCTTAAAAGAGAAAAAAAAAACAACAACAATTAAAATGGATTTATACAGTATTTTTTTTTTAAACGTGAGGGTTCCAAACATGATCAGTGAGAAAAGAACAAACATAAGCTCGGCCCGGGTCTCCTAGTCATTACCAAAGTCAGGACACACTTTCCAGTTCTGGAACGGCCTGAGGAGCTCAGAGCCGCAGAACATTCATGTTTTTAAGAGCTAGCTCAAGACCCACCTTTTAGCTTAGCTTTTAGCTGACATCTATTTATTTTCATCCTATCTAATTAGCTTATATTTGATTATCTTATTTTACTTCATGTTATTATTTGCAAATATTTGATTATTTTCATAAATGTGGCTAAGTGGGTGCTGTCCGGTGGGTGCCCGGATGAAGGTGTGGTGTCTCTGTCGCGCCCTGGTGCCCTGTGGTGGTTCCTTGTGGCGGTGCCCCTGTGTTGGTGCCCTGTGGCTGTTCCCTGTGGTGGTGCCCTGTGGTGGTTCCCTATGACGATGCCCTGTGGCGGTTCCCTGTGATTCCCTGTGGCTGTGCCCTGTGGTGGTTCCCTGTGGTGGTGCCCTGTGTTGGTTCCCCAACGCCATGTATTTTATTTATGCATTAATAGCAGAACGTATCTAAAAGCTCATAAATATGACAAGTTAAATTTGATAGTGCTCATGAGTGTGTTCATGATGCATTGGGCTCACCTGGCCCTTGTCCAGTACCATGACCCTGCTACAGTTCATCACAGTGTTCAGACGATGAGCAATAATGAGAGTTGTGCAACTCCCAAACGCAGAGCGAATAGTCTCCTGAATGAGCCGGTCTGTTTCAGTGTCAATAGCAGCGGTGGCCTCATCCAGAATGAGAATCTGAAACGCAAGCAGAAACAACCAAAACTGAATATCAGAGCATAATGCAAATTTTGCTCAACTTCCTTTCTTGAAATTCTTTTCAGTTTCTTGTCAGTTCTTTTCTGTTCAGTAATTGTGCTTGCCACCAGCTAGTAAGGCCGCAATCACAACACAGCAGAGTTTGTCTGTGCTGTTGGTCCATGTTCCATTCAATAAAACTGATTTCAACTTAACCAAACTTTTAATTGAAAACAAAAGGTTGGCCTGCTTGATTCTTAGTCCTTATTTTGACATTTTAATTTTAATAGGTGAAAAAATATTGTCAGAAAGTTTGAATTAGTACCTTGCTGTTTCGCAGCAGGGCTCTAGCTACACAGAGTAGCTGTCGTTCCCCAACAGAGAAGTTCTCTCCATTTTCTGTTACCTCTGAGAGGAGCGAATGAGGCAGCTGGTTAACCTGTGAAAATACTTCATTACTTTCATTCAAAGTCTGTATTGTCAATTGTACAACATGTAGAGTACATACAAAGAACAGAAATTGTGTAACATATATTATGTCACCAACCATTTCTCTGGTATGTGTCTTCTCGAGTGCTTCCCATATTTCAGAATCTGAGTATTGATCCCAAGGGTCCAAGTTTGACCTGGGGAAGAAATAGTTTTAGTAATAAAGTGGAGGTGGGTTTTTAACAGTAAAACATTACAATTGAATGTTTTTTTTTCTTTTTCCTTTTATTATTCTATCTTACATTTTAAGATAGGCGTACCCATCACCTCCAACACAATTACCTGACTGTCCCAATGAAGAGAACAGGCTCCTGCGGAATGATGGCTAGTTTGCTCCTGAGGTCGTCTAGTCCAATCTGAGCTATATTGACTCCATCAATGATGATGGAGCCTCCCGTCAGCTCCACAAGTCTGAAGAGAGCAACACCCAGAGAAGACTTTCCTGTAGGAACAAACAAAAGCCATGCACTATGTACTGTGTACTCTTAAGAGCATAGCCAAAGTGGGGTGGGCTATACCTGATCCTGTGCGACCCACTATACCAATAGTCTCATGTTGCAGGATGTTGAAAGATAACTGCTTCAGCACCGGAGGCAAATCATGTCGGTAACACATCTCTACATTCTGGAAGGTGATTTGTCCCTGTTGTGGCCAGGAGGGGGCAGGAGCACTCTTCTGAGAACTCTGTTTAGGAGCCTCACTGTCCAGATTCTGGAACAAGAAACAATGATTTGAATATTGAATGAATTCAATGAATGAAGATTTACTCCAAATAAATAAACATACACCTCTATTAACTCTTTGTGATGACATTTATAAACTAGGCTCCAGCTCCAGAGCAAATTGGGAGAAGGTGTGTCAGAGTTAAAAGGGGGTGAAAATAGGGATTCTTTTAATTATTACATTGCAATCCAACTAAAACTGAGAGTGCAAACATTTTAGAGTGTGGCTACAATGCACATCTATTGTTCCTTGCTCATGTGCAAGCATCTTACTTCCACATACATTGTCAATGAATTATTTTACCTTTATGTAATGACTGATCCTCTCAACGGATGTAAATCGAGCCTCTGTCTCAGCAACCAACCTTACGGTAAACTGAAACAGGCCTGTTAGCTAAAAGTAAACAAGAACATATCAATTGTCTATTTAAAAAGCCAATTTACCTTATAAGCACAACCAGATATATTTGTGTACAGACCTGCACTGCGTAAGAGATCGCAAGCCCTGCATAGGCTGGAGGTATTTGATTTCGCATGAAGACAATGATAAGCGCTACACCAGAGATAAGAAAGATGCTGATCAAGTCGAGGCGCACAGCGAGCCATCGCATTGCACAACTGAAGAGGTAGTTGGAGGCCTGGTTGGTATCCAATAATTCTTGATACCTAAAAAGAGAAAAAAAAAAAAAACTAAGAAATCTTTTACCCCAAGAGAAATAAGCACACAGAACTTTAGTTTCCAATTCCAACTGTAATTTACTAGCAGGAGGTTTGGTGTATTGATCTACACTAGAGATAGACTGAACAGTCTATGAGATATAAAATTCAATTAAACTAGGATCTTCAGATAACCCGATGGCACAAAAATAACACACTGCCTTTAAGAAAACAATAATGAAGTCACCTAAGAAGAAAGTGTTGTCCTCGTCCATAGGCATGGATAGTAGACAATCCCTGTAGACTGCTGGTTATGTGAGATGTGAAGGGTGACTGGCTAATGTTTTCCAACCGCTTAAGCTCACGTATCAGGACTCTGAAATGAAAAAGAAAAAAAAAATACTGAAGCAAATATGAAAGGTTCTTCAAAGATAAATAATAGCGACGTCTAGGTAGGGATGTTCATGTCGGGGAGTTAACACAAATGGACTTGAGGAGTAATAGAGTCATGGAAGGATATTACACTGCATAACTGAGGCCAGGCACCCCCCCGGGACAGCACACATCCTGGAATACTAGTTTAGCTACATAAGACTAACTATAATGCATTTGACTCAGTAAAATAGGTCAAAGTAGTCTTCTGGTTAGCCAGAATACATACTTTTCCTATTCTTTACAAAGACGTCCTGGTTTTGAACAGATACAAAAGCAGGAGTGAATAGCTGGCCAGGCAAGTCTTCTGGGCCTTTTTAAAAATCTTACTCAGAAGGAACACTCCTGTACAACTGAGAGCTGATACACACTTTACTGAAAGTCACAATGGAAATGTGGTGTAAAACTGAATCGAGATGAGGGACCTTATGCTGATTTAGATGAATGACCAGAGGGCAGTGGTGGTTTCACACTTATGTATGTGCCACATTATGAGCACACCAGACTGTGGGGCATGAGGTCGCCTCTCACGAGAAGGTGTGAGCAAAAAGAGGTTTTGGGCCTAAATGTGGTGTTACATTTCTACATTTACCCAGATGGCAACAGTGGAGTGGATGGTGTATGTGAATTTCAAATGTGCCAGAAATGATTTGCTTTTCTCCCCAAATGGTAATAGAAACATGACAGTTTGTTCCTCAGAGGCTGGGAAGTAGACAAACATGTTTATGCCCTGAGCCTTTTTATTTCTGGAAGTTCACAAGAAATTGTCTGTACATGAGCGTGATACCTCTGCAATGTAAAATGCTGCAATCGTTCCTCTTTGTGTGTCGGCCTCTTTATGGTTATAAATAATGCGTTATTTGTAAATTTATGACCATGTGTATATCTTGCCATTTTTGTATATTCACAATTTACAACAGAGCAATATGGCTGAGTGAGAGTCCACTTGATCATTATAATAAGAGAAATAGCACAATAGTCAGTTTAACAATAGTCTAGTTATTTCCCAAGATACCCGTGTTGTTTTCCCCTAGTGGGATACCTTATTGCACAATTCTTGCAAAACCATAACTAATGACTAATGTGCCTAGACCACCAAAGGCAGACCATAATCTGTCTCAGAGACAGAAATTCAATTTGTTTTTTATAAAAGACAAAACACAAAAAAAAAAAAAATCCCCCCAAAAAACATGAACTTCCTTCAGACTTTTCTTTATCCCACATTCATTAATAATCTAATCAATATAACATATCCCTGGTCCAAATAGAAATAATTCTCAATCCCAGTAAGTTTATTGGTGAGAAGAAAAAACTATCAATAAGCAAATCATTTAAGAAATAGAAAAAGTTGGCCAGATGTAGTCTTAAAACTTACCTGCAAACACGGTTGACAATGTAGAGAAAGGCTCCAAGGGGCAGAATGGAGATAAGGAACCAGGGAAAGACTGTGCCTACCATTCCCACACAGAAGAGCACCAATGTCAGGTTCTGAAGCAACATTTCAGTTTGCATAGCCAAGCGCACATCCACTGTGAGAGAGAGATAAAAAACGTCAGACTGACACACCATACAATTACAGCATATTTGCAATAATAGTAAACATTATCCTATTACATGCTATTTCATAGCTTGTTTTAATATGTATTAGAATTTAAAACATTGTGTTTGGCTTCTAATTTTGGAGTCAGTCAAATGTGAGACTCGCTGTTGGATAATCGCTCCATGTAGGATCACACTATCTTGCCACTACACCTAGTCAGACAGAATGTCTTCAAAGACAAAGCACTCTCTGAAGGGAATGTTACACAGACAAATCAAAGCTCACCCTCGTCCATGTCTCTGGAGAAGCGGGTCAAGATACGACCCAAAGGCGTTGTATCAAAAAAGTGCATTGGACTGCGTAGGATCTGTCGGAAAACCTTGTCATGGAGTCTGGAGCTCGCTTTCACTGTGCACTGTCAGACATAAACAACATCAGCATTAAGTCTAGAATTCTATCGAGATAGAGTGATACAGGTCAAAAACAATACTGTGTGAATTGGTAACATGGTCATTATTGTCATTATACGTAAGGGTGTCACATTTTATGAGGTTCTAATAGCCTGCAAAGGCCATGGCTCATGCAACCTTTATGCCACTTTCAATTGGGCAGAAATTCAAGGTGGCAGACCGGGCCAAATTTGGTCCATTACTGGAATATGCAGTACTTCCCAAGATCTCTCATCACAGCTCGAGGAAGAAAAAAAATTGCCATCACTGGAAAATGTGCAATTTCATGTGGAGTACAAGTTATTTAATGCAGTGTCAAAATGGGTTAGTCTGAAATAGAGTCTGGACATTCCACAAGGCACTGACATGTTGCTTAATGCACACAAACCATTCTGGAGCAATGTAGCGTGAAATAATGAATATATTCATATGGGCCTTTCATTAATAACAAGTGGCACAAATAGGCAATTAGACATACCAGTGCTCACTGCTTCTCAAAGTTTTTGAACAGAGTAGCACTTGAGAAACTTTTATCTCTCTGGACTGTGAGGCAAGGGTTGTGTCAGCTCAGGAGGGTTTAGCAATGTCAAAACAGACTCGTGTTTCCATCACTCCAGTACCCAACAGATTAACGAGAGAGCATTGAACAGTGCAGTTGACCAGCTTTCTGTGCCGACATTGAAATCTCAGTGCTAATATGCTAAACTTTAAGTCACACTAAAACTGCAATCATTAGAGTAACATGTGAAGTCAGTTTACTCACCTTTACAAAGACGAGACCTCTTATTGTCTTCAGAATGACTACAGCCCCCATGGACATGATGTAGACATTGGAATAATACTGAATATCTGGATTCAGGCTCATGCTGTTATTTGCTGTAGTTTCATTTGTTAAGAGTAACGATGTGTTCTGAGGGCAGATGGGGCAACAAATTACAAACGTGTAAAAAGGTTGAAGATTACATTACAAACCAGTTTGACAAACAGGAAGACCATACAAATTAGCAGTTTCATCTATGTTTTCATCCCACATTCCTCAAAAGAAGCAACCACCTGCTAAGCGGCACATCTGTTTCTTGCGAGCATGTTTTTTAAATCAAGTTTACTGTAGAGCCTTTTTAATTATGCACATTCAGATTAATGTGCAGTTGTCTGGCACAAGTCACTGAAGCATGGGAAAGCACATTTCATTTGGGAGCTGAGCACACACACACAGACACAGACACAGACACAGACACAGACACAGACACAGACACAGACACAGACACAGACACAGACACAGACACAGACACAGACACAGACACAGTACAAAAGGACATGCTCACGACTCACCCCGCTGCCCTGCCTGATCCAGTAACTCAGCCACCAGTTGCTGAAGGCTATGCTGCCAGTGGTCGACAGAAAGAGGAGGATGTTGATGATGAAGATGAGTGGACCGCCTGCTGCCTTTATATAGGAAGCATAAACGGACCAGGCGACACCGCCACGGCCTTTCTCCTCTGCTTGCATGAGTTGCACTAAGAAAAAACATTTAAAAAGTGTTGAGAGGAGAAATTGCTTCTGTAAAGATGAAGGAAAAAAGTTTTGTACCTCTTTTGCTGTTCTCCTTTGGCTTAGCCTGGGTGACTTCCATGGGAGTTTGCGGAGTTTCTACACCTGTTTTATGTCCTTTGTTTTTCAAAGTGTCTTTTACAACATTCTAGGGAACAACAAGCCTTTACTTAAAAAATGCCCCTTAGGTAAATCAGTGTAACATTAGCCCTGCAGGTCGTTTAAACAGCGTTCTTGGTGACAGGATCTTTAGCAGCTCAACAGTAAATCAATGCATACATAAATAATGAAAGACCTGGTAGTGTTAGCATTTCCGAGCCACAATGTAACATTTCCATGAATAATTTAAGCGGTAATGTACGATGTTTTGTGTTGTCAAGCCAAAGACATCTCAGTTGGGCCAGCTGCCTTCAGTGCCTCTGGGCTTACCTCCTGTTGCATGCTGTTGAAAAGCACAGCATAGTCACGGTCCTTCTCCATTAGCTGTGCATGAGTGCCATGCTCCGCAATCTGCCCATTATTCATGAGGACAATATCATCGCACTCGGGCAAATACTGAAAATATTCACATTTCAAATTAGTCTGTTCACTCAGTGTCCAGTGAAGTAAAACAAGCAGGTATGCATTTGCAATAGTTTTTCATTAAGCCTCAAAACCAGCAGAGAGCAGACACTCACCTGCAGCTGGTGGGTAACAAAGAGCACGGTTTTGCCTTTGGCAGCTCCCCTAATGGCTTTATGAAAGACATGTGAGCCCACACATGCATCAACTGCACTCAGAGGGTCATCCAGCAGAAGAATAGGCCGCTCACTGTATAGGGCCCGGGCCAGACTCACTCTCTGACGCTGCCCTCCACTCAGGTTAGCTCCTCTCTCTCCAATCTACAAAGGATACAATGTTGTTGAATTTGTATGTTGGGGTTAGAGTATTTTAATGATATACTGATGATACCTCTGTCATGTCTCCATATGGGAGCTCGGACAGATCAGGAAGGAGGCAGCAGGCTTCAAGGATATTGTTATATCTTAGGAGAAATAAAACAATTAGTTTATTTTTCTTTTACTTCTTTATCACCCTCAACCTCAAAACTTCAAACTTACTTTTGTGTTTCAAACTCATTTCCAAACAAGATGTTTTCTTTTAGCGAGTGATTAAGGATCCAAGCTTGTTGAGATACATACGCAAACCCACCGCTTACAGCTACATTTCCTTCTAAGAGAGTCATCTAAAAAGAACATAAAAAACCATAAGAAGCTGAAATGGTCTTAAAATCAATGCATTCAAAAAAAGCGCCTTCATTTTTGGCTTCAATATTGATTATATAATCTTGTCTAACCTGTCCCAAAAGAGCAGTGAGAAGGGAACTCTTTCCACTGCCAACACCTCCACAGATTCCAACTAATGAACCCTACAAGCAGAAACAAATACATGCCTCATAATGTCTGGAGCATCTGTATTTTGCTAATGAAGTCTTGCTTCAGAGTAGAATGCTTTGGATTCGTTACCTTCTTAATGCGCAGGTTAATGCGGTGTAAAGTCTTGTGAAGTGGGGGGCGTATGCTCTGAGTGGAGGAAATAGTGCTTTGAGGACTCTCCTGCTCCATGTTTGTAAGCAGGCTCTGAGCATTAGGGCATTCTTTGCTCCCTTTGCTGTCCTCTGAGGAAATGTACAGGCTGAGCTTCTCACGGCGCAGTACACGCCTCATGCCTTTTCCCTTTATCTGCTTCTTAGATGGAGGATTAGCCTTTACCACTGGCGAGCTGGCCTTTTCCCAGGCCAGCGTGGCATCCTGGAATTCAACTGCATTGCGAGGATCATCCATTTTTACTTGAATGACTTGACGTTCCTCCATCAGAAACAGTCTCTGTAAGGAAATACATCACAATAGCTAAGTATTCACACACCACTGAAATAAAGAAGGGCTTCTTATGTAATAATAGTTGTGATATAGTAAATTATATAAGGAAGGCACTTTTCCTTCCTGTGCAAACTGCCCATCATTACAACATACGTACATTTGCTTATTTGGCACTGGCATTTGAACCCCATCTAAAGCCAACATTCTTCGAGAAAATACCTTCTTATTTCACACATTGCTGGTAAATGGCCACTTACGTAACTCCAGCCGAGTGTATGGAAACATTTCTTATGAACATGTGATTTTTACCATCCATATGAAGAGTCAAAAATGTCTTTTTTGTGATGTCTTACCTGAAATCTTTTTACAGCAACGGCACCTTCAGACAAAGCTCTGACAGCTAATGGAGTGACTTTCAAGGCAAATGTCATGGAGTTGAAAACAGCCACCACAGTGAAAGCCTAAAATTATACAAATGTGTTAAATTACGGATAAATTGTCCAAACAACAGTGACTTGTTTTACCTCAGCTGCAGTGAGATCATAGCCCAGCGCCATATGAAGGGTGAAAGTGCATACGCTGGCTATCACCACCACTATGGGAGCCACCCCGACAGTGAGGCTCTGGACTATCCCAGCTCTCTCCAGAATCGATCTCTCCTCAGAGCGAACCTCTGTTGAGTACAAGGAGAACATCAAAAATCCATGTTCCTTAATGGCACATCACAAGTGACAATAAGGAGGATTGCAATATCACACACAATTCAGCAGTAAACAAGTAAATAATCTCAACAGTCTCAATGAGGTGTCAAATAAATGGATAATCCTAGAGTTTAGGTCTCTACAAACATGTGCTGAAAAGCATTTGATTGTATAAGCTTAGGTTCATGGTTTTAATCTTTCAAGTTTAATCAAAGCTTGATTTAAAAAAAAAAAACATGGCAAAATCTATTGGAGTCAAAATACATTCCAGAAAAAAATGTAATCAAAATGATTATATATATTTTTAAAGGTCTTCAGCTCTAAACCAAGTTTGTCAGTTGATGGACAGAAACAGATACTCAGGGATCCCATATTCATATAAGGACAACAGAGCCTGCTGAACTCTGATAACCAAGTCTAGTACTCTAAAGAGTAGTGTGTTTAATGTGTGTCTCCCTACTATAGAAGTTTATGTAAGAGCATTGAACCTGTGCTTAAGATAACCCTGTAAAGTCACATGTATTTGTGAACATAAATAGTTCCTGTAATACGTTCACATGGCATCGTATTCTAATGAGCCTTTAGTTTAACATTGAGGGGAAGAGAGAATTTGCCTCAAAATGGTTTTGACCTGGTTTATAGGTTATATCCAGTCTATCCACATACAAATTAATCCGCTTTTTCTACCAAAGGGGATTGTTGGTGAGGCTCAGTGACAGTTATTCGAGGTTATGTGAAGTAATTGTCAGACAGTGGGACAAATGTTGACCACCTGGCTAATTTGAGGGGTAATGATAAAGAGGAAATGATCCCTATCCACCACTCGTAGCGTTGGCCGCATGAGAAAGGGTCATCATTCAGCAATTAGCTCAGCCGCCAAAGTGGTTATTGGAGGTTTCAAAAGGCCAAACATCTGGCAAATTAACCTTGAGCCAAGGGACTGAAGCAGGCTGTGATCGGAAGGAGGAGGCGGCGACCACTAATGGAAATGGATTTGGGTTAGCGCACCTTTTCAGTTGGAGGAAAAGTCTAATTTCACGTCTTCTTTTGTTACCAATTTGAAAAGCCCGTGGGGGATTAAATGCACTCCCTATCTCCAGAAAGGTTCTCTGTTACTAAGAACGAATAATTTCTTCTGAGGTTTATTACTGACTTTCCATGAAAATGTCATCTTTTACAGCCAAGTAATTGAAGTAAAGACCTTGACTTCTTTTTGTGGTTAAAAAATGTGTATCTGATCAATTACTTTTCAGAAGAAAAATGATACGGTAGTATAATTGGATTATATTTGAAGGGGAGGGTTTAATATAACTATGGCAGAGACTGTTTTTGATAATAAATTGTGAAACGGAAAAACTCACAAATGTTTTATTATTATTTGTTAGTGATTGGGTTAGGGTTATTGTATTTTCAGCTGACAACAAATGTGCCCATGTGATTAAAAATTGCCACCATTTTTGCTATATGTGTATAGACATATATATGTGTATACAGTATTTCAAATGCTATCAATGATACATTTCCACTCACTGTGAATATTGTGAGCAAAAGCATCTTCCCAGCAGTACATCTTGATGAACTTTATGCAGCTTAAAATCTCGTTCATCAGCCTCACGCGGCGGTCGGTCACTGCAACACACTTCCTCCGGAAATATGCTGTGAGCCTTGATGCAAGCATCTGCCCAGACAGGAACAAAGGTCATGGAAAGAGAAGTCAGGGGTTAAAAGGGAAACGAAATCCGACACAATTATACAAGCAATGCAGTGCAGTTTTTCTGGGATTTTTGACTCTAATGCCAGGGGTCCAAACATATTGAAGTGTATAAGGCACGGAGGGCCACAGGTCAGTGGTCAATGTACTGAAACATTTAATTGTGTGCAGATAGGAGACTTTTAAACTGTTCCCCACACCTTTATTTAGGCCAGTAACTTTTATGCCAACTGCCCTTAAAGCCCTTAAGAAGGGCTTTTCGCTAGAAACGTCATTGTGGTGAGCTATTATTACAAAGTTGGAGCGCAAACAGTTGTGCGGAACTTTCGTAATATCTTTATATTCTTGCTTTTTGATCCAGCACACTGGCTCAGAAACAGTGGATGTGCTTGTCTTTACCTACCAATTTTAAGAACCATCTCGGGCATGTTTTGATTTGACATCGCCAGAGGGCCACCAGAACGTGATCTGAGGGCAACATTTGGCCCCTGGGTCACACTTTGGGCACTCCGGTCTAATTGGAGCCAAATCTTTGGGATATATTAATTATAAAATTGCTGTCCAAAACGCCTTTTTTAATATGGGTTGTTTTAAGAAGTCTTAACTCCAAAGCTTACAGTGACAATGCTTATTTACCCTTTGAAATATGTGTCTAAATGAGTGACAATCACGGAAAACCACTTATGACTACTATGCCCAATAATTTTAGTGCAAATAGATTTTACTCATGTTTCCTGCTCTGCTGTTATGCTGATTTTGAGCTTGTCAAGTCAAATCGAACAAAAAACACAGAAAAAGATAAGCCTCTTTTCAAAAGTAAGACCATTAGCAGAAGTGCAGAGTCTTCCAGTGTTTCAAAGTCATATATAATTTTTTTTTGTATTATCAATCATGTAAAAATGAGATTATCACCTTTCACCAATATCAACCAACAACAGCCTTAATTACCCATTAACAGATATACAGAAAACTATTGCTATGAGTTTCAATATGATTTCATGTTGTACCATAGCCGGGTAGAAGATGATGAATATAGCTGATCCCAAAAGAGCCGTGGGACCCAGGAAGTACGCAGTGTAGGACAGACCCAGAATCCCCACCAGGGGCCCCCCAGCCAGCAGGCAGCCCACGGACACCGCTTCATAAAGCCTTTGGCCGTCGCTGGAGCACATATTGATCAGCTACAGCAAAAGAAAACAATGATTATTTAACTTGTGAGAGGGGATTTGTGAAGAGCTGTAGAATGATTGATTGCAACAGAACCCCCCTAGTGGCTATCCATTTTTGTAGCAATTCTTAACAGAGTGTGAGGGTAAAATGTAATCGAGATGAATCTTACCATATAGCCTTGCTGAAAGGGGTGTCTTATGTTTATTTAAAGGTACTTTATTCTACCTTATTAAAGTCAAGCGTTATATCCTCACACTGTATTGTATTAGTGGCTCGTGGTACATTTGAGCTTTTAATCTGAGGATTACTCATATGTAAAAGAAAATAGCTAGATATTATGTGCTTATATATTCAGTTATATTGCCTACTAGTTTTAGCCATAAGATCTGGCAACTAAAACTCTGTGAACTTTCTGATTGGATTGTTGGCGATGGGTACCTATCATTATGAATAAATCAATCCAAAATCATATTGAATCCATATTGAATGCGAACATTTATCGAGGGACATTGAGATACTATGTTAATTGAATAAACACCCTCCCGAAATATCTCAAAAGGCTATCTCATCACAATTGCACCACCTACCTCCCCAGGACTGATCTCTTTCGTGCTGCGCAGACTCAGGATCTTCTGAAAGGCAAAAGTTAGGGCCGCACCGCGAAGGCGTGCAGCAGTGCGGTAGTTGACAGCCCATGTGAACGCCACAGCCCAGGAGCGGGTGAGCTCCATGAGGAAGATCCCAGCCACCAGGGACAGGCCAAACGCTATGTCATTTTCTGCGCTCTGGCAGTACTCCAGCAGAGCACGGATTAGGAGGGCCTGGGGGAGCAGATAAAGACAGAATTTATATACATATATATATATAAAAAGGCATAGCATGTCATAAACATTTACAATAGAAAAAGAATAAAAAATAAGGGTCTCAAATCCATTTTATCAATGAAAATGTGATTTCTGGCAATCAACTCCAAGGTATGTAGGTTTAGGGCAAAGCATGTTGCAACATAAACAAGGCCGGACAAAGTTATCATTGTGTGATGGTTAAATCCACGTAATGCTATTAGCAGAGGGTGAAAGTGGGTGCATGGTGTACCTATAACAGGGATTTAGAATTAGCTGATTAGACCACAAGCACAAACAAACAAGGTGCAACTGTACAGACATTTTGTACAGTACAAGTTTATTGAATACCTGTTATTTCAATTTAAACAACACAGACGGAAAGGGAAATTATATACAATAGAGGATATGCACATTTGAAATATAAATATAAATGAGTGGAAAACAGACTGTCCACTCAATTTGCTGCTGTTTTCGTGATGGATTGCTAACTACCATGCTGTTGCCGTGTGATGACATCACATGCACAATTCTCTATTGTCAGCCTTACCAGTCATTACCACATTTGAAAGCAATACTTACAGGTCCCGCAAAGCCTGCCAACATGGTAAGGAGAAGAGAGCATACAGCCACGAGCATTCGAGTTCTGCAGAACCGCCAGCATACTCTTGTCAAGGACGCACCTTCCCGCCCCTTTTGTTTGAGCTCGTCGTGCCATAATGACTCAAACCTGGAGAGACAAATTTAAAACAGTTAATAAAAGCACAGATCTAGGTTAGGCATCACAGCAGGGAAACTAAATACTAACTGCAAAGAGATGTACACTTCAAATGTGTGGTATAAACTTCCATCAGTACATAGAAATCAACACAAAAAGGTTAAATTAAACTATGACTTTTGTTTGTTAAAAGAGATTAGCGTAAAACAATAATGTGGCTCAGCTTTGGAAAATGTGTATTGAAAGCTGTGGCTGAGTTGGCCAGATGGCAGAGGATGTTTTGTGAGCTGGCCAGGACGCATTCAAAGTTTGCACCTCAATGAGCACCACCAAGTGTCAACTCTCCCAGGGTACGCTAAACATTTTAGATTTTTTTTTTCTCAGTCATCTGTGCACTGCATCAGCATTGCATAACTGTTCATACTAAACAAATACCAAATAAAGTCCTTCCTGTGTAGTTCAGTTCCACTCACGTAGTCTACGGACCACCAGTATCATACCAATAGCTTTGCTTAAATGTCCTGCTTCCCTGTGCTGTGCTTTTTACACAGACACAAAGCAGCAGCACAAAACCTCTGGCCCTGTGCCAGAGCCTTTAAAAAGAGCCGGTTGTTTACACCCACTCGGTTTTCAGTGCGTGCAACAACTTCCTCAAATAGTCATTCCCCTTAAAACTGCAGAGTCATGGCTCTGTGACATGTGTGAGTAATGGGAAAAGAACTGGGTTTTGTTTCAGTAAGAACTAAAGACCAGAACCCTCTAAGGAGATCACTGATGGGCTCATACTGTTAGCGTTTCACCACTGGCAGCTACATTCTGAATTGATCTCAAAGCCGGTTCGAGTCAATGATAGCTAATGAATGTGACAGGGACAGGGTGTACATCGCAGCAGACAAGGTAATGACATAACCACCCAGGCACTTACTAGTACTGTAATCTCTAATCCCCACTATTCTTAGCAAGCCCACATCTCTGTAACTTCTCTGCAGCATAGTTAGAGATGCAAAATGGGCACGCAGAGCACAGAGGAGAAGCACTTAGTGCTATCAGTGCAATAATTCCACCGTACAGCTTACATACTAAGTACATACATATAAATAATACTGTATATAAAATAAACACTAATACCTGTTATGCAATAGCTCTTTCCTTTTGCCATTTCTGACTGTGGCATTCACATAGAATGATCATAAGGGAGCCAACAAATTCTTTATTTCTCGAATAGTAAGAAGAACAAACGATCCACACAGTTCCTATAGTAATAGTCAGTGACAAATCCAAAGGAGAGTCACAGACTTAAGTATTACAAAGACACCTAATAAAAATACTATTTCTATTTGAGCAATCTCTTATCAAGATAGAATGAATAGCCCTGCAACTGTAATGCTTCATGAGGTTGAAGGTCGGTCCACCAGCTACAACAATTGAGAACCACTGCTCTCAATGTGTGACATGAAACTTCAGTTCAGGTTATCCAAAAAACAATATCATGAGACTAGCAATTATTATGACCATTGTCAGTGCTAGGGTACAATACTGGTGGAATAAAATAAGGGAAGCTTCTTTGTAGAGTGTTTCACATGAGACCATTTCCCATTCACGCGTACTTGATGGCGGAAAGCTATACATAGCCACAGCAGCACTAGAAATAAATCAGCAGATTCACTCACCCAGGTACTCCTTAGGTATTCCCTCAATCTCCCTCCCCCCAGGTACTATCCCAACCCATCCATGCTTAGTAACTTCCAAGATCTGACTGGCTCAACATTCACAAGGTGGTACGTCCTTAGTTTGCAATACAGTGCTGCAATTGTCTCAGTTTAAGTCAAGAAATTGCAATACTTGAGCCTGAATGAAAACACAAATGTGATATCCCAAAGGTTACAATCTTAAAAATATTTAGGATATTGAGTGAAAATTTTAAAATGCAAAGGCATTCATACCAATCAATATCAATTAGTGCATTTGGCCCACTGCTGACGATGAAAACAGAGGAGAACTGTAGACTCACTAATATGCATGATAACATTAAAGCATTGCAGTATTGGGTTTCCTTACGACAACTTTAGTATGATTTTTAAAATGTATCAAAAAATGATCACAGCCCTGGGTAATCAGTTCTTAGGTTGCACCATCCCTGCAAACCAGACACTTTTCATCTCATGCCGCACCTAAACCACTGCTTTCTGGGAATACACTGCGGTCCCACGATTACCTCACCTTTGACAGTTTATTTCTGAGGCTTCGTGGCAAGACAGACCCCACACGTCATCCACCGACAGGCTAGCGTTCCTGTAGGCCTTCATTGCCAGTGGTGACAGCCATTGCAGAGTCATAAAGGAGAAGAGGCCGGCATTGTCAACTGGGTGCTGGTGCCTAGAATAGAAGAGAAGAGATGGGAAATAGGTGAGACAAGCTCTCAGGTGTCATGTGTGGGTAGGCCTATACGGCCTGTTGACATTAGAGCAGTTGTTTGTTCTACTGGATTGACCATGGCTGCAATGTTTGAACAGAAATTTGCGTGCCCCTTGCAAAATATGAAAGAGCTGTGACAAGAAGAAAAGTTCAAGGGCAGTATATCAAATCTCAGAACGCAATGTCAAGAGAAAAAAGTCGTAGGTCTATGCACCTTCTCCACATAAATATATTTAAGCTTCTTAGATGGCAGGTTTAGACTTCCAAAACAATTAAGAAAGACATTGTGTATTATAATAAATCACTTTCATACAAAAAATACTGTTTATACTCAACTCAAATGTCAAAAACACGCACACAAAATGTTTTATACATGTTTTTCATATCTTATTGAAAGTGGGAATAAACTAATCGGGATCAAAGAAACAGCAGAAAGAAAACAGAATGGTCTTTACTTATGTGTTATCCTAAACGGCTTCAAAAGTTGCAGGCTGTGTCGATAGCGGCCCCGTCTTTTTGGCCCCTTTTCAGTTGATGACTCCCCTTCCTCCTCTTCAGACTCCAGCGGCGGGTGCAGGGAGGACAAGGCCAGGGCCTCCACCTGGCCTGCAGCTTCCAGAGCATCAGGAAACATGACCCTCTGCAAAATTTAAATAACACTCATTAATTTACTGTACAGCTCCAAATGCTTTCTCAGTCAGAATGTGCGCTTTGCAAGACTATTTTGCTGATGTTAAAATGTTGCACATTTAAGCCAACTTTAGTCTCATAAACAAATTTTGATTTTTTTTATTCAAGCTGAGGTGCACTCAGTGATTTGCTGCATCACCTTCCAGAGCGTATTCTGGAGATCACCTTTCTCAGGGTGATGCCCTCCTGTACAGATACACTGCTTATCTATTTAAAGGCATCCTGCCAGCAGTCCCAGCAGCTCAGGCATCTGAGCCTGTACATCCACACTCTATGACTGATCCTTTTGTATGGTCTGAACTCCAAGGTCAGCAAAGTAACTGTCCAGAGAATGTGGTCAGTGATGAGCCTCAACAGAGATAGCCCCAGGTGGGAGGACTCCGATAACAGATACAACAGCTCATGAAATGTTATTTCTAACCAATGGTAACATTGTGCAAAAAGAGTGTGGTGCAAACCAAACCGTCAGGCTGAGGAACTGCCTGACGTTCGGTCTGTGTTCACTTCTATCATGTGAAGTTTGTCATACGACTGCAAGGTTTTAAAGCTGGATTGAAACAAAGACTGTACGTGTACGGTTACAGTATTTGTAACATGTTTAACTGTACCATTTGGAAATAACACATTGATAGTGATATTTATGCAAAAAATAACTTCAAACTTTAGTCAAAGACTGCTATGGGAAAAGATACAATACAGGATGATGTGCATTGACCTCATTGGTGACATTAAATAAGAGCACACATTTGCATTTGTAATAAAGCTGGTTGGTCTATACTGGATAAACAGGATATTTACAGGATCTGACAATAGAGACATTTAAAGGGCACAGGGAAAAGTTAAACACAACTTGAGTAAATGATATCAGATATGACAAGCTGATAGGTTGTGTCGAAAGGGCATTTAAAGGTTTAATTCTAACATTTAAGTAACATTTTGACCAAACTTGTTTTTGAAATAGAAGTGGTTCGTTGACATCAAAATGTCATTGGCAGAAACAAAAGTAACGCGGACATGTAACGATGTTTTACACCTCTAAACCAGTACAGTTTGACCGATAATACTACAGCTATCAATTTAAGCTAGCTCAGAATGATGTTTCATAATTGATTCACTTACATTCAGTCGGCCTTGTTCGGGTCACCTTAGCAGCAGAGCTGTCAAATCTCGTGTTTATAGGCAGCACATACAAAAGATAAACATGAGACATTTCAGTAGCGTTTAGCCTCAAACCCAAAGCTGCAGAGCTGTTGAGGACGGACACTCTTCTACGGAGACGAGATACAAACAAAAACACGAGCCATGGTCAGCCTGACGGCTCACGTGTCTGATGTACGTGAGTGAGCGCAGCTCTGTGCACAGTCTATGGTGCACAGTCAACGGTGCAGCCCCTTCGGGGACAGGATTCCCGACACTGTCCTTACGTCACACAGGCTCCGCCAACCGCGGCCCGGGACCTGCCGTCTCCGTGGTAACGACACCGTTAGGAGGAAGTAAAAGCTGCGCGCGGGGAGGAGCTTAAACACGTGGGACAGCTGGCAGAGAAGTGTTATTGGACAGTCCAAGGGAACCCCTCCCTATTCGTACTGATGCTGCAAGAGATAAGAACGCCCATAGAGGAAAAACACTGGTAAACAGGCACTTTCATGGAAAGAAACACACTGCATTTCCCTTGACAGACACAGTCTATGAGATCTGTCTACTGCCACAGTTCAGTCATCATGGATTTTATGGATCGCAATATCTACCAATTAGAATGCAATAGTCTATATTAAAGAATGACACATAAAACTAAAAGAAAGAAGGATTCATATTTTATTTTATTCAGAAGAAAGAAAGCAAGAAAGCAAGAAAGAAAAAAGCAAGAAAAAAGGCAAGAAAGAAAGCAAGCAAGAAAAAAGGCAAGAAAGCAAGAAAGCAAGAAAGAAAGAAAGAAAGAAAGAAAGAAAGAAAAAGAAAGAAAAAGTTTACTGAGTCTGGGTAAACGTTGGAGCTTGTACAGGGAGCCCACAGATCCATGGCTGTGCCTACTATGGGAGGCGCACTGTATCCAGAAAATAGTACCCTCTGTTGTTTGCAGCAAATTTAGGACATTGTGTGCTGTTTGGAAGAACACCATCCAACTAAATCTTGATTTGCATTATTTAGCAAATTGTTGAATGTTTATTATTATTGGGAAATTTTAACATTGTGCGTAAATCCAGGACAATCCTTTTCTTGGAAGATAGTACAGTCAGCTTACATGAGTTAAATCAGAAACCGTGATACTTTATATTACTTACAAACTAATTTGGAAATAGATGTTTTCAGAGATTGACAGAAAGCCTTCCACGAGGATTTCCAGATCCCTCCCCTGTCTTGTTGTTGTTGCCGCCAACATTTCTCATGTAAGAGTAACTTGAACTAATAATCATAATCAAATCAAAAGTTGTGTTTATAGAATTGCCATGCTCTCTGTGCCTTTGCTCTTTTCCTCAAGGATGAGGCAACCCCTCACCCAACGACAAATTTACTACCATTTACTACCAAGTCAACAGAATTATCAGCATTTTGCAGCAAAAGAAAAACAATGTAATTTGGAATGATGAAACCAAAATGTTACTTTTTGGCCACAACCATAAACATTACATTTGGAGGAGTCAACAAGGCCTGTGATGAACGGTGCACCATTCCTACAATGAAACATGGAGGTGGATCACTGATGTTTTGGGGATGTGTGAGGGAGCTACAGGGAACTTGACTCAAAACTGATTTCAGGATGAATGCAGCATGTTATTAAAGAATACTAGAACATCTGACGCACTTGGACGTTTCAATATGACAACAATCCAAAGCACAAGTCCATGTCGACCTCTCTTTGGCTAGTGTGAAGGTTCTGGAGTGGCCATCCCAGTCTCCTGACCTCAATATCATTGAGCCACCCTGGGGAGATCTAAAACGTGCAAAATTTGCAAGACAGGCCAGGAATTTACTGGAACTGGAGGCTTTTTGCCAAAAAGAATGGCCAGTTTTACCATCCGAGAAAATAAACACAACTATCCACAACAACCACAAAAGACTCCAAGCTGTCACTGATGTTAAAGGGGGCAAAACACAGTATAAAGAACTGGGGTATGTAAACCTTAGATCAGGGTCATTTTGGTAGTTTCAATTATCATTATGATTTAAAAAAAGAGCAAACTCTCACAAATAGAAATATTTTAACTTCTAACAGACCTAAAAAAAAGAAAAAATCTTTTTATGAAGTGTATGTAAACATATGGTTCCTACTTTATGTATATCACACAGACATTTTATTCAGGCAACAATAAAGCACGGGTACTTTCTTAAGAAATGCATGAAATGTCACAATTTTGAATCACATAAGATTAGCTAAATAATAAGAAAAGCTCTACGCCTTTAGGCTGAGATAAAAATAATGCTTTAGGATTAATTTTTGAATTCATGTTTAGGTGACTAAGACCTCTCCATATCTTGTGTTTACTGGATGACTGTGCATTATGAATAAATATAAATGATACAATAAAACAGCGCTGCATGTTTTGGGTGAGATAATGCAAGTACATACAGTGCCTCTCGAAAGTATTCATACACCTTGAACTTTTGCACATTTTGTCATGTTTACAACCCTAAACATAAAGATTTCATTTTGATTTGCAAAATGATACATGATTCAGTTATTTTTCAAAAAATAGAAAAGTGAAAAGTGGGGCGTGCATAAGTATTCACACAGCATTTTCTGAGTGCATTAAATTGCCTTTATAATATTCCTCGTGACTCCAGAATGTTCACTCCTTGGCCTAACCATTAAATAGAGGCCACTTGTGTGTAATCTACTCTCAGTATAATTTCAGCTGTTCTTGTAGGCCAGGGGTGGCCAACCAGTCAGAGACCAAGAGCCGAAATTTTCAACCTTGATCCTGTGAAGAGCCACAAAGGCACCGACCATTAGCGAGATTCCGGGGCGGTAGTTTATTGTGATTAAATAGAATGTGACCGTTTTATTTAATCACAATAAACTATAACTTTATGCCTTTTTCTTTCTTTTTTTTAATAATTGTGTTAGATTGAATGGTTTTACTCCTCAACAAGATTGAAATACATGTATATTAAATGACATTTTGTGCTTTCAGCTCTGACTGAGACAGAATTAGATTATTATTATTTTTTTTAATGCTGGGGTGTGTTTGTATGTGGGGCCCTGCCCACTGAGCCCCCTCCTCTGATTCACCCTGGCCTGTGTGCTCTGTGCAGCTTCGTCCTGACTGGACTGTGCAGAGAACGCACTCTAGGCTGCATAAAGTTCATGAACTTTAACCATCAATTATGGAACCCAGGTATTTGTATGAATTAACCTTTTCTATTATTTCGTTGTTGACAGTGAGTGAGGGAGAGCTGGAGTGGCCATGTTGGAAATTGATGGTCATCTCTTAGGTCTTGGATACATTTAAATCCAGACAGTTCTCCCTACACCACCGTGAGAATGAGTCCAGTTCAATTTGCAATAATCCGTGTGTGTTTGTAGTGTCCATGATAACTGTGTCGTCTGAGTACTTGATGTAGGTTATACCTGGGGTGGTGCTCCTGCAGTCGCTTGTGTACAGAGTGAAGAGAAGTGGAGAGATGACTGAACCTTGAGGAGAACCAGTGGATATTGTCCTGACAGCACTGAGGTGGCCGTTCACTCTGACCCTCTGATCCCTCCCCGTGAGGAAGGAAAGGACCCAGAGGATGAGGTGAGGGTTGGCGTTCATCTGGAGCAGCTTACGTCCCATGAGATGTGACTGCACGGTGTTAAATGCACTTGAGAAATCCACAAAGACCAGGTTGACATGGGACTTGGGCTTTTCCAGGTGGGTGATGACACTATGTACCAGAGTGAGCACAGCATCATCCACCCCTCTCCGTGGCTGGTAGGCGAATTGCAGTGGGTCAGAGTGCATGCCCACATCAGCCTGCAGCTGGGCCATGACGAGCCTTTCGAAGCTCTTCATGACCAGTGATGTCAAAGCCACGGCCGATAGTCGTTGTTGGTGCTGGGGTTACTGGGGTATACTTTATTAATTTGTATTTTACCTCTACTTGAATAATATCATACTGAAGTATACTCTTAAAGGGGGGGTATTAAGCAAAATAGACTTTTTCTAGCTTTACATCATGTTATTATGTCATTCCCTCATTAAAAACATGCCTGAAGTGTTGCCTTGGCACATTCACGTATTTTTGAGTAATCTGTAAAAACTCTGATGGCAGCCATTTTGGGATAGGTTTGCCTGAGTCCTCCTAGGAACGCCCCCACCTCCTGGAGACGCCTCCAAGCTTTTGTCACCAGCCGAGTAACCAACCACTGCTCCTCAGCAGAACCCCCTCCCCACTGATGCCACAGACAGCGTGTGGAGGGGGCGTGTCTGAAAGGCTCAGAGGTTCTTAAAGAGACAGAGGCCTATTTCAAGACATTCACTACAGCCATTTAGAGAGAGCAATTTTATACGAGGCAGTTTTTCTAATTTACTGCATTTACAGACCAACAGAAGGTTTGCTCATCATTGTAGTGTGACATAGACTGGTGCTATGTGATTGAAAAAAGCATAATACCCCCTCTTTAATTGAATATTTAAAAGTTGTGAGTACATTTCCCACAGTAACAAAAGGCCAATTGTACCATCCTCCAGCAGACAAATTCATGACAAGCTCAACTTTAAAGCAAGCTGTGTGTCCTCTATAGTAACCTTCTTTTCCCAAGGGAAATTGCACACACAGTTCAAACAAAGTGTAAGTAAGTAAGATTGTTGTTGATTAGTTGATAATGCACCTACTAAATAGGTGTGTTTAAGATGAGCCAGGCGGACTCCGGCGCTGCAGGCGGCTGCAGGCGGCTGCGAGCGGCTGCGGGCGGCTGCGGGCGGCTGCGGGCGGCTGCGAGCGGCTGCGGGCGGCTGCAGGCGGCTGCGAGCGGCTGCGGGCGGCTGCAGGCGGCTGCGAGCGGCTGCGGGCGGAGCATGCCGCAATAGACACACGGCCTGATGCTTCCGCGAGAGCAAGGCACCTGGAGCGCCTTAGCCCGCCTGGCTCATCTTAAACACACCTAATAATGCATGTACAAAAAAATATCCAGAAGATTTTCAAGGCTACAGATAAAGATTCGTCAACACAATAAGCATTCAAATAAATACTACTCAACTACATATTTATTGAATTAATATGGACATACTGTAGCAATAACATTGGACAAACCAGATGCATAGTTCAAACATTTAAAAATACTAAAATCACTAGGAAAGTCAAGTATTTTGGACAGGCAACTATTATACTACAATTACAAGGAATTTTCTTGCACTGCAGAAAATTCCTAGTTTGTGAACCTGTTCACTGACAATGGCCATAAAACCAATTCTGATTCTGATTACAACATTTCAAAGGTAAAAAGCTTGTATTGTGCTTTTGTATGGTATTACAATGATGCCGTCTGGGCATCATCGTGGGGTTCTTTTTTATTTTTATTAAGGCCTTTGGCAATGCTCTGGTGATCGCATACAGTGAACGTATTTTTTTTATTTCATGTTTCATGTTTATAGGCCTGGAACAAGATCGAATAAGGACCAAAATGATTTGGGTCTAAAATAGACCTACATTGGATAAAATGTAAGGTCTAAACTGGGCGTAAATCAGGCCTAAAGAAGAAAATCCAAAAACTTAATTGCAAAACTAAAGCAGATGCGAAATGATCTCTAATTTCAATACACTCAAAAAATCTTGATTGGTTATAACTCTGAGTACCACCCGAAGAAGCCCGATTATGCTACAGGGAGCATGAGTAAAAATATATAGCCTACATATAAAACATGCCCTTTCAAACAGGTTTCCTCTGTGCTGTTAATTGCTGTTAGTGCAAGGCAATTCTTTTGCAAAGGTCACTTGATTCATTACAGCATGAACAGTGACGTCACCTCACCATCCTATCTGAACTGCAAGAGCTGCACTGTCCTGGCATTTCACATCAAAACCTCCGATCTGTGGCTTCAAAAACTAGACAAAATCATAGGCACATCTGGGCCATTCTGCCAAATCGGTGACTTTTGTGTCCCAAGGAAAAAAACAGCTACAAAATGGCAATCACAACCAGTTGTTGAAAGACAACTATTACATTATTTAGAACAGGGGTTCACAAACTTTTTTGTCTGGGACCCCAAAACTGACATATAAATAACTCGGGACCCCATTGTATAAAGTTATTGCTTCTTATGTTACTTTAGGGCAGAAAAAACATGCTATAATCAAGTTAATATGTATCTAAACAGTTTATTTTGAATAACTGAATGGATTTCCCTGGTTTACACAAAAATGTTTTACTAAAAACAGTAGAATTTTTATTTTTGTTTCACTTGAAATCATTTGGGGACCCCCACTTTGGGAACCACTGATTTACATAATAGTGATATTCAATAGTTTTGAAACAAGTTCATCAATATTTCATAGAAATAAAAAATAAAAATAAAAATATTTGGCCTGTCAATTGTAGCTAAAACTACAAAATAATCACTTAATTAACTCAATATTTTACTGTTTTCAAGCATTAAAAAAAAGAAATTCTAGGATTTTTCCATGAAAAATTAGAAGTTTATGATTTATATGAGTTTTTGTGTTGCCGTAACACAAAAACTCATATAAATTACATATTAATGTAATGTCCAATGACAACAGAATCAAGTGTATTCAGAAGAGACTTTCCCATGATCTAAACCAATCAGTGACCCGATCACTCTTCTATATTTTTTAATGTTCCTTTTGGAAAACAGAAGTGGAAACCACATGTCACATTTTTTATGATGATTTTAAAATTTGTTAAAGTATTTTGGTCTCAAATCCAACAGTGGTTGGAAAGAAAGAATATATCGGTTAAACATCGCATATAGATATTTTATTTATTTATTTATTTATTTATTTGATAGGGACAATGCATATTGATGAACAGTTGCACATGAGCACTGTAAATATGCCAGATTATAGCAGGGATGCTAGTTTCCATCTGTAGTCCCTAGGCAGGCAGCACATACACACTTTACCATTGCAATTAACATGATGTGACAACAATAAATGCATATGGAATGGGTCTGGAAAACAAATTAGACAATTTGCTGGTAAACGTAATCCTCATATTGGCAAAATATACAGAAGTCAAAGTTTTTAAAATCCCCACCTGCATTTAGAGGTTTCATTAGTGAGTTTAATCTGTATTGCAAATCTTTCAATTATGAAATTAACAAAAGCAATAGATCTTCTCAGTCAAAAACATTATTATACATTAATTTAATTGTATTATTTGTGCCATTTTTTTTTTTTTTTACACTTTCAATATACAAGGTTCTATGAATTTGTTTCTACTCAACTGAATGTGCCTCGACATGCTACAGCAGGGGTGTCTTATGTCACCTCATATCTGTTACCAATATTTAATGTGCAAAACCAAATAAGTTTCTGTTCACTCTTACTTAAACAATATCTACTACAAAAAAAGTAGTTTCAGTGTACAACCTGTGCTTCTGTGCTAGTTAGCATTAGCCTGCAATTGGCAAATTTCCTAATTCCTGTTAGCATTATGAGGAAGAGAAAAAAAAACATCCATCCTTTTCCTTCTGCGCACCCCTCCTCCAGCTGTTCTGGGGGACCCTGAGGCGACAGCTCGGAGACATAGTCCTTTCAGCGTGTCCTGGGCCTTCCACGAGGCCTCCTCCCAATAGGACATGCCTGGAACAACCAGGAGGCATCCAAAACAGATGCCCGAGCCACCTCAGCTGGCGCCTTTCGGCGTGAAGGAGCAGCGACTCTACTCCAAGCTCCTCCTGGGTAACAGTACTTATTTTACTTTAGCTTTAAAATACCACAACGCCACCCCAGGAGTTTCACCTGGAGATTTAACTAAATACAGACTGACAAAGCATAAGGCACACAAGTTCGTAATAATGTGAAATGACAGGCGGGCAATGTTCATATTACAAAAGATTTCTTTATTTTACTATAAGTTAAGACATCCGTTCATATTTGTTGATTTCCATCTCAAAGCGCACAATTAGCTACCTTTATGTAACTTAGTACTAACAGTCCATAATTTCAGTTCGTTATCCAGTACCAGCGTTTCGTCGCTTCAGTAGGCAACACAAATCAACGTAGTAGTCACCATTCATTTACACTGAGGGGATGAGGATAGGACAAGACAGTAGCTATTTCAATGCCTGCTGCAGCACAGATATTAAAGGCGCATTTTAGGCACTATTTAAATAAAGTTACATATCGTTCTTAGATAAAGAGTTACCTGCTAACAAAACGAGGGAATCCTAGGCTGTCAACAGTGGACGGAGCTTTAGGCGGACGCCACGCCGAGCTACCACAGCTGTGACAAGAATATGGCGTGTGTATGTTTTGAAAGATGGTGCTAAGCCTCTGAATTTTTAACCACTTATCAATTTCCAGTCACACCTAAACAATATGCTAACAATATACTTTTCGATGCAATCCATGCTGGAGTTATCACGCTGTATAGAAGTGCATATTTGCATTTACAAGCACCTGTTTCTCTCCCCAATGCACTAAATTCTCAAATAGGAAAAATGTGTTTTGCACATCACAAAAATTGTAATAAGAATATTCGTGCTTTATTCCAGAAAGAGCTTGTATCTACTCCCCATGTTGTATCATATTGGACCCAATTTGTAGGTAATATTTCATGGAAAAATATATGGACACTTCCCAACAAATTTCTGATAACAAATAAAGTAAAAGAGGTTTCGTACAAAATCATCCATAAATATTATCCAGGTAATTCTTTTATGACTAAATTCAAAAGGGAAATTGGTGCGAACTGCTCTTTTTGTGGAGATCATCCAGAGACAATACAACGTTTTTTTTGGACACGTTCTTACCCCAAGAAATCCTGGAAGGACTTGTGTAGTTTTATAATTGGACATCTACGCAAGGACTTTACATTGAAATGAGAAAACGTTATTTTTTGTTTCTTCAGAAAGCAAAAGAATGAAGACGTCTATTTTGTTATTAATTTACTTATCCTTTTGTCCAAATTTTATATTCTAAATATTCTAAGCAGAAACCCAACTTTACACATTTTTTTAGTGATACTCTCTCATATATTAAAGAGGGGTATTATGCTTTTCACACATAGCACCAGTCTATATCACACTACAATGATGACGAATCCTTCTGTTGGTCTGTAAGTGCAGTAAATTAGAATAACTGCCTTGTATAAAATTGTTCTCTCAAAATGGCTGTAGCGAATGTCTTGAAATAGGCCTCTGTCTCTTTAAGAACCTCTGACCCTTTCCGACACGCTTCCTTCACACGCTGTCTGTGGCATCAGTGGGGAGGGGGTTCTGCTGAGGAGCAGTGGTTGGTTACTCGGCTGGTGACGAAAGGTCGGAGGCGTCTCCAGGAGGTGGGGGCGTTCCTAGGAGGACTCAGGCAAACCTATCCCTAAAATGGCCGCCATCAGAGTTTTTACAGATTACTCAAAAATACGTGAATGTGCCAAGGCAACACTTCAGGCATGTTTTTAATGAGGGAATGACATAATAACATGATGTAAAGCTTGAAAAAGTCGATTTTGCATAATACCCCCCCTTTAAGATTTTGGAAGGTTCTGATAACAAAGTATCATCAGTATTTGCTCAAAATACAATATATTTGTAACTGAATAATTGTACAATTCTGCTACCCCCTGGCATACTCTGTACTCTGTATATTCATAAACTTTTCAATGCAATAAAAAAGAAAAAAAGGAAAAAGATGGTGCTAAGCTAAAAGGCTAGCTGCCACTCTTACCTCCCACACAAACATAGGAGGGTTGGACGATGTAACCAGCGCATCAGGTACCAGCGGCACCGACACGCTAAAGCAGTGGAGGAGCTCTGTATTAGGACTAATTTAGCTTTAAACGGGTTGACATTACCTGCGCAGACATGACGGACCGCTCGAACCGGATGGCCCGGAGACCAAGGGGGGAAGTGAGAGGTCAGAGGGCGCGAAACCTAAACAATGAAACATTTACGTGGCAGATATTTCTATGGGCAGAGGGCAGATAGACAGGCGATACTGCCACATGAGCTCATAGGATTATATACATGAGCTCCTCACCCGATCTCGAAGGGCCTAAAGGTAAATAAATAGAGAATACAAAAAGCAAATGGTTGTGAGGTGTTTGGCCAGATGGGAAACCTACTTTTTCATTGGCTTTAAAGAGTTTTGCATATCCAAGATCTATGAATATGCAAATCAAATCAAATGAGCTACATCATGTGCTGCATCAAGATTTGTACCCATATTTCTCTCGATTTGTCTGAATTGTGTTTCTTCACCATATCGAGACAGACAATGCGGCTGTGTATCATAATCCTACTGGTAGGTGGTCGCTGTATTGCAGTGTTAATTTTGACAACATATTTTATTTTAGTTTTAGTCTTAGTCTTTTGACTAAAATGTAATTTAATTTTAGTCAAGATTTAGTCAAAAAAAATAATTCAATTTTAGTCTAGTTTTAGTCGACTAAAATTAAGGCTAATTTAGTCGACTTATATTTATAATATTCATTATAATCATATTTAATCTTGTTCCTCTGCTTCATGGAGCTGCTTCCACATGAATAAAGCTCAGACCTGTTCATTTGGCAGTGAATTTAAATGATATGAGGTTTTGTCAATAGAAGTTTGGATGATTTTAGTCTCTCCCTTTCATTTTTATTTATCTTATTTTAGTCGACTAAAATATCTGGACATTTTAGTCATAGTTTTAGTGTCATGAGAAACTTTTAATTTCGTTTTAGTCCTATTTTAGTCGTCAAAAATAACTGACTAAAATTAAGACTAAATATTTTAGTCGACTTCGCCTCGTGGAAGGCCCAGGACACGGTGGTGGGACTATGTCTCCGAGCTGGCCTGGTGTCGCCTCGGGGTCCCCCCAGAACAGCTGGAGGAGGTGTGTGTGGATCGGGAAGTTTGGGCATCTCTGCTGAGACTGCTGCCCCCACGACCCGGCCCCGGATAAAGCGGAAGAAAATGGATGGATGGATTTTAGTCGACGAAATTAACACTGCTGTATTGAAGCATTTAATGTGCAGCTCATATTGTGCTCAGCAGGGGGAGCTGTTGACTCGGGTGCATCTCTACAGGCTCTCCGCTGGTAGAAATGTGTGGTGGTTTACCTGTTGATCCAAGCACCAGAATCCAGAGTGGGTAAGGTTGGTGGACAGAAGTGGTGCAGCCCGCCCACTCAAGAGAAACGCTCATCATAATTACGATGATACCAACGCCTTCCGAGAGCAATTTGAGAGCTGAAAGTGACTAGACATAGCTCAAGCATCAGAATATCATCTGAAGTATCTTATAATCTTCCACTGTTTATAGTCACCACCAGTAGTATTGTCACAATGTTCATAGTAATTTGTTACATTTGTGCAATTTAGGTATTTTATTTATTGAGGTACATTGACATAGATGTCCTGTAAACTCCTCTATTTTTACATACCCTTAGCCTTTAATCATCAGTGTATACAAAAAATAACAGTTTTGCGGAATTGGTAGTTTATTTTTTACATTTAGTTCATCCTACTTCTCTTTAAGATGAAGACTGTGGCGTGAATGAATATTGACGACAGTGTACTACTACCAATGCTCTTGCAAATTTGAACATAGTTTGGATATTAGTTTTCAGTTTCGATTAGTGTCTGGGTTTTGATATTTTTGACAAACCTCCTCATCTTCCAAGTGTGATCTGACAGCACAAGGATTTAGGAATATACTCAATCCACCAACCAGGACAACATTTAGCAAAGTAGGAATTGTCTAAGGCGCATTGTCAAAACAGCTGCCCAGGAAAATTTTAAAATATCCTCAGGGGTGAATATATTGTCTGTGCATCCTCAAAAGTCACCGCTGTTGGGTAAATCACAATCCGGTATCAGCCTGCATCAACCTCCAACTGAATTAATAGGGAGACCTCTGACTGCGACAGCGATGAGTAGACAGCAGTGAATGGAGAGTGCTGTTCACAGGGGACCACTGTAGGATTTAATTACTTTGTGTTTACCTACGCCAGTGCTGTGCCAGAACCTGAGTAAGAAGCAGTACGCCTACAAGCGCACGCCAACTGCTGCAGCAAAGGTACAACCCGAGCACTCGGTTCATGCAGATGGAGCAGCTTCTAAAGGAAAAGCAGTCTTTTGTTTCTGTCATGAGTATGACAGAGTGCACTAATATGTTGGAAAGAAAAGCGACTGGTGAGGTACACTTGAGTTAGTCATCAGGGATGCTCTGCTGAGTCCCACTGCGCACGGAGAATGTGTGTTGAAGCAGAGACTTAATATTGACAGCCCGTCCTTATACCCCAAGTGCACAATCACGTAGATGAGAGTAGCTGAAAAGGAGGCTGCACATCATCATTATGACTGTAGATATGTGCAGAATGTTCCAGGCTCTGTAAATGAATTCACACTTATGTCTTGTCCCACTTGTCCTACTATGGAAATAAACAGTACCTTGCCGACCCACTCTCAGCGCACGCTTACCATGACAGGCTGCAACAATGTCGCCTAATGTGCCTTCAGTTCTACAGTATGTTATCTGCACCTTCAAAAACCTATTCCTTTCACACTATTTCTTAATTTTTAGCTTACATTACAGAATAAAGACCTGGCACTGAAACTGAAAAAAAGGAGAAAATGTAACATACCAGTCAGGCATTGGTAATAAATATCTCAAGTAACTGAGTAGCTTTTTGGTGCATTGAGAGATAAACATCTATCTTTTAAAGACAAGAAAGATTTTATTTTTATGAAAGATGTAATATTTCTGTTAACGCTTGTTGAAAGGCACAAATGTTATGTAAGGTTGTATAGTTCCTGAAGGAAAAATAGAAAGAAACACAGACAAAAAAGGCTTGCCTCAAGCATGAGCATTCCCCGTAAACAGAGTGAAGTATGAGTGCACATCCATTAGGACTGATCGCATGGGCTGGCAGGCTGAAAGAGGCCTCTGTACAGTGGAATGCACACATCTGTAGAGGTTTGGGAAATAAATAGTTAAACCAACTTACAAACTTAAATGCATTTATAATCAAACATATCAAACACTTTGTCTAACAAATGATCCTAAGCAATGTGTTATCAAGCTTTACAGAAAAAGAAGAAGCATCCATTTGTACTCATTTTGATGCAAACAAGAACTGGCAAAAATATATGATGAGGCCAGAGTTTAGGGGTTTAAACGTTAAGAAAGATATCAGAAACCCGGTAAAAGTTCTATTCCACACAAGCATAACATGAAATTAAAAGTTTTTCCAATGTGGGCACTTGAAACTACATTGTGATCTAGTCACTATAGATGTGACTCGATGTGCTCAAGTGTAAAAATCACAAAGGGTATTAAAAGTAACCAACTGAAAATGTAACCATGACAATGCAGCATGTCTTCAGTAAATCTCTACAAGTCTTTATCTGTTGCTTGTCGGCTTCATGTTTGGTATATTTGGTCTTTCACACTTGCTGTCCAGTGTGTCAGTATCCACTAGTCTATAGACTCTTAATGCCCTGAAATCCACAGAAGTTCCATCGTTTCTCTAAACTGGCTCCCACTCCAGTCAGTTCCTGTCTGAATGTGCAGGGCAGTCGAGAGAGCAGAGCTTCCACTTCACTGGTGCTGATCTGTCATCACACAAACACAACACACAATGTTAGATACAACAAACAAGCTGTACTTTTGATACCAATTAACATTTCTGCCTTGTTGCCATAAATCTCACTTTTTGACAGTGTGTGGGAGATTCTTTTCACCTAAGTTTAATGAGCATAACGCACAAACTCTCCAGTGCACCTGTTGTTTGAAAAAGCTCTTGATCCCAGAGTCAAAGGGTGCCAAAATTAAAAAATTGGCACGCGCTTACAACCCACAATGTGTCTGTGTAGGCTCTCAGTCGTACAGGAGTTGTCCATCTTCAATGAAGGTTGTTGAGTCATTTTCTTTACTAGTTGAAGTGTTGAACCTTTTTCGCCTCTCATCCAAAAGGCTTTGTCAGCAAACAAAGGTTAAAGACTCAAGAACCTTCATTGAAGAATCCACAATGTCTTATACTATATATCAGTCTGTCAAGGAAATGAGAAAAAGTTTGTGATAAGGTATGATCAGCCAAAGCATAGTGAGCCAAATTTCAAGAAACATTGTAATGCTTTAAATAGCCTTATGTTGTGTATTTGTTTTTGTGATTTTAAATGGGAGTTGTGAATTGCTTTTGTTCCTCTGGAGACCCTTCACTGAATTAAAGCTGAAATGGCCACTACCATCAGTATTACCGGCGTTTTGAGGTGGCATTGAAGGCCGTTTTGAAAGCTTCAGGTGAGTGGTGAGGTGTATTAAACCCCCCCTTCAGAAAGATGGCAATACATGTGCATGCTCAGTGAGACAGATCTGAAACTATAAAGTATCAGAGGATTCAAGAGGTGTTTGAGAGTCAGAGTGAAGGATCTATAGTACTTTTTAATATGTGCTATCGTCAGGGGAAATCACAAATGGCCAGACACAGCCAGACAGGGCTTTTGGTTCAAACCAGAGAAATGAAGCGACAGTCCAGACAGACATCAAACATATGAACAGGAAAAAAAGTGTTTGTCTGTTGCCGATTTCTTTTAACAAAACATAAAGAGTCGAAGCCTGTTACCTTGGAGTCCAAACGCTGCAGGTAGGAACAGATGTACTCCAGACTAGCCCCGAACGGGTGAACGTGCAGAAATGTGGACATGATCCCTGTGTGTGAAAAATAACATGTCAGAAGAGTGCATTTGCTCACAGAAAAAGACAAAACTCCTTGCTAAAGATAAAACAAGAGTAATAAGGTTTACTCTTTGTTGCAGAAGAAGAGTGTTAAACAGCAATGATGGTCTGTGTACAGGGGCATTCCCTAGTCCAAATATTGAGGACATGCAAATGAGCCTGAGACACAGCTCAGGTCAGAGAAATAGACAGTTAATGAGGGTAGAACAAACAGGGTCATTTATACTGAAAGGCAGTCCCTGAACAACAAAGGTTTCTGTTTAAAACAAAGATGGGTGGTGCTGGAAGTTTAACTCTTCCACCTGAGGCTTATATTCCTCCTGCTGCCAAAACTGAGACCTCCAGTGCTGCTGCTGAAGCTTTTTGGACTACAGATGACGACCTAAGAACCTTTGTCAACAATGGAAAACTCCTGTATGACTGAGAGGCTTACATAATCATGAAAGTTTCACTAATTTCAACATAACACACAAGCCTGGGGGAGCTGCACTCACAACTGCACCTAAACTGTCTAAACCTGCGCGGGAACACAACACAACAGAAGACTGCGACGGTGCTCTATTATTTGAATAAATCCGCCCACTCTCGCGCTTCTGCTGTCTGTGTTTACGAGTGAAGAAGAAGTGCCAATAGATCTGTTCAGAGAATGATGGAGCAGATGCTTACGGAAGAACACTCTCCCACTCCCTGTGCGCCGACGCCAAATTGTCAGGGGGGTCAGAATAGGGATAGGGATTGTGTGCCTTAATCCTGTAACATTTTATAACATTTATCTTCCCAGCTTGGGTTTCATCTACAATTACACAATGGCAAAGACTTTCATCCAAACTCCACTGCAGCAGTAATGTATACTCTTGACTGTTGCATACACAATATAAAAATGAGGAGTCTATTCTTTTGCTAAAGGCAGTGTAGGACTTGTGCTCTCACCGACTAGCAGGGCCTCTCTCTCTGACTGGACAGGGCTCTGTAGATTCCGCTCTGTTGGAACCTCTTTCTCCTGACTGCATGTCACGACTGTGGCCTCTACACACAATTCCTGCAATGTACAGACGCACAGAGATCTGTTATTGCAGCAATGTAGCTTCTTAGACGTCGACTTTGAGTGATCAAGCTTGAGTTTAGGGTGATGCACACTAAATGGAATGAAGACATCAGTAGGACTATAGAGCTGCATCAAAGGGCTGAGGAGGATACACAGCCACCTGCAACAATTTGACAACAGGGCAAATAAATGTAAAACACAACAAGTATGAAAAAGACAAACAAATGACAGGGGGCATATTTCCAGCGCGTTGAGGTAAGGTTATTGATCCTACAACAGGAGCAGTCACGGTGGAGTGGATTGCCCTGTGCTGATCTATCTGGAGGATGTTGCAGAGGACAGTGAGAAGGAAATGAGGCCGGAACTTACACTGGTTTGATCTGCACTCTCCTCCTCGGTGTCTGCCTCGTCTTCCAGTGGCGTCTCCAGCTGCGGCACATTAGAAACATATGAAGGAGAGAGACGGTGGGAACAACTCTCACAGCACGGTGTACTCAGACAGACAGTCAAGCTTATTTACATGATCAATCAACATAATGTTTATATTTATTGTATTATCCGGACTATAAGTTGCTCCAGAGTATAAGTTGCACCAGCCTTGGCAACTACCTGGACATGGAGGCGTAACTGCACCATTGACAAGCCTCTCCCGGCACCACGTAGTTCAAGCACCCATTTGCGAACTTGTTCCTCTTGCTGTGGCCATATAGCTTTTAGCTCATGATTAGCTTTGTTTGTTTTCTTCATTGAAGTAAGAGTAACCTCTGCTTTATGCCAGTCCCTCACAAGTTTCTCAGTCACTCCAAACTTTCTTTCTGCTGCTGGATTACTGTTTTATAAATATTCAGTGGTTCAGGAGTAGCAGATACTGGTACACAAGCCTAGACCGCCTTCTAGAGGCTGTCAGTGTGAACATATCAAACATGTGAAATTATATATTTCGATATATAGGTCGCACCTGAGTATAAGTTGCACCCCCAGCCAAACTATGGGGAAAAAAAGTGAGATTTATAGTCCGCAAAATACAATAGCTGTTTTGTCTCTGTGCAGAACACTTCAAAATAGCACAGCCTCACAGCACTGGTTCACTTCTGTGTTAGTATGTTTTCCTTGTGTCTGAGGGTTCTGGTTTCCAAAACATGCATAGTAGGGTAAAACTTCCATCGAGGTATATCTGCCTTGAGGCACTGCTTGAAGGAAGGGTCAAATGCATGAATTTCCCTACAGGACAATAAAGTGTACGGTACAAGTAATGCCCAACACTGCCATTGCGTTAGAATTAATGAAGTGGCTGTAATATTGAAATAAAAATGTAAATTGACAATAAATAAAGCCAAGCGGATTTATGCTTTGATTTGGGTTTAAGTGAAATGGCACAATACAATAAATAATACAAAAGATATGTTTCCTCAGTAAAGTGTGAGGGAGTCCGATGACTGCATGAACTAAATCAATGAGAATCGATGGTACACAGCGATATCCTCTATATGAGAAATCACCCTACAGCCTTTGCCAATCTCCAAGTCGCTGCTGAAAATTGATTTCTCTTTCTAAATGTAATGAGACTGCCTCCCGTGATTCATGTTGGGCCCTATGTGAGAATTTAATTAGCATATTTCCAATACATCTCAATGAGAGCGAGTCCGCCGCTGTATTTCCACCCAATCACCTGCGCAGACAGCTGTGCGTGTGTTCAGTGGGTAGAAAACCTAATCGCCAGTGTGTCCTGCATCAAGCTGTATTAGTCGCACGCAAATATGACAAATGCAGGATTGTGGTGTCATTATCCAATTCTACAGACGCTCTACTTGACAGGCTTAACATTCTCAAAACATTCATGTGAGATGCAAAAACGGCGAGAACAATAAGGCTTGAAGAGTACGTGCCTTTCAAATCTAAAAATGGTTTTGTTTTTCAGCAATACAGACTGACGATGCGCTTACTTACTATAAATATCAGAATAATAAAAAAAGGGACGTTGGAGTCTGAAGCCCAAGGGTGCAACTGGTTTATATTAAAGCTCTACTTGTGTGTGTAATAACTCCCATCTGCTGCTCGTCATGTTTTTCTGCATGCATGCTGATGGTGTCTCTGGGACAATTCATTGAAATAACTGCTGTGTCCCCTGCAAGAGCATTCGAGCCCAAAAAGCAATGTTTACAAATGCAGCAGAATGGTTTTCGGTTCCATTTGTTCGACATTACATATTAAATCTGTACTGTGGTCAATATGTTGTCAATGAAATATTAAAACATGCCATAAAATGTCTTTCTCATGAATCATATTACCAAAAAACATTGTATTGTCTATAATTAAAGAAGTTCCAATGATGTCTTTTAAATATATCGAAACCCACCTGTGTTTTCTCTGTGTTTTTCAGACTTTGCAGATTTTGAAGACCTTCCTTCAGAGTCAGGACTTCTTTGTTCATCTGCTGCTTTTCCTCCAAACTCTTCTCCAGCTCTGCTTCCCGACGTTTTAACTCT
Organism: Gobius niger; assembly: GCF_951799975.1. Lineage (NCBI taxonomy): Eukaryota > Metazoa > Chordata > Actinopteri > Gobiiformes > Gobiidae > Gobius > Gobius niger. The sequence goes on along the minus strand of NC_136856.1, from coordinate 22,886,314 downwards.
TCCTGCATCTTTATTAGTTGCTGCAACAATTGAAGGAATGTTCAGTTTTAGCACTATAAGCTCCCAACAAATCAAAATGTATCCATGAGGAAGTAGAACATGGAATAATTGTTTTATTACAAGTCATATTTTTAAAACTACACTCACTCGGTGTCAATCACAGTAAACTATCCCACACAACCCATTAAAAATATATATATATATTAGGAAACTGCTTTTATATATAACCACATAATGCCCAATGATTGATTTCATGCTCTGAATGCAGTGTATTTTCTGGCCCCAGAGGCTTATATGAAAAGTATAAATACAACTCAAAATTTTATGAAGCTTCTTTATTAAATTCAAGCAGCCTATCTTTCCAAAGACAGTGTTCTGGCTGTGCATCTTGCCTGAGCTCCTGTATGTACTGAGTGTAGCACAATTTGTATGCCACTGGAGCCTATATCGTGTGTTTGTGCACGTAGTACTGTCTGCATGCCCTGTAGTTTCGTGTACTGTATGTAGTACTGTATGTAGTACTGTCTGCATGCCCTGTAGTATCGTTTACTGTATGTAGTACTGTATGAAGTACCGTCTGCATGCCCTGTAGTATCGTGTATATGTAGTACTGTATGTAGTATCGTCTGCATGCCCTGTAGTATCGTGTATATGTAGTACTGTATGTAGTACCGTCTGCATGCCCTGTAGTATCGTGTATATGTAGTACTGTATGTAGTACCGTCTGCATGCCCTGTAGTATCGTGTACATGTTGTACTGTATGTAGTACCGTCTGCATGCCCTGTAGTATCTTATATATGTAGTACTATATGTAGCACCGTCTGCATGCCCTGTAGTATCGTGTATATGTAGTACTGTATGTAGTACCGTCTGCATGCCCTGTAGTATGGTGTATATGTAGTACTGTATGTAGTACCGTCTGCATGCCCTGTAGTATCGTGTATATGTAGTACTGTATGTAGTACCGTCTGCATGCCCTGTAGTATCATGTATATGTAGTACTGTATGTAGTACCGTCTGCATGCCCTGTAGTATCGTGTATATGTTGTACTGTATGTAGTACCGTCTGCATGCCCTGTAGTATCGCGTATATGTAGTTCTGTATGTAGTACCGTCTGCATGCCCTGTAGTATCGCGTATATGTAGTTCTGTATGTAGTACCGTCTGCATGCCCTGTAGTATCGTGTATATATTGTACTGTATGTAGTACCGTCTGCATGCCCTGTAGTATCGTGTATATATTGTACTGTATGTAGTACCGTCTGCATGCCCTGTAGTATGGTGTATATGTAGTACTGTATGTAGTACCGTCTGCATGCCCTGTAGTATGGTGTATATGTAGTACTGTATGTAGTACCGTCTGCATGCCCTGTAGTATCGTGTATATATTGTACTGTATGTAGTACCGTCTGCATGCCCTGTAGTATCGTGTATATGTAGTACTGTATGTAGTACCGTCTGCATGCCCTGTAGTATCGTGTATATGTAGTACTGTATGTAGTACCGTCTGCATGCCCTGTAGTATGGTGTATATGTTGTACTGTATGTAGTACCGTCTGCATGCCCTGTAGTATCGTGTATATGTAGTACTGTATGTAGTACCGTCTGCATGCCCTGTAGTATCGTGTATATGTAGTACTGTATGTAGTACCGTCTGCATGCCCTGTAGTATGGTGTATATGTAGTACTGTATGTAGTACCGTCTGCATGCCCTGTAGTATCGTGTATATGTAGTACTGTATGTAGTACCGTCTGCATGCCCTGTAGTATGGTGTATATGTAGTACTGTATGTAGTACCGTCTGCATGCCCTGTAGTATGGTGTATATGTAGTACTGTATGTAGTGCCGTCTGCATGCCCTGTAGTATGGTGTATATGTAGTACTGTATGTAGTACCGTCTGCATGCCCTGTAGTATCGTGTATATGTAGTACTGTATGTAGTACCGTCTGCATGCCCTGTAGTATCGTGTATATGTTGTACTGTATGTAGTACCGTCTGCATGCCCTGTAGTATCGTGTATATGTAGTACTGTATGTAGTACCGTCTGCATGCCCTGTAGTATCGTGTATATGTAGTACTGTATGTAGTACCGTCTGCATGCCCTGTAGTATCGTGTATATGTAGTACTGTATGTAGTACCGTCTGCATGCCCTGTAGCGCCTGCTGGAGGAAGCTGAGCTGCTGTGAGTGCGTGTTGTCCTCTTCGCTCCTCGCTGGCTGGTTGTTGTTCTGTTCCTGCTTGAGGAGCTCCACCTCGTTCCTGTAGGCGTCCAGCTGACAGCGCAAAGAGTCATTCTCCTCCTTCAAGGCTTCGGCTTGGGATACAGCTATAACGGAGATGGTAAAGTAAAGTTGTGAATGAATAAAATTGTTCAGGAAATATATATTCAGTTGAAACAAATAATGACTTTTAACTGTAAAAAGGCATTTGCTTAATCCCTAAAGGACGGCAAGAAGGTAATGGCCATTCACCTGATATTTATAATCAACATGTTACCCCCTCCTTCCTTGTTGGGGAAGGTGCAGAGTACAACAGCAGACAGAGGGGATAAGTGAATGATTGCATGTCTGCTTCAGATTGGTGCGGGTGTTCTCAAGCGCTGCCTGTGGTCTGACATAGAGCTCCATTTCACAGCTAATGTGAATTTAGTGAACAAGTGTGTGCAAGTCTTCACGTCAGGTTCTTTAGTGTAAGATTACATCAAGCGAGGGGAGAATAAAGAAACACTGCTTAAAGGCCCCATTACAGATTTTTTCTTTTTTTTTACCACAAACAATGAAAGAGGAAGCCACTATATTAAAATGTTAGTTGTGATGCAAAATCATTCCTAACTTTCCAAGCACATTTGCAGCATCCCCATCCTTCACATTTCACAACATACAAATGTTTTACAATTTTTCCCCACTAATGTCTGAATTTACAGTATACTAAGGGAGGACAAAACAAATATTGTTCCCTTACTAGAAAAGAAAATCAGGTTTAGAGCCTTTTTGTTGCCACTATCGAACAAGTGAAACAGTAGAGGGATGCACCTTCTGTCTGCTTGTGAAATATTGATTCAATTTTAACGGCTGGAGTCATGACCTTAGTGTTTTCCAGTGGTCTTTGTTGCTGTCTCGATAACCCCCTAAGCTTAAATTGTCCTAAGCGCTGAAGGTTTAAAACGCGGAAAGCAAAAGAAAATATGAAAAATTCAAAACTAAAACAAAGGTCCGCATTTGCAGGCATCATATGTGAATCCTCACTATCCACCAGAATATTAATCTACTAATATACCGAATCTACGATAATGACAGGTTTACTAAAGCAACGCTAAATACACATGACTGAAAGGCAGTAGCGGTTTCATAAAGAAACTGTCTGAGCTGAGGAGTTAATTTACATATATTTGCATGTTGATTACAGAAGATGCCATATTACAGCAGAGATCATGATGATTAGAGGGAAGAGCATGTAATAGGAGCAGAACATCAAACAGAGGGGCAGCTCTAACTGAGAGATAACCTTACGTTGCACAGGCTTTTAAAGCATGTTGGATGAAGTGTGCAGTTAAAAAAAAAAGCTTCAAGCAAAATAATACAATACCTTAGGATAGAATTTCTAAGACTGAGCCTTGGGATTGGCTAGTGTAGTTTAAACTGGGACATGTTGGAATGTCTCTCAAATAGATGGTTATCACGATAAATATACAGTAAAATGTAACTCTGTCGCCATTCTAGATAGACGGTGATAACCCCGTGGGCTGTCATGTCAACACCGGCTCAGAGCTGTTAGAACATGTGCCGACCATGCAAAGTATATGTTCTAATATTACAGACCCAAGTCCTCCGGGTGTTTGCGGGGGTGATCATCCATGTCATCGTCCGACATCTCCATCTCCTTCTCTTGTCGAATGCCCATCAGCTGCTCATTCTGCAGGTTTCTGATCTCCTGAAAAAGTCCCAAAAAAATAAATAATCTAAAATCCATGAATGACCAAGAGACACAAGGAAGATGATGGTTTGCTGAAGGATCATTTTGAACACATACAGAGTTGAAAGAAAAAAAATTAAGCTTACAAATTTTCAGCCTCATTGCATTTTTTCCCCCACTTTTTTAGAGACTTATATAAACAAGTATGTGTAGGCAAAAGCATAAACAGAAATACTATAACAGGAACAACTAGGACTCAATTATTGCACTAACCTGAGCACGACTTTGGGGGGGTTGCACTAGAAATTCTATGTTTATTACTGGGGAAAACTCAGTGGTGAAGTAGAATTTTAATATCATTATGTATTTCACTAAGTTTGCTTCATACACGATCGACTTTTAGATTGCCTTGTCTTACTTGAAGTGACATGTGAGGGACAGAGGATATTCATGGACATCTGTAACTACAGGTAAATACGCATGATTATAACAACAACAACAACAACAAAAAAAGGCTGAATTCCATCTGGTGTCCCAAGGCAGGTAGCACAGAAAGATGACAAATAAATAAATCTGCACAATACAACCATGCAAGGCCATAAAAGCGCTTGCAGATCTGGGTACGTTTCAGTCTCTCTTTTAGATGATTTGAAAGTGTTGGTGATTCTCTAATTGTGAGTCTGCGACTATTCTGATACTCATGTAAAATCCATAAAACCAAACCAAAATTATGGGAACATCGTCGTCAAATAAAATTCTCTGATTCATGTCTTCCCAGAGCCAACATGGATTCACTTTACTTAAAGCAGAACTAAATAACTCATGTCCCTAGAGGCCATAAGCGCCACTGCAGGTGTCGTAGCATGTTGCGTTTTTTTCCTCAATAATTGTCCGTGAAAGTAAATACTACGCTGACAGAAAAGACCAAGGAAGAGAGGGATATTGTACATCCAATTACATAATGGAGATAATTTTTTAGACTTAAACTTGGCTGTGAATACTGTTTAAGTGGCACTAGCCCACAGTTAGCTTTGCCCGTTAGTCTGTTAGCTTCTTCTTCATGATTTCTAAGTGTGCATTGGTGCTCCTGGTCGGAGCAGGGAAGTTGCAAGTGTGGTTTTCTGGCCAGAGACAAGAGGGGGAGATGAAAGACGACCCAATCATCCCATTAACACTTGCATTACCCCCAGAAGGACTAAAGGATTTATTAAGGTGAACAAGTTACTTACTAACTTACTATACACAATTAAACACAGACAAACAAAACAAAATTAGCAAATGTTTTTGTTTATAGTATATATACAGTTTTCTTGGTTAGAAAGTTCTTCTATGGCACAAAAATAGCCAAATGCTTTAGGATGGAAAAACATTATTTTTTTGTCTGTTGGCTTTATCAGACAGGACGGTCTAAGGTGAATTAGGGTGAAAAGCAGTAAGAGGCACTCACGAGGTCAGCACAGTTCTCCATGAACATGGCAGCGGCCTTAACCACTTGCACTTGGGTAAAAAAAGACGTTTTAATTGGCACGAAGCATGTTCAGTGACTAGTATCCTTGTTATTTTATACCTGATTCATCACATGTTGCAGCTCTGATGTAATTAAGATTATAGTACATTTGATAGCGTTTTTTGGTCTTTTTCAGGGGTTGACTGACAACACAGTAGAGACACGCGAGACAGCAGTCGTAATCATGTACAGTATATGTTGCATGCTTTTCAATTACACAATTTTAGTTTTACGTACCTGTTTGTCATGATACACAACTGCTCTATACATTCATTGGCTCAAAAAGCTAAAAAAAAACTTACCAATTATTATTAAGACCATACATAATCCATTTCAGTCAGCAACATCTTCACATAAAACCTCTTTTTTAGGTGTTCAGATTTACCTGTCCATTGGATACACCACAGTGACAACTCACCATCTGGTCATCAGGAAGAACAGCCAGTGCTTCAAGTGTGACATTTTCTTACAGTGTATCATGTGTACATTGCCCCTCTTGGACAATGGATTTGGAGTGAGCCGGTTGATTCTCTGTACTTACTGTATCGTGGACTAAGCCAAAACCCCACCCCATTTTTGTCATTGGGCCATATATAAAAATTTAAATGTAGCCAATTCTTATGATTTGGATAAAACTGACAAAAAAATATGGTACCAACCTGTGCTTGCTTGCGCCAAACGTCCAGGTTCTTGCGCTGAGCTTTGGTGAAATGGTCCCATGCCTTTTGTTTGGAAGCGGCTTGGAATACAGACACAATCTGTTCAACTGTGGAGGTGCAGGAGGGAGCAGAGCATCCAGAGAGGGACAGGAGACAGAGGCAGGTGGGAAGGAGCAGAGCAGTGAGAGTGGAGTCAACAACTCACCCTTACGTTCTGTGTCTGTGTGCTGTCTGTGTGATCTACTTACCATCTCACATGCATCTCCCTGTGAACAACTGTGCATGCAGTCATGTTTTCAACAGTTAAGCAGACATTTAGCATACTTACAAAGTCTTCTACTGTTATGACAAGTATTAAGACCCAGCACTGCCAAACATAGCCTACTTTGGTGAGTCAATAAATAACTCTGGTGTGAACCTAATATAAAATAACACAATGGTAATTATATATATATATATATTTTACCAATATCCAGGTGTCTTCCATTGTAGCAAATGTCTTAAAGTGGGTTATGTTATGGAGCCTAAAAATAGACTTAAAAACCTCATTTTGGATGCCTCAACTTTGATTTTACATTTTATTTATTTGAAAATATGTCTCTGTAAATAATTAATAGTACAATGAAATGCAGGGAAAGAGCTGGTGAAGGTCTTGACTGGGGCTCCTCCTGCAGGCAGCTACAGGAATAATTTTCTTAAAAAATTACACACAGGCTGGATAGGTCCCAGAGCGCCAGCCCATGCTGGCAGCTCACTGCTCCTACAGGTCGCCCAGTGACATTGAAGATGGGTCAAATGCAGAACTTAGTTTAGACAAGTTTATTTGTACCTGTCTGGTCTTCAGTCACATTAACATAGCACAGACGGCGTTAGCATTTAGCCTCTCCTCCTCTCCACTATAACTCCAAACGACGTGAAGATAGAAGCTACCAAGCTCTTCCATGTTTTCCCTATTTAAGGGAAGTTAAGTGAAGTTTATCTTCAATGAAGGTACTCATTGAAGATGGACAACGCCTGTACGACTGAGAGCTTACACAGACGTTTAGTCAAGTGTTACACGATCCAAGTATAGTTACACAAAATTAAGTGAATTTTCTAAGCGGATAAAAAGGGGAACTCTATTGTAAGGCGTAATAATTCCAGGAGTAGTTCGACATCCGCGTCTGTGCTGTGTTCATGTGACTGAGGGCACACGTGAAGACCAGACAGGTACAAATGAACTCGTCTAAGCTAAGGTAAGAACATATCTCAGTATGTAAAAACGGTGGCTTATTCCTTCAAAAACTTAAAAACCCTATTGAGTTTGATGTTTATGCTTCATGTAGATAACCATGAATGTGCTACGTTACGCCTATTCAGCCTGTTGTTTTGTTATTCATTAGGTATTTTTTGGCTGGTACGTCTTATACTTCTGAGTGACTTATAGTCCGGAAAATACGGTAAATTTCACAGCTTTGTCCGAGGATTACTCAAAACTGTGTGAATGTTGTGAACTACTACTCCAGGTATGTCATTGACGAGGGAACAATGCTAAAACACAGTTTAAAGTAAATTTATATGATATGCCCACTGGACTTTTTTTATTGAGGACATTTCCCCTCTTATCCACGAAGCTTCAGTTCTGAAATGTTCCTGGGCGTCAATGGACTGACTACCTTTTGGAAACCTTTGACACACGGCCCATTTGAAGCTCTGTGTGGGTGGTCTCAACAAACCACATGTTTGATGTACACAGGGCGGAGTCAATAATTACCACCAGCTAAGTGTATTTTACTGTGTATAAAGCCAGTGTAAAAGAGAGAACATGAGGGGATCAATAGCGTCTTCCCAGAACCCTGTAATTTGATAGAGCAAATCAATGACGAAGCCTGAGACGATAAGAGTCTAGTGAGACAGTTAAAAGACTGAGATTTCATACTATAGAGCCAAACATTTTAGTATGCTCTTTAAGAAAAGCTCAAATAAAATCAGGATGCATTGAGCTGTCCACAAATAAACACCTAAGCGTGTTACCTTTGTGTCACCCCGAACAATTTATTACAGTGATGCTGAAATCTGAGTTGGGGCTTCATTACTAGACACAATGTCAAAATGTACTTACCTTTGCTTAGCACTAGGTCATCACTGTTTTTGTTTTAATCTGCATTTTGTGCATTGGTGCATCGTGTAGTATTGCTCATATTACATAAAAACAAAACAGTACTTACATATTTCTGCAATGACATTTTGCCAATGTGTTAAAATAGAGAATGAAGGTGCTCTGACTGTACTGTAACCAGACTGAAGCTGCAATTCCAGGAGTAAATTGTGAAATTTTAGGTACCTGGCCTTTCCAAAATGCACAAATAGTATTTTAAACTGGAAATATCAGAAAGTGAATGACTCACATTGTGCCAGTGTAGCAGACAGTGCGATCTTGAATTTCTCCTTGGCCTCTTCCATCTCCTTCTCGTGCTGGGCTTTCTCAGTCATCAGTCTGCGGATGTGGCTGTTGGACGCCTGGATCATGGAGTAGAAGTTGTTGGCGTTCCTGCGATTGACTTCACCTCGCTCCAGCCAGGTCAGGAGCACCCGCACCGACTCTGCAAACTGACCGTCCTCTGGAATAACAGGACCAGTGTAACATAATAAGTGTATGACTGGAAGACCTTTAAAAGAATTAGCAGGATTTGTTTTGTGGTGGATGAACAAAACAGAATACAAAACATTTTCACTTCACTTCACAACTTAGCATTAACTTTAAGAGGCAGAATTATGAGTTTTTGGACCACTGTAAAGAGGTTGGAACACAATTTTACACAGAACTTGAACTTCACTTTCACTGGTCACAAGCCAAAGCAAAATCTCCAAGTACCGTGCAAGTTTGCAAGTACCAATACCAGGCTCTGATACTCCGGCATATGTCCCCACCTTTGATCTTGTCCCCCAGCATGCTGCACTCGTGGTCGGAGTAGTGGACGATGGGCGGAGGGGAAGGCGGTCTCATTAGATCCTCTTCTATCTTCCGCCGGTGCCGCTCCTCTCTGGCCAACATGCGCTGGTAGCATTCCCACTCATACAAGTCGTCTCTGGCCTGGGCAAAGTCCACATGGAGACGCCCGCTGTCTTTCTTGTCTGTGCTGGAGCCCATGCGGATGCGGTAACCTGTGAAGTAGCAGAATATTATAACTTTATTTCAAGTCCATAAATGAGAGTGTGCCAACACCATTGGTGCGATTATTTCATCATGTATTTGACAGTAGGAAACATCTGGAAACAGTGGTGGTGATGGCAAAAGTTCACAATGTAATTCAAACTGAGCATGTTATGCTTTCTTGATTCATATGCCACATCACTGCACAGCCCGAACGCTTGAGTGCCTCTAATTTCATCTGTCAACAACGACTGTCCAGTTGATTTCTTTCCATCTGCCTAGATCTGGCTGAAGATAAAGGCAAACACATAGGCTGCTTAAATATTGTCACTGTAAATTAGTGTGAAACAATAATATAGATCACCAAGCACTAATATTATGGCTTCCTATAGCAACTGTGGCGTTCTGTCCACAAATAACAAAAGCAGGAAAGCAAGACATGCTCTATTCAGACTTACAGTGGGGAAAAAAAGTATTTGGTCAGTTTCACATAGACATTCTATTGGATTTTGGCCAAATACTTTTTTTCCCCACTGTAAATGCCTCTAATTATCTATATTAATTAATAACTAGAAAATAATTTATTTATACCTATTTGCAGCACTTTGAAAACTAATATTAATTCTATACGATGCTAAATAAAGGTGATTTGGATCTTTAGATCTCAACGGCGGTTCTGTACAGTATGGTATATAACAAGCTGCCCATATGCACAGTATTCCCCACTGCAGACTTACAAAACCGAAGAAAGCTCACACAACTCATTAGTCTATTTTCTCTCTTCCTCTTATCTCCACACTCCTCTGTTCTCAGTTTTCTAATGGTCTATTATGGTTTTAAGAGAAATTAGAAAATGTGGACACTGAGATGGGGCCCAGTATTACGGTACTTTATTCATCCCGGGAAAGCAGAATTAATAAAGTAAAGAAACCATGTCATAGATTTCATGTAAAGAATTCTAAGCTGACCAAGTATTTTTGAGCAACTGTAAAATCACAATGTTGAGACACAAAACACAATTCTAGGGCTTGTTCAGACTTTTTTACCAGTGCGGTGGTAAAGTAGAGGCAAGAGGTAATTCTTAAGAGTAATTTTAATTGAGAATTTCAGCCCTCGAGTAAACAAAATTATGTTTCCCCATATTTGTTATAGGGTGGTGATAAACTTTGAGAGTAACATTTAACTTCTTACATTCACATTGGCTCGCAACCCACTGAAAATGGTTCCGTGACCCACTTTTTGGGTCCCGACCCACTAGTTGAGAACCACTGCTGTAGAGAGCTGAAATTCCAGTCGTAAACCTCAGACATGTTTTTACAGACACAAGGCCATGAGGTACATTACCGGACAAGTAGAGAGCCTTGTCCACAGTGAACTCCTCTGCAAAGCGAATGTGGCAGAAGTTTTTCTTGCTTTTGCGGATGGCGATGATGCCCCCACATGGACCAAAGATCTCATCGATGGTCTGCTCCGTGGAATTCTCTGGCAAACCGCCCACAAAAATGGTCTTACACCCAGGAGGGCGATCCCTGGTGGCTGGAGGGGGGAGATCTGCAAAAATAAGCAATGACTTCTGAATGTAGTTAGAGAGCTCATTTCTGCACGAAGCCACCAACATTGTTTTGTGCACTATGAAAACAAAAGAGTGGAGCTGTAAAAAAACAAAAAAACATCCACACTTCCAAAAGTAAAAAGTATCCAAACGCCAGATCCATAGCCCCAGAAAGAGCAATCACTGCAAAACCATTGAGAAGGACATGGGTTGGAGAAACAAAGACAACTGTATATAGATAGCTCTCTCAGCAGGAGGCTTTTCCATTCTGTCTGGTAACACAGAAAGCTCAGCAGTTCGAGGCAATAGTTTATGAACAAAATCACATTCAAATATTCCAGCTGAAGTTTACTTGGGTCATAAATGGACTGAGTATATAACACAATACAGAGTTAAGATTTTGGACGAAATGCTTCCCAAATACACTTGTAATGACACCATATTAACAGGTCGTATTGATCTTTGTCAGTCATTTACTTTGGTATGAGTAAACATCGATGCAGCTGAAGGCATAAGTACAGGCAGTTTCCCAGAGTGGCCAGTGTCATTAACCTCTATGTGACCACTCTCACTGGTCTGCTGCTGTAACTGCTCTATTGCCGTCACACCCATCACCTCCATCACCTCCACTGCACACACTTATTATGGTTTGAGGACTGCTCCTGTGAGACCACTATTCCATCGAACATAGCCCATTTTTCGGAAATGAGAAACGCTGACATTTTGTCCAATGCCAAATTCTTCACCATTTGGGTTGAAACAAATTTGAAAAATATCTAAGAGTCATTTTAAAACACACGAGCACAGACTAAACTATAACTATTGTATGTAGAGATCTAAACCAGCGGCCCAGATTTTTTTTAACATCTGCATGAAAATATATTACGAGAGATTCAAGACTTACTGGGGTTGGGAGGGAACAGAGTGCAGCTCTTGCAGTGGATGATCTCCTTGATGACAGGTATATCAGGGACCAGGCCCAAACCAGGCATCAGTGGATTCATGGAGGTATAGTCAGCCATCATTCCGAGATTTGGGTCATAATCTACAACACATCAAAAAGAAGAAAAGGGACACAATTAATCTAATCTTAATCCAGCAAGGAATTCTTAGCATACACTTTATCTTAACATGTTACACTTTGACGAGTGCTGGTAAAAGTGAATACAAATCTGTATAATGCATCATATAAATCTGCAGGAATAGTGTTTTTCTAATGGGGTGTCAAGATTATTGCCTCAGAATCTGATACATAAATTGAAGGGGCATAACTGGAAAATAGTAAAGGCTGCAATCATTTAAGAGAAAAAACTATCCAGCTTTCATGGGGTGTTATATCATGTGTTAAACCTGGTGACTTTGAAATGTAAACATCTGCAAACGTGTTTTGAAATGCACGCAATTCTTTTACTAGTTCAGCAGTTATATCCCAGTTTTCAGTGAGTGTGCCTCTCTGCCACCTGAACATTATCAAAAACTTCTGGCTTTTGTTCCTGTGCACCGCCAGCCAGTCAGCAAAAAAAAAAATGCAACAATCTATAGAGGCCTTGCAACATTTCCTGAGGATCTCATCTATGTGGCGTGATAGTTGAGTTTATTTTCCCATTCAAATTGAGGGTTAGGGATAATATCAGCTGAGGGTGCAAAGAATTCAAAGTTTGGATATACTTTATAAATAATTTAGCCTACAGTGTTAACAGAGTCTAAATCAATGAACAGGGCTACAATGAAATGAAATCCAAGAGAACATTAAATGGAGTAAGAAGTCTGAGGAATTCCAGTATTTTGGTTAATACAAACCGTCTGTGAGGCCTGAATGAGAAGCTCTAAAGGTTTCCATCTGGTTCAGGTTATGGTGTGGGAGAATCCCGATGAAGAGGAAACACTCTGAGGTGGTAGAGCCAGATGTTGGGCAGTCAAAAAGACCAAACATTTGTGCTTGGTCATGATGATTATAAGGTTCAATGCAGTATCTTTCACATTACTATTAAATTTGAGTTTGTGGTTTGGGTTCATGCTGCACACTTTATCAGATACATCTACAGGCCAACTTTAACAGATCCTTTTAAATTCACACAGACTTGGCTTTAAAAACATTATATGATGTTGGCTATGACGGTACAAGACACAATACAAAACGTATTGCATTTCTCCATGAGATATGGAGAACCCCACCCGACACTCCACATGTTCTATAAATAGTGTCCAGCATCGCTGCTAATCAATACTGTTTACCATACACTGTGTTGGCTTTCTGATGCTCTGTCTACAGAAATTATTCTCCCTCCTATTCTATAATAAACCTACGTTTATCACCACATTAAACTACAAAACCTAAAAGACCAACTTACGCTTAATTAAACAAAAAAAATTGCCATGAATAATAGTGTACTTTATACAGTATGTTCATAGATTTAGCATAAGCAGATTAACTGTACCACGCCTTTGCTTAATGACACTGTGAAGGTTTGCAGAACCTTGCAGAAAGACTGCAGTTTGGGAGAGACATTTAAGTAATGATCACAATGAATAAACAATAGAAAAAATCATGTCAAATCATGTCAAATTATTATAGGGTCAGTCAGAATCAGGGAATTCTGTGCATTTTGTCCAAAGGTCTACAAGACCTGTTTTTTTATTAGGACCATAGTAGTTTTCCCTTTTTGCCAGCCAAATGGAAGTCAATTTCATTCACCCTGCAGAAAGGGCTTTCGCACACTTCCCAATAATAAGACAAATTTGTCATCATTAACAAAAAGGAAGGCAAGAGAGTTTTCCCCCATCTTCATCTCCTGATATCAAAATGCCCGATAGCAGTCTCATTACCCCAGGTAACTCTATACGCAAGCACATTGATCAAAGTCTTTTCTCCAGCAGCACATGTATCTGTTCTGAGTGAAGCCCGAGGCTCTGGGTCCTTGTTAAATGTAGCTGGTCTCAGGGTAGTGCCGTCTCACACAGGTGCACATAAAACATTACTGCCTTGTCCTATTTGTGTGCGCCAGTTTTAAGGCTGTGTTGCTATGAGCCGAGCCACATAGGGAAACATTGTTCAAGTTATTAGCTACACCTGTGGTGCTCCTATGACAACTGAGCGGACAAGAACATATTGTACTTTCTGCATTTGAATAGTTAAGCATCAAATGTATGCTTTTTGTAGTTTTTGTAGTTTTTTTTCTCTTTCCCATAACAAAGGAAGTTACTCAATACAAACGGCTAACTATGTACACTATGTACAGTATGTTTATATGTTCACACTTTCTATGGACAACAGTACAATGGACTGAAGGATACATTACAAAGACCCAATGACCTCGCATACTTAAGTTACAATACATGTTTTTCACTGACTGACTGACGCTAACCAGTAGAACAGTGGTACTGGACACATACGCAGGGCTGACCGCATTTAATACATACACATGAAAGTTATCAGCCATAGCAAAAACCTTTCTATTCTAGTTGTCAAAATTTTCCCAAGACTTGATTTACAATACACTTTATATTGGTCTTCAAGTTTATTAGTGCATGTCACCCCACACATCTGGTGATAGTGTTTTTTGGCACCCATTTCCAAGTGGCCCCTCCCTGTTTAGCTACGCTTTTGTTTCAAACGTAGCAGACAATTATTTGACTGTTGCTTTCAATATAATGCTTTTTCTGCATATGAAAAACTGCTAGTACCTAGTCTATATATAGTCTAAAACAAACACACAGACACATGGCACATTTCAAATATGAAACAGACTTTTCACTAAAAAGGGGGAAGTGATTTATGAACAGCTTCAGGGAAAGGCATTTTACTGAGGAGAGTGAAATAGAGGGCAGCGTTAGTGCAGAGGGGGAGAGGACGTCCCATATGGGACAGTATTATATAGCAATAGCAAAGCAATATACCAACTAGGGATTACTTACAATATAACAACTAGGGATTACTATAAATTTAATGTCACACTTTAAAACCCGATTTGGGTTCTATATGCAAGGCTAAACTTTGTTCAAACTCACTGGTGCGTTGTGATGTGCACAAGGGCAGTACCTGTCATTAGTGTCTGTGTGCCCAGGCCCAGTGGAGGCATCCCCAGGTTGTTCATGGCTGTGGCCCAGGCATTGGCATCAGCCATGGGCACCGGCATCGTACTGGAGTCCATGCTTATGCTGTGGATCACCTCAGCTGAGGGTAAAGAAAACATAAACGGAATTAAAGACGTCAGACAAAATAGACCTATGGATAACTTCTTTGTATTGTACACGTTCTGTCTCAGAGCTATGCTTAGATAGTTTCCAAAAAACATAATCCTGACTAAGAACAGAGCCTTCTGCAGCATCCTCTTGGTGGTGCTACAAGACAGTAAACATTTAAAAGACTAATCTAAATATTTTAAGTCACAATACACCCACCAGCTGGTTTAGGGTGACTTCACATACTGATCTAAACTTCTTTAATCCCCCCTCCATCCCCACCTCCTCCTCTCGAGCTGCTGTCTGAGCCACTGCCCTTTTCTCTTCCTGATGCCAAAGACAACACTGCTATTAAGAGGCCCTGCTCAATGAACACAGATCACAGTCTGAGACTCTTCTCGTCTTCGAGAAAAAAAGCCAAATATCAAGTTGTCCATAAACGGGTGGTGATGTGTGATAATGCCATCGCCCCCTGGAGCGCTTAATCTGAGCCGTCTGTTGTGGACTGTGGCGATAAAGCAGCCAGTGTCCATGCCTGCCTTTTGAAAGTACGTCACTCACTTTAGTTAATAGCAGCTTGACATTTTACACAACATTAACTATGATGAGTGAAGAGAATACATTGTAGATTTCAAGTGGAGTCTTCACGGCTTGCATTCTTTTACAGAGATAATAAGTGAACATTATGTTCCAAGATTTTCAAGGTCATGACGAGGAATTTTCATTGCCATACGTAAAAGGCTTTCATCAAGGACATTCAACTAAAGTCTTTGGCAAATCCTATGTTCCATCAAAGAAAACAGGTGAAAACAACTGTAGACTATTCATGGTTTTCGTATGAAAAATGAACTAAATGTAAAAATGAACACCTGCTGGTCAGGAGGATTTTGCTGAAACTCCTGTCTCTGGAATATGAACAGCTTTAGCTTTATGCCCATTATTCAAACCAGCAATGTTATGAGGATGTGTGCCCTTCCATCTGCTTCTCTCATCTGTCAGTTACAATCAAAAGTGATGAACGTCTGATGATTAGTCTCTTTATTACACAGAAGTCACACAAGACTACAAAATGGGTTAACTATAATAATCAATGGTTTGAAAAATGATAATCTGCGCCGTGGACAATGATGGATTTCAATGCAAGATGGAGCACTATGAATGAAATATTCTCAAAGTAGAAGATACAACAATACACACCACTATAAGCACAAGTATGGAAAAATAATATCAATAAATGTCTCAACGAAAAGTAAAAGCAAAGCAAAACTCTCTTTTGATATTGTGGAGGAAGCAGCGACGGGCAGAAGAGATTTGGCCCATATAGGATATATTATTGGATATATTATTTGTATATTATTCATACAGAATAAACCAACTAAATTACAAAAATAAATCAAAATTGGTCCCGAATTAAAAATGAACAAAGTCTTATATAGCAGATGGCCCTTGAGTACCACCAAAGAAAGAAACTGAAATACAGCACGACATACCACAGTTTGAGAAACACCACACTATTTGCTTAACTGACATGTCCAACTGGTGTATGGCTGACAGACCATCTGCAGCTCATCCAGAAGAATAATGAGGCTGCAGACTATTTTAATGATGAGCATGTGTGGAGAAATAACTGGTGACATGCTTCTGTCTACATCTGTCCAATTACAGGCCGCTCTTCATTGTCTCCCGTTTGTGTCAGCCAGGAGGAAATGCACCACAACTGTGCACAATCAGCCACTGAACATCTCTGAGTTTGTTAGTACCTCATATCATTATTACAGGTGATGATTTACATTTTAAACAAATCTGTATTTCACTCTGCCCCTAATCTCAATGAGTTCATGAAAATGGCCAAAGAAGAACTGAATAGCCTCCATACAACCACGTAGGCCGACATTTATAGCCCGGTGACATTATGGAAGCCCCTGGTGTGAGGCCACAGTGAGTAACATTCGCTATTTTTCTACATGAATACATAATCGTGATGAATGCATTAATTCATCTAATTGGACTGATGAGGCTGAAAATTCAACAGGAGTAATAGTATTCATTTATCATTTATTCAAACTCAATTAACATAATCCAAGGGCAGTTTAGTGAGCAAAGCAGCATAATGCCTCAACAATCTTGCTTGTTTATGAAAATATTTATTCATTGCTTTACCTGGGCCACTTTTGACATCGTTATGAATATGGACCTCTTTAAAGCAGAACTCATGCCCCAAGAGGCCATAAGTGCCACTGCAGGTGTCGTAGCATGTTGCGTTTTTTTTTACTCATTAATTGTCCTTGAGTGTAAATACTACACTGACGAATATTGTACATTGTGCCACAACCCAATTACACAATGGAGATATTTTTTGCTATTCAAACCCGGCTGAAAATACTGTTTAAGTGGCACTAGCCCACAGTTAGCTTCTTCTTCGTGATTCCATGAGTGTGTATTGGGGCTCCAAGTCGGAGCAAAGAAAGTTGCAATTGTGGTTTTCTGTCCAGAGACACCAGGGGGAAACGAAATACCCCCCAATCGTCCCAATAACACTGGTATTACCCCCAGAGGGACTACAAAAAGGATTTATTAAGGTAAAGAAGTTACTTAATACTGCTTTAAAGTAGTTAATATTCAACACCAGATTCAGAAAATAATTCATCAAAGATTCATCAAAATAATCACAGATAATAAGAAGACAAATGGAATGACAACAGCAAGTATGCCTTTAGGAAAAACATGTGCAGTGCAGCAGTGTTTAGTAAGAGCCAGGTAATTTAGGAGGGAACAGCTGTGGAATATATAACTGCCCCCACATGTGATGACAGGAGCAACCGCTGGGCAAACTAAAACTTTAATGAGCTTGTCTAAACAAGAACACACCCTTTTCATGATTCAGCAACAGATGTGAGTTTTTAAGGCGTGGTAGAGATATGATTATACCTTGGAATTTGATTTTTTCCAGAAGACAATACGCCTTTATATTTGCGCATTGAAACAAACATAAACTTACAGGACCATGGAGAGGACAATACCCGGCTTACCACAAGTTTTTTATCCGTTTTCTTTTTTTTATAAATCCTAACTGCTCATGTCCATGGCGTCACCCGGTGGGACTCTCCTGTTTCATAAGAACCAAACGCAAACAGCACCTCCAAGTGCATTGAAGTCTGAAGGACAACTCAACACCCGTGAGGAGGCACACCCGGCTCAGAGCTTCTTCAAATCCGTTCCCTATTTTTTGAAGTGTGAACAGGGACCACGGCCTGTGAAGAGCGGCCTTTCCGTCAATCTGTTGTTTTGCTACAGTTTTGTTTTATGTGTCTCATAATTGGAATTGTTAAGTCAATCTGGAGATGTGTTGTTAGCCACGTCTTCAAGGAGTGCCATGAAGTGTGATAAGCTAATTGCATATGCATGTCTGAAATATTTCTATAAGGAATGCAGCATATTAACACAATCACTGCAGGGAGGAGCTGGGGATTTATAGAAGGATTCTTTCCTTATTCAAAAAATCCTGAGGGAATGAGACATTATAGAGGACAGACTGATCGTTTCTTTGTCTTTGCTGTCATAGTAACAGCAAGAAATGGGCTGCAATGACAAGAAGAGTCTGATAAAAAAAATGTTTTTAAAAACTCAAGCTTCACTGCCACAAGCCTCTAATGCGGGGTGTGGCCCATTGAAAATGAATTGCATCTGGTTTCTTTATATGAGAGCAACTAGAGCAACATGTATGTTTTCTGCCAAGAAAATGTGGCATCTTTGTCAACGTATTTCTCTGATTGATTAATAATAATAATTAATAATAAAAGTTGCTTCGCCACAAACCGTACCTCTGACAATAAGGGCGCCGTCGTATCTTGTTCTTATTTTTAATCTCAGTGATAACAAGCTTTATTTAGAAAAAAGTACAACACAGGTTCACTGGCCTTTCTAGATAATTAAAATAACATAATGCTTTTGTGTGTAATTCCAAAAGAGGGAGCACATAATTCATTAAATAATGCAAGGAGACACAAATCAACACTCCCAACAACATTGCTGAAACCTCCGTCAGCTACAGATGTTTGGCAACGTAAAACTTGAAGTTACCTGTGGGCAGAGAGGACCTCTTCCTCTTCTTGCTGTTCTCTGCTCCGTTCTCTAAAGGAGCACACTCGCTCACCAGTGCTCCATTCGAGCCAAACTGCAGAGGCTCATTGTTAGCCGATGGGTCAAAGGTCAGAGTGTTGAGTCCTGCAACAGACAACAACAACAACAAAAAACAATATTATATTAGAAAAAAGGCAGGAGGGAAGCGTCTGCCATCAGGCAGTTGCAGTCTGTCGACTCAAATCACCCAAAATACACTTTCACATTTTCTTAAAAATTTGTTTCTGATATTGTATTCCTTCACATCATATGGATTCCTGAGTAAATCACCTTGGGGAAACGGCACTAAATGTTTAACAAATAAAAACGGCATACCACAATGACAAAAGGAGTTGACACAAGGTTTTATAAAATCAATACCTGACAAAATATTAGACTGGAAATAAACAAATGTGAGTATTTTGTGATTGATACGCTTGTTCTGTAGATACAATATCATGTATCTTTGCGCCATTGCGGGTGTGGTTAGTAGGTCAGTGCCTCTGCAGTAGGATCATGTGGCCAGTTTGATGGATGCTGTGTTTAGGACATCTGGACACAAAAGGGTGGTGTTTGAGGGTGTCCTTCAGGGGAGAAGGATAAACAGGGGACTGGGTGGAGAGTGGACTGGCCCGAGGAAATGGAAAGACTGAGCCAAACTTCTGTCTGTATATGGATAAGATAGTGGAAGCATTCCAAGTAAAGACCTGTCTAATAACATAGAAGCACTATAACCACAAAAATATAACAACCTGAAAGCAACATAGTACTTCTGCTTGTATCCCAAGAGAATGTCAGGAAATGTTTGAGCATACTTTTATACCCATATTACACTTCTTAAAAACCAGAAGGCAGCACCATCATTTAATCTCTGCACCCACAAGAGCTAAACAAAAAACAAAAAATGTTTATGCAATGGTAATGCGTCTTAAAATGAGAAATAAACATAAAAGTCTGCATTTACAGAGACTGGCTGATCTAAACCCGAATCAGCTCCACGTTTGGCTCTGTAATTAGATAATGAAAGCAATGGTATAATGCAGAGAATCAGTAAAACACTGCAAGTTCCTAAAGGATACTGTGGACTAAAAATGGAGCAGAGCAGTGAGAAGAGAAGCAGGTCATTGAAGACCACTGTATGCATTTGTCGGAACAAATGGCAGGGCAGACAGCAGTAGAAATACAGTGTAAATACAGCATGCTGAGACCTAACAAAAAGCCCAGTGAGTGTCAGCTGACTGCTCTGTGATCATGATCCAACATGACCCCAAGCCACACAGGGGTACTGATAATACAGTCACAAGACCTCAGGGATAAATGCTTTGACACACTTGTCATCAACACTAAATGAGATATTGTTCTGAGAAGGTTCAGGCACAAATCCACATCATGAGGTCAAAGAGACCTATAAAAAGGCATGACTGATGTCCTGTGTGACCACAACACACAGATAAACAAGGTGTTTGACTGATGGGACTTAGCAGGAGATTCTAAAGCATGACAAACAGCTCCGACATTCTCATGAGGCTAATAGCCAAGCTATTTACTTCCTGAGTATTTATAGTAAAACATGGAAGTACACTAGGGGTGCTGTAGCCATGCTAATTTTTTTTAAAGACAAGACTTAATAGATAACACGGCACTGTTTGAAACATCCATAAATATGCTCTAAACGTAACAACTGCAGAAATGGGTAAATAACACATTTTAATTGATCATAATACAATCATAGTACTAACTGAAACAGTATTTAAAAGTGGTGCAGTAGATGAGTATTCACTTGTCCAGATGAGTCATTCGTCAGTATATTTCTTCAACATCTTCACTTTTTAACGGAAACACAAAGGTTGATTAAAAAGTAGACAATCCTACAAATATAATTAGCATTTGTGAGGAGAGAAAATTCTTCTCAGATCCCCGTCGTTCCCCCAAGACCACAGGAAATCACTGAAGGTTAATTTATTTAAATCTCCATAAACTCATTTCCATGGATTGCTTTCTAATCTGCTCTTCACTGTGAAAGTCTGTGCCCTTTTTGCACAGAATACTGTGTGAGTGTATGTGTGGTAATGAGACAACAGCAGCTGATAAGGTCAGGTCTGCTCAATGACCTCTGATAGCAGGGGTGGAACAGCGGAGTTTTAAGTTACTAGCCTCATGCCCATGTTTAAACACAGTTACATTTATCTTGAAGATCTGCAAAGTAAAAACAGTCAATCTTGACATCAATAAAATGCACACAACATTTTATTGAAACAAAACTTTTAGCCAAAGCCCTCTCCCGTCTACGACAAGATATTTTGAGGGGTAGGATTTGTGTCAGTAATTCACGCCTACATCTTGTCAGTGCACTTCAGAACATCCCAGCGGCTATACTCAATTGCAAGCTGTAGATAAGAGGTACCATTTCTTGCACTGTTTGTTAGGTTTCTCCCTCAGCAAACTTGTGGAAATATCTGAATGCCACTGAGACTACAAACAGATGTTTTTGAAACCCCCCCCCCCCAAGTTAAAGTACAGATGAGATACGTTGTCTTGGTGACCATTTTAGGAGACAGATTTTGCACAGACGTGTAAGTGCTGAACCAGAAGATGGATATTTGTGACTGTCTACGAGCACATAGTAGAGGTTGTAGGAAAAGTTGAGAAATGCATGTTGATTACAATTTAAACATCAGAAACGACGTGTTCAGCGTGGCATGATTGAAAACAATCAACTCCTTTTTGAAGCTGTAGAGTAATCTGTTATCTCCTCACATTCTTTAGAGGCAATGTTTGCCAGTTTATATTTCACATTTCTCATGAGGGTGTATGAAGATAAACAACAACAACAACAACCAAAAACCCTGTTAATTAGGGGAAAGTAGCCAAACGCATAGGCAATGACTTCATTAAATGGCCTTGCAACAAAAAAGCCTTTTCATTTATTTCTAATACATTTGTAAAGTTATATGCTGATCCCTGCACTGGCACACACCAAAGTGATATCTTTTAAAGAACCAGTATATCCAAACTGCATTCCAGTTTTAGTTTGCTTGAATCGGGGAAAAGCTTCCGTAGAACCCAGCCCTTCAAGTTCAAAGACTCTTTCAGGTGAGATACACCAATAACCCAAAATAAATAAAATGTGTCCCTAGTTATAACCACTAATGAAAATAAAACAATATTTGAACCTAAAAAAATCAATCTTATTTCATCATATTAATATCTCAGTGAAACCACTTTTTCAAATAATTCAAGAACAAACAGTTCTTTCAAACACACTTTAAAATATGCAGTTATGGAAAAAAAAAATCTGAAGCTCCTTTTGGAAATGGTTTAGTAGATAACATTTAAAATGGATTGCCAGAAGTGCCAAATAAATAACAATATTTAGTCACACTTGAGAATGCTAATGAAGCCTGTGGCTGAAAATGTCAGCTTCAGCGGGCACAAGAGGAAAGTGTTTGGAAGGAGGGTTTTTTGAGTGCCAGATGTAATTATTCTGTCAGACACAATAAATTTGTTCTCGTAATGATCCACGACACTGCCGCACAAAAGGAAACACCCACTTAGAAACATATATTCCAAGTGATGCATGAATCTGTACTTTCCATTGATGCGTGCCCAAGCCGGAGTGGACCGCAAAGACAGTGATTCAGCTTTCAACAGGGACTCAGGCGTTAACATGAGTTTCCAACTTCTATAATCCCCATTAATATTTTGAGAGCAGAGCAAAGTTGATGGATTTTACATGTTTCAGCTGTAACAAACATCAGCTTATGCAGAAAGTTCAGAAAGAGAGATCTGATATTTCCTTTCGGACCAGTGCAGTCCTGAGATAATCAACTTTCATCTCTAAAGCCACTTGTACATTCCCAGCTGTTTGCACATTTTCCACCACCTCCCAGGGGGACTGCCATCTGTAACGTGACCCCCATTGATGGCCACTTCCATCTCATTGAGCATTTGCAGAGGAAATGGTCTTTGTAGACAGTAAATGACCCTGTTATAGACACGATTAGGCTAAAAGCAATTGTCCATTTCATAGTTCATGCTTACTCAGCCTTGGGGGAGGCGGTAAAGCCAAGAAAAAGGCTATTTGAGGTTATGACTAGAATCCCTAATTAATCTGAACAAATGTATTCAGATCGAGGATGCCTGCAACTTTACAATGAGATTTTAGTTCAGTACAACGCCAAACTTGGGTGGGTTTGTGTGTCTTCATGGATTATCCTGTGACGTTTTGCTGTCCTCAGTCTAAATCTATAGGTATACAATATTACACCATTTGATAACTCAGTTTTTCCCACAACTATTGTTTGTACACAACAAAAGGTCACGCCAGTTTAAGGTCTGAGCACATACAGTGTCATTCTAGCGAGACACTTAAAAAAGCATTCATCAGCCGAACTCATGCCATAGAAGCAACTTAAGATGCCTTTAATGTCATATGGCTGTCCAGAATATATTTTTCCCTTTTGCGGAATATTTTTTTGAACAGGGGCTCAAAAAGTCCCTCAGCGTTCTGAAGCCATGTCCGGGCATTGCTTTGGATAATGAGGATGCGGTCAGAAGGCTGCCGCTGTGCGCTCAAGCTTCAAAACTTCTGTTAAAATATTGCTCAGGGGGAGGTCTGTGCAAGGAGCTGGGCATATAGGACTCCATCTTTTTCTACAGTCGATGTCCTCAACCATTATGCCGCAGCCGCAGAGAAATGCAGTTTTCCATGAGCAACAAGGGGCAACTTTATTGTGTCTGATAACGTTTATTTTGACTGCCGACTGCTGTTTTTAGTGTCACATTCGGGAGACGAGATGGCCCACACTGCAAAAACACTATTACTTTGTTTACGCAAGAAACTTCAGCTGCTGGGAATCCCCCTTTGATACGTCATCCTGTGCTTCTTATAATCAACTTAGATCTTTGGCTGACTGGAAATAAAGGATGATTGATGATTTTCATTACTAAAAACTCATTCAGTGTCGTCAAAACAAACAACCAGATGACTGTGGTAATATTAGAGTAGGGATTAAAATTCAGTCTCTAACTATGTCTGCTCAGGGACTTGATAACTAGCAATAACGCCACAGTGGGTTCACAAGGTTTTCTTGTTTGAATTATTTCTATTTTTAGTTTTTTTTCTATTTCCAACTCCAAAATTATCACTCGTCTGCACTACAATTATATATGAATGGGAACTGAAAAATTATGAAAAAAGGAACGTTTTATTCTGACAACTATTCAGGCCCTGACAACAGATCCATTCAATTCATCTCATAATAGATGAAGGGCTGTTATTAATAAGATCTGTAGTTCCATTTATTACCACTGATACAGGAAGTTTTAAGAAACAATAATTTTAACATTTTCAACACCAGACCAATACAGAATAACACAGGAATAGGTGGGAATACTTTCTGAACCTACTGTAAGTGGCAATAATACTTGAGAACTGACCGAGGTCGGCTCTCAATATGCTGATAGCCAGTTATGACACCCAAGCCAAGACTTTGGAAACATGCTGCGAGTTGAGCAAATAAGATGAATCCCATTCATTAACGTTGGGCTCTGGGCTTTGCTGCCATTCCACCATTAATTGCTTGGTCTGATGGGGAGATTAAGGCCAAGAGGCAGACTTCACTGTGCAGGCCTCTCATGTTTGATTACCCAAATGCCAAAATAAATGAAATGCCACAGGGATATGGCTGGGTGATATAATCAGGCTGTAGCACTCCTGTCACTTCTCATTTTTGTTTGTTTGTTGAAATGGAGTGCTACGTATGTAAGAACTATATATAAATGGTTTTCAACAAATGGGCTGCACAACTGGATGGCACAGTGGCATTGGGCTTCACAGCTAGAAGGTCCCGTGTTTGATCAACGATCTGCAAAGGTTTCCTTCGGGTACTCCACTTTCCCCTACCACTAAAAACATGTACATAGAGTTAGGGTGAATAGGTGAATCCTCCGGCCAGGTGATAATGACCATTAGCCTGGCTATACAATAGGCGATGGGCCCCAGGCGCTGCACTGCGATCGCCCACTGCTCCTTGCGGATTGACCCAGCGGCATCAAAGGATGGGTCAAATGCAGAGGATAAATGTCTCTAACGGGACAATAAAGTGAACCTAAACCTTAAGTCCCCAAGCTGGGCAGGGCCTCTGTGTGAACTTTGCATGTTCTCTTCAGCACATCCCAAATGTCCTCAATGAGGACTGGCCACTACAGTGTCTATGGCTTTGGTCTGTCCATGTGTGAAAAAATACATCTCATGGTCTTACCACTTTTTCACAGTTTCAGCTTGATGAAACCTGGCATTGTCTTCTCTGAGTACCGCATAACCTGGTCACATTTCAGGAGGTCAGTAGACTTAATTTTTGACCACATAAGAACCCAGACCTGATCAACTGCAACAATCCCAGATCCTGGCAGGAAGTGATGCCCAATGCTACTATTCAAATAGTACGTTTTATGAAACCAGGCATGTTTTGGACATTATATCACTGCCCTCCTGTTCTCCCGTACCTCAGAGACCCTAAATGCCTACTGTTTGGGAGTCTGGCACTGGAGGCTGGTTTGCTGTTGATGCTGAGCTGCCTGGAGTAAGCTGCCCCTGGAGCCAATTTTCTCCCTGCACTGCCTCGGTCCAGAGACCACACTAACAAGCTGAAGCTCTGCACTCATCAGGAAGGGAAGTATTAGGACGCACACTAGAGGCTTGAAAAATGCATGATGTTGGTACAGCCCTCAATTTGTATAATCTTCAAATCGATCTACCGGTAGTCTGCAGCATTGACAAATATGTAAATAAGCAATACAGAAAGTAGAAATTCCTCCACTGTTTTTTGTTTTGTTCTTTTGTTTTTGACCACATGCATAAAAAGCGTGGTTTATTAAATGTTAGTAAAAGTATGGAAAAGATTTTATTTTTCAACCTTAAAAACACAGGCACATATAGAAGATGTCTTTAATGGACAATGAATGGAAACTATTGCATAGCCCTAAACCTATATCATTATTCAAAAGCAGCACAAGCATGACTGAGAGCAACAGAATGGGTTGGTAGTTGTTGAATTCACTGTAATTTACTTACTTCCTGCGATGTTCAAAAATACTGCTCAACACGACCAAGCATCCAGAGCCAGGCCTGGTTTGTGAATCCAATTACCTTCTGTCTGTAATAGATGTACGCGCAGATATGACGTTGTCTGTCTGCTGTGATCCCAGACACCAGGGCTATATATATTCTTTTCCAAGCTATTCAAGCAGGTTTGAGTAATCTCTGAATCTTCCGAGGAAAGTATTCGAAGTGTCCGAACGCCAGCTAATAGTATAATGCTTCTCCAATACACTCTCCTTACCTTCCATAGCACTGCTGATCTTTCCTTCGCAGAGCACCAACAAGCAAAGTCAACCGTCGAAGCTTCACCAAGTCGGAGGTGTTAAAAACAATTGTGCATACGGCTAAAATGCAGCAAAAGCAGTTATCTCTTGGCAGACAGTTAAAAAATAAATAATGTGGCCCTGTGTTTTACAGCTTACTTGAATGTTTGTGCACACCTGTTGATGAAACCTGGCAAGATATTTACCGCTACAGATTATGAGACATAGGCATGCAAGAAACACACTATTCCAATAGAGATAATCATTCTTTGGCACGTTTCCCTGTCAAATCCGCATTCATTAGAAGCCAAAAGGGGGAGAAAACGTAATTTCTTTCATCATTGTTTTAAAATGTTGTTTATGCCAAGTCTGATTTGAACCAACAGGTGCGGCAGTGCTTCAATGTGGTTCCTGAGGCTGTTTCAGCATCCAGAGACTGCCTGCTTCACATAGACCCTACTGTGAGGGAGGTGTAATCTGATGCTTCAGCAGCAGTTACTAGAGATCCTTTTAGTAACAGGCAGTAATGGTTACCAGGCATAGGGCTGTTTTTACAGAAAACAAACTGAAAACATGTCAAAGCTTCAACTTCAAGCTGCCATAAAGAAACAGGTAGTGGTCAATCTACCTTGTACCTTCTAAAATATTTTTATTACCAAGTGAAAAATATCTGTGAAGATAAATAGGGCCCTTTATATTGGTATAAATAAAGAACCTTTTGATGAGGACACAACATGCTAATTGCAGATTTGTCTTTTTTTTCCCTCAGTGTATTTCATTCCCTGCAGTGTCTTTTTGGGGTGAAAGGGCAATTACTTTCGGTTGCTACTTTAGTCTATGAAAGTCACACGTCTGCTGTTGTGCTTAACGACGAATGGCCCCAGCTGATCCTGCCCTAACCCTGAGAGCCTCAAGTTAACCCCCGCTTTGACCTCAGCTGCATAGCGACACTCCAAAATAGATCAGTGTATAATTTAGAGAAGTCCGTCACACAGGCTTTGTATCGTCTCTCACTGACGGTCTGTAAATTACCGTTGGTGCAGATAAGCTTAAAGGAATAGGACACCGTTTTTTTTTTCCATACTGTGATATGTTCTTACCTGAGTTGATACATACCTGTCTGGTCTATGTGCGTGCCCGTGGAAGAGCGTGGTCGCTTCTAACTTCGTTTGGAGCTATAGGAATATGTTGGGAGAGGCCCATTGCTAACATCTTTGGTCGTTTTGTGTGACTGAGGGCACGCACAAAGACCAGACAGGTACGTATCAACTCGTCTAAGCTCAGGTCAGAACATATCTCAGTATGTAAAAACGATGGCTTGTTCCTTTAAAGACGGGGACCTTAGCTGTATTTTTTGTACCATACACTAAGCATGATGTGTAGGAACATTGTTTTTAATGTAGTGAGCCAAAACGGTGAAGAATAGATTTGTACAGCGCAAAGTGAAAGTATTCTGAACAAGCAAAAAAACAAAAGCTGCTGAGTGTTATAGTGCAGGCAATTTTACCACAGACATCATCAGAATCCGTCAGATGAAGGTTGAAATCACAAAGAAGCACATTGAGCACCAAGGAGGGAGAAATGACAAAGAACACCACTAAAGGTTGGTTTTCTGATAAGGGAAAATGCTGTAATAAAGTTAAAAGCTCCTAAACATCAGTTAAGTTATTTATTCAGCACTACACACAAGCCACAGCCCTGTAAACATGAAATACAGGGCTTCCTTTAAGTCTGAACACCAAACCTTTCAGAGCGGTTCGAATGACATTCAACGTCTTTCTGCTCCCCATTGACCATGAAAGAGCATGCACAGTGGGGATCTGTGCGAGTCAGTTTGTTGATGTTTGAGCAAGAAGCCCAGGCCCCAAAATGAATTCACCACAAAAATCTTTCATGTCCAATGGAACATTCCTGGGTTGCAAATTGCAGTTAAAGTGATGACTTCTTATGCATATGATACGAGCCAGACGTTCAATGAAAGCACTGCCTTAATTCCAACAACACACAACTCTCTGCGCCTTTTAGTCACTGACGTTCAGAACAGCCATATTTATGTCTCCTCTTTACCCACAGTCTCTGTCTCAAACCACTAAACCACTAAACCAAGGTTTTTCCATTCTGCCAGAGAAGCAAATGTTCAGCATCTATTCTGATTCAACTGTAACATTTTTGTTAGCACATGTGATCTTAATACTTTAAAGTAATTCAACTTAAAAGCTTCATATTTGAGGAAAGCAAGGATGTAGTCAAATCCCAGACTCAGACTTGTGACTCATTTCTCAAGTAATTTCCGGGTGAGTTTCTGTCGAGCAGTGGCCAGAGGTTTCCAGCTTGTGTGAACCAAGGATCCGATCTTAGACTCTGACCTGACTGAATCAGGTCTTAAGTTTTTGGAAGTACCTCCTAGGCTTTCATAGACAAGCTTTGAAATAATAGTATTAAACAAACAGTGGTTACGTGCAGAATTCATAGTAGTGACACTGTTTGGAAAATAATAAGAAAACTCTTTCTAAAATCGACTACTTTATTTCAATGACTCAGACATGGACACAGACAACTTTGGAAGACAGAACATACACTTTACTGACTCTCAGAGAGGGAGATTGCATACTTGAAAGCTCAGAACTGCCAGAATTCAGTCACTGAGGTTTATAATAAAGACCTCAAATAGCACTAATTTTAACTTCATAAAGGGACTGGGCATGGATTTTTATACTTTGATTAGCAAGAACGGTTGACTTTATGTTTATTTGAGACTGGCCATTGGGTCTGGAAACTCTGTACCAAGTTAGCGCCTCTATTCCTTTGTGCTTTGAGCATCATGCTAGGAAATAAAAGCTCATGTGCCAGTGGTTTGTGCTAAATTCTAGAAGTTGTCTCATGTGCAGCTTGTCTCAATTTCAGGGAGAATAAAGTCTGAAGATTTCAGCTGGATTAAATGCTAATTCAACAGATTTATTGGGCAAAATACAGGTAGGTAGTACAAAAGATTTATTTTCTGTTTAAATGTACTGAAAGTCATGCAATTCTAGTATTAGTTTAGCAGGTCAGACAACCAGTAATTTCCCAAATTTTAACACATTATGGGCATATGTTATGAGTAAACTGGATTTAACATCAATCAATCTAATCTCAATGACAAAATTTGTCAGAAAATCATAATGATCATAATAATTATTTATTATCTTTTCCCCCAAAATTAAGCAGCTCTAGTTCAAATCTGTGGCAACGGCCAATTGCCAAAAAATGGCTTCACACACGATTCCCTGCCAAAGAACCTCTTCATAAGGGATATGTACATCCTTTCAATCTCTTCTCTCTGACAGACCTTGCAGTTAAGTGGCCACTACTCATCCACCAATAAAAGCAATCTACAAAAGCTCTTGATGCACTGCACTTTATCACAGGGACAGTGTAGTGTGGAGCTAAATGCCTGTTACAAGCTCCGATGAACCACTTCTCTCCCAGCGGTCATGGTAGTCAATCCCACTACTAAATGATTTAAAGCACATATGTGTCTAAAAGAAAAACATGAGCAGCTGTGTTCGGTATTTGAATGACAATGAAACAATAATAACTTCCATTATTTTTCTACTAGGTAAAAGAAGTCAAACAAAACCCATCAAGACAACAGCACATCATGCAGTCTGACTTAGTCCTGATGACATGAACAAGAGTAAAGAGTGAGGTGAGTTCAAACTACAAGCTATTTGAAACATTAAAAAGTGTAGAAGAATTCCAATTTGCATTCATTTTCATCGTTCATTTTTTCAAGTGGCAAAGGGGATCAATTTACAACTTACAATACTATCTCCTTTTGGCTTGCTGTAACAAACACACGCATATTATTATGCTGCAACATCCCGGTATCCGTGTCACATTTGCATTGGTACATCTATGAAGCGAAGGGGACGCGCATCATGACTTTTCTGCCTATTTCAGGTAGGCGATAAACATGTGGCCATTTCGGATCATAAAGAAAAGCGCTGCATGCCTAAAGGTTGAAAAAAAGAGATATGGACGTAGCAGCTCCCGGAGAATGCGTCTCTGCAGCTGAGCAGACCGTTAATGGCAACATTTTGCACAATGCAATCGCAGCCAACAACTTCTATCAACACAGTGGAGACGTAAGAGAAAAACAACCGCGTTTATAAACGCTACATCACAGCCTATAGCTATACAAGGACGCGTGCCTGTGAGTAAACACTTAAATACTGTGAAAACAGCCTAAATATACCTGTGTACTGCAAGAGAAACATTGTCCGAAAACGGCGACGTTTGCCTCCCGCTGGCCCTCCTGCCGTAGGACGAAGTGAGGGACGTTAATCCGAGGACGCAGTGCGCTCCGCTCTGCAGACTGGGCTGCAGTGAGAGCAGCCTCTCAAAGTAGGATCATATACAACCAAAGCACCCGCCCTCACGGCGTACCCTGTCCCAACGGCATCACTCCGAACAGGCTCGGTCCGAAATACAAGAGGTCCGTGCAACAGTAGCCTACTCCTGTTATGAATTAACTTCAAGGAAAATATATATATATATATATATACACAGTATATATATATAAGCCTTTCAAACCAAAAACACTAACACAATTAAGTTAACTTTCCCTCATGAGCAGGTCTGCACCCAACATTATCAAACAAAACAAACTGCCTTTACAAGTTACACTTATTGCTAAATCTCAAACCTCTGACAGCGCGGCTCATAAAGGTGTCCTTCTTAAAACGACCACTGGGAGGAGGAAGTGCATAAAGAAAAGGGGTGCAGACTGTAATGACTGGCATCTCTGCTCCTGCCTGAGGCTTAACGCAGCCTGATTTATATCGTACACGTGGGAATGATGATGGACTTAAGGGTTTGTCGCCTGTGTAGAGCTATTACAAGTAGGTTTTCTCAAAAGTTTGGAAAGCCAGCACATTCTTTCAAATACAAATGAAGTGGCATTTCTTTGAGTAGGCCATCACCCATATACCCTTGGGCACAACAATCAAACTCATTTTCTTTTCTTTTTTTAATGTATGCTTAACTAAGGGTTCCTGGTCCAGGTGGCTGTATCTTATGATAGACGTCTCTGCCTTTACTTGACTTGACTTGACTTGAATCTTTATTTAAGGGACAATGTACAGACATTAAGCTCATAGAGACAGAGATCAACCAATCAATCAAGTTTTATTTCTATAGCCCCCTACAAACAATAGTACAATTTCAAATGTGTCAAATGCCCTTTTAAACAGGTGAGTCTTTAGTTTTGCAAGCTAGTGCAGATGTCCTGGCGTTAGCCATCCTTTAACTCCGGTCAATTATAATTTCCCTACATGTACATCTGGGTCTGATCTATTGGCCGTGTTACACTACAAATTTCAACCTACCATTCAGCGAGCGGGGGAGGCGGGTGTTGTAGGTGACGTCAAGCATTTGCGCCGCATTTGCTGGTTGTAGTTTGGCAATGGAGGTTGATACGAAAGTAATGTAAGCTCTTCAATCCGTTCTGGCTCGGCTCCCAAATATCCAGAAATTAAAATGCCTTGGAATGCGCAAGGAATGTCCCCAAGAGTTATAATGGCTTGCGTCACTCATTCGGGCGCATTACATAGGCTACGTCACTACCAAACGCTAGCGAAAATCAGATCCAATGGTTTTCAAAGGAGTTCACCCCTCGCACCTGATAACAGAGCTCAATTGTGAAGATCCAGAAACTTGTACGAAACGAGTACGAGGGTATGGTAAAACCAGGCTAGTTCTGCACCAGATTATAGCTAAATAGCAAGATGGCATTTGTAGTCCCTGGATACAAAATAAAATAACAATGCACATTCTATTACAAACAGTAGAACAACAACATGTAATGCTCTAAGATTCCCCCAGAATTTAATCCCACTTACAGTCACACAGTTTTACAAATATCACCCAATTACTGCATTTCACTTTGCCCTTTCATAATCCCTACAACATCTTAAAACACCTAAAAGCTCTAGTCAACATAAGAGAGAAACAATAGGCGCTTTTCAGGACACTGCATCCATCGGATAAACAAATGCCAACAACGTACAACAGTTTACGTCATGTCAGATAGTAATGTTCACAATCTTATTTTATAGAGAAAGTGGGTGTCATTTTCCAGATTCTGCAATGCAAAAATATTCTAGATTGTAGTTCTACTAAGACACGGATGCTGCCTCGTAAACAGTGCTGGACCTTTAACTGCAGTTACGTTTTTAGCATGAAAAGTGATGTCTGAAGCCTATTTGAACTTCATGCCCTCTAGGTAAGACAGGGACATTTCAGACTCGGATTGTCTCTAGTTATCGCTGACCTCTATCAGTCTTAATCCCTCCCTTTATAATGACACCGTTCTCATCCTGCTCCTCCTCAGCTGCTCTGCCCCTGACTGATGGTTCCAGAGGATCAAGGTGGAGGCGACGGCAGCTTCAGTCACACACCTCATTAAGAGGGCTTCACCGTGGCCCACTTCACCGACAGAAGTGTTCCCATATGGGTGATAAGTTTTGGAGTAGTGACAAGGAGGAGTCTGGGAAACTGGAGCTGAGCTATCTATAGCATGTGGGATAAGAGAGAGATTTACATGGGATAATTAAACATCACGGACACCTTACTACACCAGCAACCAATCCAAAAGGGAGGTTTCTTAATTTATTTGTTGCTGCTTGAACTGTATTGAAAAAAAAAGGTAAAATTGTGGTTATTATACACAATTACTGAGCATGCCATGGGAATGATAATGATAATACCATCTTACCAAACTTCCTGTACAAGAGCTTAAAATCCCAAACCAGTGCTCAGCCTACAGTGTGGCATCCATTTCAAAACAGATGATTAAGATGATTTGTTCAATTCACATCCAAATAGCTTTTAGGTTATATCTTAATGGCATTACTAAAGTGTTTCCTTTGCGAAAGACGTTCTAAACCAGGGGAGCAGGTAATGGTCGATAATAACAGCAAACTACTTAAGAAAGTGTGGAGACACAAAAGCCTGAAGAGCAGGAGACAGGCACTACTTTTTCAGCTGTCCCTGCTCTGTGTGAGTGGAATGGGAGAGGACACACTCATTGGACAAAGAGCTGGGGAAAAGTGCTTTCTATTCTCCTCCAGTCTCTCTCGACCCGGCAATCCATTTATTTCAGTTTCTTGACAAAACAGAGCACATCCTTGGACGCAGACACAATGTACCAGTACAACCTCTGCTTTTCAAAGTACAATTAGAACATTTAAAATTTCTTTCTGATATTAAAATCAATGGAATAGTGATATCGTCAAAGTGTTTTACAAATGGGTATCGAGTTGTAATTTTCAGCTGTTCTTCAGTTAAAACAATAATAAAACAATTTGTTAATGCAAGTGAATTACACAATATGTGATCAGTAATTATTCATACCCCTCTTATTCCCAAATTATTATGTTTAAGTCTGATGAAAATGTTTCTTCAAAACGCTTTGAACTATAGGGTATTCAGTGTTGGATTTGAAACACAAATGATAACAGACTGTTATGCAACTCATCGCTTCAATACATTTTAAAGGTTGCAATTAAGTGAAAATTGTCATTTGTTGAATTTGCAGCATTAGGGGCTCATATTTACAGAAATCAAAAGCAATTTCAATCAAAAACATCTTAACAGGTGAAGTCTTAAATCCATGAAACTTGTGACTTTTTGGAGAGGTTCTGCTTGGATTTCTTTGCAGGATGTCAGAATAGCCGTTTGGATGAAAGCTGCCTCCCACCCTCATAGATGTTTTACTTGTTGATGCTCCAAAGGTTCTCAATAGGGTTGAGGTCAGGGTGGGATGGGGTCCACATCATGAGTTTCTCTCCTTTAATGCCCACAGCAGCCAATGATGCAGAGGTATTATTTACAGCAGGACATGGCGCGTTGTCATGCATGAAGATGCATGACAACCTTAAAGGGGCTGGATGCAAGTTTGCCATTTTATACTCACTACTGCTACCTTAAAGGGGCTGGATGCAAGTTTGCCATTTTATACTCACTACTGCTACCTCAGGCCATATGTGTAACTGCACCTTCTATATTAAGCTCGTGCATGACGGCACTTCGGACCCGAAGTGACACCTTTTTGAGTGACAGTGCAGGATTTTAGAGACAGTTGTGGTGAATAGGTCTGAGCTCATTCTACACATTAGGACATGGCTGGAACATGTAGGTGGAGGAAAATACATAATTTTAATATTTTTAAACTCCCCATAGTCCCTTTAAAAGTTTTACAAAAGGCCAAACTGATTTATAATTTCTGACTTTATACAATTCTGCACCGCAATACAAATTGTATCAGCTCTTGTGTTTTGTAATATATACTGTATATTACCGTGACTAATGTGCATTGTCCCAGCCCTGCTAGCAACAGGCGTCAGAGGAAGAACTAGGCTGAAGTGGTTCTCAGCAGACGAACACAAAGGGCGGCCTCCTACCTGAGCGTGTTGTTCTGTATTCTTTGTACATCCTGAAGAAGCAGCCACGGATCCAGACTCTGGTCTTCTTTGGAGATCTGTTTGGAACAACACAAACAAGAACTCAGTGGGATCACTCACTGTTGCGTTTGTTTATCTACAGAAGCTCGACTTGTTTATTCTGTCACTAATACAAGCTGAAATAACAGAGCTTGGAAGGTTTCATACTGACACAACTCAAGGCAAAGCAGACTATAAGACTAATCGTTATGCACATTCATCTGATGTCCCAGCCTCCTGCTTTATACTTCAGACTGTTCAGCCTACAAGTTAGTTATTAGTGATTTTTTCTATTAAAGTACAGGGTGTAATAAATAATATCTCAATGTATTCTCTTTTGTTTCAGACGACACTAATGATAATTGCAATCTTGGTGATTACACTATTTCAGACCATTCAACTTGAGAATCTTATTTGATTGCGATCAACTGTGGAGTCCAGCAGTGCTACCTGTGACTAAAGCTAGACTGAGTGGGCAGACGGAAACTGAAATGCAGGAAGAGAAGAGGTTAGGAGAATTCGGAGCAAAGGGCCCAGAGGCTGCAGTGATGACCAGAGTAATTGGTTTTCTCAGGCTATGATCATCTGCATCAGTCATGCCCTGCCCACGGTCTCCCAGGACACACCGTAAGTAGCAGCTGTCCTCAGATCTGCCACACATGTCAGGCAATTTAAAACAGGGGAAAAAGAAGGTGTAAGTGTGATTTAACTGACCGAACTAACCTCATGACACAAAATAGTGGCTCGGCAAAATGAGAGAGGGGATTTTCTGTCAGAAAGCAACACTATAACAATCATATACCTATCAGCAGGTTTGGGACACAAATTAATAAAAAATCAAATCACAGAATGGTCACAATAAACAAAAGTTGTAGTTAGGCAATACAGTACTATGTAGATACACAGATGAAAGGGAGCGCTACAAAGGGTCAATCCCATGTGTAAGTCTAAGAAATACTGTCGGACTCTGATCAGGTGCTCATCAAGGATATAGAACATGTCAAAAAGTCATAAATGGAAAATGATGTGAAGCAGCACAGATCCGAGCCACTCTGGTGGTAAAAGCTTACAAGTCCTTTATTAACAACACTGACGACAGCACGTTTTGACCTCGATTGGTCTTCTTCAGGGCATTGTGATGTTGCAGTAAGGTAATACAGAACTACGTAGCCCCTGCTGTGTTGTACTGGATGTATTGTACTACTTAGCCCTAAGTAGTACACATGATAAGTAGTTATGCCAATAAGCTTACACACCTTGGTGGATTTTTTGAAGAATATGAATGAACCCTTTTTTCCCCCACTCATGGTCAGTAATGTTGTGAAGCCATTTGTTGTGAGAAAAAAAAATGTGTGAACTCATTTCAAATCACCATAATAAAATAAAACACTAAAATGACCCAGTTGAAATGTTTCCACACTCCAGGTCCTAATACTGTGTATTGCCCCCTTTAGCATCAATGGCAGCTTGAAGACTTTTGTGGTAGTTGTGGAGAAGGTTCTATATATAATCCAATGGTAAAGCGGCCCATTCTTCTTTGCAAAAAGCCTGTGAATTCCTGGAACCAGTGGCATCAGTGAACCACCTCGATATTTCACAGCAGGTATGGTGCTCTTATGCCACTGGCTCCAGGAGAATAAAGTGAAGGTTCTGGAGTGTCCATCTCAGCCTCCTGACTTCACTATCATTAAACCACTGTGGAGAGATCTCAAACGCGCAGTTCATGCAAGACAGCCCAGGAAAACTGGAGGCTTTTTGCCAAGAAGAATGGGCCACTGTACCATTAGATTATAACCTTTTCCACAACTACCATAAGACTCTGTCATTGGTGCTAAAGGGGGCCATGTGGAGTCAGGCTAATGGTCAGAAACACCTGGCCGGAGGACTCACCTATTGTACATGTTTTTTGTAGTAGGGGAAACCGGAGTACCGGAGGAAACCTACGCAGACATGGGGATGCAAGCAGGTTAACTCCACACAGAAAGGCCCTGTCCCTGGTGGGAATCGAACCCAGACCAAATAACACAGCAATGCTTCTTGTTTTGTTTTTGTTTTTTACCAGGTTTGATGGTTGCTTTGTTATTCTTTGAAAAGGCATCTATTGACATTTAGAAAACCTATAACATGTGATTCTCATGTGTAAGAGATAAAGTAGATTGGTGCTTAGAGAAACATAATACAGAGATCTGAAATAAACAGATAAAAACACCATCAACATAGCATGCAACACTGACCAAAACTAATGGCCTGGACTCACTAACTAGTAATACAATCCTTTTTTAAAGCAAAAAAGGGATGACCCAGACTCTTGGGAAACCAAACAAGCTCGACCTGACAAATCTTGTGTTTGTTACTAGCTCTGGATGAGTGGGATGCTGTGAGTCAGTGACTACGGGCTATGGTTTTTCTCACAGTAATGATGTGGAAAATGTTCTGATTTGATTAGCGTTGTTGACTTGCATAGATGACGCCAAGGGGAGCATCTGCCTTTCTTTCCAACAAAAGGTTTTCATGGGGATGGGCATGCAGTGTGCGCTTGCATGGCATTAAAGCAGTGAGTCAAATGACAATTGAAGCGTACATTTTCCCTATAAATAAGAAAGATGTGCCTGTCACTCACTGCTCAAAGATGGAGACGCTGCCCGATCTTCATTAGAAAACTCACTCAGGGATAGTTTGTCCAGCATTAATGTAGGTAAAACTAGGCAAAAGTTAATCTCCATGTTAAAGCTAACATATTCTTTATTTTAGTTTCATCTGATGGTTTCTAAAGTAAGCACGTTCTTGGAAAGCAAGTAATTCAGTGCATTTTGGATGAAAACAGGTTGTTGTTATTATTAAGAGTGAATTGCTGCCAAAAACACACAACTCCAGAGAATATTTAAAGATGAAAAAAATATCTGAGCTCAAGTGAATGGGCAAAGACTTAGACAAGACATCAAGAAGACATCACATGCAGGAGGACCTGAAACTATCAAATTAAGTTTACATGTTTCTTCCCATTATCTTGTATGTACTTCTTGTATGTACCCGTCTAAAAAGTGTGTTGGATCAAAACATTTCAATAGATGCGATGATCAAAAGAATTTCTGCACAACTACAGTACAAGTAGCTCCCAAAAGTTTTTTTCCTAGGCGTCCTCCATCAGACATGACTTTTATGGAGCATGCACACACTGTTTAACAAAAGTTTAACAGACCGCAGCATCTACAGGATATAGTTTTTACATTTTGGTCGATCAAAATTTGAATTTACCCTGTGCTATAAATATTGCTGCAGAAGTGTTCTCAAACCAAGGACAAATGCTTGTAGCTCTGTAATCCCTAATTCTAGTTCATTTGTATTTCACTTTCCTCCCTACACTTTAGGAAGCACTCACATGGCCATGAACCACTCACCCAAAGGAGCTGAGGTGGTGAAAGCTTTCTAATGTCTCACACTGGAATAAAGGAATGCATAACACTGTTATAATCCTCAAACATCTACAGTGAGAAACAAAAGGTCAA
Organism: Gobius niger; assembly: GCF_951799975.1. Classification (NCBI taxonomy): domain Eukaryota; kingdom Metazoa; phylum Chordata; class Actinopteri; order Gobiiformes; family Gobiidae; genus Gobius; species Gobius niger. The sequence continues at coordinate 22,847,892 of NC_136856.1, read as the reverse complement.
AAGGCATAACATGTTATGTTATATAAAATTAGTGCTGCACAAGAAAAAAGGCAATAAGAAAGGCTTTTAAGTGGAAAAAATGTACACAGAATCTCTCACGCTTCACTGACCAGGGTCACAACAGAGCTGCTCTGCACCGACCCCAATCTCCGGCAGCACCCGCTCTTCCTCAGAGCGCACACTAGAACACATTAGCAGTAATGAGAATCGATGAGGATTCAGGTCTGTGTGCTGTCTTTATTAGTCTGAAAACACAGTGGGGCTCTCTGTCCTGTCAGATTCTTTAGAAAGCACATTGCACAAGATCAAGCAAATACACCATTGAAAATAATACAAACCCACATTTTAGTCCAATAACAGTGGAATTGTTAAATCAGTGCAAATCAATTCAGAGTTCCAATATCATCAGAAGAAGAAGAAGAAGAAGAAGAAGAAGAAGAAGAAGAAGAAGAAGAAGAAGAAGAAGAAGAAGAAGAAGAAGAAGAAGAAGAAGAAGAAGAAGAAGAAGAAGAAGAAGAAGAAGAAGAAGAAGAAGAAGAAGAAGAAGAAGAAGAAGAAGAAGAAGAAGAAGAAGAAGAAGAAGAAGAAGAAGAAGAAGAAGAAGAAGAAGAAGAAGAAGAAGAAGAAGAAGAAGAAGAAGAAGAAGAAGAAGAAGAAGAAGAAGAAGAAGAAGAAGAAGAAGAAGAAGAAGAAGAAGAAGAAGAAGAAGAAGAAGAAGAAGAAGAAGAAGAAGAAGAAGAAGGCCTTTGACAGTTACAAAAAGTCCAGCTGAAATTGCACTTAACACATTAGTGCTGCAGATGAAATCTAAAACTATAGACTCCGTCGTTCACCCTAACCTATCAGTGCCAGCACTGCAGAGTTACTGGGCTATGAAATTAATTTAATTCCCACCTTTCAGAAACATCACAAATGATCAGTGTCCAGTCAGAGCTGAGAAGATGTAGCCTAAAGCTAAAGCCACAATGACTGGCCACTCAGACTGATGGAGCAGATTTCATAGGGAATTTCTACTGTTCAGTCTGCTACAGAAACGCCAGGGCAAAGGTCAGTGGTAAGGGTAAAAATTAATCTTTTATGAAACCCTGAGCTGTGCTTTGATATAAAACTGCAATGAATTTTTCATTCCAGCTACAGTTAAGGTCATGGGAAAAATTGGATTCATCTAACAGTGAACGCAGGCTTGTGTTCCTTTTACATAGACATGGCGAAAGCATCAGTCTCAAGGGAAAAATAGAGCAAACGCAATACCGTAATAAAAGTGATCTATAAGAAATTAAATAAATACATCAATAGAAATGTCATCAGGGAGAAAGCGAATAGTAGGTTGTATATTACCCTTTATTATCCTTGATTTTAACACACAAATCGCAAATCTAGTAGCAATTTCATACTCATAACAACAACTGCCCTTAGGATTTTTGTCATTCTGTGGTTGATTTCTTCTTTTTTTTGACACATTTGTCTGACATCAAACTGGCGAGAAAATACAGAAATAAGTTCTGGTTTGATTATCCGTCTGTCGTCACACACTTGCAGCTCTGTCGTTGAGGTGTTGCTTGCCATTTGAAAAGGCAGGCAAAGGCTTGGGCCCCCACAAGAAGACACACTTTACCACCTCTCAGTGAGCAGAGGATATACTTTTAACTCATGGCTCCACCACATTATATTTGCCAATATGAGTGAAACCAGTTTATTAAAGCCTTCAAGAAACTTATCCAGAGAAGTGCATCGGGGAGGAGTCAGGTGACGACCTCCAGCCCCTCGTACCCAGTGGGTGCATGGATGGCTGAGTACCCGCTGTTTGTGAATGGACTTTGCCTGGGGCTTCTATTCTCTCTACACCTCTGTGGAAAACCCAACACCGCGTGGTGGGTTTTCCACAGTATCCAAATCTACAATGTGATTGTGATTCTGATGTGGGTTTGTTTTAGTTTTACTAGCGGCATGATATCGGCCAATAACCGATATTGTAAAATACCCAAATATCAGCCTGATATGTCAGTCAGATGATATCAGGGTGAGTGATCGTAACTCGCAAAAACAGTGAGGGATTGCAACTTTTCCAAAAGCCTGCAACTATTCCAATAATCCCAGATTTCCTTTGCAACTATTTCAAAGGAACAGGCCACCGTTTTTCCATACCTCACCTACAAAGACCAAAGATGTTGTTCGCATAGCCTCTCCCAGAATATTCAAATGGACCCAAACGGGGGTGAAGTTAAAAGCAATCAAGCTCTTCCACTTTTTCCCTATTTAAATACGGTTATGTGTGTAGTTACACGATCCAAGCATAGTTTCACAAAATTAAACATGTCAATTTTCTAAGCTTAAAAAGGGGTACTATATTGTAAGGCGTAATAACACCTTAGGAGCACGTTGACGACATCTTTGGTCTTTTTGCGTGACTGATGGCATGGACAAAGACCAGACAGGTACGCATCAACTCGTCTGAGCTCAGGTAAGAACATATCTCAGTATGAAAAATCGATGGCCTGTTCCAGGAACTCGGCAACTTAGGCTCAACTAAAGTGACTTTCTGATTAGTTAAATCCATTTTACTTGTTATATTTTCACGTAGGAAGTCCTTCTGCGGGTTTAAGACGTCATTCAGACTGAAGCACCGCTGTGTGCTCCGAACGCGAGTCGCGTTTCTTTGCTCCTGGATCTTTATTTGGCGATAAAGGCTTTATCTGACAGATAAACACCGCGTGTGCATTCAGATCACTTCTTTCCTCTGTGATGCGGTGCCGTTTGTGTGAGGGGCTGGTACTTTCTTTGCTATGTGAACTTTAGGAGTCACAGTTCTGTTGAACCAGAGCCGAAGCTCAATGTAGATGAGTGAAATAACATTTGGCAATTCGTGTGTTCGCCTCGGATTCCCATTCATGGCTCTATTTAATCAGATTTGGGTGAAGTCAGAAATCACCTGAGTTTATAATATGCAACGATGCCGAAAATGTGCTTAATAACGAGCATAGTTGAACACAAAATGCCGGTGTCCACTCGACTATACACCCTATTTGTGCACATTTTCGGAATCTTCACATAAATATTATAAATTCATTATTTATAAATTAAATCAGTAATACCGTGATAAAGTGCAAATCATAACTAAATAAATTAAACTGAGGGTCTCAGTTTGACGGCTTGAAGGACTTAGCGGGAGTCTTCGCCATACGCTTGCGCAATAGCGATAAATCATACAATTCAACAAGCGGTGCAATTTCGACTGAACACCGGCGCTCACAGCGGTGCCTGTTTGCTCCGTTACATTATACAACTGTTTAAAATAATGCCTATTTTAAGTATTTCCCAGATACTCTTCACTGTTTAAAACTGATGTAAAATGCAAAGAAAAGTTACATTTTCATTTAAGCAGAAAGAAATTGCAACTTTTTATTGCAACTTTTGGAAAATTGGCCACGAATCAGGCATTTTAGCATGATTTTAGCCCGCAACAATCACAAAAAAAGCCTGCGAAAGCTTGGGGGGGACTGAATAATACCTGATTTAAAGAAAAAAAAAGCTGCACGAAATAGTGTTTAAGAGGTGCCTAAATTTTCAGGGGATGCCATCGGACCCACTTCAGCCTGTCCCTACGCTGTGAAAAAAATCCAGGTGAGAACCCTGCTGTGAATAAAACAAGAATAAAAAGGAGAATTTAATAGCAAATGCATAAATAAAGAAATAATTGATGCAAATGGCAAACGTACTAGACTTATTATATTTACAATATTCCTTAAAATATACTAATACAAACATTTGTACCCGTGTATAGTTTTTAAGCAGTCCGTATTTCAGCCTTCTGGCAGATGTTGATGCTGGTGGGGTTTATAAAGGTTCATAATATTAATCAAAATAACCTTCCAAAGAAAGTAATACATTAGGTTTAAGGCTCTTCCGTTCTGATAAACAGTGGGGGATATAGCATTAGGGCTGCAACAGTAATGTTATCAGTTTTAAAGGGTTCAATAGCTATCTGAATAGTCATCCGTCTCATTGTTTAAATCTGTCACCATAACGCAACAAAATGTGAAGAAAACAATGACTAAGAAAAGGAAGTGAAATTGAGTGAAATATTCACTTTGATGAACAGTACAATCAGAATACCGAATTCATCAGACAAAAAGAGTGAGTAGCTGCATAACATTGACAATTATTTTTTTAGTCTAAGTCATTAGACTAGAAATCATTATGCAAGGAGCACTGTTGACAGACGTCACGCGCGTATCGAAATAGAAGTTCCATAAAGTGAACGTAAAAGTGAACGTAGAACAATAACGTTTAATAATGTTTGACTCCTTTCAGTGTCATTTATTGAACGTGTACACAAATAGGAGGTAAACAGGAAAACGTCTCGCTCTCTCCTGAGCACACACATACATGCACGCACGGTAGCTTTACATTTCTTTATCGAGGAAGCAATGTTCTGGTTATCTTGATATCTAGTTACACAATAAACAGAATTGATTTAATCTACAAAGTTAAATAACATCGACAAACAAAATGAATCATTATTTCAGCGTGCGTACGTTACGTAGAATTCATAGCTAGCTTAGCATAGCAAGCTAAGGAAAAGAGCAAGCAACTCCTATAAGTCTTAAATACCTCAAAATGCGTGTAATCCGATACGTTGGTTGTTGACAGTGGTTTGAAAGCCAGTCCCAAAGTCGATATGAGGAGTTTAAAGTCCTTTCCCAGTTTTATCTCTGGCGTGTGACTCGCTTCTTCTGGCTAACATATCGCAAAGACGCTACTAAAGCGATCGCGGGGGTAACTACGGCAAGAGAAAGGAAGACACGTGCCTATTGTTGACGTTTTTTCAAGATCCCCTCTCTCCAAGGGGACAGACGAAACACAAATGCTGAAACTGACACAGTACTCACGACACACGAAATGATGGACATTTATTTTATCTATTTATTTATTTATTTATTCATTCATTCACTCACTATGACAACACCATAATATGAATGAGCATTTTGGATGAATTCTAACTATATCTACACATTTCTGTATTCCTACTTCAGAGTTGCTATTTAGAGGAAATTGTGAATGCCTAATAGTTTCACCATTGCATCTGCAGCTTGAATTATAAAGAAGATAGAAATAAAAAAAGACGAACCCTTCACTGGCCTATACTCTTCTTTTGTTGTGAATTACCTTGTCCCAGTCCTTGATTTAGCATTTAAAAATGAAATCTATCCTATGAACACAGTTTAAGAAATGTTTATAATGTTAAAAGTTATATTATAGTTGGTAACACTTCATATTACACTACCCTTGATGCCAAATTTAGTACAATATGTGTATGTTACAATGTGTAATAACTTGTGCCTATGGCTTGCAATAGATGTAGTTTGGAGGTACTGTAATAAGACATAAGTCCCTAACCCTAAGGGTCGTATTGCATTATGTTGCCTACTTCCAAAGTACTACATGTACAACAAGTTATGAGAGATTGTTACAAAGCAGATTATATTGTGCTAAATTTAGTTTCGTACTATGTAGTACAAAGTTAGTTTTACTTTAGCTTGTGGAGAGTTTGACATTTTTTAAATACCTGCTTAAAGACAATATGGAAGTTTTCATTTTTTTAATCGCTACTGCCACTTCAGGTCATACTCCAGTCTCTATGTTAAGCATTACGATGGATATGTTTGAGTGACAGTGCAGGCTTTTAGCTGTGGTGACTAAGGGGGTGGAAAGTAACTTTTAAATTGTAACTTTTAAAAATCCGTCTAGTCCCTTTAAGTAATTCCTAATTGCATATCGTTGTTGTCCATTGGTCTTTTAGTCTTCACTTTAGCATCATCATCATTTTGCAGTCATAGAATTATTGTCTTTGTAAAAAAAAAAAAAAAAAACATTGAGAAAACAATGCATTAAAAAAAGACCAAAAACAAAAATACATTTATTTGCAAAAATGTACGACTTTAAACATTTTTTTTAGTCTTCAGTCATTGTGCGATGTTTTATGTAATTACTCCTATAAATAGCGTAAATCATTATTATTGGGGGTGCCGAGATAATTTTTGATTGACAATGAGGCTGCGATGTCCCGGGTTCACCAACAATGGATCAAAACCACAGATTATGACACAAAGAAAATAATCATCTGGTGTAATATCAGAGAAAAAGGGAATACACTACCAGAACACAGTATTCAATGAGTCTTTACAGTTTAATATGAAAGTTTCCCAAATGACTGGGAGGAAATCTTTGATGACGACAGTGCAGCCACTGAGCTTCAATCACGATAAACCTATAGGCATAGATGCAAATACAATCTCACGATCTCACAGCACCAAGCTCATCTCTCTTTATACTTCCAAAACCCTTTCAAAACAACTACAAACATATATCTCTTTGCACTAGAATATAAGACGCCCCTCCGAGACAGAGTAAACAATCTAATCTTACAATCATTGTTTCTGGATTACCGGTAAAGCCTCTCACAGTCATTAAGATTCTGCAAATGGTGAAAATCTAATAAAGGGTTAGTCTATTCTGAGGGAAATACGGCACTCTGACTTAAACTGTACCAGAATTTAGTGCTGCAAGATAAGAAAGACAAACATAGAGCATTTGAGTGTTGACTGACAAACTGATGCCTCACATGCATTGCACATGTTTGCTGAGGTCTAAAATACGTAAATAATGAGACCACACGGAGACAGGATATTATGTTGTTTGTATGGCTCACGAAAAGTCCACTTTGGATATAGGTTATGTGGTATGTTCTAATTTTATGTCAATATCTTTCTGCCACCATTATCCCAGTTGGAAGCATAACCAGATTTTGTCTCCAGATGTGCATGGGTGAATAAGCCCTGTTAGTCAAATCAGATCATAAGCCCCTTCCTTCTCCAAATGACATTGACCAATTGAATTCAATGCGGTTTACAACAAGAGGTTATAAATGCTTGCACAAAGGGGGTTCATTTGAGTTAAATAGTTCTGTCTCACTGAACAACCCCCATCTCGCTGCCTCTGTCTCATCTCTCAGACAGACAGCTGGTCAATGCTGGAGCTGATTGTATTTTGCCCCTGGAATTGAGCCATCGGTGCTGGCAGTGATCAGCCTTATGTATAGTACTCTAGTGTTAAGGAAATCATTGCAGGCCTTACTTCTGCAAAGCTTTCCACCAATAAACCAGCCAGTCAATGAATGTGACTCCTCCATGTGTAGAGTGCACACAAAATCATGCAACATAATCAGACTGAATCCATGCATTTTCTATATCATTTCATTCTTCATCGTACTAATAGTATTTAATAATAATTATCATGATTAGATACTGACTTCCTTTCTCTTTTCAGTTTCTTTTTCTCTGAGGTGTTCTTCACCTGATCTGCAGATATGTGAACCATTAGTAAGGAGTCCAGTGATTTATGAAGCAGTAAGTACAGAAAATAAAACCAGGAACGGTGTATTGACTTCTTACTGATAAATACTGGACTTTACTGTTTAGGTTTACTTTGTAAATAAAGCTGAGAAATAAGGTCAAGGAGACGTTTAAAGGTTGCTGTAGTAAGCAAAGTTGAATTCTCACCACTTAATGCACCTGTACATCTGTAAATACATTCAGGCTGTTGTTCTGTGTCAAATTGTCTTGATCATATTTTATCTTTATCTGCTTTATGCATGCACTTATAGACTTACAGTTTTAAAGTTTTTTATGGTGAATTATTTATCAGAGTTAAATGTTTTATGTTTTATGCTGCACGATTGAACCGGGGGAAAAAATCCATAGTTTGTGAACCTGGTGGTTTGTTTATTTTGTGTGTACTTTTGCATGTTTTGTTCATAATTTGTGTGCTTTTCTTTTGAGTTCCTGTATTGTATTTACAATGAATAAATTGTAAATGTTCTACTTCTTTGTGCTTTTAATTCATTTGCACACTGTCTCTGTGGCCTGTGCAAATCAGGCCTGGAAGGACTTTCTTGCAGACTGAAACTAAATGCACAGAAGCATGTGGCTGGGGACTGTTGACGAGGAGCACAGATGGTAGGTGCTTCACAGTTCAGAGCAGTTCATTTTGATTCACACAAATCTCACTCTTTCAGATATAATAAACAGTTATGATGGACAATGACTTGAGCCAATGTAACCTGAGGGGTCGCCAGGAGGGGGTTGGCAGTTTATTAACAGTTTCCATTGCATACTGTTGTAGTGTCATTGAGCAATACAATGTGGTGTTTGAGTGACTGATTGATAGTGGCCGTAGTTGTTGGCATAGATGGACAGCAATGTTTCCACCAGTTAGCTCCATGGCACCAACAAAAGCAACCCAGCAGAATGTGGCATGACCGGCTGTGAGCCTTTAGTTAGCAGGCTCTATAGCTAGTGACCAATTACACTCACAAAAGGAGAGTTGGACATCCGACCTCCTGCTCCTGTGTTGTAAGCCATTACTCACTGTGGCATTAGCAAAGTGTAATGAACACCTACCTGTGTGCAGGAGCCGAACTCAACCTGGGCCTAAGTTGAGATAAAAAGAGGGTGATTGATCAATTGTCCCTTTCCAGCTGGATTTGTGGAATTTAACAAAGAGACAATGATGCTGACGCTCTGAAAGAAAAAGGAGAACACTGTGACCCTAGTCTGCCACTGCGCGGTAATTATTCTCATAACAATTCTTCAAAATACACAAGTAAAAATAAAGTCCACTAATATTAATCAAATTAAATTAGTTTAGAAGATAACGTTTTTGTTGTTGGCAAACCTTTAAAGTCACACAAACATTTTACAGAGGCTAACTGTATGTAGTCTGTGAGAATATCTATGAAGATCACCTGATTGCTTCACATTTGATTAACCAAATAAAGGAGAGATGTAGAACTCCCTATAGCAAGCTGGGGAAAAGACCATGTTACTAATTGTCGTGGATAATAGTTAAATGTTGCTTGGATCATCTGTCCATTTTCATTTTTCATCTACTGATGCAGCAGCCCCGTACGTAATGGCAGATGCAGGAAAAGAGGAAAACGAACATGTTCAGATGTATGGAAGTGCCTCAGATCAATAGCAGGCAGACTTGCGTGGGCAGCGTTGAGATAAAAGGAGATTACGTGCAGCTGAAACAATGTTGAAATAGGAAATTGGAGGATGAGACTTGGTTATGCGCCTCTTGAGATCAAAAGCAAACCACTGGAGATAGGAAAGCAATAGGAGTTCATCGCAAGTGACTAAGAGATAAGCATTTTAGCTTCATATCCTTTCATCAGCTGTAATCCTTATGCCTTGTCATAATCCTGACCATTTTTGACTCTCTTCCCCCAAGAGCTTCTGAATAGCTAAAAGGGGTCTTCTCTCTGACCTTTAGAGATTCACACTGAACACACACACACACGGAGAGTTCACCTTGTTAACTGGTGTGTGTGAGAGGTGCTGACTGCTTTAAATGCTTGGTGGTTGGCTTTCCATTGTTGTAGAAGGAAATGGGCAGTAAACCCATGCTCTTGCCATGTTCTTATGATGTGGTATAACCAGTTTCAGATGTGAGCTGTTCTGTTCTAGGGATAGGACGATATATTGTTTGTTTGTTTGTCTCCATTAGCCATTGCTTTGACAGTTGTTGATCAGTGTTGATACCAGCTTTGGTGCTGATTGGCTTGTATTACATACCTTTGCACCGTATATTAGGATGTTTTACTCATTGTCAGAATGATAACTTCACATTGAATTATTAAAGCACAGTATGTAACATTTTGGATTATACTACAAAAAACTACCATGTTGAAAGAAAAAAAATATAATGACCAGCGAGACGCTGAAAAAGCTATTTTTTGCAAAGAATGGATTTGGATGTGGACCTAACCTTTAGTCAAAAACAACTCCATGGAGATGGCTTGAGGCGTGCTACTCCCAAGTCGCTCACAGCAAAGACAGGTTTTTTTGGACCCTTATTTAGGCCTCATTTTCTTCACTTTTAACAATATCTTAGAAGATGAACAGCTCGCAGCATTGTGATAGCAGTGACTCTTGATAGTGGAAGATCCTGATACTGCCTTTCTGCTGTGAGACTCCAAGGCTCCGTCCTAGTAAACTGGTTATAGATTATTTTGCAGCTCCAAGGTGGAAAGCTGCAGTCTCCTGGCTCTTTAAAACCTTTCTACAACACGACTTTTATTTATGTGCAGTCTGATACTGGAGTTCTGCCAGTACAGTTATCAATGGCCAAAGGGTGCTGCTAAATAAAAGATGATCACATATTGTGGGAGGAAATTTTTTCCCCTGCTCCTTGCTCCATTTTGAGAAATAAATGGCTTGTATCAAGGTAAAAATGTAAATGATATACGTACTACTGAGTGAGTACAGTGATGGTGTTGATGAGCAAAGACTGAAAAAGTAACTGTTGTATTTTATTTAGATACTAGCTGAGACCCGGCCTTCGGCCGGGCCTCGCTAGTCTCCACATTTGATATTCTGAGATTATGAGTGATTACAAAGAAATGTCCAACCCGTCACACAGTACAGCTGTAGACCAGTGGTTCCCAACCCAGTCCAAAAACTATGGCCACTAAAAATGTTTAAAATAATGAATGCTAAAAATAAGTTCAAACAATCTGCAATTGGAGTGTTTGATGCACCCGTGCTCTTGTCTTATAAACTACAACGACAATATGTTGGCTAAACTCAGGGAATAGAATTCAAGAGACAGTGGAATAATTATGGATAAATATTAGGGGTTCAGCTCTAACGGTTTGGTTCACGGTGCAGGACCCGTGGTTTGGTGCATCACGGTAGTGTGCAATCAAAAAAATAATAAGTAGGTTTTGAAATGAAATAGCCTAATGATCGTTGTTAGACAGTATTTATAACTTTACAATAAAATTGGCAATGCGTTCAAAGCTGCTTTAGAATAAAATGAACCTCTGGGCTCACAATACGTGAAAGCAAAATAGAAAACAAATGGTACAGCAGCAAAAGAAAAAAAAAAGAAAAAAACTACGCAGTGCAGGCCATGCGCTCGTTAAGTTGTAGTTTCATTTTCGCTTTTACTCACACGGAGGATATCAGTCGGAGCAGCGCGTTTGATTAGAGGCTTTTGGGCAATGTTTTGCGTGTACTGTTTTTCGGAGACAAAGCTTTAGAGACGGAATACTGCCTGGATCTATAATGAACCACAGCCTCGGTCACTGCAGGAGAGACTTAAACAAAGACGCGCAGATGTGTTTTGGAGGATGTAACTGTACCTGTGCGGAGCGTCTGCAGGTTAGCGGTGAGTGACGATGACACACATCGCCCTGTTAGGATGCGCGCGCACACATACACGCGCACACGCACACGCGCGCGCACACGCACACACATACGCACACACCGCCCTCTTTGGATGCGCGCACACGCACGGCAGTCAGATCTCGTGCACTGGCGTTGTTGTGACGGCGGGTTGTCCTCGGACAGCAGCACCGCGGTCCATATGGACCCGTGGTCAATGCCCGCGGCTGGTGGGACCGTCACGTGGGGGCCGGCCGCGGATGTAATAATAATAATAATAATAGTAATAATGCATTAGTCTTATATAGCGCTTTTCCAGACGCTCAAAGTTGCTGAACAATTATGCGCACATGAGCCCTCACCACCAACCACGCACACACTCACTACTCTCGCCAGGCTTCCTGGTGTTCCCAAACGGTCTCCCATCCCAGTCCTAACCAGGCCCGTCCCTGCTTAGCTTCAAAGTCGGTATGGGAAATAAACATGGCGGCGCCCAGGCGACGGCCATTGAGATAGCGTTTTCTATTATAGATAAACTCGTGCCATAATAGCTAGGTGTGACAAAAGGGTAGGAGTGACAATATATTCTACTTCTGCTATATTTCTTGCAGAATTTTAAAGAATTTTAGCTCAGGTACAGATTAAACAAGACCTGTGGTGTTGCAGAATGTTGAAAAATACAAGAGAACACACATTATATCAAACACTCCTGGTAATTTTCCATGTATTACTTGCTCAAATGCTTTGCTTGTTTTCTGTTTAGAGACTTGACATATAAATACACACACTTTAATGATAAGTTATTTAGAGGCAATGAAAGACTGTGTGTGCGTGCTCAAAGGGTGCTCTGTTTGAAAGTTGACTTTGCTGAACTTGTGGAAGTGGAAGTTCTGCAGTGTGTTTGTTTGGTCAGCACACTGACCAAAATGTGTGTATGCTTTGAAAGTCTTGGGAGACATTGTGGTCAGCACTACCACAAACGTGATGGATCACTTTTTTAGACAATTACAAAAAAAAAAAATAGCAACAAGAATTACTTTGGCCGAACATCAACATATACAGGACTCCTGTGTGGTGTGACTGTATTCCCAGCAGTGTTAACAACACAATTAATTTTGGTTTTAAGAAAGTCATTTGCTCAATGCAGCTTTTGATGTATTCCACAATATGTCATGTGAGAAACAAATGCAAGGATTGAGTCTGAACTGTCTCCTGGATTCAAATCTCAACATAGGCGATCTTGTCCTGAACCTTTTCCTGTTGCACTTTTATGTGTACCTTTTCCTGAAGGTTTTCCTGCACTCAAGTCCTACTGGACTTGAACAGGACTTTTTTCTGGACTTTGTCATGGACAGTTTTTCTTGTGGACTTTTAAGTGGACTTTACTATGGATCTTGTCCTGGATTTTGAACAGCACTTTTCGTTCCTGGCTTTGTCCTAGATATTATAATTAATAACCTGCGTGCCATGATTGTTTGTAGTCAACAAACAATCATGGCACGCAGTCGAGTAAGTGTTCTGGTGAAAGCCCTCAGAGCAGCTTCTTGCTGTAGCTTTACAAGGACAAGTCCAGCTTATTTACAACAGAAGAAAGAGCACTGGTAAAAGATTACTGTGTCGCGGCCGCCATCTTCACTGTTTTGGTTACGGGAGAAGCACTGGTTTGTTTCATGGGAAAGCCTAGTACAGAAGATGACACACCGTTAACTCCCACCTACCGTGCTGTGATTGGCTCTGCTTTATTTTTGCCGGAGTCAGCTAACTTCAAATCGCACAATACCAGTCTGGCTCGTGCCAGGCTACACTTACCAGATGTCGAGCACCTGGTAAGTATGAGCATTTGTACATTTTATGAATTGTGGTTGGCAGAATTATTGTGCATGCATCTACCCAAAATTCCCAAGTCACAGTATGTGTGTGCATGTGTATTTATATACATATATTTGTTTTTCTTTCCCCGCATTATGCATGCATCTCTTTCAGTTTTAAAGATCTATCCATTAAATAGAACAGAACTCACATAAAGACGTATGCAATATTATTTCAACTGGTGAAGGACAAACATAGAAATGTTTTCCCTGCATGACATTTTACTTTGGATGACGCCCATATCAGCAGCTTGTGTGTCCATTTGGTTCGTCAAAGCTTGCTTCATAGCCAGTTTAAACACAACTTCAAAGCACCATTTCACCTTCTGTGTCAATAGTTGTTTCTTTTCATGTTTTCTGATTATTCATACTCTTCTTTTTAGCCATGCCCTTGTTGTATGTGCACAGTGATTTGAAAAACCTTTCATGCACAGACAACACAAATAAAAAAATGAAATTGGTCTTAGATGGAACACCATATGGTATTTCAACATGTATGAAATTCCCCACTGGGTCTGTGAGCACTAGAAACACATTTGGGCTGCAGCTATAAGACAAATTTTACAACTTAAAACTTTCACGGTTTTCACGTTTTTTTTTTTTTGGTAGACTGTAAATGATGAAATTCTTTGACATTTTGTACTATCATAAACAATGTATATCAACATGTAAGCCCAGACTCATGCATCGGTTTCCTGCATGAGTCTAGCGGAAAATTAATGTGATGATTACTTGAATGAGAGATAAGGGGTAGGTTTACTATAAGTTCTTTGAACTTCTTCCTACTCCTTTTGAGCACAAAGTCTTGTTTTGTATTTTTTCTTTCTGTAAATGTTGGCATACTTTTTTTGCTCAAATGAATAAATAAATGAAATGAAATGAGTGAAAATGGGATAATTTAGGTCATGCAGCTATAAGAGAGAATGGAATTGGGACAGTAAGATGTGTTTGCAGTGCAGAGCCACCTGAGCCTTCACTGTATACAGTCCAGAAAGCAGCTGGTGTCAGGAGGCGGAGCTGTGTGACAGATGATGGTGTCGGCCATGTTTGTTTTCTATTTTCACCTGAGAGAGCAGAGGTCAGACAGCCAGGTTTGTCATGTACCGGTCAAGTCTCAGCTGATGAACTGTTTGTGGAGACTGGAGACTACAAGAACTGCATACGCATGTCAGTCAATGCTAAAACATTATAAAAAACATTATAATTGTCAAAGTCTTGCACTTTGGGGAGCAGTTGAGCGTCAAAACTCATGTTGTCATCACTGACTGCAACATAAAGAGTGCTTTATTTGGATTTGCTGTTTGCTATGCTAATTGTTGGTGAAATAAAAGTGATTTAGAAAACTGTCATTACATTTTATACTTAACTCAAAGCTTTGTGTTCACGAGTTTCTTATTGTATTTGTAGAATCAATTAGAGCTGCATTTTTATCCGCTACGTCTGTCTGTTTTCCCCCCGCTCGGTTGGCACGGCTAATGAATATAAAATACAGAAAAGCGTATGCTGCTGCTAGTATCACAGCATTTGGACATTTCCGAAGCACTTTGATGACACGAGAAACTGACACTTCCTCACACAACACTGCTGTTTTTGGAATTGCATTTGGCCAAAGCTTTTTGAAATCATGCGATGTCAGGAGTGCACCATTAAGATGTGTCATTCATTTATTTGTTTTTAAAATGTAAAGAAATACATCCGGTTTGAGGGAAGCTTATGTTCTTCTCGTGTTCATTTGCACCTGTGGGGACAAACTGAGATAAAGCGAGTGCAGGCAAAAATGAAATTATAGATCTTGTCTCTTGATGTGTTGTTTAATTTGAAGGACGCATTTCACCACATGCTGTGTTCAGGAAAATCTTTGCGAACTATCAATGTTTTGGAAAAAGACCCAACTTAGCCTATAGAAACTTAGTATTTATAAAGTGTTGAGAGTGCTATAGCCTGATACAGACACAATGAAGGAAACAAAAGCACAGTTAGTCTTAGTACCTGTGTTCCTTGTTCTGTGTTGGTTGACAAATGAAAAAAAAAAAAAAAAAATCACGGCGATCCAGACTTAAGGCTCATGCATGCTACACAAGAACAAGAATTTCTTGTGTCTTGTGAAGTATGAATGAGCCTTTAGTGTCAGCACGATGAAGAATGATGAAAATAAAAGCAAAAGTATAATTTACAAATATCTTTGCTTGTTCATAATTTTGGAACTGAAATTGGTTGTTTTATTAAGGTGGGTGTTTTGATTTACGTATTTTTTGGATAACCATGGACATCTTGCTGAGTTTGTAATTTATAGAACAATAAAGTGCCCTTTACCATTAAGGACTGTTATGCACTTTGGCCATGAAGGTGCAAATGAACTGCAAGTCATATCATTGTTTTAATTTACCGGCATGCAGCGTGATGTGGTGATGTGCAGCAGTGCAACATGATAAAAAGCCCACACAGAAATAGACTATAGTGCACTTTATCCTCACTGAAGTCTTTGCTCTGAACCTGGAGCATGGTCTTGTGTGGGTGGATAGACGACTAGAGGTTTCTTTGATGGTACTGTATTTCTCAAATGCACTTTTATGTTGCGCCTCTGGAACTGCCCAGAGTGATAACAGTGGTCTATAATACATCATATACAGTACGAAGAACTGTGATGATCAACGCGCAATGAAATGCATGTATTGTGACCTGACCCCAGGAAGAGTAGCAGATGCCGTGCTGCTGATGGTAATGGGATTATCCTAAACATACACAGTAAATACACCAGCGTTCAGATGGAAGTACGACAGTCACACAAATTTAGTTTTTACTCTAGACGTTGTTTTAGTCATTCCAAACTGAGTGGCAAAACAAGTAACTTTCATAACTCAATAGTCCCACTCACACAGTAGCATTTTACTTCATTCATGCATGTTTAGGAAATATAGACCATGGAAGTGTCCACCACCATGAACCATCCCCCGAACTGATCTGAGCAAATCAAACATGTTTGATTTGTTAGCATGCTGTTAGCTAAAAATGAAAGCTAGAATTTTCCGTTTCAATAGCCACTGCAGGCTGGAGAGGGCGCTCCAGCCAAATATGTTATGAGTTGCATTCCGACACTGTCCTAGGTGATAATGTGTCCCTCCTTTACACAGATAAATTATTTTAAGTTTTAAAACATGAAATATCACAGCTGAGGGGTCCAAAAGCAGATTTAAAACCCATGTGCATGCCCACCTTAAGCAAGGTAGATAGATACTGTTATTGATTCTTTACAGGAAATTGCACTGTTGCAGCAGCTCATCACATTCATTCATCTTTCATTCACACATATAAAAGGACAAAGGTGAACTTCATTATCGCTGTGCATTGAATAGATGCTGGAAAGAAGGTCTTTCTGAAAAGCTCTGACTTGGAAATTGGTGCCATCAGTCTGCGACTAATGCTGCTGCTGTTGATCACCTCCAGGACATGAAGGGGGCGAGAGGGGTTACTGGCCTTGTGTCTTGATGATGGCCTTGAGTCTTGAGAGCATTCTTCCCATGGCCACTTGTTGGACTGTTGGGAATCTGATATGACCACTTTTTGATAAGCTTGTTCACCATGTTCCTGTCTGCGACACAAATGCAAACTAGGAGCTAGCTGATACTGTGTGGTGTGGGCTGATGTTAAATTCTTTACAAAAAAAATCAGTTTGCGGCACATGGACTCTGTGTGACTCCTCAAGTCCACCAAGATCCCTTGCCAAATTTTCATAAAAATTGCAGCTGCTACAATTAATTCAACAGCGATATAATGATTATGCAATATCTAATCTTGCTCTACTTAGCATCTTGATGAGTTGAAGATTGGCCAAAACTAACATGGAACTCAAATGGGATTTAAAATGAGGAGCATCTGTGATACCACTGATCAGATTATCTAATCTGAGGTGGACTGAAGAGTCAATATGCCCTCAGTCAACATTTAACCTGTAAACACGAGAGAGGCAATAAACACAGCGGCTTAATGCATTTAAAGGCCTCATTAAATGGACTTCAATGAAATTAGCGCAGATCAAAACAGAGTAACTCCCATTACACACGAAAAAAGGGTTTTTGAATTTTACTTTGGGCTATATGATTATGCAGCAACTGTTAAAACTGTATTTCTATTTTTTCATTCCTTACGAAATGCAAAATTAATGCAAAACATTAGTGTGTAGGCCTACAGTATGGGTCCTTTTGAAACACAGGTATCCACATAATATATAGCCAGTCTCTGCTATATACCATGCAACTATGCTTACAGGGAAACATGTGCTTTCAGATGCAGTTGCATGCTGTGGTAATTCCCAGGACACATGTCCTTGTACTTCAAGGACATGTGTCTAAATATATGAAAGAAGTTTAGCTAATCGATTCCAGTATACCCAGTGAACTCAGATTTAATTACCCTTGTGCGATGTAGAAAGCATTTCAACAATACAGAACTGGAGCTGTCAGACCTGTCTGCTCTCCAGTGTTATAATAGAAAATACAAAAATCTAAATATTGCAACACCAATGGTAAATGGTCGCAACTTATATAGTGCTTTTCCACCTACATTAGGCACAAAAAGCGCTTTACAGCAAGGATTCACTCACCCATTCATACTCTCATTCATACACCAATGTATGCAAACACTGGGGGCAACGTGGGTGAAGTGTATTGCCAAAGGACACAACAACAGTCTGCACCTTCAAGAGGTGGGATTCAACCCCCCCCACCTTCCGATCATGAGACGACCCGCTCTACCGTCTGCGCCGCTGTCGCCCTCAACTTGCAAACAATACACATTTTGTCCAAGGATTAAAGCTAGTGGAGTTGCCCATCCCTGAGTTGGGAGAAAATGGCATCATAAGTATTTCTGATTATCTTTGTATCCTTTGCTGTAAAACATTCTGTTGAAATAGTGTGTAAATGGGGTCGTGGGGTCTTGGAGAGGTCTTGATCTGACAATGGAATTCTGATTAAAGTTTAGCTCATGTTTGAATGCTTTGTTTGGACAGGAAATTGAGGTCAGTGTTGTCTCATTATTCAATCTCCTGACAGTGTTTTGTTCTTCCCTTTAAAAATATGGCCAGAGACAAGAGTCAAGTTAATTATACGGAATACATTGTTTAATGGGGTCATGGCTGATTTTGAGCATGATGCAGTGTTTGATTGCAAAGGTCCTAATGCAAATGAGTTTGTAATCAGCCGTTGGATTTGTGAACAAGGTAAGGCGCCTGCTGCAATCATTCAAACACTGTATAATGTCTGCATATTAAGCAAACATCACTTCTGTGTTTAGAGGCATTATTTTGGATGTTGAATAATATATGAATAGCATCACATACAGCATTAAGTGTAAATAATGTCAACACTAATGTCTTTTTTTCATCAGTGATTTTTCTAGATCCACATTGTCGTCTCATATCTGCTTTGTGCTTTTCCAATTTCAGTCACATATTTATCCAAAACATCAAATTAATATCTTTTTTTTAAAGCATTATCAAGGTTGATAAAGTTTACAAGATTTTTCTACCTGCAAATCCATGTAGCCACAGCTGGCCAGCTCACTGAAATGCAGACTTTTTGCTACATCTACTAAAAACTGAAACATACTTTTTGGATTTTTGTTTTTGTGTAGCTCCCGAGGTGCACATGACTGCTCTCTATCATGTGACACTAATAAGTCTGCGTGATGGAAATGACCATGGCAAGGCAAGGCAAGTTTATTTGTAGAGCACAATTCATACACGAGGCAATTCAAAGTGCTTCACAGTTGCATAAATACAAGAAAACAAATAGAATCAATAAAAACGTCAACATAAAATTAATCAATTACAGTAAAAGGCGAGAGTGCAGATAAAATACTTTCAGTCATATGCATTGGTAAAAAGAACTGTTTTCAGCCTGGATTTGAACATTGTCAGAGTTGAGGCTTGTCTCACATCCTCATGAAGACTGTTCCAGATTTTAGCTGCATGAAACTGAAACACAGCCTCACCGTGTTTATTATTGACTCTGGGAACCACCAGGAGGCCCCTCCCTGAGGTTTTCAGGGCCCGAGATGGTTCATACGGCTCTAACATGTCAGAGATGTACTTTGGAGCTAAACCATGAAAAGACTTGTAGACAAGCAGAGCTGTTTTAAATTCTATTCTCTGAGTGACAGGAAGCCAGTGCAGAGACCGGAGCACTGGACTAATATGGTATTTCCTGGTTCTTGTCAGGACTCGAGCAGCAGCGTTCTGGATGTACTGCAGCTCTGATAGCTTGTTTAGAGAGGCCAGTGAGTAGGCCGTTACAGTAGTCTAACCTGCTGGAGACAAATGCATGGATAAGTCTCTCTAAGTCTGGTTTTGACACTATTCCTCTGATCTTAGCTATGTTTTTCAGATGGTAAAAAGCTGCTGATGTTATTGCTTTGATGTGGCTGTTTAAGTTCAGGTCTGAGTCCATGATTACTCCGAGATTTCTAACCTGATTTTTTGGTTTTACTGACAGGAAATGGTGGAAACAAAGTGTTTCAATTCAGAAGGGGGAATGACAGAGCCAAAAAGTCTTCCCTATATGAGACAGTGTGTGAGCTTCTTGGTTAGATTAAAGAGCAGAATCACTAACAATGTTTAGTGTGATGTGTATAAGCTGTCCTTTTAAATGGAACACACAGCTGGAGGATGCGGGAGAAAAGGTGCATATGTGAGTTCCTGCCTGCTCTGGCCCTAGAACTCCTCTTCCCATGTGCATGTGCATATTTCATATCCATAATCACATCCATTGTACGGGCAGACTAGACTGGGCCCGCTGATGCACTTTATAAATAGTGTTGGGCAACTTTAAAGCTGTTTTTGGACTGGTGGTGGCCCAAACAAACTGAACTGAATATACATTTGGTTTCTGTGGTGCTGAGGTGGATTTAGAGGTTTGGTTAAGCAGGAGTATAGATACAGTATTTCGGAGCCTTCTGGACACAGTTTGAATCATAGTGTTTTGTGAAGAAATAAGTGAAATAAGTGAGAAAACCATGTTGTAAAAAAATATGTTTATTAAAAATCACATAGTCTACACACAAAAGTCTAAAATATGATACAACTTTTGGATGTTACTTTGAGGTTGACCAAGATATCCCATGGGCCACTGTTTTCAGACATTTCTGATATTTAATCATTTATCTTCCGCCACATTGGAACCCAGGAGATAAGAGGCCAGTTACTTGGACGGCTTAAATCCACCATTTGATTCGTTCCAGGGGGGCAATTTAGAGAGACCCTTTCACAGGTTGGTAGATGATAGCAAAGGAATTAAAATGCCAGATGATAGGGTCGCATTACAGAAAATTACAGAGAATGTATGACTTTGATCAACAGTAAAATCTGAAGGAAGAGTGAACGGGGTGAATGGCTTGTGGTGGGGTTCTTCAGTGAATCAGTCAACAATAATTAAATTCATTTATTTAGTTTTACAAATTACATAAACATTGAAACAAGAGGTTTGAATTTAGAGAGGATGATGCCCACAATCATTTTCCGCCGCAGGATGTCCACTTTGGTCAGTCTTTAACATGAGAATACAGCCACATGTCTCTCTGGAGTCTATAAACTGTAAATGCCCTGAAATCCACAGAAGTTCCATCGTTTCTCTAAACTGGCTCCCACTCCACTCAGCTCCTGTCTGAACGTGCAGGGCAGTCGAGAGAGCAGAGCCTCCACTTCACTGGTGCTGATCTGTCAACACACAAACATACTGTTACTAGATATAAACTTCTGGATTGAAACAACAAAAGAACAAACCATGAATGGGATCTAAATGTAATTCGAGAATCAACAAAAACCTTAACATTACTGGTGACTGGGAGTCTTGTTATCCACCATGGAGACAGGACCATTTCATTCAAAGTAGTTATTCTTGTATATTACAAATTATTTCTGATTATAGGTAACATTAGGTCACAAAATAAATGTTTCAATCATGTGATGTTCTATTTCATGCACACGTAGTAATCACAATAAATCAATAAATAAAGTACATTTTCTTGAGTCAACTTCAGTTATTGTTGTGCAGATGACGCTTCATTATTGTGACTTGTATATGGCAGACACGGCACCAGCCTCCAAAAGTCCAGCAGTAAAGGAAAGCTGAAATGGCCATTACTGTCACTATCTTGGGGTGACATTGAAAGTTGGCACTTTGAAAGCTTGTAAGTGGCAGGAAGACCTGCCTCCTCACAAAGATGGGGATAAATGGCTGTGCTCAGAGACAGAGTGGAAGCTAAAAGTGTCTGAGGATTCATGAAGGAGAAGGGTTCAGGAGTCAAGGTGAAATACAGTATATCTATAAAAATTAAAAGGTTTCTAATTTGTGGACTGCTTGCATTGATCAAATCAGTTTAAAAAAAAAATATAGCCCAATATCACAACAGACATTTTCTGAAGGAGCCGCACAAATGATGCAGGAAACCAGTAATAATGTCAGCAGTCAGTGTGCACGTAATGGAGGGCATTCATTTAAGCCTGTTACCTTGGAGTCCAAACGCTGCAGGTAAGAACAGATGTACTCCAGGCTGGCTCCGAACGGGTGAACGTGCAGAAACGTGGACATGATTCCTGGGTGACACAAAAGCACAAATCAGAGAGAAGTCATGCTGCACGGTTAGAAGCGTCCACTAACAGCACAGACACAGACAGTGTGGTGTATGTGTGCTGTTCCTCGGAGTGTAATTAGTGAGGGTTTGATGACCGCTTTGATGCTCTGGTATCTGATCAAAGCTGTGCTCCCTCAACTCAAAACATCTGCAGCAGCTCTGGAGACATCTTCTCGACGTCAAACACTTTATGAACCAATATCAAATCAACAGAGACACAATTGAACCCCCATCCATCCACGCACACACACACACACACACACACACACAAAAATGGTAGCAGAGTAACAGCATAACAATCGGACGGATCTGAATGATGAGGTATAAATGTATACTATTGCTGCCATGTGTTGGACTCTCACCGACTAGCAGGGCCTCTCGCTCTGACTGGACCGGGCTCTGCGGACTCCTCTCTGTTGGAGCCTCTTTCTCCTGACTGCAGGACACTACTGTGGACACAACACACGTTTCCTGCAATGCACAGACGCACAATCGCATCATTATTACTTGAATTAAAGTACGGGTGCCTCTATTTGTGATATTTTTAGTAAGCAACTTTGAAGGCATGCCGAGGATTTCGCAGTGGCATAAACAGGCTGAAGATAATGAGGGGAATTTGCAGCCAGCAGCTACATTGGTAAACAACAGAAGCAAATGCAAGCAAAGACAGTGTGAGAGGAACGCATCAGGATGAATGACTGCAGGCAAGAAGACGAAACTAGCAGGAGATTTCTTGTTCTGCCAGCATGTGTGGCTTTACTGCTTTGTTGCGTGACTATGTATGGATGTCCCGTTGTGTTGGAGAGTTTTAATCTGTGGTTAAACTGAATCGGCCCGTATTGGCCGGAGGAGAAGGAGCGTTCAGAGGGAAACTTACGCTGGTTTGATCCGTGCTCTCCTCCGCGGTGCCTCCGTCATCTTTCAGCGGCGTATCCTGCTGCGCCACATTACAAACATATGAGGGAGAGAGACTGTGACACGAGCAAACTGCTTATTTAGGCCTTCACAGACAGACGGATGTTTATTTTCAGCCATGCCCCTTTTTTTGTTTATGCTTTAAGACAGGAAACGTTTGGGTATATATTACACAGTTGCTGCTTTATATTAGAAGTCGCTAGATCCTCCACAGTGCATTGTTGACTTGTGTGAGGAATAAGAATCGTCTCTGTTAATGAAAGTATTTATATTATGTATTGTATTGTATAGAATAGGGAAACTGCAAACAAACCAGTGACTGACTTACTGTGGCCATGATATGTTCTAATTCAATACTATAAGGACATTCACAAGAGCTTTTCTAAAGAGATGTAAAACATTATTTACATGCTATAAAATGAGCACTGAAAACATTTAAAAAACACAATCCATACAAAAAGTATTCTTTCATTCACACAATGTGTACATTAAAATAATTGATGTGCTTGGTCTCAGACAGAAAGAATGACTTTTTAAGACCCACCGGCGCTCCCTCTGTGTTTTTCAGTCTCTGCAGCTTTTGAAGACCTTCCCTCAAAGTCTGGACCTCTTTGTTCAGCTGCTGTTTGTCCTCCAAATTCTTCTCCAGCTCCGACTCCCGACGCTTTAACTCTTCCCGCATTTTTAACAGTTGCTGAAAAGATAAAAACATTCAGTATGTTTTGAAAATATATTAGAATTCAAGTCCTTGCAATGTGACAGCTTTTTCATTATTAGTCTCTCAAATCCCTGGAGCAGTGGAGTCTTTGACGATATAAAAAAAATAAAGAATAAAAAATGCAGCATTCATCTGCCCACGTAACACAGAATAAATCATCAGCAGCAGAAAATCTCTTTAAGATACAGAGACTCATGCTTAATCTGTAAAGACAATATGGGCCAGATCTTGTGGCGGCGCACGGGGCGGCGCAGGCTCTTGGCGAATTATTTTCCGAGTGGCGGCGCTATATGTGCCATTCGCCTCCGCCACCTGCGA